>NC_090804.1:10650000-11850000 GCF_036512215.1 Solanum lycopersicum
TTCACCTACATAGTGAAAAGATTTTGAAATACCATTTCTGTAAATCCTAATCCAGTAACCAATTATTCCTAAAAGAACTTTCCAAAAACGTTCTTTAAAATTGAACTTGAATCTATCATCGAGTAAAATAATAATGAATTTAAATCTTATACTTTAGAACCAAAAAGTATTTACAACCATTGACAAAATTTTCTAGTAAATTGTTAGGTTTTAAAAGGTGTGAATGGAAAATGAAGATTGTGATTTTTATGAAGAGTTGCGACTTTATGAAAGGTTGCGCCTTTAATGAAAAGTTTATGACTTTTATGAAAAATTGCGACTTTTATGAAAAACTGCAAATTTTATGATAAGTTGCAACTTTTATGAAAAGTTGTGACTTTTAAGAAAGATGACGACCTTTTTGAAAGATTGTGACTTTTCCAAAGATTTGTGACGTTTTCGGTAAGGCACAATAAGAATTTTTTCGCAGTATCCTTTGTTTCCTATAAATTGAAGAATTTCTTACTCATTTTAAATATGGACTTCTTCTACTCTATTAAATCTAATATTCTAAGTGTACTTTATGTTTTATTCGAAAAATATTATTTTATAAGTTTTTGACATTTTTATGGAGTCGCCATTCTGTTTTATTTTGAAAAATATTATTTTATAAGTTTTTGACTTTTTTAGAGAGTTGCCACTTATTTTTAAAGAAAAATCAAGAAAACATAATTTTCAAAAAGATTTAAACGGAAAAACCTTAAGAAAACTTTAAAGGGGTTCGGGAATTCCTATTCATATTTTAAGAAGGTGTTTAAGGCATCCAAAATATCCGTTAATACGATTTTCCATCAACTAAAATATTTGGCTAAAATGATCTAACTTAAAATTTGTTTGAATTGAAAATTTATTTAGGAAATACCAAAATTTAAATACTAACCTATTATCTAAGTGAGTTAACAAGTTGCAAAAGTTATTTTAAGTTTATTTACTTGATTGACTTAAACGATTAAAATGAGGCAGCATCTTGCAGGAATTCGAGATTTAACCCTAAGACTAGCGACAATATTCAACAAATAAATATGATAAAGTAAGAGATAAAGAGAGAGAGAGAGAGAGATGTCCGACCGGACCGGTATTTTGACCTTTTTTGTTTGGTGTTTTTGAATCATTTCCCTTTTGTACCTGTCCTAAGTTTACAAGATAATAATAATACAAAGAGGTCTTAGGTCCAAAAATAACAAAATACAACATTTTGAAATTAAAATTGGGCTTTCTTGGCCAAAAATCTTCAACTTCTTCAACTCTTCCCACTTGGAATTTCCAAATTTTGACATATACGTCGATTTTGTAGGTGGAAGACTCGAGGGACAGAGGTTTGAGCCTTCGTGGCCCAAATAGGAAAATGTGGAGATAAGGTCCATGGGACCCGGACAAATTTCACATGTGAAACACAAAATGAAAATTAGTAAGTAAGAGTCCTATTCAATATAGGAAAACGCACTAATAAAAAGAATTTACGCTACCATGTTCTAAAATTTATATAGTACCATATTCTAATGTAAAAACACTAATAAGTACCCTATAACTGAAAAACTTAAATCCATGCTCGGATAGCACGTCGATGCCCGTTGACTTAATAATAATAATATATATATAAAAAAAGAAACTATAGCCGAAATTAAGAAGTTATAGACTTCTAGTAATAACTAAATCACTATGCTATTTGGAATCTCGCAACTATAATGACTCTATGACAATTAATTAGTGATCACTTGATTTAGACGGTCCTTTAGTTAAAATAGCAAGGCAACAACAAACATGAGAGGACAAATATACACTAACAATAGCAATTGGTACAGTAAATGCATCAATCGGTCGTACACAAATGAGGAATACAATTTACAGGCTATATTTAATCTTCGACTACTCATCGGTGGCTAATACGAGGAAAGCAGATGTTCTCCTGATGCCCATTCACAAATGTCGTCGACTCATTTAAAAGAGCAAAATTACAGTAAATGCATTATTCAACCAAGAAAATCACCATTAAATGCAAACCAGAAAATGTAGATATGAACAACATGCAAATTATGAATAAATCTATTTTTGGCTTCTGTTGGCTCTAAAATTCATGCTTGTTCTCATTTTGACATATAATAAAAAAATGAAAAATCAAAGATATGAGCAGCAAACAGAGACATCAGAATGGTCTTGCAGTAATACATTAAAATAGTCACGATTTGAAAATAAAGGCAACAAATATCAGAATCTCACACACCCCACTTGCGAAGATTAATTAATTTTAAACTAAAGCAGAAGACGGAACTCCAAGGTCATTTTAAGTTGCGGAGCTGCTAATCTTAAGGACATAGTCGAGCATCGTCCTTGAGGACAACTTAAATCTATGCATCTTTTTTAGCATGCTTCACAGGAAAGAAAGATGAATAAAGACATAAAAAAATGAAAAAAATCTAAGAAAGGTAGCATTAGAAAAAAGGAACGGAATAAACCAACTTGAAGCGGTAATTTAAACTACTTGGAATAAATATTTTTCAAATTTATTTCACCTGCATGAAATAAATCGAGATTATAACGAGTAACTAGACACAGAGGGTAACTATTAGCATGACTCACAACCGACAGTGCAAGAAACACAGTGACATGAAAAATATCAACAAAGGTAAGTATGTATGCTTGAGGTGAGGAAGAAATCAAAAAGAAATTTCATCGAAAAGGGTAATGAGTAACAAAACGAATAACACACACAGAAACCATCACCGATTGGCAGTAAAAATAAATTGAAACAAATCTAAAAATTTTGACATAAGACGAACTCACAGTGACCAAAGCAGACATTCAACACATAAAGGAATATAGAGGAGATGAGCTGAAACGAAGTTACCTTTCGAAGTGCAGCGAAATGGAGACAACATGGGCAGAACGACAAGCTTCCACCACCACGATATGATTTCTATAACTCCGATGAACAGCTGGGAACAAAAAGAATCAAAGACTAAATCAGAATCTCGATCCCAAGAGAATTGTCCTAGATATTTTTATATAGTACTGTTGCAAGAAATTTCTTCTTGTATCTTGCCTTTCAAAGCATGATCGATTCCTATTATTTCCTCTAACTTTCTCTCTGTATCTCTTCTATTTTCAGCTTCTTTCTCTCTTGCTTCTAAAAAAATCCCTTTAACACTGAACAAGAGGAAGTATATATATCGAAAAAATTAGGGTTCGAAATAGGTGGGAAAAGACGACAAATCTGGTTCAAGGCCTATGAACTTGGGAATTCAAAAATCAAAAACCTTCAACAATCTGGACAAACAGCTTTTTTTGAGATTTCTACCCATTACCTAAGAAGGAATGACAAAATCAACGTCTAAGATCGACTTATCCATCCTTGGAAAGCGACGTGGTGCAGGCTCGTGGTGGAAAGGACGAATGACAGTCGAAATTGCGGAAAAACTGTACTAAATCGTACCAGCCTAAAGAAAGGAGACACGTCCTTTATCATTGGTGATTCGCCTTCCGTATTCCTCCGTTAATTCGCTCGCGTGAAGAAGGTGGAGGCGCATCGGAATTTCTCACGCGCTCCGCTGGGGACGCCCTGAATTTGCTACTGTTTGACGTTGAAAATGCTGATGCGTCTTGAAGGATTTGTTGCAAAAGTTGCAATCTGGGATTTTTATAAAAAAAAAAAAGAAAAAGAAAATGCAGCGGGTCGGTATAATATTAAATTGGACTAGGAATAAAAGAGTGGATGTGAATGGGAATGGGTCATTTTGGTGTTGGGCTGGATGGGTTCGAAAGGATGTTGTCCTGTTTTTGTTTCCCCATATGAACAAGGGATTAGAGTTGGGTCGGGTTAGGAATGTTATAAAGAGCGGGCTAGGTGATTTGATATAGGTCATAGGGTAGGCTGCTCAAATTCAAAAGAAGGCCCAAATGAATCACAAAAAATGATCGCTTTATTAACCAAATTGAGTTCAGTTGACGAGTTCTGGTTAAAAATAATAAATTGAAATAAGACGAATTTATATGATTGACTAGCAAGCTTTTTAATTTTAACAAAATAAAATAATAGACTCGATTATTAAGTAACTAACTTAAAGTAGAAACTAATTGCAATTATAATCAAAATTAAATCAAATTAGGGAATGTTAAAATGCAATTTTTTGAGAAAACTTTCAAATAACAAAATGTTCTAATTATATATAAAATTATACAAAACATATATATTATCTAAAAGTTATAAAAAAAATAAAAACTTTAAAATAACTCGCAAAATATTTAAAACTTTATAAAAATTAATTATTTCAAATCGTTTTAGAATTAACTCGCCAATTAATTATTATTGGGGAGAGTCAAAATTGGGTGTCAACACTTTACTGTCGTGAGTGGCTCGCTGACACCACCGTTTGGGTATCAATACACTGGTGATTGATATCATTCTACCCTATGAGGATATATTCCAAATCAAACCTCGGATACTAGAGGGATTAATTTTCTTAAGGGGACACTGTATATTCAGTGGGCTTGATCTTCTTTGTGTTTTTTCAGATTCTGGTATGTGCTACAGATATTAGATTTGTGAACTAATTTCTGTTCTTTTGTTCTTAAATGGTTCATTAAACTTTTGTAACTTCGTATTCCTGCAAAGTTTGTTGTGTCAGTAAGATTTGTTAAACACAGATTGACAACAATTCTTCTTTAAGAAAAATATTTTGTATATTTTTGTTTAATCTGTTTGTGATTCTAGTTTCTCTACTAGTTTTAATTTTCTAGTTGTGAAAATGTTCTTAAACTTTGTTGTGTCTGACAAAGTTCTTCTAATTTTTGTTCCAAGTATATTAGGAATACAAGATGAACAACATTCTTAAGGAAATTAATATAATGTTAGTATTTTCTTTATATTCTACTGATTGAGAGAATCTCATCATGGAAGTAGAAGAGAAATGCATTATTTCCCCATAATTCATTGCTTTGTTAGCAAGGTCGAAATAAGAATGTAACAAAAAAAAATTGTAGTATTTTGGTTAAAGATTTCAGCAAGTAACCTTCTTATTATTTATCTAAGGAGGACCATAGTTTCTAAGAGTTAACAAGTTTGATTTTTTTATCATGTGTATCTTTGGAAAAAGATCTGCAAACTATATGTTGTAGAATGAATTCTTTTTTGGCAAATATTGTTGCCTTTAAATTCATTAGCTTGCAAAATGAGAGATGCGCATTTTTGTTTGATAAAATAGTATGTCAAAATGTTATAGTTGGAAGGCAATTTGAAAAGAAAAACATTTTTGTGTGATAAAGAATATGTTTAATTTTGTTTGGAGACTAAAAAAAACTTTTGCAATTTTGTACTCCTTGTGAATTTGATTATGTGTGACTGTTGTGAATTAAAAACTTTTATAGTTTTCTACTCTGAATAAATTAGACTATGCAATTGATTTTAAGAATATGAAAATTTCACCTATTAAGTCTGTGTTGTACTTTTGATATTCTATAAATTTCACTGTTATATAGAAACATTCTAAAGACTAAGTGGTATGTCTATTTGTGATAGAGGAAAAACACCAGTGACATAGAATTGGTGAGCTTGTGCCTCTATATATGGAAATAACTTCGACACTATGTAAAGATTGTCAAAGTGAATTGAAACTCCATAATTCTTTCATAAAATAATATTTAAAAAAGATGTTTCATACTACCAATGACATTTTAATTTTCAGGGAAAATATGTAGAAAAACTATTTTCAAAAATATTTTTGAGATCACATTTAAAATGTGTTGGTTCTTTACTTACAATAAAAATAAAATTAGACTTGTGTCTAATTTAATTTTGGAGCAAAAGATATGAAATTCAATGATACTTTTGTATTGTGTTAGACCCACAAAATTTTTGGAGTATATTTGATATTGTGGTTGTTGAGTTTCTCTATTACTAGAATATGGTGTGACTAGCTACAAAATTATATATATATATATATATATATATATATATATATATATATATATATATATTTGTTCAAAATAGTTGCGCTCTTTTCTGAAAAAAGTATCACTTAAAATATTGTAATTTTTCATGAAAAGATATGTCTATTATAATAAAAGTATTTGCATAGACATGAATATTAGTGAATAGTCATTTGCTATGTTTTTGAAGAAGAAATATTTGGACTGTATTGCCTACATGGTTGGACCCAACCTTTCCTAAATCAACTAACTCCCTAAGTTAGTTGTCTTGGATATAGCAAGGGTTCCGAGGTCTTTTTCTACGCGCATCAATCTGTGTGAACCCGGTCTAATCATTGACACTCTAGACACATTAAGCATTACTTAGCATATCCATTTTTAGGGTTATTACATTATGACTGTGGACTGTAAAATTATACTTGAATAGTCTAGTGAAGGGTCTAAAAGACTTTGGTAAGGAAAAATGATAATGTACTTAATAAAGTGATTCACAGGGCATTTACTCCCTTCGAATATGATTTTATAACATTTTGTGTATCTTTTGTAGACTCATCCTTTTAAAAGATGGTGTCAATAGTGAAAAAGATTCAAAGTGAATCTTCAGAAGGAAAATAAAATTTGATGGAATTGTTGACGAAAAAAAAGTAAGACTTTGTGTTAAAGGCTTTAGACAAAACAAGGTTTTGATCTTGTCGATATATATACTCATTATTAACTAGAATTACATCCATTCGGATGCTAATATTATTAGTTGTGGTATATGATCTCCAAATTCATTAAATAAATGTGAAAACAACTCTCTTAAATGGAGAATTGGAGGAAGAAATTTACATGGAACAATCTGAATATTTTGTGGTTCCTGGTAAATAAAAGAAAGTGTGCGAACTTGTTAAGTGACATTATGGAATAAAATAAGCACCCAAACAATGACATAAAAAAATTGACCAAACCATGTTTGCAAATGGATTTAAGAATGGCGGAAGTGATAAATGTGTTCACATTAAAATCACAAGGTCATTATTTGTTTGTATATTGGTGATATGTTGATCATCAATAGAGACACTAACGACATAAATGCTACTAAATCTATGCTAGAAATCAAGTTTGGAATGAAAAATCTTGGAGTTGCTAATGCGATCTTAGGTATAAGAATCCTTAGAACTCCATAATGTTTAGAATTTTCACGATCTCATTGCATTGAAATGGTACTTGACTAGTTCAAATATTTGGATGTCAATATTGTCAAGTCTCTAATAAATGTGAGCTTTGCATTTCAAAAGAGTGAAATAAAAAGTGAATCACAATTGGATTGTACTAGAGTATTGGGAAGTATGATGTATATCATGAAGTGTGCGCTATCAGATATAGATTTGCAATTAATAAACTGAGTCGGTTCACAAGTGATCCCAATCAAACTCATTAGATGAAAATAAATATACTTTTGGAGTATTTAGAAAATACTTAATATTATGTCTTGCATTATAACAATATCCAGCAGTATTGAAAGGATATACAGATGCAAATTTGATCACCGGACAAATGAAGTAAAATCCACAAAAATATATATATTTAACCTTGGTAGAGGATTAGTCTCTTGAAAATATTTTTAAATAGACATGTATCGCTAGCTCTACAATAATATTTGAGCTAGGTGCTCAAGATAAGACAGTTAATAAGTTGAAAGACTCCGAGATCTCATGATAGATATTCTTTTTTGGCCAAAACCAATGGCATTAGTATGCATACACTTTGATAGTCAAGATGCAATAGGTAGTACATGAAGCATGATGTGTAACGGAAAGTCTTGTCAAATAGGACATAAACATGATACTGTTAGAAAACTACTCTCTAGTGAAATTATCATTGTAAGACCCCGAAAATGACTTAGGTAAAGCTAGAGCCTAACATGGTTGTAGTAGTGGTATAAGTTCATAAAATGGTTTATAATGTGAGTTTGAGGCAGTGTTTAAGAGTTTAGGCGCACTGGAAGTCAAACGACAAGGGACGACCAAGACGTTCGCCGACTAAGTCACCTATGTGCCTCATATGTGGTTTTATGTGTTTATGAGTAATTCATGAGGTTATAAAGTCCTTAAATGAGTTATTGTAGTATATATAGGCTGTGTTTCAATTTTGTTGAAGTTTGGAGGTCAAACGTCCACGACGTCAGAAAGGCTTGCCTTGAAACGACCTAGGATGTCTATTTATGTTTTCGTCGAGTTTTACGCGTTCGTTTTAAATGAAACTTATGTGGTAGGTCCTAAACTCATATACAAACATATTTGGGTTGTAAACTTCCGGGTACGACTCCATGTAGGACCTGCAAGGGGCCCTAAAGAAGTACCCCAGTGTTGGAGTTCAACACTGCCAGGCAGTGGCAATCGACGACCCAAATGATGGCCAGTCGACCAGGCAACGGCCCATCGATGGGTATCATCGATGGAGCCACTTTTGCTTCAGGTTGGGAGTTGCATATAAAACCCACGATACCCTCATCGACGGGACGTGGGTGAGACCACGGACCGTCGATGCATCCGTCGATGGGCTGCCTGTTTTTCTGCCACCTTTCTGTTAACTTGAGGGGTGAAGTTGTAAATTAACTCTAAGCATTATTAAATGTGAGGAAGGTTTTTTTGAGTGTTTATGGGTATTTTAAGAGTATATAAGTCATTAAACTCTCATTATAACCCTAAAACCTAAATCAAAACATATTCCCTACAAAAGTTCCTCCAAAACCTCCATGAGAGTTCAAAGTGAAGATGGAGATTGAAGATGGTTCTTCAATGGATTTTATTCTTCAATTAGCTTAGTATTCTTCAAACAAGGTATGGAAGTTCTTCATCTAAGGCTTTCTATCACTTTAGAACCAATTTCAAATATGATTTTCAAAGATTTCAAAAAGATGAAAAAGTCCAATTTCTACTCTAAGTCTTGGGTTCTTGCTTAAATAGTTTCCAAACGTTTATATATGATGAAATTGATGTATAATTGATTTTTTCTAATTAAATTGTCCATGAACCCTTGATCTTCTCAAACTCTAAATTTCACTAAAATATGGGTGAATTGATTATGCTTTGATATTCATGAATTCATGTGTAGATTGTAATGGGCTTTTGATTCATGTATAGATTATGTATGTATGGTGTATAGGATGTTTCAATTTGATCAATTTAGTAAGGAATACCCTCAGATCTATTGCATGCTAAGCTTATTGAATTGATATTGACTTAATGCTTACAGATTCTAGTGTAGATTTCTATGGGCTTTCTAATGATGTAAGAATTGTATTCAATTTATATATAAGTGGTTTTAGATTGATAAATCTATATTGAATTGACTTAGATTTCATTGATTATTATAGTTTATGTATTGAATTGATATTCATCCATGGGTAAGGGCCTTATGGTATCGAATTGGATGAATTAGCTTTGGAATCAAAGTGGTAAGATGGAGTGGGGGTAAGATTCCCTAATTCCTTTTATTAAGTGTTAATTAGACTTAAATGTTTTGATTCGTATGGTCCACTTATAGTGGCGGTGCTATGTGAATTGATATGGCCTTGTCGACGTTACTTTATGCAATATGATGATCATGGCTTTGTTGGCACTACTTGAAGTACTATGATGTTTTGTATATTTGTTTTATGTGAAGTATGAGTATATATATCTATTTTGGAATCCATGTGAAAGTATATTTTCTTTCTATGTATGTTAGGAAATCATGTAAACTATGACTATGTGCTTCTATGTGTAGTCCTAGGGTTGATGCATTATTGTTCCTACTTTACTATATAAGTCTATAATAGTTATATTGATGATGATATGGTAGTGTGTAGGATGACTTAAATATGATAATTGTTATCCCTGTGTGCTTGTAGAATGATTAGTAATATGTGTTAAGGTGAAGTATGTGGTGTCTTGTCTTGGTTGACTTGTGTCCCTTACTTGATGCTTGTATTAATATGAATATGTGATGTCTTGAATTAGGATGCTAAAGTATTTTAGTCTTGAATGTATGGATAATATGTGAGCTTGAATGATGTTAAGAGGGTCTTTTATGTGAAACATTGAACCTAGTGGTAAGGTTATGTATGTTGAAGTCGAAAGTCCTAATAGTATCCTTCAAGTAAAGGAATAATGGACTTAAGGTTGATTGGATGGAACGGCATCATATCACACCTTAGGAAAGTCATAATGATCTTCTTGTCGCCATTCTGAGGTATCCCTAGTGGACCAATCTTTAGTAGGGTAAATGTGATTGGGTTATGAACTTGTTATGGAACCCTTTTATGTGAACCTTTAATGTGAATTACTCTATGAGAAAGATGCCTAGCACCAGTGAGTATGGTAAGGGGAGTAGTTCTAGTTAAGTATGAGACTAGATTATAAAGCATGCCCTTAATATTCCTTAACCATGTGCCTACATGGAATGTGTCCTAGTTCTACCCTTGGCAAGTAGAACAACCTCATCGGAATAGGTTAGAACTCTGGATTCCATGAGTTGCTACCATGGTTTATATCGGTTATTACCTATTCTCATCATATAGAATACTTACTAGCGCTAGATAAGTTCTATGAAGTTTAGGTGGTGGTGTGGGATGCTATCTAGACATTGCACAATAGGCTTTGAAGGTGTTAGTGAGAGTCCCTAGGTCTTGTCTAAGACCATTACTTGAATGTTCTTTATGTGGTGAATAAGTCTTAAATGAACTAATGAATTAATGACTTAATTTAAGGTTGTATGTTAAATGAAGTAGTACTTATCTAGAGTAGTTAAGGGTTGTCTAGTTAAGGTATGAAGGGGGCATAGGAATGGTCACTTCTTATCTTACCTAAATAAGTCTTAAGAATGACTCTAATTAGGGAAGTTGGTTGATTATGCGGACATGATGTAAGCCTTAGGTAGTCTTAAGGATTACTTAGGTAATCTTGAAGAGGTCATTATGGACGTTATCTTCTTGATTTACTTAAGTAGGTCTTTTGATAACCTTTAGAAAGAGAATGCCATATCATCTATGTGTTGATGTATTATTGAGCATGATTCTATCCTAGGAAGTCTATAGGATCTCTTGAGTGTGTGTGTAAGGGATTGTATGGGTTGTCGCTTCACAACTCACTCAAGTGAGACTTAAAAGCACCTTTGGTAGGAGAATCTCATGCTCTTATGTTGGTGTCTTGTAAGTGTGTATGTGACTCATCATAAGTAGTCTTTAGAATCATTTAGGAATGCCTAGAGAGGTTGTATGGGCGGTCTCTCTTTGTGTGACTTAAGTGAGTCTTCGGATAGCTTTAAGTGAGATAATTACATGCTAGAAGATGTCTAAGTGAAGTGGAAGAACTTCACTGTAATAGTGAAGTGAGTTCACTGGAAAGTTCTCTTAAAATGTGACTTTTGTTAAATGATTTCTTATGTGTTTCTAAGTTGTTAAATGTTGTTCTAATGCTTATAGTATGATGTTTTAATCGAAATTCATGAAAAGCATGCTATTTACTAAATGTCCATTTTTCATGGTTTTTGCATGGTTTTCATACTTAGTACATCTAATGTGCTAACCCCTTCTTTTCCCTTTTTGAATAAAGTGTAGGGAAATGGAAGTCTTGACGTGCCATGGAGGATGGATAGGTTTCTAAGGTTTGAAGATGAAGTATTGGTGAGTGCTCATCGATTCGAGGACAACATCCACATGTCCGTTATGTTATAGTCTTTATTTTATGTCTTGTATGGGATTAGTCCCAAGTGGTGTATACCCTAAACTTTAGATGGTTCAAGTAGATGTTATAAAGATTTAATGTTTTAAATGAAAGTCTTACGCTTGTGTAATGTTTATGAAAGAGTTCTTCGTGTGTGAATAAAATTTTAAATTCTTACCTATTTTAGTATGTTTATTATGCAATGAATGATACGAGAGGCTTAGATGAGACTTCTTGAATTCTCATTTTTCGTGTGACGACACAAGGACACTCTAACTTCTAGGGTGTACTTACGGGTTGTGACGATCATAATTGACTATGTAAAGTCAAAATATAATGTGTCGGATCCACTTACAAAAAGGCCTAACTAGAGAGAAAGGTTAAAGATCATTTAAGGGAATGGGTTTACGGCTTAGGACAAGTCATTATGGCGGTAACTGTATCTAGCAGACTAGAGATATCAAGAGCTAGATTTAAGGAGAAAAACAAAATTGTGAATGACGGTTAGACATTGTCAACCAACTCAATCCATTCTCATGATGAACACAATGCTTAAGAACAAGGATACAACATAAGGCTTGTTAATGAGTTAATAAATCTTAATGGTTTCAATGATTTGCTATGCTTGGCAGAGTTGACCAAATAGTGTATCTACTCAATAACATGGTTAGAGATCACCTATGTGAGTGTAAATTGTAAGCTGCTTCAAAGAGAATTATTCTCAAAAGCCTATTATCTATACACTCATGAAACCAAGAGGTGTTCATGGCTAAAAGACCACAGTAGTAGGAACCATAAATGATAAAGGGTTAATTGTGTGACATATGATTGTCTAGGTATACATAAAGGCTTGACGGTTCAAAGATATCACATCTATCGATTGACCGAGTATATCAAACATATGTTCACTACGGAAAGTCCAGGGGGAAACCTACTTATCATGATGTGATTAATTCTTGCTTGTAAAGTACACATACTTGTTCTTTCTTTGTCTTGGATTCATTCCCCATTCATGCGGGGAATTATTGAGTTTTAAAAGGTGTGAATGGAAAATGAAGAGTTGACTTTTATGAAGAGTTGTGACTTTTATGAAAGGTTGCGACTTTTATGAAAAGTTGCGAGTTTTATGAAAAGTTGCAACTTTTATGAAAGATGACGACCTTTCTGAAGGTTTATGGCCTTTCCGGTAAGGCACAATAAGAAGTTTTTTGCACTACCCTTTGTATTCTATAAATTGAGGGATTTACTTTCATTTTTAAAATAGAATTTTTGGACTTCTTCTACTACTATTGAATCTAGTATTCTAGGTGTACTTTACTGTCGTTGTGTAGCTCGCTGACACCAGCGTTTTGGATATCAATACACTGATGATTGAGATCATTCTATTTTGGGAGGACATATTCCAAATCAAACCTCGAATACTAGAGGGGAATAATTTCCTTAATGGAACATTGTGCATTCAGTGGACTTAATCTTCTTTTTGTTTTTTCAGATTCTGCAATGTGTTACAGATTTTAGATTTGTGAACCAATTTTTGTTCTCCTGTTCTTCACTGGTTCATTAAACTTTGGTAACTTCGTGTTTCTGCAAAGTTTTTTGTGTGTCAGTAAGATTCGTTAAACACAAATTGATAACAATTCTTCTTTGAGAAAAATATTTCGTATATTTCTTTTAATCTGTTTGTGATTCTAGTTTATCAACTAATTTTAATTTTCTAGTTGTGAAAATATTCTTAAACTTTGTTGTGTCTTACAAAGTTCTTCAAAGTTTCGTTCTAAGTATGATAGAAATACAAGATGAACAACATAGATAACAACAATACATTAGAGAAATGGAATTATTTCTTCACACAAAAAAAGACAGGGGATAGTAACAAATTGAAAATGCACCACTATTAGTCTATTACTATTACAAAAGTTAAACATAATTTAATTAGTTAAGGTTATCCATTTTCCTTTAGAGTTTAACTTCTATAGACTCACATCAAATTATAAAAGATTTTTTACACTTCAAGGTAGTAGCACAAAAAGCACACACAATTATACAACCCATACTATGTTACGGTTCATTTGCATTTGACAACTTCATCTTGAAAATCAACCCCTAAAACATTATAACCTCTTCTTATTTAAAAACCATATTATCTAGATCCTAATCCCACATTGTAGTATCAAAATAAGGGAAACTTTGCAATACAAACAAGTAGTATCAAATTTCAGTGGATTAACATAGACTTTGATGTATGCAAATAAGAACTAGCTAGCATCATTTATTGTGTATCAAGGAAAGAACAACTTTGCACTGCCAAGTATGTGAAGCAAAAACAAAATAGGAAGAAGAGGTTTCTACTTGCCAAAGACATTTTGGTCTAAAAGGTATGAGAGCAATAAAATCACAGAAAGCTGATTATCATTGATTTGAAGGAAATTTTAAATTTATCCACTACTTCACCAACATAAATTAGTTGTGGCATATATTTCATTAGTAAGTTTAGCAATGAATAACTATCATGATATCATTCGAGGATCATACAAAAAGTAATATGAAGCAAAGGGTCATTTCCATTTATTTATAAAGAGAAAGATACATTACACATGAAACACAGAAAGGTAAACGACTACTCTTAGAGAACGATTTAGGATGGCGTCTGAACGCTTATTTCATAACTCCAAGTAGCATCTTCGTAGCCTATTTAGATAGGTACAAAGACTATTTGATCATCTTGAAGAAAATGACAAATTGGCGTAGTTCCAGGCTTAACCTTGAGAGCTACAAAAGGGATCGCGTGTGCATTCCAAAAAGATGTATCTTTGTGGCACACTGATACAGCTTTCACTTTTGTTCCATCAACACCAACCATAGATACCATATATGTTGTTGTACTTCCTCCAACATGACAATAATGTAGAGCGTACGCGTAGTTAAGCTTATGGCAAACCATGTTATCCCCATCAAATACTTGTTGAACTTGTTCAATTGTGTATCGTTGGGATGCTTGAGTTTCCCCTTGTACCTCAGAAGTAATCGCGAGGACATTGTTTGTCCCAAGTACAGATAACCCGAAATCTACCATAGACTCCAAAGAAGTCACACAAGTTTTCTTCTCTTTATGTTTCACTTCTGACTCTTCACAAAGTTTAATTGTTTTCTTAATCGTTTGAGCATCCTTTGATTTACTATCGATTAAGAAATGGTTGAGGATCTCTGGGTATTTTTCCATCGAGAAGGGAATTGATTCAACAAAATGTCTAGGAAAAAATGGTGCTTCGTTTTTATTTAGGAGAGAGGGAAACTCGATAAGTTTTCCCTTCTCCAAGTCCTTCTCTAAAAAGAAGTATTGTTTCAAAGTATCATAATTAAGATTAGTCTTGAAACTACTTCCTTCAGTTACTTGTTTGATCATATTCTTGTTAGTAGCACGATTCGTGCTGGAATTTTCCAGCACGAAACGTTGAAACTCCGAATTAGCAGCATGATGCCAGCTAATGGGAATATATCCACTTAAACCATAGTACACTTTCTTCTTAGTGTTTTCTTGTTTTAGCGCAGGAACAACACCGTCTGTAAAATCATTATCACAATAAATTGTTAAAAATCATGAGAATTCTCATAGTTTGAGGTATGCCCGTAATACTATTCTTAAAATATAAACACATACAATTAATTTCATTTTATACCTGAGTGAGGAAGGAAATCTTTGATGACTTTGGGGATTTGAGTATTCGGCAATTTTATATTCCAATAAACCTCTGGAGGTATCGCTGCATAAGTACTTGCTAATACAAAAGCAAGCTACATATATATATTTGAAAGGAAAGTCAGTCATTATTATATATATTAAGTTGAAATCGCTATAAAACTCATATATTAAACTTATAGTTGACTTAGATAATGGAATTTAATTTGTCAAGGAGTAATATTTGAGCATATAATATATAGATTGTCCGACCAAACTTTTGAAAGTTAATTAAACTTTTTTTTAGTGAGTTTGAGATGTTTGATCGAGTCACAAAAAGTTATTTTTCAAAGGGAAAAGAATATAATATACCCCTCAGCTTTGTCATTTATAATTGTTTTATCATTCGTCATGAAAGTGACTCATATATGCTCCTAATGTTATATTAATTTAAAATTATTATTTTGATGGTCAAATTTATTTGTGTTTCACTAATTTTCTTGTAAAATATATTATAGACGCCCCATTTTTCATTTTTTATTTTTACAAATACAAAAATTAGAATACAATATACCCGCGAAAAAAATCAATTTTTACGCTAAAGAATCAAATATAAAGAATAAGAAGCTCGAATAATGATAATCAAAGAAGTAAAAAAATAATTTTTGTATTAAATTATAAATTGGAATTTGTTAGAAGGATCGTATATACCCCTACATGAATTTTTAAAAAAATTTGAAGTCAAAAAAAATAATTTAAAACTAATTTTCTTACTTCTGTTAGATGAAGGATACATGTGAGGTCCTTTTTGTACCGGTAAAGGTATATGTGAACAACTTGTATAAGAATAAGGATATATATGAGTCACTTTTATAACGAAGGGTACAACAACTCTGAATAACTAACTTGATGGGTATATCATGCTTTTTCGCTTTTGTAACAAAATGCTACATATTGTTACCCTAAAATCATATTTTTTTCCTCTTCAAAATAAGCAAATCTTAAAAATTTAGTGAATTATACTACTTACTAGTTAAGTACTCCCTCCATCTCTAATTATTTGTCCAACTTTCTTTTTTAATTGTCTCTAATTACTTGTTTATTTTGACAAATTAAAAAAAGATAAATATTTTTAACTATTATATCCTTAATTAATTTTTGAAAAAAGTAGAACTTCTTGAAAGTCTTAAATTTTTAACTCATTCACTTTATAACTAATTGAGATAAAACGATAAATTTATTATATCAATAATATATGTCAATTTAAAAGTGAACAAATAATAGTATGATAATATTTTCAGAATCAAATGATAACGTAGAAAAGGACCTAACTTAAATAAGTTGTAAAAATGATAAGATAAAAACGTATATAAATAAAAATGCTACTTACCAAGAAAATGGTAAGGGCCTCCAACTTCATAGGAAAATTATTTGCTATGGATATTGTAGAAATAGCTGAACTTTGATGGAATTCAGAAACAGAAATTATCCTTTATTTATAGGCATAAAAATTGCAATATCTACCACTTAATGATAATATAAAATAATTTTTTTTAATTATATAATATAATATATGACTGGACTATTTATTAAATATTATAACTGGATTATTTATATAGTGGATCACTATATATGCGTACAGATCTTGATAAACGGAACAATTAATGTTTGCAATAATTAAATAATATTCCTTTCGTTTCTTTTACGTGTTATTTTTATTTATCCTATAAATAGTTAGATTTATAATACTTATCATTTTTTAATATCAATATATAAATTATGATATTTTTTTATATTTTATCTTATAAATTATTTGCCTCGAAAATATATACATTTGATCAAAAATAAATAATTTATATTCATTGATCAAATTAATTAAACAAAATAAAATAATTTATATTCATCGATTGAAAACTAACTTAAAAAAAAATTAAATAAGGATAAAATAATAAATTTACTTAATTTTGTAATAGACGTGAAATACAAAATGATGACATATAAATATAAACGAGAATGTTTGATTTTCTCAACTAGTAGAATAAACTTGTTATGTCCCAAAATATATGTCAAACTGTTCACTTATCTAGTAAGTTTTAAAAGGATTTTATAATCTTCCCTTTCAATTTATTCAATTTATATGATGTAATAATTAAGTACAAACTTAAGAAAGAAATAAAAAATTTTGAAATTTACGATCCAAAATAAATTGTCATACATGTTTATATGTGATCATAAATTATTTCAATAAGTGTTAGATAAGTATTTTAATGTTAAATTGCTACTTTTAAAATATAAATATATTATTCTTTTTTTAACTAACCAATAAAAAATATGTCATATAATTTGAAATAAAAAAAATACTTAATATTTTCATTTTAGGGTAACTATGAAGGTCAATGATCAGTAAATTAAGTATTCGAGTAAACAGTTCAAAAGATAAAAGAACTATTTTATAACTTGGATTATTTGGGGCTTTGGCGTGCACGTAACACTACTGTTTCCAAATAATTTTAATTTAGTACTAATAATTACGCACTTATATGTTAAAATACTTTTCTATATAAATTTCTATATAAAAAACGACTATCTTTAATTTAATTAGACGACTGACATTGGCGTACAAATAAAATTAGTGTTTCCATGTGAATTTCTAATTTAAATGGTCAACTTATTAAATAGTGATTTTTTTTTCTAATTATAAACTTCTATATGGTATCTTAAGTTTGAAAAATGGGTTTGAAAAACTTCAATCAATCTTGCTTCAAAAATAAAGTATTTTAATTTTTAACTAATAGTTACTTTTAACAAAAAGGGTTGAAATGAATCTCTAAAATAAGGGATATCAGGTAAATGCAATAAGGGAAACAAAATGATTGAATTTTTAATTTTAGGGATATCCAACGTGAAATAAGAAATTTCTTTTAAAATAGTTTAACTAATATACTTAACTATAAATAAAAACATGGATAGCTAAATTGTGAGGCAATTTCTAAATGGTCACCTGAGTTTAGGGATTTGTCTCGAAATATTATTTATATTTCATTTAAAATTAAAATATCACTCAACTATCGCTATTTTTTTTCAAATATACTTGACACTTTCAAGTCTCGCTCTTTTTTAATTGGCATGTCATGTCATTGAAATTTTTTTTTAAGAGAAAATACATACAAAAAAAAAAAACTCTGAAATTGTTCAAATAACTTACTTTATCACTTAAATTATATGAGTATTTAAATACCCCCTTAACATCTTTGAAGTGAATTAAAAATCACCCTAAAATTATTATACCACTCTCACTTATCACATCATAGACATGTAAATGTTACATTATAGTTATGTTAGCGCCATCATTAATTAATTTTTTTATTAATTATTCTCACAAATTTTCTTCAACACTTTTTAAAATTAAATTACACTAAATGATTAATTACAAATGTATTTTCTAAAATTAAAGTTTAAAATGTGGATCCATTTTTATTCCCCACACGCAGCCCCCACCCATCCCCTTCGCTTCTTTCTTCTTCCTTCTTCACCATTTCTAACCATTATCTATTCATTTTTTCCTCTTCATATTTTTCAACGAGCTCCACCATACCTCTTGTTTCTCTTCCTTTCTTCATCTTAATCGGTGAAGCAATAAAATTCTTTTAGCTCCGATGAAAATTGACAAAATTTATATATGTGAAATTAATGTCAATAATAAGATATTGGTGTTGGG
The DNA here is from genome assembly GCF_036512215.1 of Solanum lycopersicum. Classification (NCBI taxonomy): domain Eukaryota; kingdom Viridiplantae; phylum Streptophyta; class Magnoliopsida; order Solanales; family Solanaceae; genus Solanum; species Solanum lycopersicum. The sequence goes on from NC_090804.1 coordinate 10,669,046, forward strand.
TTTTGTGGATTACTAAAGATATGGTGAAATTGAAGTAGTTGATAGAGTTGAAGATGAAGATTGAGGAAAAAAAGGATGTCAATGGAGAAGAAGCTTTTGGGGAACACAATAAAATAAAGAGAAAAAAATTAAAAGTTTCTAGACCAATAAAAAAATTCAAATAGTTTGATAAAATTTATTAAGAAAATAATATTTAAAATATTAATCATATATTGACCTATAAAAAAAATGACACGTGTATGATTTTATAAATTTTTTTCTTTCTTTTTTTAACTCCTTCACATGCTATTAGGTGAGTGAACTCACTCTCTTTGTCACGTCATCTCTAAGGATTGTATTTAATTCCCTTTAAAGATGTTAAAGGGGTTATTAAAACGCCCATATGGTTTAAGTGCAAAAGTAAGTTATTCAACCAAGTTCAGGGTGTTCTTTTTAGGTATATTCCCTTTTTTTTTTTAATGATAGACTTATTTAGTTTATCAAACTCATTTAACTAAAATAATGATCTTATTATTTTCTAAAAAATATATATTAATTTATTTAGAAGAAATTTTCATACTTAAGAATCTTTTATCATAATAATTTTTTAATTTTTTCATGTTATGAAGAATAGTTTTTTAAAACTTACCATAATATCATCAATTTTGAATAACACTTATATTTTAAAAAAACATTGATATATGAATCACTTATGAGTGTCAACTTACATCAATTAATCATATATTACATAATAGATTAATAATATTAAAGGTAAATAAACGTTTAAAAGTAATTAATTAGGTGTTTTGAAATTTATATATACATAAAATGTCGTTTAAAAAAACAGAAAGTGAATAATATTTATATTAGAAAATAAAATTTTGATCTTTATATATCAACATATCAATCTCCTATACTATGTATACGCAATTTGATTTATTATTACTTGTATTTCATGAATTTGGGATGATATAAAAATATATATTGGTGTTTAATTGAATGATAAGTCAAAATATAATATAATATAGAATATGAGAATTAAAATAAAAATAAAATTAAAAAAAGTTGAATAAGAATTTTTCTTTTTTATCGACCTTTATTTCTCAACATTACAAATTTATTTAAATACTTTTATGAAAAATTGCTTCAAATTTTCAAATAATATACTTAAAAGAGTATTAAAAATTATCAAGTAATAATTGCGCATAAAAAAAATTTCATTGAATTTTGTTTGGTAAAAATATCTAAAGGAATAAGATGTTTTTTTTAATTCTTTTTATAATCTTCATAAATTCTCATGTAATTTATATATTTGTTTTGTAGAGATAAAAGTTTGATGAATTAAATAAGTCTATTATTTTTTAAAATGATGATCTAATGACATGACATATTAACTAGAATAGGAGAAGACTTTTGAGGTATTTAGTTTTTTTTTATTTAATGACATGACATATTAACTAGAATAGGAGAAGACTTTTGAGGTATTTAGTTTTTTTTCTTTTTGGATAAAAAAATAAGGCTTAAGTCATCGACGACTCCTTAAAGTTGTTTGCATAATACACTTAGACACCTCAACTAAGACTAGTACCTATTGAACACTTTTTACCTATTCAAACTTATTTATATTAGGCATTTTTTGATAATCAACAAAAATATGAATAGTTTGTGATACACTTGCGCTGACATGACAAAACAACTAACTAAAAGAATGACATGTGGCCGGGTCCCTAAAATTTAGAAAAAAATTATTTAAACTTATTTCAAGCACATTTTATATATTTTTTTTTTAAAAAAAAATAAAAATAAAAAAAAAAAATATATATATATATATATATATATATAATGTAAATGTCAACCTATTCTAAGAATTCCACCCCCACCCCACCCCACCCCGTTTCATCTTCATCTTCTTCCCAAAACATACTCTTTCTCAAAGCATAAAACCTCCCCTTTCAACTTCACTTTCTTTTCAAAACACATTATTTCTCAAATCACAAAGCCTAAGTTCTTTTCAGAAAACTTAAAGATTATTTTTTTCTAAAAATATACATTTTCATACTAAGAGTGAAGAAGAAATAAGATTTTGCCGGCGGGTAGTCATTTCTACATTAATGACAAAAAAGTCTTTCAATTTTCAAAATATTATTTTTGATAAATTTAATGGATTTATATTTTAATTTGAGTAAAACTATTTGTTCGAAAATTGTGATAAAGTATATCGGCTAACTTTTTTATACTAGAAATCACTTATCTTCTTTCTTCTTCTTCTTCATATTTGTTTCATTATTTTTATGATATTTGCAACAAATCATACAAAAGAAAGTCTTTTTTTCAAATCTAAATCGTATCATTTCTTCATAGTTGATTTTCATTTATCTTCTTATTTGAAAACAATAATTTTTTATATATATATATAAAAAGATAGACAAACAATGTTAAAGCTAAAATTGAGAAAGTTTTTCAAACTAAATTTTGAAGAAGATGAGTATTAGGAGGTGGTGTGCTCTTCTTTTTTGGAAAAAGTGTAAATGAAAGAAGAAAAAATGTTTTAAAGTTAACTATAGTGTCAAGTGTCAAGACCATCTCCAACCACCTCTATTATATTTTCCATTCTCTATATTTGGAGAGTAAAATGGAAACTGGGAACTCCAAATCACTCTATTCTTCAAATTTACAGAGTTAAGTAGTAGTTCTCCAAATTTGGCTATTCACACTCTCTATTTTACTTTTTTCAATATTTTATTATTATTTTCATTACTTTTCCATTAACATATTATTTTACATAAGGTTTCATTAGTTAAATATCTAATATTCATGATTCTTTTTAAATGAAACATAATATTTTTAAAACCGTATTATTTAATATTTACTTCTTTAATTTCAAATTAATTTTTTTTTATAATTTTCATCAATGATAAAATTTTATTTTATTATTAATTTTTTCTTATAAAGAATACACAAAATTAAAATGTTAAGCTGAAAAATTTTAATTTGAATACAAGATAACAATACAATACATAACATAACAATATAGATACAAAATAAAATACAATGCATAACATAATAATTAATTGCGATGAAACAAGAATCATGTTGAAAAGACGTGGAACGTGCATTCGGATTTTTACAATTAAAACCGTCATGTTTTTTTAGAAAGGAAGTGCTACATGATATAATCTACATGTATTATAGTACACAACATGACAATTGAGGATGAACGTGATCTTAATGCACCAATTCAAGATGTCGTAGAGGCTCCAACTCTAACGACAGAAATGGTGGCAGTTGAAAATCTCTGATTTGAACAACTTTTAGCAAGACATAATAAAATTAAGGACAAAAATGCTCATTTTGAACTTCATAATACATTAATATAGTAATATTTGTGTAATGGTATTTCACTTTTATTTGAATTTGTTCATTAATTTATATATTATATAATTTTTTTGAACAATTTATGGTATTTAAAAATTTAGAATAAAATATAATTTATATTAAATAAAATTTGAAAAAAACAAAATTTTGTATCACATTAGAGTTATATAAAGTAATTATTGAGAAATAGAAATAAATGATTTACGTTAGAAATACGAAAATAAGAATGAAATAGAAATAATAATATAATATTAAGGAGAGAGAAAAAGATTCTTTTTTAGAGAGTGAAAGAGAGAATTGGGTTGGAGTTGGTTATCTGAAAAAATAGAGATTCTATATTGGAGAGTAAAATAAAGTGTAGGGATCGAGATGCCCTCAATAAAAGAAGAAAAATGTAAAAATAAAAATAGCAAATGCTATTTTTAACCTTTTCACGCGCTTCAGGAAAGTGTGAAACATATTTTTTTGTCATATAATCGTTTTGTGTTTAATAGGTACATGTTTAAAACAATTTAGGTGTTCAATAGGTACAAGTCCTAGTTAAGGTGTGTAAGTGAATTATGCGGGCAACTTTAAGGGGCTGTCGATGACTTAAGCCAAAACATTATACTATTCACTTTCTAATTTTTAAAATAAATATATTGTAAGCATGAATTTCAAAATACAAAATTTATATTGTTATAATACTTAATTGACCTTTAACATTATTAATTCATTATACAATTTATAATTAATTGGTGTAAGTTAAAATTGATTTGTATATCAATATTTTTTTAATTTATGTGTTTACAAGTATTTCAATTGATGATATTATAGTACGTTTTAAAAACATATTCTTCATAACATAAAAAATAAAATTTTTAATTATGATAAAAAAGAATTCTTAAGTATGAAAATTTATTCTATATAAACTAATTTATTTTTTAAAAAAAATAATATGATCATTATTTTAGTTAAATGGATTTAATGAATTAAAGTAGTCAATTATTTTATATAAAAAAAAAACTTTAATGACATATCATGCCAACTAGAAGAGAGTGAGTCTTTTGAAGTGTCGAGTATATTTGGAGAAAAATAGTAATAGTTGAGTGATACTTTGGTCCTAAATAAAATATAAATGATATTTTAAGATAATTCCCTTAAGTTGGTGACCATTTAGTGAATTGACTCCTAAATTCTTAGTTTTAGAGAAACTATTTTTTTCTAAATACAAAGATGAAAATCTAGCTACATACTGCCAAATTTTTTAGACTTAATTTTTTGCTAAACCTTATTGGTAAAAAGATTGTTATTTTGTGTAAACATACATGTTTCTCTCATTTGATTATATTAGATTAATTCCTTTAGTGCTAAATATGTTAGCGGAACTTACCCCACTATAGCATCTACACACACTCACTATGGCGGGAGCCTCTCACGATAGGGACTATGTAAAAGCATTACAACTTTGGAAATTTCTAAAAAGTGTCATGTACTTCCCTTGACGTCCTGATCTTTTTCTATTCATATCAAGATAAATTCTGAGAGCTCTATTTACCTGAATTCAATTTCGTAAATAATTATACGTTCCTTAATGTCTTGGCTACAAGAAAATATCAGCGAAGCTTAGATATTATATCACGCCTCGAGCTTATACCCTGGGCGAAATTGACACTCGAGAACAATTGTCGATCCCCAACGAACCCTTTGTCTGACTTACTTACTCAACGGAAGACTTAGACATAAGAATATAATCTCAAACGATGAAGTCCTCAAATAACTTAGAATGTCTTAGAAGAAACAATCATCTAGCCAAGATGGCAACTCAAGTCTCAAAACATAAGCCAATAACAAAATAGTGACAAATTAATTAACTAATTGTCTATCTATGAAACCACAAACTAAGATGGATGTCGGACAAGACTCATGACATCCTAATGAACTAAATACTATAAGCAATAAAATGGATCCTCCGGAATGAGAGGCTCACCAATAACTCTTAATTCTCAATTGGATCAACGAAGTGTTGGATGTTGATCCTGGTTATCTGTATCTGCATCATTAAAGATGCATGTCAAATGACATTAGTGCATTGAATGTACGAGCATGCAAAGGGAATACTAAACAAGACATAAGCTTGAAAGGAACGGAAAGAACAAATTTGGTCTTAACAATTCAACTGAACTAAAATGAATTAATTTCAATATAAAGCAATAACGTAAATGTAATATAAAGAAAAACTTCTAAAGCATGGATATCAACTCTATATATTTAGAAGTACAATAATACTTTGTGATTATGCAAAGATACAATATAAACTCTGGATGTATATAAAAGTACAAATTACTTTTGTGTATATGAGAATACAAAATACTGTTATAAGATTTTTTTAACCGACAACCATCACTTCAGAGCTATTGTGATGATACAACGTTTTGTCTTACGCTGCGAGGATTGTCCTATACCTTATTGAAGGTATAGTATTGATTACTATTGTAATTCGGAAAGATTTTTTATTAAGTTTGTGACTTTTAAGAGTCGCCACTTAATTTTTTTTAAAAAAATCAAGAAAACTTAGCTTTCAGAGGACTTAAACAGAAAAATCGATTTGAAAATTTAAGGGAGTTCGGGGATGCATATTTATATTTTAGGAAGGTTTTTACGGCACCTAAAATATTCGCTAAATCGCGATTATCCAACAACTAACTTGTTTGGCTTAAAATAACCTAACTTGAGCTAAATTGAATATTTATTTGAAAACCTTTAGAAATATCACCCTACTATCTAAGTGAGTTTTTTAAACTTACAAAATTATTTATTTATTTATTAGGTCTATTTAAAGTCGATCGAATTAGTTTGATAGTTAAAATATAATAGCGTCTTTCATGCACTTGAAGTTTTCGACCCTAAAACTAACGACAAATAGCACATAGCAATAAAGTGAGAGAGAGAGAGAGAGAGAGAGAGAGAATTGGGCCCAAACTCGATTTATGTTCGCCTGGACCGGTGTTTGGACCCCTTTTTGTTTTGTACCTCTTGTAAGCTAAAAAGATAATTAATCAAAAGTAAAAGACAAGGGCTTAAGCCCAAAAAATAACAAAATACAAATTCTGAAAGTAATTTTGGGCTTTTGGGCCAACTTCTTCAACTCTTCAACTTGCTTTGATTCCTTCAGCCTCGGAATCTGTACTCAATTTTTATAGCTTGAATCGAAAAGAGGAGTTTGAACCTTTACGACTCTCTCAAAAAATTCAAAGGAAGATAGGAGTTTATAGTGAATTTGGGCCGATTTCACATGTAAGACGACAAAATAAAATATATTAGCGCTAGATTATGGTAAATAAATAGTAGAATAGTAAATCATGTAAACCTTATGTAACAAATAAGTCTATAATGACGGAACAGATAACAAGAATACAAACTGTTGGTGGTAATGGCAAAGTGGTTTACATGAACAAACATTTATTAGTGAAATCCAAATAACGACCGAGAGATGCATTTCAAAATTTGTATGTTTCAGGAAAGTAGAATATGAACAAGGTGAGACTAATACTAGAGTTATAGATTATGTGTACAAACGCATAAACCTAAAATACGTACTGATACAGTCAAAATAATAACACATTGTCGGGATGTAAAGACCAATTTCCATATATTCAAGGTTCATAATGAGATCAGATCACAAGAATAAGTCACATACACGAGACTTTCGAATTAAGACGTCAAGACAATGTCAAAACCATTCGAACGAATCCAATAAGCTTTCAACTGAAAAACCAACATTTTACAATGGAATTTTAGAAAAGATGTTGCTGTGAATGAACAAGAACAAGGCTTTATGATGAGTTAATTTTTGCCCGAGACATTGTTAAAAATAAAAAGAAGCTACCTAGTATCCCATTTGAACTACACATGATGTGAAATAAACGAGTTGAAATCTTCCTGGCTAGACCTTAAGCGAAGAAACTGATCCCTACAGGTTTACCTTACGCTCCTAATCAGTTATATACGCAAAAAGTGACTCACTAGGCATATTTCAACACATAACAGAACATTGAACGACATTTCAGCTAATAAAACTAAGGAAATATCAATGCTATCATCAAACTAATGGACCAATATTTTGGCTGATACAACAACCATAAACTATCAAATTACTACTACACCAACCTCAAAGTCTTAAAGAAATAAAAGATACTACACATAACACCGTAACCACAAGTCAAGAAATACCAAAGAAAACCACATTGAGAAGATAAAATAACAATATAACCTCACAACAGACAATAAATCATCTCGAAAATAAAATCCATGCTTCGCCCCCAAGGGAACGAGATGAGAAAAAAAGGGCGTACAAACTAGTAAAGGCTTCAATATACCAAAAAGAAATATTTTAAAATACGCCAGCGAACGTAGCCATTAACTAGCAATAGAACGAAGCAAAAGATGCGAGTTATTTACCTTATTGTTGGCAGCAGATGGGACAAGGTATTCGAGTAGATGTTCTACCACCAAGAGAAATCTTACACACGAGCGATAAGTCAAGAATCAGAACGAAAATTGATCTTGAACACTAATAGGCTATCCATTTTGTAACAAGATATACTTAAATCTAGACCAAAATTTTCTCAAAACTTTCTTTTTCGGCTGAGCTTTTCCAAAAAATCTTCGACTAAAAGAAATAAACGTCAATCGAAAAAAATATTTTTTCTCCCCTAATACATTAAAGGACGAGATGACTATATAGCAGGGATTAGGGTTTCGATTGGGAGGGAGAATTTGGGTAAGAGCCCCAACCCAGTCCCATACTTCAAAAATCAAAAGAAAGCTTCAACCAAAAAGGGGAGACCAACTTTATCCGAAGCTGAAACCATTCCAAAATAGAAATGGTCGATGAACGATTGGGATGATTCTATCGTCCTTGAAGCTTGATGTGGCGCGATCTCGCGCTGAGAGGACGGAACGTGTGACCTGCTGCTGCTGAAGCTTGTACGATCTTGAAAGCGATGGAGAGAAAATACAAAAAGGGGGATAGAGTATCGTCTCCTCCTGCTGCCTTTCCCGTTGATTCGATCTCGCGTGAGGAGAAGCGCGTGCAACGTTACTTATAACCTTCACGCGTCTGAAGGAAGCTCCACTTTTGGGCGTCTTATTCTGGGAAATTCATGTGTTTCTCTTCTGGGGAAACGCCTGATTTCTAAGATTAACCAAGATGGACGGGCGGTTCGGGTAGAGTGATCGAGCTAGGCATTATGGTCTGGTTGAATTTGGATTCAGAAAAATAAGAAAGGGGAGTGGGTTGCAATTTTTGAAGGGTTGAGCTGAATCAAGGGAAAAAAGAAATAGCGGGCTGAAAAATTGTTGGAGTATGTTGAAGTCAGGTGGGCTACTTGGCTGCTGGGAATTTAATACAACTATGGGTTGATTGGAAAAAATTGTAAAATGGACAAATTAAGACCTCTGATGGGTTCAAAGTAGGGTAACCAAGTGAATTGAACCAAATAAGATTTACAAACTTAGCAAAGTCAAATTCAATTGACGAGTTCAACTGAAATTAGATGACAATGAATTAATATGAATCAGTCAATGAGCTTCTTAACTTCATGAAATGAAATAATTGACTTAATTATAACATAAATAAATTTAAATATAAACTATTCTATAACCAAATTAATTAATCAAATGTTTAACCAATCTTTTGAGACGGTTTTCGAATAATTACAAACTATATTAATGATACACAAAATTATATATATATATATATATATATATGTATGTATGTATGTATGTATATATATATATAAGAGTAATAAAACCCATTAAAATGATTTTAAAAAATTTATACCGTGGATTATTTCAAATCGTTTGTAACCTGAGAAGCTCGATGATTTATTTGAATCAGGGAGACTCAAAATTGGGTGTCAACAACTACCCCTTAACTTGTATTGATGCAAGAAATTCGAGGAAAATGAAATTGAATAATCCAATTTGGACCAACCACATATTCATATCTAGGAAAGGGATTTGACACGGACTTTAGGAATTGTGGCCGAACCTCGGAAATGGGTTTCCTACATATCTCAGGTTATACCAGAATTCTGGCAACTTGTAGTTTGATTCGCTTGATTTGAACGCTTGATTTTGAAAGAATTCAAAAGTCACTTCAGTATCGAACTATGAGTGGACCGAAATGCTCGAGAATAGGGTTTAAGAGCGAGTGTTCAAATACAGCCGAGTTTTCAACACTGAGTCTTCCTACATATCCTAATAGCTTAGGAATCAGGCTGTCTGTAGTTTGACTCGATCAGTTGAAAAGAAAGTCTATTATGCTAGACAACCTTGGTTCTGGACAACTGACAAATTAAATCAAATATGAAAAAAAAGCTTGTACCCTCTTACCATGAATTTGGCGCGCTTCACACCCATAATTAAGAACTTAAATGGACGTAATTTCTAAAGTTCTTGACGCATTGACACTCAGATTGAAAACTTGCTTTTAGAGGATACCGAAAATCTGGATGCAAAATTGAAACTGACAAAAGTCAATTTGGGCATTTCATTCGATTCATCTTTGAATCTACCTGGACGCTCTTCATAGACCTCATGTTGTTGGAAGTCAGATGAAATAAAACCATTTATATTCCCAAGTCTTCGATATAAGTAATATAAAATAATTCTTGTATCCACAGAAGAATTGTGAATTTTGGGAGTGCTTTTTCCCCCTTTGACCTTTCCATATTCATCGATCGGGGGAATATGTTGATTTCAAAGCAAACTATAAACCTGAATCCATAGAAAAATTGTTAGTTTTAAAAATGAACTGATATGTGTTGATATCTTCAGTTGTCTGCTCCTTGTCCTGCTAATTCCGGTTGATTTTCTGCTCCCCCAACTCTTGATAGATAAGACAAAATACTTTATGCCAAAACAGATGGAACATAAAGGAAAATTTTAAGAAAAATAAATTTTCAAAAAGTAGTACTTTAAACAAGGTTACTGTCAAGTATCATGTCACGTCAGGCTTAGCGAACTTCTTTGAGTCTGATTTTTGGAGGTCTATATGATCATTCGCTTGAGAGAATCCATAGTCACTATAGACTGTGGATAACCCATGTTGTAATTTTGAGGTCATCCCCAGAATTTCTATCCCTAGTTAACTGTCTTGGTTCATCTTTAACTGCCGGTGAGTAAATCGTGGAATTTTTGAGATCCTCTTAAAAATTCTATCCTAGTTGTAAGCTTCAAAGTGACTTCAGACTCGACTTGTTGAGGAAACTCTTCTTCTCGAGAATTTTTTAGTCCTTCTCAAAAATTCTGTACAGTTTCTATTTTAAAAAGAAAATAGAAATCTTACGGGAGATATGATCGAACCCTTGTGGCGCCTACGCATCCCGTTGAGGCAGGAATCAGGTCAAACGTAGTTCCCCCTCAAAGGTTAATAACAATAAGAAATTTTACAAATAAACCAACCGAGGACGACATAGGTTGCCTACGTATCTCATTCTTGAAAATTTAGGTCGAACATAGTCCAAACAAGAGGGATAAAATTTTAAACAAAACAATTACTAACAAACAAAATAGTTACAAGGAAATAATAGAAATACAAACTGAAGATTCACACGTATTATCTCTTGATAGCGTGTGCATTGATCGATTTCGGCCATGCAGTGTCATCCATCTCCTACATGACCAAAGCACCTCCATATAATACTTTGCGGACCATGTAAGGCCCTTGAAAATTCGGTGCAAATTTTTGTTACTCATCTTGATGAGGAAAAATGCGCTTAAGGACCAACAGACCGATTTCAAAAATTCTAGCTCTTACTCTCTTATGGAAAGCACGAATCATACTATGTAGGTACAGTTGACCATGAAAAAAAAGAACCATTCTCTTCTCATCAATCAAAGTTATTTGGTCAATCCGCTTGTTGACCCATTCAACATTACTCAACTTAGCTTCTTGTATGATTCTCAAGGACGATATCTCAACTTCAGCAGATATGAATGCTTTTGTTCCATATACTAGCAAGTATGTAGTAGCTCCAATCGATGTTCTGGAGTGATTCGATAACCCAACAAAGCATATGGTAACATCTCATGCCAACTACGGCGATTGTCAATCATTTTTCTCAAGATCTTCTTGATGTTCTTATTGGCGGCCTCTACAGCTCTATTCATCTTAGAAAGATACGCGGTTGAGTTTCGATGAGTAATCTTAAACTGCACAGATATTTCTCTCATCAAGTGACTGTTAACATTTGCACCATTATCACTAATGATGGACTCTAGTACTCCAAACCTGCATATCATATTGTTGTGAACAAAATTGGCTATAACTTTCTTGGTCACCGACTTGTACGAAGCTGCTTTCACCCACTCGGTGAAATAGTTAATGGAAACCAAAATAAATCTGTGTCTATTAGAAGCGGATGGCTCTATCGGAACGATGACATCCATGCCCCAAGCTACAAACGACCAAGGTGAACTCATAGCATTGAGTTCGTGTGGCAGTACTTGGATCAGATCGCCATGCTCTTGACATTTATGACATTTCTGCACAAATTTGCAACAATCATGCTCCATAGTCATCCAAAAATAACTAGCTCGAAGTATCTTCCTTGCCAAAGTGATTACATTCATGTGCGTACCACAAACTCCAACATGTATCTATTCGATAAGCTTTGTAGCTTCAACAACATCGACACATCTGAGAAGACCTAAATCTGGAGTCCTCCTATAAAGGACTTCTCCACTCAAAAAAAAAGTTGAGGGACATATGGTGTATCGATTTTTTCTGGTTGAATGTGGCATCTTCAGTATAAATCCCAGACTCCAAATACTTTCTCATATCAAAATACCATGGCAAATTGTCTGGTTCTGCTTCAACATGTGAACAATGGACAGGATGTTCTTTAAGCTCTATACCAGAGGATCAATATAATCGTTATCCGGATGCTTAATCATTGAGGCAATGGTGGCAAGAGCATCGCCAACTCATTCTGTATTCTGGGAGTATGTCTAAATTCAATCTTACGGAATCTTCTGCACAACTTCTGTATATATTGCACATACGGCGTGATCTTCGGGTTCTTCACGGCCCATTCTCCTTGAACCTGATGAATTAATAAATCTAAATCTCCAATAACCAATAGCTCGTGGACATTAATGTCAATGGCCATATTCAAATTGAGGAGACAAGCTTCATATTCATCCATGTTGTTCGTGCAATTAAACTGGAGTTTAGTTGCCATAGGATAGTGCTGACCGGATTCTGACACTAACACCGCTCCGATACCTTTTCCTTAGTGATTTGCCGCTCCATTAAATTATAATGTCCAGCCAGGATATATTTTAGAAATATCTTCACCCGCAAATGATACTTTTTCATCGTGAAAATGAGTCTTAAGCGGTTCATACTCCTCATCGACAAGATTTTCTGCAAGATGATCAACCAAGGCCTGTGCTTTTAATCGCCTTCTGGTTCACATACACAATATCAAATTCACTCAAAAGCATCTGCTATTTGGCCAACTTTCCGGTCGGCATCGCTTTCTGGAAAATGTACTTCAATGGTTCTATCTTGGAAATAAAGTATGTTGTATAAGAAGAGAAATAATGTCTCAATTTCTGAGCTATCCAAGTCAAAGTACAATAAGTTTTATCCAAAAGAGTATAACGAGACTCATTTGGAGCGAACTTCTTGATTATACAATAAATGGCTCGCTTCTTCTTTCCTGTTTCGTCATGTTGCCCAAGCACGCATCCAAATGCGTTATTTGAGACGGACAAATACAACAACAATGGAATCCCTTCTCGTGAAGGAACCAACACCCTTGGATTGGTCAAATAGTTCTTGATATCATCAAAAGCAGTCTGGCACACTTCAATCCACTTTGTCAAAGCGTCTTTCTTTAACAACTTGAAGATAGGCTCACACACGATAATTGATTGAGCTATGAATCGGCTGATGTAGTTCAACCTCCCTAAGAAACTCATCACCTCTTTCTTAGTCCTCGGAGGAGGTAACTCTTGAATTGTCTTAACCTTGGTAGGGTCGAGTTCAATACCTTTTCTGCTGACTATAAATCTCAACAACTTTCTGGCTATCACTCCAAAAGCACATTTAGCGGGACTTAATTTCAAGTTATAACGATGCAGGAGATCAAAGAACTTCCTTAAATATGTCAAGTAGTCCGAACTCTCGCGGGACTTGATTATGACGACATCTACATACACCTCGATCTCCTTAAGAATCATGTCATGAAATTTGGTTGTCATAGCCCTCATATAAGTAGCACCAGCATTTTTGAGACCGAATGACATCACCCTGTAATGATATACTCCCCAAGACGTAATAAAAGTTGTCTTCTCTGCATTTTTTGTCCATTAGGATCTGATGATAACCTGCGTAACAACCTACAAATGACTACATTTCATGTTTAGCACAGTTATTGATTAGAATGTGAATGTTCGGCAATAAAAAATTATCTTTTGGGATGGCTTTGTTGAGATCTCTATAATCGACACAAATTCTGATCTTCCCATCTTTTTTGACGATCGGAACAACATTGGCTAACCAGGTTGAGTATTGTGTCACTTCTACTAATCGAGACTTAATCTGTTTGTGATCTCTTCCTTAATCTTTAAACTTAACTCAGGCTTGAACTTTCGAGCTTTCTGTTTCATCAAACTGAACCCCGGATTAATTGGCAACTTGTGAGACACCAAATTGGTACTCAGCCCTAGCATGTTGCTGACCTCCCATACGAACACATCAATTTATTCATTAAGCAAATGAATCAGATCCTTTCTTTGAGATTCATTGAAGTGGACGCTAATTTTGACCTCTTGAACACACTCTTGGTCTCCCAGATTCACAATTTTAGTTTCTTCCAATTTGGCTTATGCTAATTTTTGAACTACCGGAATTCCTCAGAAACATATTCTGGTACCTCATTTTCCTCTCCATATTCTTCACCTTCGTCATCACCTACCTCATTTTGTTCGATCAGCTCGTGACATGACATGACATTAGGAGGTTTATAATTGACATTACTGAAATCATAAACAGAAAAATTCAGGAAAGTAAAATATAGCAGATAAGTAAATAAAAAAGTTATTAATAAAAGAGGCTTTCATTCAAATTTGAAAACAACGCAAATTTTGGCCATGACAAGGGCCATGTTTCCTTTTTAAACATCACAGAGAACTTTAAAAGTTCAGTTAATTAAAATAAAGCAAAATGGTGGTTCTCAGGCCTCTTCCGGACTACCACCAATTTAAATATGCATAATTGATGCCCATCTACCAAGGAGTTCGGGGAATTAGAATCGGCGTGAAGGTCCAATTTTGTATCATCTCCCCGGGCTCAGCATCACAGATTCCTGTCAGCTCAACCTCGTCCTGTATGACAATGATCTCTTCAAAAAGGCCACAAATTCCTTCCCCAAGATCGTCATGATCGCCATACACCCTGACTGGAAATATTGTACAAATAAGGGATCAGCTTAACCAATGTTTTTTCACTGTTCCTCTTTATCTTCATCTCATCATCTGTGGGGACATAACCCAAACCATAACGCTCATTTGACGGGGACTGGAATAGGCTCAATAATTCCTTGGGAGTTTCTTCCCAATCAAAACCTGGTTCGAACCCATTTTGCAGCATCACGGTGGCAATCATCTTGTATACTGAAGGCATAGGAGGCTATGGGGCCAAATCCTCGTCGGTGGCATTTACCAGCTCTACCGTGTACAAATCAGTGTCTCGTGAAACTTCATCAATAATTAGTATCTTCCTACCAGAGTGACTCCCTTCTCCGTGAATAACCAGTTCTTTGTCCTTCCAAACGAGCTTCATCATCTGGTGAAGAGTAGAAGACAAAGCCCCAGCCATATGGATGAAAGGCCTTCCCAGAAGAAGGTTATAGTTGGTATTAATGTCTAAAACTGAAAATATGCACTGAAATCCACCGGGCCCATTTGGATGACCAAATTCACTGCTCCCAATGTGTCTTTTTGTACCCCGTCGAAGGCTCTTACATTGACTTGGTTTTGTTCCAGCTTCCCCAAGTCAAACCTTGACTTCTCAGAGTTGATAGTGGGCAAATCTTGAGACCAGACCCATCATCCACCAGGACACGATTTATGACCCTTTCACGGCATATGACAATGACATGCAACGCCTTGTTGTGCGACCTCCCTTTAAAAGGCAATTTCTCGTCACAAAAGCAAATTTGATGCCCTCGGATAACTTGGTTAATCATAGACTCTACATTATCACTTCTTGTGCCCACTGGGCACATACATGTCACCAAGAGCCTTCATCAAGGCCTGCCTATGCAGCTGGGACCTCATCTGTAGGGCAAACAAAAATCTAACCCGGGGTTCATTCCAAATGCTTAATAATCGAGTAGTCCTTTTTCTGCATCTTTCTCTAGAATTCCTCCACTTCACCCTCACTTATCAGCCTCTTTCTTGTGTCCTCCAAGAGCCAACCCTTTGGGAGTATAACACCTCCCAGATTGGGTCATATCCTGAGCAGCAGCAGTCTCAATCACAAACTTCAGCCTAACAGGAGTTTCTAATGGCACCAAGGCAATAGCCTTTGCGGGTGTCAGGATCACGAACTACTTTTTCTCTTTAACGCTCAGCGAGTCCACAATCAGAATTATCACCTTAGTCACGCACAGTCATCATCCATCTCTATCATGTTGATATTGACTCCTCCATGATTGAGCAAAGGATTGGTGTTGACATTGGGCACGACTGTTTAAAGAGACACCACTTCTTGGTCGATCAGATTTTGAATCTTTTGTTTGAGGTTGATACAGTCCTTAGTATTATGTCCAACACTGTTAGAATGATACGCACACCTTTTAGCGGGTCTGTAGAATTTGGAACGAGTATCCACCGACTTGGCCCCCATCGGGTGAATGTATCCAGTCACAGCCAGTCGCTCATATAGTTTTGTTCGCTTTCAGCGAGCTAGGTAAAGTTTCTGGAGGGATTCTTTTCAAATCTGGGCCGAAGGGAATCATAGCTGCCTTGTTTGAGAGGACACATCTATTGGTAATTTTGGGTATTTGGATGAAGAGTTGTTTCTTAGATAGGGATTTGTTTGGTAATTTGGTGATGGAGCTTGGTAGTTCGTGGGGGCATTTTGGTATACTAGAGCTTGGACTTGATATACTGGTGTGGGTGCTCTGTAATTTGACTGCACATTAGCACAGTTAGGAGCAACACTTTGGTAAATGAGGGATGTAATTCGGTAAAGTGGGGGAGAATTTAGGTAAAACGGAGATGAATTCTGGTAATTTTGAGGGGGCATTTGGGTATGTGGAGGTAGAATTGTAGTAGACATGAGGAGGAGTATTTGGATAACTAGCTGGCGTGTAACAAGCCTGCTAAGAATTCTGGGAAGGTCGAGGATGACCTTGGTAGGATGATGATCTTCTAGGGGTCTTCCTCCCCTTGTAAAAGACACCAAAAAATGTCTTCTTTTTTCTTATTCAACAAACCCGATGATCCGGGCGACACAGCAACACGGGCAATCTTCCCGATCTTCAACCCATCTTCGATAGTCTCACCAACTTTGACTATCTTAGCACATTTTTATCCAACGAGCAATATGATTCTATCATAGTATTCGGTTTCTTGCACCCGCACAAATACTTAACCTATTTCCTTCTCGGACATAGGAGGCCTTATTCTTTCTCCACCTGTATGCAAACTCTTTGTAGCTTTCAGTGGACTTATGCTTCATCTTTTCCAGAGAGTAGAGATTGGGAACGATTTACACGTTATGAGCAAATTGATCGATAAAATCCTTGCCAGGGCATTTCAACTTAGCCATTATCTTGTCTCATGGGAAGTGAACCATTCTAGAGCCTCCCCGCATAGACTTCGGCAAAAGATCCACGTTAGCAAAGCTTCATCTCTATCAATCCTGACAAGCTGGTCGCAGTAGAATCTCAGTCAGGCCATAGGATTCCCTACTCCTTCGAAAGTATCAAATTTTGGAAACTTGAATCCTTCTGGGAGGTCCAAATTCGAGTGAATGCACAAATCCTCATAGTTCAGACCAGCAACATCGGGGAGGCATTGGAACTCATTCACTGCTTTCTTGATTTCTTCCTTTATATCAACCTTAGCTTCTTCCTTTGCCCTCCACTCTCTAAACTACTCCCCATAATAGTCTAGCTCAGAACTGTGCACATCATGCTCAGTTGGGATGGGGATCTGTAAAGTTGTTCTTTTAGGTAGGGGTGGAGCTACGGATGAACTTTGTCATTCTGGGTTGTTTGGTAGTTTTGTGGATTGGTTTGGGGATTAGTATTTTAAATTTGTTGGTGGTGAGGAGTTTGGCAGCGGAATGTGTTTTGGTTTTGGCTTTGATTCTGGTTTTGCGGTGGTGGATGAATGGTTATTTTGTGGAGGTGGTGGAGTCTGGTAAGACGCTGAGGCATATTGAGGATTTTGGGTTGTCAAATCAATGACCGAGGGATTTTAAGCAGGAGAAGATGGCAGATTCTGAGTTGGATCCATGTTTGAAGAGGGGAAGTAGAGAGGAGGTCTCCCATCACCAGCAACAGCGTTGACGGTAAAACCTGGTGGAGGCAAATCCTGTCTCCTTTACATTTCAAATCTCATCTCAGTGATCTATTGCATTAACTACATAATCATCTCATTCTGATCCTATATGTTTGGTTTAGCCACCACAACGTCAGTAAGACTGACCTCTTCGTTGTTGTCTCCCATTACAGTTTTTCCCTTGTCTGAATTTCGATAGGTAAAAGAATCTATAGGACCTTTAGATCTAGTTAAGTATGGATGATCAGTCAGTTTAATCGACACAGACCAGTTTCAAAGTATCTGAGGAGGAAAACAAATCAAAGGCAGATTTGTGAGTTTAAGTCCAGAATACAAAATGCAGGATATCACATAAAGAGCAGATAAACACACAAAATTGCTTTGTTTAAGGAAATTTTAACCCACGAGTAAAGGAAATTAATTTTTTAAACAAGGAAGAGCTTGCTTGTTTTAGTTTGACACCATCTTAGAAAGGTTAAATCACGTTGAGCCAAGGTCTTCTTGCTGCATCTCTTTGTCTTCCATTGATCTAGTCTTCGTATCTTCTTATAACATGAAGGGGGGAGAATGGAAATTTTGAAAGATAGAGGTCGAGCCTTCGAAGGCTGCCGACGTATCTCGTAAAGAGAATTCACTCCCTACGTAGTTCGAACTAAGGAAAAACTTGTTTTTCATTCATTCATTCATTACAATTACAAAGAAATCGAAAAATAACAAAAAAGCTTTTAAAAGATAAATGGTGGCCCCATCTCAGTCGTTCTTCTTCTAATAATTAGCCACGGTGAACAGACTCGACTTCAATCTTTCTTATGCTGATGAGTTATTCCACGTCATGGCGGAATGCAAGACACTTCTCAATGCTATGGTCTGTGCCATTATGATAGGGGCAATGTTTTCAAACGTTGAGCCAAAGGGAATACAACATGTCCATGTCCTTATAGAAAGGGGTGAACACTCTATTTCGAACCAATTCTAAATAGACCTCCAACATCGTTTTCTTAAAAAACGTGAATAAGCAACGATAAAATATAGTCCTCTCATTGAATGGTACGTCGAGCCACTATTCATCACATGTAATGATGATGACATAAACCCAACTATTCATAGTACTATCCATATCGAGCAAATGGCGAACCACATTCTTAAACTCTATACACTCTTGTATCGTATGCCCTTTATGGTTACGATGACACTAACAAGTCTTGCAGGTGTCCCCTGATCCCACCCAGAAAGATGCTCTTTCGACGGGCATCAACATACGCATAGACTGATAATGCTCGAAAATGAGGGCGCACGAAATGGCTTTCATCCTTGTTCAGCGTTGTTGTGGATATGATTCGAGAGTGATAATATGGTCCCCTTATGCCAGACATACTTCGAGAGAAGGTGTGCGGGCGACCGCTTCCTCATAACTTTATTCAATGTTCTCTAATTCGGGGCTCTCAAGAGGAAACAATAGATCACATAGGCGTCTTTCGCGCTGCTTCCGTATGTCGACAATCTCTTCTTTGGTTTGTTCAGTCTGGATATTTTTTCCTTTATCCATAGTTGTGATCTCACCTTTCCTGAGAGGGTAGAGTAGTGTTTTAGGATCTAGAGATAGGATTTTTCTTTTGTTTGAGAAACTCAAGACTCGGGGAATCTGGTCGGACATTTTGTAATAGTGACATGTGTGCATATTTTCCAGAAATTTATGGAAAGGAGTGGTTTAATGATTCCCTCATTCAAAACAACATATCACATAAACAGTTAAAAACACATATATCGCGTCCTAATCATGAATGTGGCCCTTTTGTTCCAAAGGTAGGCCTAGCGATCTAAAGGATGTATTGCATCATTTAAAACAGATTGTTGCATCTCCCAAAATAAGTTTCACATATAATCATAGAATTCATTACAGAGTTTAATCAAAACAGGGATACATTTTAAAGGAAGGGGAATACGATGCAAATACAAATAGAAAAATCCCAAGCAGGGGAATTAGAAAGTTGACGGTTCTGCTATTCCTCTAGATTTTTCTACCTCTTCGCGGATAATGTACTTGCTTGTTATCACCTACAGCTCGGTAAATACCACTTTGGAAGATGGTGGCATGGCCTGGAGAGTGTTGATCTGCTCGTCCAGGGTTGTATCTAGATGCATCAAACAGGCCCTTGCATTGGCTAACTCTCATGACATCACAGCTAAGGCCCTCTGACTTTCAAATTCTCTGGATTGGTACTCTTGCTCCCTCTGTTGAAATTCTTGTTCCCTTTGGTCCCATTCTTGCTGAAAATGATATATATGGATCTAGAGCCTCATTTGGACGTCTTTAACTTCTCGATCCACGCGTGGTGTCGGGTTCACTACACCACACAAATCATCCTGCAACCATGTTTTATACTCGTCAACATATCCAGCTTCAACCTGTTTTCAGCAATACTTCCTTTCATGTTGACGCTCCCGGTCCATTCTTGGAGGATGGTCTAGGCGAAAGGTATTTTAATGCACCCGTTGTAATCAATTACGAAGGAGCTACTATCCCCTTGGATAGGTGTGGTTTGTCTTCTACCGAGTTGTAGCATCACCCTAGTTGGATTGTATGGTCACATTCTTTTGATGACGAGAAGGACCACAAAAGGACGTTCGATCCCACGAGCCATTATCTTCTCTAAAATAAAGTTTTGGAACATCCATTATATGTCTCCTTCTCTTAGGTCATAGAATACCTTCGATCATGCATCCCTTATGGTGTGAATTGGCAACCTGCGGATGCTTATATGAAACTCATAATTGTTAAGGGGACTCGTCTGGCTCAGTTTGGACAACTCTTGTTGTTGGGCGCCATCTTTTTTACACAGATGTTCTTTCATCCACCACTGAAACAGAATGTTGCACCCTTGGAAATTAGAATCCGTTCTTACACAAACTCAGAGTTTGATAGATGTCATCCAAAATAATCGGGGTCAAACTGTAGTGTTTCTTTGGTTTTTCTCCTTTACCAATCCCTCTGAAGATTGCGTCTACTACCATCACAACCCGGGTATCAATTTCTTTTTCTTTATCATGAGGGAACATTATCGTTCTTAAAAGGCACACGGATAATGCGATAGTCTGAGTTTCCCAAGTACTATGTCATGGAACTCGTGCAGAAATTTTTTGAAAAACCTGTCGTGCCCCCATCTTTCAAAAAAATTCATTAGTGGTATATTTTGAGCATCCAACCAATCCGTATCCACTAGCAGTAATATGCTTTTAAGTTTTAGACTAGTAGGCCTATCTGGTAGCAGGATGTGATGATCTGAATGTTTTTTCCTCTTGCCACACGTTCAGATGGAGTCTAAACAGTCTTTTATCTCCTCTAGTGTCGGTGTTATTTTGACATCCCCAAATTGGAAAGCCATCCTCTTGTCGTCCCAAAATCGAGTAATTACCTCGATAAATGTGGGCCAAACCTTGAAGTTTATTATTGAAGATAGGTGGCCCAAGTGAATCGAGATTTCTCTCTTTTGACAGTCTTTGAGGTTATTCCACCATACACGAAGAATATCTTGTGCCTCGGTGACCATTTTGAAGTTGCGAAATTGACTTGATATCTAAAAAACCATACAAATAGTTAATTGTCACACACACACCCCCAAGACAGAACAATTCGGTAAACACGCAAACATCCTTCATGGCATATAAGTATGATCGTCCGATCGAGCCGTGGGCTCATTGGACTCAGGGCGATCTTTCTAACGGACCCAATGCGCTACTTTCAGGATTTGGTTTGCTCTATCTTAGTTTCGCTAGGAATGGAATTCATTTATATTGGAAAGGATGATCCAAGCGGACTACTTAGGGTGGGACAATTAATGACCGTTGACTATCAAGTAGCCGACTACATTCGTCAGGGTTCCCCGAGAAATATTTGGTTAACGAACGATCGCGAGTCCACATAATCGTCCTTTAAGTGACAAATAGAAACAAATTTCATTTGACAGAGTTACGATATGCCATGAAATGCAACAGTTTAACAAAGCGGAAAATAAACAAATAAACACTTAATTTCCATAGCCAAAGCACGTTACTTTAAGGTTGGAATCCTTCTAAGTCCTAAGCAGAGTCGTCATTCTGTTTTAATTCAGAAAGATTTTTTATTAATTTTTTGACTTTTTGGAGTCGCCACTTATTTTCTAAAGAAAAAATCAAGAAAAATTAGCTTTCAAAGGACTTAAACAAAAAAATCAATTTGAAAACTTAACAGTGTTCGGGGATTCATATTTATATTTTAGGAAGGTTTTTACGGCACCTAAAATATTCGCTAAATCGTGATTATCCAACAACTAACTTGTTTGGCTTAAAATAACCTATCTTGAGCTAAATTGAATATTTATTTGAAAGCCTTTAGAAATATCACCCTACTATCAAAGTGAGTTTTTTAAACTTAAAAAATTATTTATTTATTTTTTAAGTCTATTTAAAGTCGATCGAATTAGTTTGATATTTAAAATATAATAGCGTCTTTCATGGTCTTGAAGTTTTCGACCCAAAAACTAACGACAAATAATAACAAGCACATAGTAATAAAGTGAGAGAGAGAGAGAGAGGAGAGAGTTGGGTTGGGCCCAAACTCGGTTACTGTCCGCCTGGACAGGTGTTTGGACCCCTTTTCATTTTGTACCTCTCATAAGCTAAACAGACTGTAACGACCTGTTTAGTCGTTTTGAGAAACAGACTTCAATTCTGGAAAAACTGGCAGAAGCGACGGACCCCACGACGGACCGTCAAGGGCACGACGGACCGTCACAGGGTCTCGTTTCAAAACACTTAGAAAATCTGAAATTGGGTACTGAAAATCGACTCTCTGAACTTCGTGACGGAATGGCAGGACGGACCGTCACAGGCGTGACGGACCGTCACGGAGACTTCAGTGAAAATCCATTCTCTGAACTTTGCGACGATCTGCAGGACGGACCGTCGCAGGCACGACGGCCCGTCACAGGTTGCACAAATCCCAGGCAGAATCGGATTTCCTTACACATTTTAAGGGACGTTTTGGGACTATTCTTTCCTTAATTATAGATTTCGTGGGGTTATATTAATAACTCAAATTCTTGGGGGTTAAAAGAGGTAACCCTAAGTTAATTAGTGGGGTATTATTGCCATCTTTTATTCTTAATTATATACTAATTAGGGTAAAAGAAAGAGGGTTTGAATAAGAAAATAGAAAGAACAAGAAGGGAGAGAGAGAAACGATCGAGAAGAAGAGGAAAACACCAAGCTTTGAGGATTAACTTGCTTGATTTCAATTCTTCGGTGGAGGTAGGTTATGATTTTCATGCTTTCATAGTAAACTCTTAATAGAGAATGATATGTATTGGTAGTATTGTAAAACCCTGCTATGTGCTTAATTGTATGCATGCATGAACGTGATTATATAATTGTGATTATATTAAGCATGATGAAGCTATTGAACCCCAAATCTTGATAAAAACCTAATCTCTTGTTAATGATGATGCCTTGATATAAAAGAAGGCTTGATGAACTAAAGTAATGAGATTGATGATGCCTTGGTGAGAAAGAAGGCTTGATGAATTGATAGAAAGAGATTAGGGGATCGGGTGTCACGAACCGACACGTAGAATTAGGGGATCGAGTGTCACGAACCGACACGTAAATTTAGGGGATCGGGTGTCACGAACCGACACGTAGAATTAGGGGATCGGGTGTCACGAATCGACACGTAGATTTAGGGGATCGGGTGTCACGAACCGACACGTAGAATTAGGGGATCGGGTGTCACGAACCGACACGTAGATTTAGGGGATCGGGTGTCACGAACCGATACGTAGATTTAGGGGATCGGAGTGTCACGTACCGACACAAGAGGATTAATGAATATGAGGGAGCGGAGTGTCACGTGCCGATACAAGAGAAATAAAGATAATGAATGTTGAAAGATGTTAATATACTCAATCTAAAGAACATAATTTCCAAATGAGTATGGTATTGAGGCTTGAGTCCTCATGTGTGAACTTGACGGTAATTGTTAATGATATAGTGCTTGTTGTTGCTACATGTTGAGTATCATAGTTGATTTTATGATATTACTTGGTATATACTGGTTTCTATTTTGAGTTGGCCGATGATATCTACTCAGTACCCGTGCTTTGTACTGACCCCTACTTTTATTGTTTTCTTCTTGTTTAATTGTGGAGTGCAGCAAACGTGCCGTCATCTTCGACTCAACAGTAGCTCTAGCCAGTCTTCGTCACATCGGATCTTTAGGGTGAGCTAATGCTTCTAGCTTGGACTGGATCTTCTTCTTCAAGTCTTGATGCCTTGAACTTCCGGCATGGACTAGCTTCTTATGTATTTTTAGCTTTTAGAATACTCTTAGTTTAGTCATTTGATTGTAGATGTTCTTGTGGTGATGACTTCCAGATTTTGGGGATAATAATAGTTATTGATTTTATTCATGAGTTTAAGTCTTCCGCATTACTTTATGTTTATATTATATTGAAATGTTAAGGTTAGATTGGTTGGTTCGCTCACATAGGAGGGTAAGTGTGGGTGCCAGTCGCAACTCGGTTTGGGTCGTGACAAAGACAATTAATCAAAAGTAAAAGACAAGGGCTTAAGCCCAAAAAATAACAAAATACAAATTCTGAAAGTAATTTTCGGCTTTTTGGCCAACTTCTTCTACTCTTCGATTTGCTTTGATTCCTTCAGCCTCGGAATCCGTACTCAATTTTTATAGCTTGATTCGAAAAGAGGAGTTTGAACCTTTACGGCTGTCTCAAAATATTCAAAGGAAGATAGGAGTTCATAGTGAACTCGGGCCGATTTCACATGTAAGACGACAAAATAAAATATATTAGCGCTAGATTATGGTAAATAAATAGTAGAATAATAAATCATGTAAACCTTATGTAACAAATAAGTCTATAATGACGCAACAGAAAACAAAATACAAACTGTTGGTGGTAATGTCAAAGTGATTTACATGAACAAACATTTATCAGTGAAATCCAAATAACAATCGAGAGATGCATTTCAAAATCTGTATATTTCAGGAAAGTAGAATATGAACCAGGTGACACTAATACTAGAGTTACAGATTATGTATATACTGATACAGTCAAAATAATAAAACACAGTCGTGATGAAAAGACCAATTTCCATGTATTCAAGGTTCATAATGAGATCAGGTCACAAGAATAAGTCATACACACGAGTTTTTCGAATTAAGACGTCAAAACAATGTCAAACCCATTCGAACGAATCCAATAAGCTTTCAAATGAAAAACCAACATTTTACAATGGGATTTTAGAAAAGATGTTGTTGTGAATGGAAAAGAACAAGGCTTTATGATGAGTTAATTTTTGCCCAAGACATTGTTAAAAATAAAAAGAAGCTACTTACTATCCCATTTGAACTACATATGATGTGAAATAAGCGAGTTGAAATCTTCCTGAACAAGACCTTAAGCGAAGAAACTGATCTCCAAAGATTTACCTTACACACCTAATAAGTTATATATGCAAAGAGTGACTCACTTGGCATCTTCCAACACATAACAGAACATTAAACGACATTTCAGCTAATAAAACGAAGGCAATATCAATGCTATCATCAAACTAATGGACTAATATTTGGGCTGATACAACAACCACAAACTATCAAATTACTACTATACTAACCTCAAAGCTTTAAAGAAATAAAAGATACTACACATGACACCGCAATCACATGTCAAGAAATACCAAGAAAACCACATTGAGAAGATAAAACAACAATATAACCTCACAACAAACAGTAAATCATCTCAAAAACAAAAACCCATGCACCGCACCCAAGGGAACAAGATGAGAAAAACGGGGCGTAAGAACTAGTAAAGGCTTCAACATACCAAAAAGAAATATTTTAAAATACGCCAGAGAACGTAGCCATTTACTAGCAATAGAACGAAGCAAAAGATGCGAGTTATATACCTTACTGTGGGCAGCGGATGGGACAAGGTATTCGAATAGAGCTTCTACCACCATTAGAAATCTTACACACGAGCGATAAGTCAAGAATCAGAATGAAAATCGAACTTGAACACTAATAGGCTATCTATTCTGTTCACAAGATATACTTAAATCTAGACCAAAAATTTTCTCAAAACTTTCTTTTTCGACCGAGCTTCTCTCAACTTTTTCAAAAAATCTTCGACTGAAAGAAAGAAACGTCAATCGAAAAAAAGTATTTTTTTCTCCCCCTAACACAGTGAAGGACGAGATGACTATATAGAAGGGATTAGGGTTTCGACTGGGAATGAGAATTCGGTAAAAGCCCCGACCCAGTCCCAAAATTCAAAAATCAAAAAACTTCACACAAAAAGGAGCGACCAACTTTAATCAAAGCTAAAACCTTTCTGAAATGGAAATGGCGGATAGACGATTGGGATTATTCTCTCGTCCTTGAAGCTTGACGTGGCGCAATCTCGCGCTGAGAGGACGAAATGTGTGACCTGCTGCTGCTAAAGCTTGTACGATCTTGAAAGCGATGGAGAAAAAATAAAAAGATAATATCGAAGGCAGAGTACTGTCTCCTCCTGCTGCCTTTCCCGTTGAATCGATCTCACGTGAGGAGAAGCGCGTGCAACATCACTCATAACCTTCACGCGTCTGAAGGAGGCTCCACTTTTGGGCGTCTTATTCTGGTAAATGCACGTGTTTTGCTTCTGGGGGAAACGTCTGATTTCTTAGATTAACCAAGATGGACGGGTGGGTCGAAAGGTGGGTCGGGTAGAGTGATTGGGCTGCGCGTTATGGGATGGTTGAATTTGGATTCAGAAAAATAAGAAAGGGGAGTGGGTTGCAATTTTTGGTGGGTTGAGCTGAATCTAGGGAAAAAAAGTAGCAGACTGAAAAATTATTGGAGTATCTTGAAATCTGGTGGGTTACTGGCTGCTGGGAATTTAATACAACTATGGGCTGTTTGGAAAAAATTGGTAAAAAGGCAAAATTAAGACCTTTGATGGGTTTAAAGTAGGGTAACCAAGTGAACTGAACCCAGTCGGAATTACAAACTTAGCCAAGTCGAATTCAATTGACGAGTTTCTTAACTTCGTGAAATGAAATAATTGATTTAATTGTAACGTAAATAAATTTAAATATAAACTATTATATAACCAAATTAATTAATCAAATGTTTAACCAATCTTTTGAGACAGTTTTTGAATAATTACAAACCATATTAATCATATACAAAATTATAATATATAAATATATATATATATATATATATAAAGAGCGACAAAACCCTTTAAAATAATTTTAAAAAATTTATACTGTCGATTATTTCAAATCGTTTGTAACCTGAGAAGCTCGATGATTAATTTGTATTGGGGAGAATCAATATTGGGTGTCAACAATTACTAAGTGGATTCACTAGTCTATGTTAAAAAACACTAAAAAAATATTCATGAGAGATTTATTTTATTTAACTATCTTCATTAATTATATTTTAAAATTTTTAGTTCAACTATAAATATTCATGTGAGATGGATATCTATAAAAAAAAGAAGTTACTATTTCAAAGTTGTCATAGATACACACGGAATGTAAGTAAATGTAAGTTGAATATCAAAGTTGAAAAAAATTATATCTAAAGAGATGCTAAATGAAAAAAATTTCAATTACTAAAATTTGTGATGTGCGTTTGAGAGACAAAATCATAACCAAAAAAATTCTAAGGGTTTAAAACATCTTTAAAATGAGAATGGGTTTGACTGAACACTTGAAATCATCAATATTAATCTAATATTTATTCAATAACACTATTTTAATAATAATTTGTGAACAAATGTTAGGCCGATGCACAAAAGTGGCTTTCTATCACTAGTTATAAAGGTGACTTTAGGAGGACTGCACTTCTAGAGAAAAAGGGCAAGTATTTATTCTACATTTGTAATCTTAAAATAACTCTAAATAAATTTTAGCCTAGTCTAGTTCATTTTGATTTTGACTTGGAAGAGTATGTATTTATCTTTGTTGTTGAAAAATCAAAGACTCCTTAGAAAATATGTTTTAAACCCGCTTCCAAATTTGAAAATACATTTATCAATTTGTTTTGATAAAATTTTATATAATACTTATTTATTATGATGATAGTGTGATATGAACTTAAATGAATAAATAAGAATCCTATACTCGATTTCAATTTATTTAAGACTAAGATATAATTACTATAAATAACCATTACAATTGTAATTCTAGAATATTTTTTTTGAGAAAAATGTAAAAACAGTAAAAACTTGAAACATAATGAGGCAAAAATAGCTAATATTTGACTAATTACACAACGTAGCTACAACTTGAGTAGCTATTCATATCTTAATTTGTATATTCCGTGTGGCTATTAAATATTTATACAAATATGACACGCTATTTAATTAATGATGGACGCTGTAATTTTTTTTTAAAGAAAACTCACGAACTACGCATAATTCTATGAATTAAGGAAATTTTTTTATGAATCAGTCATTGTGTTTAGTGAAAAATTAGGTATATAGCATTTTTTATAGTAGTATTCTCAAGCTATAGCATTATCTGTATTTATATCAAATAATTTTCTTTTTTAAAAATTACACAAAAATCAGATTGAATTGTATTTGTATCAACCAATTTTCTATTTGTATTTTTTGTGTTTGTACATAACACGAAGATCTGATTAAGTTGTTATGTATCGAATTATTTATGTATACCTGAAGTTATGATAATAGGTATTATTGATACATCTAGTGATTTGTATTTGTATAATTGATATAAAATCAAAGATACAATTTGAGTTTGTTGATTTAGGGGTAAAATTTTGCTTTTGTTGTTATTTATATTTGTATATGTTAAATTTTAGGGATAATGCACAAGTACCCCCTCAACCTATGTACGAAATTTAAGAGACACACTTATACTTTACTAAGGTCCTATTGCCCCTGAACTTATTTTATTAATAATTTAATTTTTACCCCTTTTCGGCCTACGTGACACTATCTTGTGGGTCAAGGTGATCTGGCACCTCTCTATGGCCTCCATTTGCATTTAGCTTTTACCTTTTTTTACTTTTTTTGCTTTTTAAAAAAATAAATTAATTTTTATATCATAAAAATATTACTTAAATTTATTACAAATGAATATCTTATTAATGGAGGATCATTTATAACAAAAACTCTTCATATTTTTTTATTTTTTTATCTCATTTATAATAAAAGGAGAAACATAATTTATTTGTTATTATTTTTTTAATTTAAATTAATTATTTTATTATAAAAATATATTACTTTGTTTATACAAATTAATATTTTATTAATGTAGAAATATTTATAAAAAAACTCTTTAAATTTTTTTCTATCTGTTTATCTCACTTCTAATCATGAAATCATAATAATTTTCTTTTTACATTTTAAGTATTTTTTTTATTTTTTGATTTGTTCACTAGGAGTTACTATTCATGACTTGCCCCTCTTTAATTTTTACTTTTAATGATATTCATAACTCTCATTATTTTTATGTTCATAACCTCCAAATTAAATTTGTAAATTTATGATGTCTTATGGTATTCCTTTATTTTGCCTATAAATTCATATTAGTTTCATGAATATTCACATTCACAATTATTCTTTCTCTTTTCATCATATAGGTTTGGTTTGTAACAAAAAAGAAGAACATGAAGGTAAGAAATATTTCATTGCAAAATTTTATTTTTTATTTCCTCTATTTAAGAAATATTTCATTGCAAATTTTTATTTTTTATTTCCTCTATTTTTGTTTATATAAATTTGTATTTGGTTTGTGAATGAAACTATCATGTAACAAAAAAAAAAGTACATGAAGTTAATAAATATATCATTCTCAAGTCCTTATTTTTTTCATTTCCTTTATTTTGTCTATATAAATTCATATTTATTTTCATGAAGATTCTCACATACAAAGTTATAATTTCTCTTCTTCATCATACTTGTTTGCGAATTAACGAACATATAACAACAAAAAAGTATATGAAGATAAGATAGATATATTTTATTCTAAAGTCTTTCATTTTATTTTTATGTACTTAGACATGCTTTCTTAATATACTTTTTTATGTTTGTATTATAATTTATCAAGTAAGTATGATTTAAAAAATTTCTGTAATTCTTAACAATGTGTTGTTCATTTGCAATTGCTCTTTCTAATAGTTAGTTTTCTAGATATAATATAATTTAATTATAATATTTGTTAGATTTCAAGAAATAATTATTATTTAGTATTGTTAGTACTATTGAAAAGATAATATACAAATATATTCAATATTGTTTATATTTCGTTCTTTCTTTTGACATAATTATTTTCAATTGATGTATAATTTATTTTTTATTCAGCTGGTTGCATATAACAAAGAGTTTGACATATGGATCAAAGCATAATGGTGGATCTCTTTGCAAAGGAAGATGGTAGAAGAAAAAAAATGAAGCATAATTAGAGATTATTTTTTCACTTTGAATTGTATTAGCAACTTAGTTACTTTTGCTAGTGTGTTTTAAATTTTAATTTATATAAATAATTTAGCTAAATGTATTATATTGTCAATGCTAATCATTTGATCCTTTAGTACTACTTTCTCTTTGTTATGAAAAAAATTATTATAATTATTTCATTTTAACAACAACAACAAAATTTATGATGATTAGTTTCATTTTTATTATAATTAGGAAAATGCACAAGTACCCCCTCAACCTATGCCCGAAATTTCAGAGACACACTTATACCATACTAAGGTCCTATTACCCCCCCCCCCTCCCCCCGAACTTATTTTATAAGTAATTTTCTACTCCTTTTTGGTCTACGTGGCACTAGCTTGAAAAAAAATCAACTAGCGTTGGGCCAAAAGATAGTGTCATGTAGGCCGAAAAGGGGTAGAAAATTATTAATAAAATAAGTTCAGGAGGATAGTAGGACCTTGGTATAGTAGAAGTGTGTCTCTGAGATTTCGGACATAGGTTGAGGGGGTACTTGTGCATTATCCCTTATAATTATAAAAAGTATTGAAAAATAAATATTATTTTCATGATGTCATTTTTTGCGTATGTAACAACCTGTGACTGTTCTTTTTGCTTTGAAATGTATTTATAATTTTTATGTAGTCATCAATTATTATATTTTCTCTGTTTAATTTTTGTATTTTCACCCCTAATTTTTATTTATTTGTTTTACAAATAAAATCAATACATAATTAGTAATACATTTAATGTCTAATAAAATTATAAATTTGAATTATTTATAACTCATGTCTCTTGATCTTACTTGTAACGTTTGATATTAATATTGTTCATAATTTTTATATGTTTTATTTTTCGTAAGTCTTATAAATATTTAATTAATGTTTAAAAAATTATAATAAGCAAATGTAATAATAACATAAAATTAAAAAAAATAATTTTATTTTGACGAAATCAAAGTTTGAATAGAAAATTAGTAATCCTACAAAAGATAGAGAAAATTAATACATATAAAATATTTTCAACCTAATACAATATATTGTTATTTCAACATATTATCTCTTATTCCATTTACTTCACCACGGTGAATATTTTATTTTGAAATAAATAAATATATTTTATATGTTTAAAAAAAGTCTATGATATCGCAGACGAGTAGAAATATTAATTTTATCTATATATTCGATACTAACCTAAATATTACATTTTTCATATTATTATCTTATAAATATTTTATATAGTCGCACGAAACTCAAATAGTTTCACTAGTTTTATTATATATCTAGTCATTTGAAAATGTATCTCAACATTTTTTAGGGAAAATGCACAAATACCCCTCAGTATATGTCTGAAATTCAAGAGACACACTTATACTATACCAAGATCCTATTACCCCCTGAACTTATTTCATAAGTAATTTTCTACCTCTTTTTGTCCTACGTGGCACTAGCTTGAAAAAAAATCAACCAGCGTTGGGCCTATAAGATATTGCCACGTAGGCCAAAAAGAGTAGAAAATTATTAATAAAATAAGTTCAGAGGTAATAAGACTTTAATATAGTATAATTGTATCTCTAAAATTTCGGACATAAGTTAAGGAAATACTTGTGCATTATCCTCATTTTTTATATACCACTGATGCAAATATACAAACATATATTTACATGCAAATTCAAAAATTAAACAAATAAGAGCTAAGTGTATACCTTTTGATAATATACAAACACAAATTACATATTTTACATCTGGATTAAAATAAAATAGATAATAAAATCAAATGTATACAAAAGCTTTCACACATATAATGTATGCAAAAATATTCACAAATGTTGAACTTATACAACTAGGAGCTACAATATATACTTCTTGATAATATATAAGTCTGAACTAGGAAAATCAATCGTGGATTAAAAAACTGCATAACTTGTAAAAATTAAATATATCAATATTACATTTATACAAAAATTTAAATTAAATGCAATGAAAAAAAAACACAAAAAATATAGAAATATCTCAATTTCTTCACCGTCATACTAGGTTATGGCTTCGGCACCACCAATCAATCAGTCTAAAAACAACTTGTTCTTTACCTCGTCGATGAATACCGTGTTGTACGTTACGATAACACGGGTGTTAAACTGATAAAATCTGATTACTTCGATTTTGATCGAAGGTTATGCCAACGATTTAATTGTCATTTTGGGGGAACTTCAGATCAATTGTTCCATGCACTTGTTGGAAACTATTGAAAATCACGGAAATCACCTAGCTTGAGGGTGTCTATGGTACTGTTCTTAAGGATATTTCATCGATTAAGGTGTATTTCCAAGATTCAACAAACTCTTCTAGGACATAAACTAGGAGCTAAAATCTAACAAAAAATATATTTTACTTAAGAAATCCCGGCAAATGAATAATGAAGAAGTTTTTTTAATGGGGATAATGCTCAAGTACCTCCTTAACCTATGCCCAAAATTCTACAGACACACTTATACTATACTAAGGTCCTTTTACCTCCCAAACTTATTTTATAAATAATTTTCTACCCCTTTTCGGCCTATGTGGCACCATCTTGCGGGCCCAATGTGTGTTGACATTTTTTTAAAACTAGTGTCACGTAGGCCAAAAAGGGGTAGAAAATTATTTATAAAATAAGTTCAGGAAGATAATAGGACCTTAGTATAGTATAAGTGTGTTTCTAAAATTTCAGGCATAGGTTAAGGAGGTATTTATGCATTTTCTCTTTTTAATGTAATATCTCATTCTCCTGCTTTTAATATACAAAAGTACTATATATAGATATATATAGGTATATGATAAATAGCGTACCATCAAATGTGCATATAATGCACACTAAGATCAAATAATTGCCATAAAGGCTATAAATTATTACCGAATACTTCATGGACCTTTTGTAGTACCCAAATCAATAGTAGTTGATCAAGGTCATTAAGCCAATTAACAGATGTCATATTAAGAAAACAAACCGTTGGCTACATACTTAAAATGCTTGATGTAATGTTAATAGATTAAGGTAATAATATGTAATAAATAATTTCAAATATTATTCTTATACTTTTTAAGATAGTAAAGATATATTATCAACAATTAGTCCATTCCTTATCAGCCATAATCGGTGTTGTTTCTATTTTTCGTCATTATCTGTCCTCCAAACTCATCTTTGTTTCAACTTTCCCAAGGTGAGATAAATTGCTATATATCTCAATTTGTTTGCTTGATTTAAAATTGGTACGGAGCTTAAAATAAAATTTTGAATCTTTTGAAATTGGAAAAGTACGATTACGAGTGAGAATGATATCTTTAAAAAAATTTAAAAAATGATATGGTTGAATGGATAACTGTAACGACCTGTTTAGTCGTTTGGAGCAGCAGAGTTAATTTCTGAAAATCACTGTCTGGGTCGATGGATCCCATGACGGACCGTCATGGGCACGACGGACCGTCGAGGGTGTCTCGTTCCAAAACACTTAGAATTTAGAAATTTGGGTACTGAGATCGACTCTCTGAACTTCACGACAAAATGGCAGGACGGACCGTTGAGAGCTCGACGGACCGTCACAGATCCTTCCGCAGAATTTACTCTCTGAACTTTGTGACGGACGTGCAGGACAGACCGTCACAGTTGTGACGGACCGTCACAGGATGCGTGACCTGACTGGGTCAGATTTCTGTTAAATATTTTAAGGGGCGTTTTGGACTATTCCTGCTTATAATTATAAAGTTAGGGGTTTAATGTTAATAATTCAATTACTTGGGGGTTAAAAGAGAGAACCTTGAAACAAGTAGTGAGGTATTTTATCATCTTTTATACTTAATTATATGTTAATTAGGGTAAAAGAAAGAGGGTTGGAATAAGAAAAAGAAAAAGAACAGAGAGAGAGGGAGAAACGATCGATTGGGAGAGAGGAAGAACGCAGCTTTGGGAAAGTAGATTGTTTGATCGCAATTCTTCGGTAGAGGTAGGTTATGATTTTTATACTATTTTTTCATAGTAAACTCTTAATAGCGAATGATATGTGTTGGGTAGTATTGTAAAGTCTTCTATATGCTTAATTGTATGTTTGCATGATTGTGATTATATATATTGTGATAAAATAAGCATGATGAGGCTGTTGAATCTTAAATCTTAAAAACTTCTTTGTTAATGATGATGCCTTGGTATAAAAGAAGGCTTGATGAACTAAAAGAATGAGGTTAATGGATCGGGTGTCACGAACCGACACGTAGAATTAGTGGATCGGGTGTCACGTTCCGGCACCAGGATAGTATTAATGGATCGGGTGTCACGTTCCGGCACCAGGATAGTATTAATGGAACGGGTGTCACGTTCCGGCACCAGGATAGTATTAATGGATCGGGTGTCACGTTCCGACACCAGGATAGTATTAATGGATCGGGTGTCACGTTCCGGCACCAGGATAGTATTAATGGATCGGGTATCACGTTCCGGCACCAGAATAATATTAATGGATCGGGTGTCACGTTCCGGCACCAGGTTAGTAGTAGTGGATCGGGTGTCACGTTCCAACACCAGGATAGTATGAGGAGGATTGGAGTGTCACGTTCCGTCACCAGGTTAGTAGTAGTGGATCGGGTGTCACGTTCCGACACCAGGATAGTATGAGGAGGATCGGAGTGTCACGTTCCGACACCAGGATAATAAAAAAAAGAATGAATCTTGAATTATGTTAATATACTCAAAATAATGAACCTATTTCCCAAATGAGTATGATATGGAGGCTTGAGTCCTCATGGGTGTACTTGGCGTTATTTATCAATGATTCTTGTACATTGTGGCTACTACCTGTTGAGTATTGTAGTTGATTTTATGATGTTATCTGATATATATTGCTTTCTATTTTGAGTTGGCCGATGATATCTTCTCAGTACTCGTGTTTTGTACTGACCCCTACTTGTATGTTTTCTCTTTGTTATTTGTGGAGTGCAGCAAACGTACCATCGTCTTCAACTCAACCGCAACTCTAGCCACTCTTCACTATGTCAGATTTCAGGGTGAGCTAATGTTTCTAGCTTGGACTGGATCTTCTTCTTCACGTCTTGATGCCTTGAAGTTCTGGCATGGACTAGCTGTTTAGTTATTTTAGCTTCTTAGATACTCTTAGATTTAGTAATTTGAGGATAGATGTTCTTGTGATGATGACTTCCAGATTTTGGGAATAATAAGTATTGAGTTTTTAGAAGTTATTGAATCAATTTTTAATTAATGAGTTTAAGTCTTCTGCATTATATTATGTTATTTATGGTTGAAATGTTGGAGTTTAGATTGGTTGGTTCGCTCACATAGTAGGATAAGTGTGGGCGCCACTCGCGACCTGTTATGAGTCGTGACAAACTTGGTATCAGAGCATTAGGTTCGTTGGTCTCATCACACAAGAACGAGTCTAGTAGAGTCTTGAGGAACGGTAGGGGGACGCCTTTACTTTTATTTGAGAGGCTACAAGACTTTAGGAAAATTCCATTCTTTATTTCTTTCGTGCTATTACTTGGGTCCAATTGGTATCTAGGTGATACAAATTGGTATCTGACCATCTTCACTCTATTTCGCAGATGGTTAGAACTAGAGCAACAACTACGCCAACACCAGCATCGGCAGGACAGGGTGCGTCTGGGCTAGCCACTGGGGCTGTATCTCGAAGAGGCGCAGTGACAAGGGGTCGTGGTAGAGGTCGTGGGAGGAAGTCCTCTAGAGGAAAAGGACAAGCACCTGTCCCATCTAGTACTAGGGCGGTGACTCCTCCACCGACTGAGGAAGTAGTAAGAGAGGGTGAGGTAGGGGAAAATGAGCAAGTGCAGAATGAGGAACTACCACTCCAACCTACCCCAGAGATGATCAATCAGGTTCTTACCTATCTTAGCGGATTAACTGATCAAGGCCAGACACCTCCAGTGTTTTCTGCACCAGCACCTCAAGTTTCGGAAGTACGACAGGCCGCTGCTGAGGCTCCCCCCAATGAGCTAGGCATATTTCCTCGTTTGACTACAGGGCCTATAATGTCAAGCGATCAGCATGAACTTTTCAGTAAGTTCTTGAAATTGAAACCTCCAGTCTTCAAGGGTGCTGAATCCGAGGATGCCTACGATTTTCTGGTTGATTGTCATGAGTTACTACATAAAATGGGCATAATGAAACGATTTGGCATTGAGTTTGTAACCTATCAGTTTCAGGGACATGCCGAAATGTGGTGGCGGTCACATGTTGAGTGTCAACCCGCACAGGCACCACCTATGACTTGGGCGTCGTTCTCTAGCTTATTTATGGAGAAGTATATCCCCCGGACCTTGAGATATAGGAGGAGAGATGAGTTCTTGAGCCTAGAGCAAGGCAAGATGTCGGTGACTGCGTATGAGGGTAAGTTCCGTGCATTATGCAGGTATGCCACCCAGCTTTGCTTCAGTCCACAAGAGCGGATTCGCTGTTTTGTGAAGGGGTTGAGGTCAGATTTGTGGATTTCAGCCTTACAAGTAGCGGCTATAGCGAAATCCTTTCAGGAAGTGGTAGACTTCGTGATAGAGGTGGAGGGAGTGAAGCAGATGACTTCACCATGGCATCGACATCTAAAAGGTTTCGTAAGGGAGGTAAGTTTAATGGTTCTTACTCCAGAGGGCAGGGTTCAGGAGGTTATCCAGCCCGACCTATTCAATCTTCACTGCAGACTGTAGTTGGGGGTCCACCGCAGACCGGTCAACACTTCTCTGAGTTTGGAGGTTATACCCAGACTTCGTCATTCTCATAGAGACCTATGCTTGAATCCAGAGAGTGTTATGGATGTGGGGAGACTGGACACATTAAGAGGTATTGTCCAACACAGAGTTACAAACCTCAAATAGTCAGAGGTAGAGGTGGTCATGGAAGAGGCCGTCATTCTGAAGGGCGTGGTGACCGAGGTAATGGTGGTCACAAAAACGGCCGGGGTGATGGACAAATGGGAACTACTGTAGCTCAACCTGGTAGAGGCAACGGGCAGACAGGTGATAGGGCCCATTGTTACGCTTTTCCTGCGCGATCGGAAGCGGAGACATCTGATGCTGTCATCACAGGTAATCTTTTGGTTTGTGATTGCATGACTTCTGTATTATTTGATCCTGGATCCATATTTTCATATGTATCTTCCTCATTTGCTACTGGTCTTAATTTACATTGTGAATTGCTTGACATGCCTATTCGTGTTTCTACTCCGGTGGGTGAGTCTGTGATAGTCGAAAAGGTGTATAGGTCTTGTCTTGTGACTTTTATGGGAAGCAACACTCATGTAGACTTGGTTATCTTAGAAATGGTTGATTTTGATGTAATTCTGGGTATGACTTGACTTTCTCCAAACTTTGCAATCTTAGATTGTAATGCCAAGACTGTGACATTGGCCAAGCCTGGGACAGATCCGTTAGTGTGGGAGGGTGACTACACTTCCACTCCAGTTCGTATCATCTCCTTTCTTCGTGCTAAGAGAATGGTTAGAAAGGGTTGTTTAGCTTTCTTGGCACACCTCAGGGATGATACTACCCAAGTACCCTCAATCGAGTCGGTTTCAATAGTCCGTGAGTTTCTGGATGTGTTTCCTGCAGACCTTCCTGGTATTCCACCGGATAGGGATATCGACTTTTGTATTGATCTGGAGCCGGGTACTCGCCCCATTTCCATACCCCCTTATAGGATGGATCCCGCTGAGTTAAGAGAGTTAAAGGCCCAATTTCAAGAGTTGTTAAGCAAGGGCTTTATTAGACCAAGTGCATCCCCTTGGGGTGCTCCTGTTTTGTTTGTGAAGAAGAAGGATGGAAGTTTTCGGATGTGCATTGATTACAGACAACTGAATAAGGTAACTGTTAAGAACAAGTACCCTCTTCCTCGCATCGATGATTTGTTCGATCAGTTACAAGGTGCTTGTACCTTCTCAAAAATCGATTTGAGATTTGGTTATCATCAATTGAAAATACGGGTAACGGATGTGCCCAAGACTGCTTTTCGAACCAGGTATGGGCATTATGAGTTCTTAGTAATGTCTTTTGGGCTTACGAATGCCCCTGCTACTTTCATCAGCTTGATGAATGGGATTTTTAAGCCATATCTAGATCTCTTCGTCATTGTATTCATTGATGACATACTGGTATACTCGAAGAGCAAGAAAGAACATGAGGAGCACTTGAGAATGGTATTGGAACTGTTGAGGGAGAAAAAACTTTATGCCAAATTCTCTAAGTGTGAGTTTTGGCTAGATTCAGTGTCCTTTTTGGGGCACGTGGTTTCTAAGGATGGAGTGATGGTGGATCCTTCTAAGATTGAAACAGTGAGAAATTGGGTAAGACCTACTAATGTGTCCGAAATAAGGAGTTTTGTTGGTTTAGCCAGCTACTACCGTCAATTTGTCAAGGGATTCTCTTCTATTGCTTCCCAATTGACGAACTTGACTAAGCAAAATATTCCATTTGTATGGTCGGATGAATGTGAAGAAAGCTTCCAGAAACTCAAGACCTTGCTGACTACTGCACCTATCCTTACCTTGCCAGTAGAGGGTAAGAACTTCATTGTTTATTGTGATGCATCCTATTCTGGTTTGGGTGCAGTGCTAATGCAAGAGAAGAATGTAATTGCTTATGCTTCGAGGCAATTAAAGGTGCATGAACGTAACTATCCGACCCATGATTTGGAATTGGCCGCAGTTGTGTTTGCATTAAAGCAATGGAGACATTATCTATATGGGGTCAAGTGTGAAGTCTATACGGATCATCGTAGCCTACAGTATGTCTTTACTCAGAGGGATTTGAATTTGAGACAGAGGAGGTGGATGGAACTACTGAAGGATTATGATGTTACCATCTTGTATCACCCAGGAAAGGCTAATGTTGTGGCAGACGCCTTAAGTAGAAAATCAGGGAGCATGGGTAGTTTAGCCCACTTACAAGTTTCTAGACGCCCATTGGCTAGAGAGGTTCAGACTCTGGCTAACGACTTTATGAGGTTAGAAGTAAATGAGAAGGGAGGATTTTTGGCCAGTGTGGAGGCGAGATCTTCTTTTCTTGACAAGATCAAGGGAAAACAGTTTGATGACGAGAAACTAAGCCGAATTCGGGATATGGTGTTGCGAGGAGAGGCTAAAGAAGCAATAATGGATGAGGAAGATGTTTTGAGAATTAAGGGAAGGGTATGTGTGCCCCGTGTTGATGATTTGATCCACACTATTCTTACAGAGGCTCATAGTTCCGGATATTCTATACATCCTGGTGCAACCAAGATGTACCGTGACCTAAAGCAACACTTTTGGTGGAGTAGAATGAAGCGCGACATTGTTGATTTTGTTGCCAAATGTCCAAATTGTCAGCAAGTAAAGTATGAACACCAGAGGCCCGGAGGAAAACTTCAGAGAATGCCCATTCCTGAATGGAAGTGGGAGAGAATTGCAATGGACTTCGTGGTTGGTCTTCCAAAGACATGGGGGAAGTTTGACTCTATTTGGGTAATTGTGGACAGATTAACTAAGTCTGCTCATTTCATTCCGGTCAAGGTGACTTATAATGCAGAGAAGTTAGCCAAAATTTACATCTCAGAATTTGTTCGATTGCATGGAGTTCCACTTTCCATCATATCAGATAGAGGTACGCCGTTTACTTCTAAGTTTTGGAGAACATTGCATGATGAATTAGGTACTAGGTTGGACCTTAGTACTGCATTTCACCCTCAGACCGATGGTCAGTCTGAGCGAACAATTTAGGTGTTGGAAGATATGCTGCGTGCATGTGTGATAGAATTTGGGGGTCATTGGAATAACTTCTTACCCTTAGCGGAGTTTTCATACAATAATAGCTATCACTCAAGTATTGATATGGCTCCTTTCGAAGCATTGTATGGGAGAAGATGTAGGTCTCCCATTGGGTGGTTTGATGCATTTGAGGTTAGATCTTGGGGTACTGATCTTTTGAGGGAATCGTTAGATAAAGTGAAATCTATTCAAGAAAAGCTTTTAGCGGCTCAAAGCAGGCAAAAGGAATATGCAGATCGAAAGGTTAAACTTGGAGTTCATGGAGGGTGAGCGAGTCTTGCTGAAGGTTTCGCCCATGAAAGGGGTGATGCGGTTTGGAAAAAAAGGTAAGCTAAGCCCAAGGTATATTGGACCATTTGAAGTACTTAAGCGAGTAGGGGAGGTGGCTTATGAATTAGCCTTGCCCCAGGACTGGCAGGAGTGCATCCGGTATTTCATGTGTCTATGTTGAAAAGATACCATGGGGATGGAAACTACATTATTCGATGGGATTCAGTTCTGCTTGATGAGAATTTGACTTATGAGGAGGAGTCTGTTGCCATTCTAGATAGAGAAATTCGCAAGTTGACATCAAGGGAGATTGCATCCATCAAAGTTCAATGAAAGAATAGACTAGTTGAAGAGTCCTTTGTAAATTCTTGTGATCGTTCGAGGACGAACGATGGGTAAATTGGTATCTATTGTAACGACCTGTTTAGTCTTTTGGAGCAGCAGAGTTAATTTCTGAAAATCACTGTCTGGGTCGACGGATCCCACGACGGACCGTCGAGGGTGTCTCGTTCCAAAACACTTAGAATTTAGAAATTTGGGTACTGAGATCGACTCTCTTAACTTCACGACGAAATGGCAGGACGGACCGTTGAGGGCTCGACGGACCATCACAAATCCTTCCGCATAATTTACTCTCTGAACTTTGTGACGGACGTGCAGGACGGACCGTCACAGGCTGCGTGACCCTGACTGGGTCGGATTTCTGTTAAATATTTTAAGGGGCGTTTTGGACTATTCCTGCTTATAATTATAAAGTTAGGGGTTTAATGTTAATAATTCAATTACTTGGGGGTTAAAAGAGAGAACCTTGAAACAAGTAGTGGGGTATTTTATCATCTTTTATACTTAATTATATGCTAATTAGGGTAAAAGAAAGAGGGTTGGAACGAGAAAAAGAAAAAGAACAGAGAGAGAGGGAGAAACGGTCGATTGGGAGAGAGGAAGAACGCAGCTTTGGGAAAGTAGATTGCTTGATCGCAATTCTTCGGTGGAGGTAGGTTATGGTTTTTATACTATTTCATAGTAAACTCTTAATAGCGAATGATATGTGTTGGTTAGTATTGTAAAGTCTTCTATATGCTTAATTGTGTGTTTGCATGATTGTGATTATATATATTGTGATAAAATAAGCATGATGAGGCTGTTGAATCTTAAATCTTAAAAACCTCTTTGTTAATGATGATGCCTTGGTATAAAAGAAGGCTTTATGAACTAAAAGAATAAGGTTAATGGATCGGGTGTCACGAACCGACACGTAGAATTAGTGGATCGGGTGTCATGTTCCGGCACCAGGATAGTATTAATGGATCGGGTGTCATGTTCCGGCACCAGGATAGTATTAATGGAACGGGTGTCACGTTCCGGCACTAGGATAGTATTAATGGATCGGGTGTCACGTTCCGGCACCAGGATAGTATTAATGGATCGGGTGTCACGTTCCGGCACCAGGATAGTATTAATGGATCGGGTGTCACGTTCCGGCACCAGGATAGTATTAATTGATCGGGTGTCACATTCCGGCACCAGGTTAGTAGTAGTGGATCGGGTGTCACGTTCCGACACCAGGATAGTATTAATGGATCGGGTGTCACGTTCCGGCACCAGGATAGTATTAATGGATCGGGTGTCACGTTCCGGCACCAGGTTAGTAGAAGTGGATCGGGTGTCACGTTCCGACACCAGGATAGTATGAGGAGGATCGGAGTGTCACGTTCCGGCACCAGGTTAGTAGTAGTGGATCGGGTGTCACATTCTGACACCAGGATAGTATGAGGAGGACCGGAGTGTCACGTTCCGACACCAGGATAGTAAAAAAAAAGAATGAATCTTGAATTTTGTTAATATACTCAAAATAATGAACCTATTTCTCAAATGAGTATGATATGGAGGCTTGAGTCCTCATGGGTGTACTTGGCGTTATTTATCAATGATTCTTATACATTGTGGCTACTACCTGTTGAGTATTGTAGTTGATTTTATGATGTTATCTGATATGTATTGCTTTCTATTTTGAGTTGGCCGATGATATCTACTCAGTACTCGTGTTTTGTACTGACCCCTACTTGTATGTTTTCTCTTTGTTATTTGTGGAGTGCAGCAAACGTACCGTCGTCTTCAACTCAACTGCAACTCTAGCCAGTCTTCACTACGTCAGATTTCAGGGTGAGCTAATGTTTCTAGCTTGGACTGGATCTTCTTCTTCGCGTCTTGATGCCTTGAAGTTCTGGCATGGACTAGCTGTTTAGTTATTTTAGCTTCTTAGATACTCTTAGATTTAGTAATTTGAGGATAGATGTTCTTGTGATGATGACTTCTAGATTTTGGGAATAATAAGTATTGAGTTTTTAGAAGTTATTTAATCGATTTTCATTAGTGAGTTTAAGTCTTCCGCATTATATTATGTTATTTATGGTTGAAATGTTGGAGTTTAGATTGGTTGGTTCGCTCACATAGTAGGATAAGTGTAGGTGCCACTCGCGGCCCGTTATGAGTCGTGACAATAACATTGTTGTTGTTGTTAAAGTTTTCTTTCTCTATAAGATGTCATTGTTCAATAAAAGAAGATGAAAAAGACAAGAGAGAAAGAAATGACAGGATGGATTGGTTTCGATGGGCAGCATCGCAGTAGGGCTAGAGTGTTTGGTTGGGGGGGGGGGGGGGAGTCGTATAGGGTTACATAATAATATTTGGAGCCGTTTTGTGAGTGTATAAGAAACATATTATACATGTATTAAAAGTTATACTAGCTTTACTATGTTTTATAGAAGTTTTGTGTTAGATATAAAAGTCAATATAACTTATATCATGATTGGTTGGTAAGAATTAAATGTTGTATAAAAGTTATTCATGTATTAATTTGTACAGTGTTTGGTTGTAAGTTTTTGTAATCCTACATAATTAATACAAACATAACTTATGAGAAAATCTATGTATAAAGTTATGAGGGTAGAAAGTGAAATAAGTTATGTGGGTATAAGTTATAAATGTATTTAAATGATGAATACAGATTTACCCTATTAATTTAT
Organism: Solanum lycopersicum; assembly: GCF_036512215.1. Taxonomy (NCBI): domain Eukaryota; kingdom Viridiplantae; phylum Streptophyta; class Magnoliopsida; order Solanales; family Solanaceae; genus Solanum; species Solanum lycopersicum. Next base: position 10,712,545 of record NC_090804.1, read on the forward strand.
TTTGTTTTTTTAATTGACAACTTTACTGTTTTCCTATACATATCTGTTTTTTATTTCTTTTTATATATAGATCATTTTCATTTTTTTTATTTTTTAATTGAAAACTTTACTGTTTTCCTATTATATATAGATTATTTTCATTTCTTTTTATATACTTACCGTTTTTATTTATTTATGCAAATATAAACATTTTTTTAATATTAAAAATCTGATTGTATATCTTTTGACGGTACATATGTTAATCAAATATTAGCATTATATATTGTTCAATATATTCCACATTTTATTAACATGTATTATTATTTTGTAAATAATATATATTAATAATTTACAACAAATTTAATATTCAATAGCATGTATTGTAATCTCTAGATAACAAAATAATACCTACATAACTAATATCCGCATAGCTAATACCCGCATAATTAAACTCAACATAACTAAACCCTGCATAACTAATACTTGCATAATTAATACCTACATAACTAAAACCTACATAACTAAACCCTGCATAACTAACACCTACATAACTTAACCCTGCATAACTCGAAAATCAGTAACCAAACAACCCCTTGATTTTAAAGATAGTACTCTAATACATTTATGAGAAGAGTAAAACTTTTAGACTATGTTTTGAAGGGCAATTCGGTAAACATTTCAAAGTCTTCATTATTTCTTAAACTTCGTGCTCAATCAAATGGTTTCACAGAAAATGGGACGGAGAGAGTAATATTACCCACATGACATATGTCATAATTTAATTTGTGATTGTGACATGTTATCACGAGTGTATCTCACTCACTTAATATTTGGGATTGATTATTTAAAAATAAATTCAAATAGGTATCCATCTGAAGTTCTACATATGTTCAAAAGATAAAAGTCTTAATTGAGGTGTTCAAGTGAAATGTGTGGACAACTTTAAGTAGACACAGATAACTTAAATTTAATGTTTCTTTTCTTTCTTAAACTTTCATACAGAGTCAAACTATCTCACATAGAATGAGACAGATTGAGTAATTGGAGACCCATAAAGAGGTGTCATCTCATTTTATCTACATTAATTAGATATTTAGAGGTGCAAAGTTATTAGGAATATTACAAGCAAGACATAAAAATCAAGTCAACATAGGTAGTAAAACTTTAAGTGTACCTGAACGTCTTGCCCATAGAGAAAATCGAGGATGAAAGTCTCAAGGTGGGGGGTAGAGTCTATGGAGCACGTTTCCTATTGCTTTACCAATTCAGTGGGGACAATGTTCCAAAAAAATGAATCTCCCATGTTGCGATCTTCATTAGAAATATAAATAGCTAAAATTTATCCCCTTTGAATGTATTTATCCCTATATATTTAACATACAAGTTTTTTCGTCTGTTGAATAACGCTTAAAACCATCTCCAACTCACCTCTATTTTATTCTTCATTCTCTATATTTAGAGAGTAAAATAGAGAATGTCCTCTCCAATCCGTTTCCATTTTACTCTCTATACTCCATTTATAGAGAGGTGAATATTAATTCTCCACTCTCTATTTCACTTTTTTAATATTTTATTATTATTTTCATTATTTTTCAATTAACATATTATTTTACATATAATTTCATTAATTAAATATATAATATTCATGATTCTTTTTAAATGTAATATACTATTTTAAAAAATATATTATCTAATATATACTACTTTAATTTCAATTGATATATTTTCAATAACTTTCACCAATAATAAAATTTAATTTTATTGTTAATTTTCCTTATAAAAAAAATTATAATGGGAAGATGAAAAAAATAATTTAAATATAAATAAAAATACAATACAAAATAATAATTTAAATTCAAGATAAAATACAATACATAACATTATAATCAATTTGCGATAAAACAAGAATCATGTCGAAAAAATGTGGAACGTGCATTCGGAGTTTCGCAATTATTGCAAGACCGTCACGTTTTTGGAGAAAAGAAATGCTACCTGATATAATGATTACATGTATTATGCTGCACAATGTGATAATTGAGGACATATTTTAATGCACCAATTCAAGATATAGTAGAGGCTCCAACTGCAACTACAGAAATGGTGATAGATGAAAATCTCCGATTTGAACAATTTTAGCTAGACATAATAAAATTAAGGAACAAAAATGCTCATTTTGAACTCCGTAATGTATTACTAGAATATTTATGGGAGCAACTTAATAATTTCAAAAATTGAATGTTTATGTAATCGTATTTTACTTTTATTTGAATTTGTTTATTAATTTATATATTATATAATATTTTTGTGCAATTTACGATATTTAAAAATTAAAATAAAATATAATTTATATTAAATAAAATATTTGAAAAAATAAATTTTTATCATATGAAAATTATATAAAGTAATTATTAGAAAAAAGAAATGAATAATTTATATGAAATAAGAAAATAAGAATGTAATAAAAATAATAATATAATATTAATGAGACAGAAAAAGATTCTTTTGAAGAATAAAATAAAAAATTGAATTGAAGTTAATTATTTGAAAAGATAAATAACTCTATATTTAAAGATGTCTAAAAAAAAAAAAAAAAACTCCTATCCATTATCACATTTTTGTGTCCAAATTAAACCTACATTAGTTGGTGTGTGTCTTAACACACTGGATTCTACTCAGTCGCTCCAGAGCTTCACTTCAAAACCTCTTTCTGCTAAAAGTACACTGTTCCTTTCACACAAATGAAGATCGCTTCGTTTTCACTTCTTCGGCTTCCTTTCACCGTTTCCGCCACTCGCCACCGCTTCTTCTCCGCCTTCATCGTCGCCGCCGGCCGTCACCAAAACCCTAACAATGTCTCAAGGAAGCTCCAACAACCGAACAAAAATCTACTCAAAGCTCGTGAAACTATCAATAAACATTTCTCTACTCTGGCACCTATTCTTTCTCTGGAAGAAAAGCCTCAACTCTCTCACGACCAAGCCGTAGGAACTGTAGCCTCTTCACAAGCGAATTTCATGCGCGTTATAGTCCAACATATTCCTCCAGAAACTTCTGTGGATCCTTCTGGAAGCTTCAGTAAGGGTTCGGGGGAAATTGGAGTTGAGTTGTTGTGTGTGGTCAAGGCTGTATTGAAGAAGATTAAGAGGAGAGTTTTGGTTGGGGATAAGGTTTTGGTAGGTTCTATTGATTGGGTGGATAGACGCGGCGCTATTGAGAATGTGTTTCAGAGGACGACAGAGATTTTGGATCCTCCTGTAGCTAATGTGGATCATTTGCTAGTGTTGTTCTCTATGGATCAGCCAAAAATTGAGCCATTCTCACTCACTAGGTTCCTCGTAGAAGCTGAATCAACCGGAATTCCTCTTACTCTTGCCTTGAATAAATCAGAACTTGTTTCTCAAGAGGTTAGAAATACACATACAGTGCTATTCACTCCACATATATTCAAGCATTTGATTAGTTGATAAGTACTTATTACTTGGACATATTGAGTGAGAAAACATAATATCCCAACATTGAGTTGCTTGCTAGTAATTTTGATTTGTCACTAGTAGATGAATACTAACCGAACATATTGTTATATCAATCAACTACCTCCAGGATTTGAGCATGGAGGGGGCGCCAAAATGGCGCGGTAAAAAGTCGCCCGTGCTTCCATGAACGTAGTCATCTTTTAATAAATAACTACATAAACAAAAATGCAGTCACAATATACTCCAACCATCTAGAAAAGGATAAACTGAAAAAAAAAAAAGAGAGGAGATTTAAACTCTACTTATCCCTACTTAATGCTACATATTATAGTCGGGGGCTTCAACATTAATAGGGAAAAGACTAACTGAAAATAAGTTTCAGCTAATATCATCATTTTGTAAGGGTAATATACTTTCAAAGATAGTTCAAATATAGCATATTTCCTACATCGATGTCCAATAACACACATTTTAATTCATTGAATGTTAAATGTGTTTGAATTGTATATCACTAGGACCAAAACTATAATTTTCATTAATTTGGAGTCCAAAAATACTATCCTTATATAATATAGGATTTTCAATTTAAGATTGATCTATTAGAAAAATTCAAAAGATTATGGCCTTGCCCTTATAACAGTTAGGAGTATGATGAACTCCAAATAGAAAAGAACACATCATGGAATGTTGTAGCTAAGATTCGATCCCAAGTAACTAAGTATACGGGTCGAGAGGCACCAGTGCGGCTATTTAGCTTTTGTGCTTCAGAGGTCCTTGTTTAATATATGATCATTCTTTCATTGTATATACTCATCTATACATCGAAATTTTTGAGGTTAACGGGTACCCGTGACCCCCCTCCCAATAGGGTAGGTCTGCCACTGACTACATCTCAATCCCAAATTTGTTTGGGTTGGTTAAATGAATTATGTGTATCTATTTCACAGTTCAGGTCCTTTATCAGCACATCACTATGCCTTGGGATGACTCCTAGTGGGTGAGTGAGTACTTGTTAATTTCTTTATGCATCCTTTCACTTGTTTGTTGTCATTTCTTCTTTGATTTTCTCAAGTACTAGTTGCAATGCTTGACATTAGATTTCTATACCATTTCTTAGAATGGGATACACATGTCTTTGCTTTTGTATAACCTTTGTAATGGGCTAGAATGTGAGGTGAAAAATACAATATCATATTGTTATATTATCAAAGAATGAACTCAAACTGACAAAACAGAGAAGCTATTTATGAAAAATGTGTTTTGACTGAGAAAATCATGCAACATCCAAGCATTATTGACTACTTTTTATGTGCTTCAGTTTGATACTACTTTCTTCCTTCATATTTCTATTTTGTGGTCATTTCTCTTTGACGCTGAAAGCCAGTGATCAACTCCTACAGGAAATAAAAGCATGGAAATCTAGGCTTCGTAGTTGGGCCTATGAACCAATCTTTTGCAGCGTTGATTCCAAGCGTGGACTTGATACACTCCAGTTTATTATGAGAGAACAAACATCTGTCATTGTTGGTCCAAGTGGTGTGGGAAAATCCAGCCTGATCAATGCTTTAAGAGACAATAAACACATTCTTGGTGCAGTCGAAGAGAAAAACTGGTTTGATCCTGTGCGTTTGTCATTTTTCATCATTTTATATTATGTATAGCATTCTTTTGTTTAGAACCCGTTGGTTTAGTGTTTCCTTTTCTTTATTATGATAGCAGATTCTAGGGAGCAAGTGGTATGAAGAGCAGCGTGTGGGGGAAGTGTCAGTAAGAAGTGGCAGAGGAAAGCATACGACGAGGCACGTGTCTTTGCTTCCATTGCCTGATGGGGGGTATCTTGCTGATACGCCAGGATTTAACCAGCCTAGTTTGATTAAAGTGACAAAGAATTCTCTTGCACATCATTTTCCGGAGGTCTGTCCTGATGACGCTGCTTTGTCTCTAAATTTTGTTTATTTGGTGAATAATATCTGAATCAATCTATCTATGTGAATCTCATGTGTAACTTCTGATATTATTACTATGGATTCAGATCCGCAAAGTGCTTAAAGATAGTGAACCTGCAAAGTGTGCATTCAATAATTGCTTGCATCTTGGTGAACCGGGCTGCCTTATAAAAGGTGATTGGGAAAGATACCCATATTATCTTCAGTTGCTTGACGAAATTAAGATCAGGGAGGAGTTTCAGTTGAGGACCATTGGAACTAAACGAGAAAGTGATGTTAGGTACGTACGCAATGCCTTTATACTTTGATATTTATCAAATTCACTTTTACACAACTAAAGGTATAACTTAAAATTTTCTGCACAAAGTAAGAAGTCGGAGATAATAATACTATGAGTCTGTCAAGTACAAGAGATGTATGATAATCAGGTTCCTTGTGTTTCTGAGTTCTTTAAAGTATGTGATTTCTTTTTAAAATTATAGTATCGAATATAAGATATAAATTTTTCAGTGTATGTTTGAGGACCAAATATTCTTGTAGTGGGTTGCTTAAGTTAGGCATTGGCGCTTGTAAAGCTTTGCCATTAAAGGACACTCGCACTGAAAACCCTAAAAGTGCATTGTTGCCATCCTTGAATCTCCTGCAGTTTTAATATTTGTATATTTGTTGATGATACTTTTAGAATGAAGTGCCAATTTACACTTTCTTGAGACTATTATTTTCTAGAAACTGAGATTCGATATGCTTTGCGACATAACTATACACCAGATAATCCAATGAGAAGGATTACATTTCTCCACAAATCGAAGATAGTCAATAAAAGAACATTTCCTCAGCAAAAGTTGTGCTTGGTAGCTTAAGCTTTCGGCATTTCTTTATTCTAACCTCCCTTACTAAAGAAACAGAAATATTTATGTAAAACATCTTGCAGGTGCAAAGTAGGAGACAAGGGAGTTGTGCAAGCAGAACCGCGGCTAGAGCCCAAGAAATATAGGCGACAATCTCGTAAAAGAGTGAACCAGTCATTACTAGATGAATTGGATGAACTCGACGATGAAGACGATACACTAGAGGATGACAATCCTATTCTAAGAGCATTGAGGGAAGAAAATAAATAGAAAAGCTAAACATTTGAAAAGATTCTGAAAATTTTCAGTAGGGATGCATGAATCCTTTACACCTCAATCCTTCTTGGCTTGTAAATAGTGATTTTGTTGTAACGTCTTGTTCATAAGCTGAAAGTGATCGACGGGACTGCCTAGATGTTGTAGATAACAAATGTTCGGCTGGCACTGTGTCTCAATTCTGTGGAAGCTCTCACGACGACTTAGTGCTGTACATTTGATAGAAAAAGGTGATATGCATTTCACTTGTGCCTCATTTTTTTCCATCTATGTTTTCTGTGATTATTTGGCAATGCTATTATGCCGGGTAGTCTAATGAATGAAGTGATAGTCAGTACCCTTTATTGGTGTCTGGAAGTTGATGATATACCCTTTTCAGGATATTACGAAGCCCTATATTGGAGTTCCATCGCCTTTTTCGATTGAATATTGAGCGGGCAAATGATGTTGAACAAATAACTGTACAAATTTTACTTTCCTTGGTGTTGGGTTGGAAACTCACTAATAATTCTTTTCGCAAGTGTTGCAGCGCATCTTCTGGGGAAAAATAGCCAAAAAAATAAAAATAGTGTTGTTAAGTCCTCCGCAACTGCTCAAAGTTGTCTGACATTCATTGGATACATCAATCTAATGTTATACCTATTGAACATATTTACAAACTCGAATTTGAGTCAAGCTAAAAGTATAAATGTGTGTAAGTCACTCGTGATGATGTGATGAATTAACGAATTAACGATATACGTGTGCCATTTTGAATTAAAATTTTATACAGAGAAAAAAAAAAGTAGAAGGGCATGTCCGGCTGTCTGCTCGCCATCGACCTTGCAAACTTTTCTATTTAAAGTGCTTTCCATCCATTCACTGTTTCTTAATTCAACTTACGTTTCACCCATCTATTGGGTCCAAAATATCCTTGTGATCCACTTTTTGGTTCAAAATTGTCTATTTATTTAGCAGTTTTATATTTAAACTATTTAAATATTTTTTAAAATACGTGACGCTCAACTATTTGTTATAATTTAACTTATTAGTATAATTTATAAATCATTCCACTACCCACCCATTACTAAACCCTCCAAATTAATAAATCACTCACATTATTTATGCAACAATAGAAAAGCTAGTGCCAATTGAGTGTTTTTAAAAATTTGAGACGAAAATATCTATACAAGTAAATTATCATACATTCAAGTGTCTAAATAAAAATTACCGATAGACTTAAAAGTCTGACTATGTTCATCTTAATTATTCTTACTTCTCAATTATGTGATGTTACTTCATAGATAACTTTTTTTCAAAATAATATATTAAAAGTTTTAAAACAAATCATAAATATTTATAAAATTATATTTTAAAAAAGTGCATGAATTAATTCGGGATGTATTACTTCTTACCTTTAATCATAAATTTCTAATTCAATCTTGAAAGAGAATCAAATTGAAAGTGTCCTCCTAAATAAGCGGCTCAACATAAATTTAATTGGGGCTTCGATTCGGACTCGAATAATTTTGTATGTCATTTTCATTAATCTATAATTTCATCGTGCTTTAGTAGTGTTTATGACGATTTTGATATTATAGTTGGATTATTAATTAGGTGGGGTTTAGTTAGTAATTGGTGGATAGTGGGTTGGTTTATAAATAATACAAATAAATTAAATTATAACCAATAGTTGAACATCAAGTATATTAAAAATATTTAAATAGTTTAAATTTAAAATCATTAAATAAGTGGTCAATTTTAAAGTGGATGACAAGAGTATTTTGAACCCAATAGGTGGATGAAAAGGACATTTTGGAGCCAATAGTTGGATAAAGGGTAATTTTTTACCATTTTCAATATTTCAAAGGTATTTTAGACCCTTTTCGGTTCAACTAAAAGTAAATTCAAATATGTTTATTAAAGAAAAAAATGAAATAGTAAACTACATATTCTTTCTTAATTTCTTTATTTTTTTTTCCTTTTCTCGTCTCAGATTCGGAAGAAATCTCGGCTTTAAATTGAACCCTTCTTTAATTTTTCCATTTCTATACCTTTTTAGCTTTTCTCTTCCATAGTTAATTCTGAAATTGAGCTTTTTCCAAAAGAAATTACTCATTTTTTAAAAAGAAATTTTAAATTGTTTGATTTGTAGGTAAATTCATCTTCATTTTCTACCTTTTTATCTTGTTTATGTTGAGTGGTGAAGAAAAAAACTTTTATTTTTGAAAAGAATAGTCGTGCTTTGCATATGAATATGATAGTGGTGAGGGAATAGGGTGATGTGGTTGAATATAAGAGAGAAAGAGAAGGGTCGATAGAGGTGGTAATGACGGCAGCGGGCGCAGTGGAATGGTTGTGGTGGTGCCGGCAGATATGGAAATGGGTAATGGTGAAAGAAGAAAGATTATATATATATATATATATATAACTAAAAGTTGTTGGTTACATGTGAAATATTTGTGAAATATATTTTCGTGCCACAAACGTTTAATAGATATCTATTTTGAATAACTTAAATATTTAATAAATGCATCACTTGATTAAGATATTCAAATAAACCATCTAAACAAATTTGAAATTTGAGTGGTTATTGATAACTTAAAGTCCTCATTTTGAGATATTGAATAGTGATCGTATTGCATTGCAGTAGTTCAAATTAATATGATAGGCCGTTCAAGGTTTATCTAGAAATCAAATCAAATTGGACATCGAACCAAATTGATTAATTAAATCAATATATTTTTTTAGTTTCGTTTGGATTTTTGTTTTTTTTTTGAAAGGGAAAAGGACAAATTACTATCGATAAGTAGTTACAACTACAGCTTCACAAACGGTCCGTGCTAGCACATATGAAGAAATACATTTTGAATAATCACTAATATAGCTAACAAAATAATAAAATATTAATGTTTAACTGAATCTACTGAGGTCCCCAATATTGTGGACAAAGAAAAAAAACAAATCTTGCATTATTCTTAACACTACCTTAAAAGATACTAAAATAATGTGCCATATTGGTACGACCAGTGTTTTAAAAAACATTGGGAGTGACTTGGTGCAAGGCGTATCAAAAATGCTTTGGAACGTAAATTAAAAGCGTAGATCTATAAGGCATAATTTCTAAAATTTAAGACGTAAGTCCTGAACATTTATCACAACGTAAAAACGTACACTCAGGTGTTCTTAATTTACGTTTTTACTTTTTTTTGCTTTAAATCATATTTTTATTATTGATATAATGATATCTCAAATAATAACTATAATACTTTTTTCTTCATTATTGATTATTAATATGTATCTCAAATAAAAATCATAAATTATTGAAAAGCTTACTTAGTATAAAGTTATAAAATTAAATATACATGAAATTACGCTCCGTAGATCCATGAGACTTACGCCTCGTATCTTGAGGCTAACGCCTCGCTCCGAACGAAATAAAACATCTCGTCTCACATCCCCGCCTTTTAAAACACTAGGTACGAATATGTGGACATATTAGGAAAACTAGGCACCATTTTTTTTTTTGTAGTTGAACAAACTTGAAAATCCCAAATATCTGTGATATAAGTTTAGAAGATTTGTAACTAGACATGTTATGGAAGAGTTGGGAAAAGTAAGATATAGATGTTGTGTAATTCATCTTCTACGCCAATCTTTTATCCTGTATTGCGGTCCTATTATAGCAAGAGTTCACAAAAATTAACATGCACGAGTCAAATGATTGACAAATGCAAAATTAAAAGGACAATTATGAACATAAAAAACAAAATTTAAATTGATAGAGGACAAGGGTTAGCTTGTAGGGAACAAAATTTAAATAACATGAGCATTCTTGGGTGGTCGATCATGCAAAGAAAAACATACTCTCTGTCCAAGTCTATATCATAACTACACTTGAGTCGAGATCTTCCAAAACAACCTCCTCTTCATTGAGTCTTTACGGACAAATGATATTTGATTTTTTGAGCTCCTCATTAAGAATTCTGAATAAATCATGAAACTCAAAATTCAAATTCTCGAGAAGGATTGTAAATAAATATATGTGAAAGAAATTTTTTGGAGCCAAAACATCTAACATCTTATGTCATTTGACTTATAAGCAATAAGAAATAGAAATTTGATTGCCTAAAAAATTTAGATCTTGCTGGAAAAAAAAAGTGATCGAATCGTGAAGAAAATGACATGGGCTATCTCAAAATATCTACACCAACAATAGAATATTTCTTCCAAAAAAGTAATTGAAAACAGTTTGAAATCATTGAAAAATTAGATCTAACTGTTAAAAAGTGGTCAAAATCAGAGAAAAATTATATGGGTATGGTCAAAACAAAGGAAAAAACACAATCCAAGCAAAATCTCATTGAAATCTGGTCATGAAAAATAACCTGCATCAATGCATGAACTTTAATCGTTGTTGAAGCTAACACTTCTAATGGCACATGAAAAGCACATTACTAGAAAATTGCACAAGTAACTAATTTTCTTTTTCTAAAATTGTTGAAAATTCGCACAACAATTAATTTCCCTTTAATTCTCTAATATCATGTGAGAAATGAAGGATAAATTATATACCTACATTACTATACTGAGCCTTATTTATAAACACTATATGACCATGTTTCTCCAAATAAAAAATATATATACGTGTCATATTTCTATATATTCCAACACATAACAATCAACAACTTAGTCAAATTTTCTTGATACAACTGCTATGGTTAGTGATTTTCCATTCAAATACTTCTTGTGAAATGTAGTACTCAATTTGATTTAAGAGTCATACTACCCCTGAGAGCTTGGAGGTACTTCTAAATGATATTAATCAAGAGAAGGAAAGCAATCACACTATAAGTCAAGGTGTTCATGCAAAGTTAAAAGGTAAGGTATTATGCAAAGTATAATACCTATTTTGGTGAGGTAATATGTATATAATGAAGTATTCGAAGTGCGCGTATACTTGGTCATATACCACTGTTCATAAAAAAAAAGTGTGCTAGCCATGTTCCAACAGGGACGAATATGCTGCAGCCTGCAGCACTGCATAAAGCACATTACAAATTTTGGATAAAGATTGCTTAGGAATAAAGTTTGGATAAAGCTTCCAGGAGGAACAACATAGTGCAATCTAAGTTCTCTGGAACTGAATGAGAAACTATATCTGACAGATAAAGACATAAATGCATATTGTTTTCTAAAAGTTAAAAAATAAGATAACAAACAACTTTCAGAATAGAACACCATAGGGAACCCTTGAACTCAAAGCTTCATCATCACCTAACCTGACAAACCTTGTCTTTTAAGCAACTATTTCATACTTAAAGATCCCAATTCATCATTATCTCAATTATTTTTTTTACCTCATATAATCTATTCTATAGGACATTCAAAATTTAATTGATTACCAGAGAAACACGAGCCCCAGACTTGAGTTCCCTCCAGTTGGTAGCTGATCTTTTCATATGGGATCTGTTCAAACGCCAATTGGAATAAGAAGTTCAGCATTGCTCGAGACGTCATGCGGATATTTACTGCAAGAATTACAGGCATGTTCTCTAATTGTAATGTGCATCATTATATTACTAAGTGCATTTGTGGACTAAAGGAACTTTTTATTTTTATTGGTAAGACAGATGATTTGGGATGAAGTTGGAGATGATCAGTTTGAGAGAGAAAAGGTCTTACTGGACATCGAACAGGAGTGCCTGGACGTTTACAGAAAGAAGGTTGACAATGCAAACATCTCCAGAGCTCAACTGCATCAAGAATTGGCAGATTCAGAAGCTGAGTTCACACATCTCCTATTGTTACTGGATGAAAGATCACTCCCTGGAAGGGTAACTTTCTGAATTCCCTTGTCCGGCATGCTAATCAAATTTGATGGCCTCTACATGCATGCAAATACATAGCACAGGAATGAATCTATCTATAAATGTCAGCAGCAAAATTGAAGCAAAGAAATATATTTAAAAGTCGTGCTATATATAATATATTTCTTGCTACCGCCTATATGAGTAATTTACAGATAAAAGAGCTAGGATATCAGCTTCGACCCACATGATTCTTTCCATTACCCACTGCTGGTAACATGTACTAACATTTTCTTGTCAAATTAAAGAGAACGTGAGCTTCTAGTAGTTGTGCTAACCATAATTCAAGAATGCTAATAAAACCAAAATCACATAAATAATTAAATAAACAAAAAGTGGAGGACAGATGTACAGTCAGAGGAATGAATGAAAATGTATATGAGATGAACATCCCCAACAAACTCTAAATCCATGCAATGTAGCTTGTTGCTTCTAGTGGCTTAACGGACACATCAGATCCTAAAGTATCCGAACGAAAATGTATATATTGACAAAACCTCATGGTAAAAGGTGGACCAGTCTAAAAACCAACATCAATGTGACAACAGATCACCTTCACCTTCTTTCCCTAATTAGGAGCGCACGCACACAGAGAGCATTACTATCTGTTAGCATCATGACAAGACTGTGACAGGATGTTAGTTAGATCAATGATCTGAGAGGGATGATATACATGAATCATTGGATTTCTTTTTTAAACACATCATTGGATCTTTAGTATAAGAGATACTCAGTTTAACAACTTACATAAAGAGGAGTGAATTTGTATTCCCCAGCCAGAAAAGATGACTGGAACACTAAAAGAACAGCTAGAATCGATTGCACCTGCCCTGAGAGAGATGCGAATTAGAAAAGAAGAAAGAGTGAAACAATTCAGAGCTGTACAAGGACAAATTCAGAAGATTTCTGCTGAAATAGCAGGTGAATCAGAGTACAATGATTTATCATCAAATGTTTTAGTAAATGGGAATGATCTATCACTAAAGAAACTAGAAGAGCACCAGAACGAGCTTCAGCGGCTTCAAAATGAGAAGGTACGAATGAGATACTTAACCTTTGTGCCTGGCACTATAACTAAGATGCCATCAACTGAAAGGTTTTGAAATTTCTTGTTTACCCCTTTATATTCTTCCTTTTTTTGCCTTTTACTACTCTGTTCTTGCATCAAAGATCGAGAGACTTCAAAAGGTTGAAAGCTACATTAGCATGATCCGGAGCTTAGCAGCAATGCTGGGAACAGATTCCTCTTTGATCATTACAAAGGTTCATCCAAGCCTGAATGAGTTATCTGGACTGTCAAAAAACATTAGTGACAGTATATTGGATAAACTTGGCAGCACAGTTCGGTCATTAGAAGCAGATAAGAAAGCACGGCTTGAAAAGGTAATCTCATTAACTATGCACATTCTCTTATTTAAAAACAAGTATCCTCTTATTTGGTTCATGTAGCCAACAACTCATGACAATTGCAGACTTAGTACTGGAAAGCCACCAACCAAGCAAATTGTAAAAGAAACATAATTCAAGTGGGCCAAATTGTGTCCCTTATTTGTTTTATAAGTACAGGCAAAACAATCAATAAAATCATCAAAATTACTCTCCTCACTGTGTGTGTGTATTTGTAGCTTCACCAACTAGGGAAAGCATTGACAAACTTGTGGAATCTCATGGACACACCCCAGAAAGACCGTGCAAGGTTCTCCAATGTCACTGCTTTGATATCATTGTCATCAAAAGATATCTCCACTCCTGGAAGCCTTACTCTGGACATAATACAGCAGGTCAGTGACATAATAAAATTACAAATTATTCATCCTCCAGTACTACGAGGTAAGAGATTCTGAATTTTTTTTAAAAATTCCAAGGCTGAGACAGAAGTCAGGAGACTGGATCAGCTAAAAGCAAGCAAGATGAAAGAGCTTTTTCTTAGAAAACAAATAGATCTTGAGGAGATCTGCAAACGGTCCCACATGGAAATTCCCTCACAGCTAGAGATGGAAAGTATATTGAAACTAATGAACTCTGGTTGGTCCAATTTAACTGTTCCATTTTTTAACTATTAAGGTGACATACTGTGTTTGAAATTGATACTGACCAAAACCACCAAAAGGGGAGATTGACCATGCTGATCTCCTCACCAGCATGAATAAACAGATAACACAAGCACAAGAAGAGGCATCTAGCAGGAAGGCTATAATGGAGAAGGTAGAAAAATGGATATTAGCTCGTGATGAGGAGCTATGGTTGGAAGAGTATAGCAGGGTCAGTTCCTTCACCTATGAGACATGTAGCCCATTCACTTTTTTTCATCACCTCTATTCAGCTTAAACATCCATATTTTCAGGACGACAACCGGTATTCTGTAAGCAGAGGTGCTCACAAGAACTTGAGAAGAGCAGAACGGGCCAGAGTCATGGTTAACAAAATACCAGGTATCAAAATATTTCTGCTAATGGCTTGCCATCACCAATATCAGCCTAGTAACGGGCAGACATAAAGCCTTTATTGTGACTTAAACAACTACCTGTTGAATGAAAATATGACTAAATCAATTAACCAAATTGTGCTTCTACAAGTTAGATATATTCTTTATGTGTTATCCAGTAAAAGGTGAAAACTTGATTAGAATCTTCATCAAGGATTTGTAAATTTTGTTGCCTTCTTTTTGTTTTATTTGCAGCTTTGGTGGATATGCTGATGGCCAAGACTAAAAGCTGGGAAGAAGAAAGAAATAAACCTTTTCTATACGATGAGGTAAGAACTTAGTAACTCATATCCCCAAATAAAATACTTTTATTGGTTAGTACAAAGAATTACTCATAGTTTCATATAAAGTATTAGGCTAATGTCTATCATTCATTCATTTGAAGTTAAGAGAAACTGATTTGGATTTATCCATGGTTTTTTTAAGTTTTCATACCTTTAGACAATGCAGAAGCTACTGCTGATAGTATTGAATACCATGACAGTTCAGTAACATCTTCAATCCTAGTCTACTTCATCACTATATATACGCTTTTGTATACATAAAAAAGAGAGGGAGGGGATCCTTTATCTGGTGAGAATATAAACAATCTTTTTGGTAGACACCAAGAAACGGCCTATAAAAGTATGCCTGCTTTCTCACATTTTCTAAATGTGAAAAAAATCACTAAGAAGCATTGGAAAAAGTAACAGAAGTAGAACAAAAATTAGCATCTTAATGAATAAAAGAAATAACAAAGTAATTTGGCCAGAAACTTGTGATGCAATTAAAATGCTTGCAGAATTTAATCGAATATATTTTCAGAAAAAGGTGAAAATAAGAGATGATGTTACTAACTGCACCTATATATAAGACATGTTCATCAACAGAAACAACATCAACATAAGACTCAAATGCTACTAGGGAGGACCAGCAACAACAAGTAATGGAAAAAGATGACATAAACAACATTGCCCTTTAATTTGGTGTTGCAACAGAGACATAAGGAATGCATAGGAATCTTTTCCAAATGTTGAATAACTAGATGAAGGTTAGCTAACAGAACTAAAGTGACCTGGCCATATTCTAACTGCCGCGCTATCTGAATGCAATAGAATTGAACTCTGAGAAAGCAATGAAAGTAGTATATCATTTTGGCCCTCCAATTATAGGTTAATTCAATTATTAACTAGTCACATCTTACATACCAGAAGTGCCTGACCCCCAGGTACCGCTGTTTGCAATGTTGGAAGAGTATAATTTGCTAAGGAAAGAAAGAGATGAAGAGAAACAAAGACAACGGGTAAGCACCACAACCATATAAAGAATTTCCTTTGTTATTCACAGTTTCACTTTTCTCAGCTTCTATGTACACTATTCAACTTCCAAACTTTTCAACAACAAAATGTCAAATCCAAGATAAATTGGAACATTTCCAATGTATCCAACATTCACATACAATAAATGAACAGTGTGTACCTCAAAACTTAATCATTACCTCCTTTTACAAGGCATAATGTTATTCTTCCAGGAATTGAAGAAAGTGCAGAATCAGGTGCCGGTTGGGCAAGAGAATCTCTTTGTCCTAAGGCCAAGCTCCAGCAGCAAACGTCTTTCAGATAGAAGCCTGAATGGAGGGTTCAACAATGCCACACCTGTGAATAAGAAGTCTTCTTTGGGTATACAACAGCTGGGACCAACTCCCATTAACACACCACAGCAAAGCATTTCTTATTTAAAGGAATCAAAGAAAGAAGACCACAGAAAAATCCTCTCCCGTAGTCGCTTTGCTTTTCATCCAGGAGATGATTCTACTTCAGTAGTCTCATCATTTTCAGGCCCCTTTTCACCTTAGAGTTTGTGTGTTAAATTTTGAATTTATTTGAGTTCACTAATTTGATAAATTCAGATAAATCCTAAATAGGAGTAAAATCATGCAAAAGATAATTTACATTGTCTATACTTTCTACAATTGTCACCTTTTTAAAAAAGGACACAAATAGACAGTGAGGGCAGTTTCTGCAAGTATGTACAAATAAAAACCCAAGTAGAGTGTCCAGTTCCCTGGTTATAAGCATCAACACATTCACTCTTTGTTTGTTTTTGCTCAAAGGCTACTTTGTGATCCCGTTATCCTTATTTCTTAGAGGAAGCACATAAAGATGATCTTACACAATTGGTATCATGCAAGGGGAATACTGCAGTTTGATTTCTACGCCACGAGATCTTCTCAGAAAGATCACAAAAGCCTGTATCTTATAATCAGCACATTAGTATGAATGAACAACCTGCCTTCTTTGGCAGATTTTACTCTGAACAGATAAAAGCATAATAAGACGATTTTTCATTCATTAGTCCATTGATGAAGTGGAGTTGTATAACTGATATTTGTGAAATTTACAACATTTTCAACTTCATTAGGAAGACTTAGGTCAGGCAATCATTCATCAAATAAGAAAACAATTAGAACATTTGGCTCTTTTAGCCTTACAAAAGTTCAACTTAGTCTTGACCATCCCTTTGAGAGATAAGCAGTACGTCTAGCTATAGGTAAGCGCTTACATTAGTAATTTAATGATGGCTACAGGTTTTACTTTATTGTTCCGGAAGGTCGAGTATTCCATGGAGAAATGCAAGATAGAACAAAAAGTAACCAAGGTGAAACAGAGTTGTCAGATCCAGTCCAGAATGCCTTTAAAAAGCATTGTTGAATGAATTAATTAATACATGAACGTCTTAGAGTTCTAACATGAACCTCATTTTACAAGGAATTCATTCTACTTTCAAGTTCAAGTTCTGGTATGGATGATTATGTCAATGAAGGCATACTATAATCATCCAATCAAATCAGAACGGAGACTGTATTAATTCCATCTCGAGAAACATCAATGGAGCTCACATGGACAGTTCATATTCATAAAAAGCTCATAGTCCAAGGATGAAGAGAAAATCAGCAACTAATGTCTCAAATATCATAGATTGGCAATGCATGATATAAATCTAGGGAAAACAACAATATCTTTTCAAATTATAATCACAAGCCCTACACTGAATGTGAATAACTATTTCACACAACTACTGGAAATAGATTGTAAACACAGAGTTTTAAGTACACTTTTGAAAAAAGGCCTCAATTCTTCGAGTTCCGGAAGGAAGTGGATTATCTGTGGATGATCGAGGACGACTTTGAACCTTCGGAGACCGATCCAACGGCTGTGAAGGCATGGGAAGCGAATCGAGAAGGAAATCACTCGTAGGTTTATGCCTTTTTACGGCAACTCTTAAGTGCTCGAGCTTTATTGTTTTTCTCTTCTTCTCCAAAGCTACTTGTGCAGATTTTTCTGCTAGTAATTCAAGGAAAAGCTCGGTGGAACTAGCGATGAGATATAGGGCTTCTGAGTTTATCTTGTTGATGTCCTGATCCAGTTTCATGATTTTCTTCACTCGGCTTATCGGAATTTGGAGTTGGTGGGTCTCTCCGGCAACGGTGGAGGTTCCTTCTTCATCCTCTCCTGGCATTGTGTCTAAAACTCTGGTCATCGAAGATAACAGAAGTCGACATTGGATTTTAACGCTTCTGAATTTGGCGGGAATGAGTTTTTGCCTTGCCGCCCTTACCAAATTTGGGGGAAATAAGTGGGATACTTTGGGGCTTAATATTTAATTGGGGAATTTTTCAAAATGTATTCTAACATTTAATAAGGCTCATTGTCTAACACTTTTAATATTTATTAATAATGTTAAAATTTTAATTTATTATGTATTTTATTTATATTTTATTATTTGCTTTTATTAAAGAATACAATTGTTAAATAATAGAAAGGAGAAATTTTAGGGGAGAAAATAATTTTAAAAAGGAACAATTGATTAAATCTCTCATTATGGATTTTCAATTGATAATACTCGATTTCTAATCAATTTATTTGGATTAAAATCATTTTTTTTCTTTTTGGTTAGAAAATTTGAAACGGAATTGGTCAAAAAATCGTTGACAAGCAACTTTCGAGAAGTAAATTTTACTAGGAATTCGATAGAATTGATGAAATACAATTTGAATCAATTATTAGTTAATTACTGCATTCTTAATGTGTTTCAATGAATCAATTATTAATTAATTATTGCATTCTTAATGTGTTTCTAATTGATTGTAAATTTGTTTAAAACTTTTTACATAATTTAACAACGTATCCATTTACATAAAAAATTGTATGTATTATGACCAAGTTAGTAATAATGAGTTTTACGAATTCATTGAATTTTTTTTGTTGGTTGAATACGAAGATAATAATGAATTGTTTGAGGACTGACTTTTTTCATTGGCTAATTCTTTTTAGTTTTTTTGAACAAAATAGTATCCCAAACGTAAAAATTATGACAATTGTATTGTATTTTCATTTTTCTTTGGTTATTTGTTTTCTATTTTTTGAACTATTTTGAATTACTTATCAAAAAGAATATCATAAAATTAATGTATTTTGTAAGTGTTTGACATGAATATAATTTGTATGTTACTTTAATATATATATATATATATATATATATATATATATATATATATATATATATATATATATATATATATGTATGTATGTATGTATGTTGGCTGACATATTATAAAATTGTGATATACAAAAAATAATTTTGCTCAAAACAAGATAAGAGCCCCATTGTAAATAAATATTATTTTAACTTAGATACAAATGGAAAAAATATATTTTTGTTATGTTAGGATTTTTATTGGTGGTCGTAGCTTACAATTGAAGTAGGGAAAATACAGCTTTGTTCAAAAGATGATACAAGTACCATTGTAAATACATACATTTTAACTTGGATATTAAAATACAGTTTTGTTCAATTTTATTTTTTTTGAATAGTAAAGTGAAAAAAATATACAAAAGTTGTTGGTATACAATTATGATGAAAAACATAATAACAAAGAAATACAGACTTGTTGACTTTGAAAATTGAGTTTCAAATAAAAAGTGAGATTGAAATACAAAATGAGCAGAAATAATACTCACTTCAATTGGAATACAAATGTGACTTTGTCGGTATACCATTTCTATGAATACAAAATAAAAAGAAATACAAACTTGTATGTTTACATGTGACACTGAAACACAAAACGAGCAAAATAAAATACAAAATTTGTTTTCATTTAATTTATGTTCTAAGTGATCGATGATTGTGAGGTCGGTGGCGAGAAACACCAACAACGCCACCATTCTACCGACACTGATTAATAGCAATGGTCAGTCATGTATATGCTTGTATCTAGAAAATTGATTATTAAGTGAGATATCACTTGTAATCCTCTTAGAGAGTCATTAGAGAGGATCCTTGAGATTTTCATTATCCAAAACACTATATAAATAAATTTTTTTGAAAGATTTAAACAAACGAAATCGGTTAAAAACCCTAAAAATCGAATAAAAATGCATACCTTAATCAATGAGATTCTTGTGAATATCTTAGATTTTGCCATTGAATAGTGATCTAGAGTTTATTAAATCGTAAACATGATTTCAACTACAAACAACAATTTTGATCGATTTAAACAAAAATAAAATCATAAAACAAATCTTAAAAAATGAATAAAGATGCATACCTTAATCAAATGGATTGTGTGAATATCTTTATAATATATATTAATCAATTTCTAAAACTGTAACACTTTGAAAATCCAAGACGAGTCTTAGAGCCTAACGTAGGTGTCATGGAGTCTAAGCACCATTTTAAGACCTATTTTAATGAATTTAGGTCATTTAGATAGTTTAAGAACCACAACGTCCAATATTGTCCATGACGTTCGGAAGTTGGTTCAAAGGGGTACTAATGTGTCTTAGCTTATTTGACTAGCTTTTAGGAGACGAAAATTTATGAAAAGTGGTGTTAGGGTAGCTAATAGGTGCTTAAGTTGTTTCATGATCGAAACGTCCGGGTACGACTCCCCAAGGACCAACCATGGGCCCTTGAGGAGGACCCCTACAGGTTGAGGCAACATTGCCTAGGCAGTGTGCATCAACGGAACAAGGGACAACCCGTGTGTGGATCGACGGGGCATCGATGCCACCGTCGTCCCACACTTAGCCAATTTGAGGAATCCATCGCCTGCACAAGTGTTTGAACTTACCTACGGATGTGCAGGACGGAGAGGGGTCAGTGCGTCAACTCACAGACGGCCCGTCGACGGGGTTTCGTCTGTGAGGGTCTTGACTTTCCTGCACGTTTTAATGTTAACTCATTTAATTAATTAAGTGGTTTAGTGGTTACTTATGGATTAAGGGGAGACTATTTACCTAATTTAACTTCCATTTAAAGGCCCCAACCTAACTAGTCTAATTACAACTCTCAATACAAACTCTCTTCCTTCTCTCTCTACTTGAGCTCACCATTAAAGACTAGTAGGGAAAGGGGTTGGGCAGCTGGAAAGGAACGAATTCACCATCAATTCTTTATTAAACGTTAAGGTATGAGATCTAATTCACCTTTGAGACTCAAAGGGTTCCTTCAAAATGGATTTCAAAAGTTGAGTTTTCATGTGGGTTTCATCCAATTACGGAATTGATGTTGTGAACTGAATTGTTTATGGTTTCTTTAGGATATAATAGATATATTAACATGTATTTTGACTTGATTATGATCAATTGTGATGGTTTGGTTCAATTAGAAGATTATGATCCTTAACCCTTAACCCTAGGTTGATCTTGATGTAAATTGGGTTGTGATTGATTCAATTGTCTTGATTAAGGGTTAAATCACTATTAGATGATGTTGTCACACCAATCATTAACAAATTATAATGAATTGTTGTCTTTCATTCTAATCTTGAGAAGTGATCTAGGTTATGAAAATTGGCCTAAGTAACCTTGTTTTAAGCATTGATTTGGTATTGAATTATGGTGTAGTGACTCTTCTAGTATTGTTATCATGTTGATTATTGAATATGATGTTGAACATCTAAATTGGATTGAATTTGAGGTTTTAGGGTAAAGCCTAAATGATGAACTATGAGGAAGACTTGGTAAGTCTTGGAATCTCTATATTTACTTCCAATTGTGATTAATTGTGGTTAAGTCATGATGTTATATTGGAGTATGCCTTGTATAAAGATTGATAGGGTGGTATGATGTTGAATTGAAATTTCTTGATTATGGTTGTGAGGTTGTTAAGATGTAAAGGTTATAAGGGTGGTGATGAATACCAATGTGCCTTATTATGAAATGATATGTAATGTGTTAACCTCACTTATATGAATTGTGATGAAAGGACTTATACTTATACAATTCTTATTGAGCTATTGATGATGATGATTATACAAGGGGTAGACCCTATGACCTAAATTAAGCTATAATTGATAATTAAAGGCTTAAAGACATTTCAAAAAGGAATTTTAGCTTAGCACCAAGTGAACTAGATTGAGGAGTGTCCCTTCCCACATAGGGAAGGTAGGAGCACTACATTACTCTTGAGATTGGAGACTATAATGCATGGCGCATAAAGAGGGTCCCAACTATATCTCCTAGTTCTTGAACTATGTTGCCTCGATAGGAAGACTAGCTAGTGGATCCACGTAGTTGCTATGTTTCATATTTTGGTACTATCTAGGCAAGTTGTTATTTGTAGTTTTGATGATGTAACAAACTCAGGGACCTTGTGAAGGTACCAGGTTCTCAACATGAACAGCTCGTTGACTGCCAGCTGGAGAAGGTACAGATAGTTGGTGCACAGTTCCCAACCGCGTCAGAAAAGTCAGACATTTCCAACCAATAGCATGAGTTTAAGGAAAGGGACTTGTCTATACAATGTCATCTTTCTAAATATGGCTCTTTAGTTTTTGCAACTTGAAAAAGTACATTCAAGAACTCTTACAAAGGCTATAGAAAATCAAAGTGAAGAATCATTTAAGAACAACCAAAATCCAGGCATATATTTTGTGTAGTTGTTTGAGAATACATTCTTTCGGTCTTACATTGTAAACTGATCCTAAATCTATAAAGGAATCAGTGTGGTTTGTGTTGAAATTCTAAGTTGTCTAGAGTGATAGCTTAGTGGGTAGAATAACTTCTACTTAGGCTCATCAAGCAATAGAGTTATTTCTTGTTGGTGAGATTAAAAACTTTCTCACATTTGTGTAACTGGTTTTACTGTTGCTTGCAAAGATTAGTGAAACAGTTGTGAAAATCCTGTGAGACAGGTCGTGGTTTTACCCCTTGAGCAAGGAGGCTTCCACGTAAAACTCCTTTGCTGTTAAACTGCATTTACTTTCTGTTATATCCTTGTTTGTGTGTCAAGGGACCTGGTCTATTGACTAATAGTGGACGCATAGATTCTAACACAAGTAGTCCGCTTTCTTTCGATATAGGGTCTTATGACACCGGATTCCACACTAGATCATGTGGTCTATGTCGGTTAGGGCGAGATGTTCCCAAAAGGTAAAATGAATTAAAGGATTTGAACTCTAACTTGGATAACGTAAGGGGTCTAGCTTAGTCTATGGTAAGGATATGAGACTCTACCTAAGCATTGCACTAGTTAGCCTTTAGGGGAGTCTTTAGAGGATGTTCTTATACATGTTTATGTTATAATGATATATGATATGTACATGATGAACTTGCACATTGTTGATACTATATGTTGGTTAGTTCACTTATAAGTAGGTATTGGGTTATATTGTTAACATAAGATGAAATGTATATATAAATGTTATATTATGTGAAGTTGGACATTGGTCATGGTTTCTTGTTAAGACTACTTGATTGAGTAAGGTTATAGGGCTTTGCTTGGTCATTACACTTGTTGACTTAATAAGGATTCATGAGTAGTTGTCTTGCTTATTATGATATAATTGACTCTTATCATTCTTGTGATGTTATTCCTTGATGATAGGGTTGTAGTAAATCATGAGTTCAAGTATGTTGGGACACATATTACTTGTTTGAGTTAGTAAGAATGTGTAGGTGGTTGGTATGAATTGTTTTATTTTGCATTAGACTTTTAAAAGGGGTAAATTGACATGTTTTGACTTATAAATGTCCCTTTTTAGCATGTTTTGCTTTTGTATGTGCATAAAGTCTCATACTTAGTATATGTGGAGTACTAACCCCATTTTCTTCTCTTTTCCCAAATATTTTAGGTTCCGGTCGTTGAAGACTCATTCGGGACGACTTGAAGAAGGCTTGGATATTCTCTATCATCCAAGTGGGTAGTTCCTCACTTTCCGACGGCGATGCAAGTATCTTGCTTATATAGTTCCTTTGTTTTTCTAAGACTTTCATGTTCATTACACTTTCATTGTGTACGACTTGTATAAGCCTATATATGGATTCTTTACATTTGATGTAGGGCTATGCCCATATTGTGATAATCATTTAGATGGTATAAGATGAGACAATCTTTGAGACTATTTTTCTATCTTATATATATGTATGTACAATAAAAGTAGAAGGCTATGTAACCTTCCTATACGAAGGGTCTATGTATGCTCGATACGACTATATATTATGTATATGTGGAGGTCTATGTAAACCTCCAATTAGGTGTAATGAAAGTTTTAAATTTTTTCGCATTTTTCAACCTATGTATATAATGACTAGTCTTAGTCCTCAGAGAGGAAGACGCCGCCGGTTACATATAGGGGGTAAATCCGGATGTGACAAAAACCAAAAAAAAAAGGAAGAGAGAGGCGTGCTTGAAATGAAGAATATGAGAAGAATTGGAAGATCAAAATATAAGAGAGAGAGAGAGAGAGAGAACATTCTATTTTTTAAAAATATGAGAGAGAATTAATTGGAAAATGTGTAATTAACGTGAGATAAAATAGGAAGTAAATTAGGATACATTATCTTTTTTAAAATAATGACATTTTTGATATTTTTACTAATTATTTTAAAGTATGGAGATTTGTACTAAATATGTTTACTTTTTTTTTGACTAATTTTCTAATTTTTCCTATTTAATTTGTGTAGATTGCATTCTTTATAAAATGATGAAAAATCAAGTGTAATTGGTTTGATTTAATTTGGTATAAAATCATTACAAATCAATTATATTTTAGTTGGTTTGATATTAAAATTTTTGGATAGAACTTATTTCTTAAGTTTATAATGGATCTAATTTAAACGAAAAATTATATAAATACATAAATATTTATCGAAAAATTATATAATTACATAAATATTTATATCTTATATATTAATTCAATTTATATTTTTAAATAATTACTTTGGGGTTGTTTGGTTACTGGTTAGAGTTATGCAGATATTAGCTATGCAGGGTTTAGTTATGTAGGTATTAGTTATGCAGGGTTTAGTTATGCAAGTTTAGTTATGTGGGGTTTAATTATGCGGGTATTAGTGATGTGGATATTAGTTATTTAGATATTATTTAGTTACGTAGAGATTACAATACATGAATAATTAACTATTGAATATTAAAATTTATTATAAATTATTAATATATGTTATTTACAAAATAATAATACATGCTAATAAAATGTGAAATATATTGAATAATATATAATGTTAATATTTGATTAACATATGTACCGTTGAAAAATAGCATCAACTTCTAATATTAAAAAAATATTTATATTTGCATAAATCAATCAAAATGGTAAGTATGTGGAAAAAAAAGAAATAATCTATATCACAAGGAATAATAGCAACACATGTTGAAAGGAAACAATAAAGTTTCTAATTAAAAAAATAAAATAAATGAACAGAAATGAAAATGATGTAAATATAAAAAGAAATAAAAACAACAGAAAACAATAAAGTTTCCAATTAAAAACAATAAAATAAATTAATATGGTAAATATGTAATTTATCAATTTACTACATGTATAACTAATACCCACATAACTTATTTCACTTTCTACCCTGCATAACTTTATACATAGATTCCCTCATAAGTTATGTTGGTATTAGTTAGGTAGGACTACAAAAATGCAACCAAACATGACATAAATTATGTTGACTTTTATACCTAATACAAAACTTCTACCAAACATAGTAAAGCTAATGTAACTTTTTATACATGAATAAGATGTATCTTATACAGTAACCGAACGGCCCTTAATGTTTTGTATCCTATTTGAAATGAGATAAATTAAGATAGATATTCTTCTAAAATAGCCTAAAATGGAGTTTTTATTTGTGTACCTACCTAATCACACCCCTAAATTATATCTCTTATAACTCTCAATCAATCGGTTCACTTTTCGCCTCTCCTACGTTCAATAGATCAATGTCTCTCCTCGTTCTCCCTCTACCCGTTCTTTTCAATTACTTACCATCATTTGAATAAAATGAAGCACTACATATTCAAATTTTGAGATTTATAACTTATTTCGTCTATTTTTTAAGTTATGTATATGGTTTTATTTAGTTTTTAATAGGTATTTTCTTCTAATTTTGAATGATTACACCAAGTTCTTACCTTGAAAGCTCATAGATTTAGAATTTTATTAAACTATTTTGATGGCTAAAGAATCTTCAATTAAGTGGATTTTTAAACTATCAAAATAGATCTTGTTTTGATTTGAATTTCATTTGTGAACATTCGATTGCAGGATCATTTTCTACGATTGTTGTTGCTAGTGCTCATGAAGGCGGTGATTTTGACATTATCATCATTTTACTTTAAAAACATATACACACTTTATGTATCTGATACTACTTCATGTATTGATATTACTACATGTATTTGATGAATACCTCATAAATCTGTAATGTATCTAATACGTATCTATTAGTGTCTGATCAATTTATTTACATGTATCTACTGTGTATATACACTAAACATGTATCTATATGATACAATGACTATGATACATACTTCAATAAGTTTGTTTAGATACATTTAATTTAACATTTGATATAATAACCATGCAACAAATTTGTCATAGTTTGAATGATCGAATACAATAATAGAAATTTTGTATATATGTGTACCTGTTGTTTAACTTATCTTTATTAATAAAGTCTAATCCAGATACATTTTTTAAATAATGAGTAACCACTCAATAATATTTAAATACAATATATCAGTTCTAGATATATTCTAAAAAGGTATGATTCATATTTTTTTTTGTAAATTCTAGTCCAGATACAATAATACTAAAATTTTAATTTGATGCATTAATGAAAAAATCATCATCTATCAATAAAAGATGGGAAAAGGGTCAAATATGCCCCTAAACTATTTGAAAAAGTTTAGATATACCCTCCATTTAAAGTTTGGTCCATTTATACCCTCGCCGTCCAACTTTTGGTCTACATATGCCCTTTTGGGCGTTAGTTGGCCAACTCGGAATATCCAACTCATTTTACTTTTATTTAAATGCCAAATGGATTTTTCACGTCATTTTTATGTATTATCACTTGACATTTATATTCAAGGGAAAAGGGTCAAATATGCCCCTAAACTATTCGAAAGGCGTAGATATACTCCCGTTTAAAGTTTGGTCCATTTATACCCTCGCGTCCAACTTTTGGTCTACATATGTCCTTATGGATGTTAGTTGGTCAACTCGAAATATCCAACTCATTTTACTTTTCTTTAAATGTCAAATGGGATTTCACATCATTTATATATATTATCACTTGACATTTATATTAAAAGAGAAAGAGTTCACTTATTCCCTAACTATCCGACCCAATTTTAAAACACATATACGACTGTCTTTTAAATGGTTCAGTTATGCCCTTAATCCGACTCATTTATGTGTGAATTATTTTGTTATTTACATCATCATTGCCTGCTGCAGCTTGCAGTTGTGTCTGTAACGTTGTTGCGGTGAATTCCTTTTCTCTAGCCCTTGCCTGCCAGGTTTGCGCCTCCAGCTCTGCGTTGCGCCAAAACGCTTTTCAAACCTCGACTTCCTTTTCCTTTAGTTGTCGTGCCATTGATTCCTCGGCGGTTCCAATCAGAGCACGATAGTGTTCGCCATTTAAATGGTTCAATTATGCCCTAATCCGACCCATATAGGGTATTTAAAAAAAGGGTCGGGTTGTATAGATTATTCAAAAGATGGGTCGTATATGTGTTTTAAAATTAGGTCAGATAGTTAGGGGTATAAAAGACCCCTTTATCTTTTAATATAAATGTCAAGTAATAATATATAAAAATGATGTGGAAAATCCATTTGGCATTTAAAGAAAAGTAAAATGAGTTGGGTATTTCGAATTGACCAACTAACACCCATAAGGGCATATGTAGACCAAAAGTTTGGACGCGAGGGTATAAATTGACCAAACTTTAAACGGGGTATATCTAGACCTTTCGAATAGTTTAGGGGCATATTTGACCCTTTTACCTTTAATATAAATGTCAAGTGATAATACATAAAAATGACGTGGGAAATCCATATGGTATTTAAATAAAAGTAAAATGAGTTGGATATTCTGAGTTGGCCAACTAACGCCCAAAGGGGCATATGTAGATCAAAAGTTGGACGGCGAGGGTATAGATGGACCAAACTTTAAACGAAGGGTATATCTAAACCTTTTCAAATAGTTTAGGAGCATATTTGACCCTTCTCCCATAAAAAATATAATTCATGGTATTTTACCCAAAAATGGTGAGTCGTTACACACATGATTTACTCCCATTTGATTTTTATAAGTATACATAATTGAATATATATATTTTGCATGTATACAAGTTACATGATTTGAATGTCTCAAATGTCAGATACATGTATCTAGCAAACTAAGAAGGGATAGCCATGCAACAAACCTACGTCATAGTTTAGATTAAGCAGATATAATTTAATCTTTGTATATGTATGTATATCTATAGATTAAATATTATTTTTTAATAAATCTAATTCAGTAATATATAAGGATAAACTACATTATTAGACATACATCACTATTGGATATTCTTGTCTTACCTTTACATTCAAACAATTACATATATTATCACTTTTAATATTTTATACCATATATTATAGGGAAACTTTCACACATAGCCACTTAAGAATAGACTAATTACTTTCCGTAGCTATAGTTTTGTTAATTACAATTCATAGCTGCATGTTACATGGAGGAGAGAGGCGAGCGAGACGGGGGAGAGAGAGGAGAGAGGGAAAAGAGTGGGAGAAAGGTGAATTGTATATGTATATCAGTCAGATAATTGTATATTATACATATGTATTTGTATATGGAAAGCGAGATTGGGAGAGGAAGAGAAGGCGAGCGCGACTGGGAGAGGGAGGAGAGAGGAAAGTGAGAGAGTAAAGAGATGGGAGAGAGGTGAATTGTATATGTATATAATTGTATATTATAGATATGCATTTGTATATATCACAAACGAGATTGGAAGAGGGCGAGAGAGGCGAGCGAGATTGGGAGAGGGAGGAGAGAGACGATCGAGAGAGGGTAGATAGTGGGAGAGAGGTGAATTGTATACGTGTATAGTTAGATAATTGTACATTATACATATGTACTTGTATATTCTGGCGAATTATACATATACAAACGTAACTAATTATACAAACTCGAAGTCAGCCTACGTAATTAATGCATAATGTTAGTTGCGAGTGATAACTATAGCAAAATATAATTATGATGAGTAATTAAATAGTATGAATTTGCTTAACCACATAATTTTCCCTATATTATTGATGATACAATCAAATACCATATCCCTTAAAATTAGGATTCATTAATCATCATTACATTTAAAGTCCATAATTAATAACAATTTAGTAACAATCAAATATCTTTCTCTCTCATCAACCTCCCCCAAATCTCCAACTCCGTTAAATCTCCCAAAACCTACACGACAGGTAAAAAAGGATGAAGCACTAAAAACACCATGATATATTGAAGAGAACTATCAGCCTTAAGGAAGTTCCATCCTCAGTATAAATAACCTCCAGAACATATCTTAATATCATCATATGTATTTATTATGATATTACAATATATTTGATTATTTTCATATGTATCTAACATGTATACGTTATATTTTAATTTAGAGTTAATAATGTATACATACCCGATACAAGGAATGTATGTTAGCTTTTATGATTATTCTTTCAACTTTATTTATTTCATATTTTGTGTTTATTTTGAGATACATTGTTATTTAAATTTTTGTAGAAACATGAAATGTAAATTGTTTTTGTCAGTTCCTCACAAAAGGAAGTAAATGTTTGAGATTTTTGACTTTTTTTTTCTCGAGAAAGTTGTTATATGCTACAGATACTCAAAGGTTGGTAAAGGGGGGATATACTCCACTAATAGAACAATTTGGTTATGCTATATAAATAGACATATGTTTGTAATGTATCTAGCTATTGATATATATCAAGTATGTGTATCTGGAAGAGGAAGCTCGAAATTTCGAGAAATAAATTCAAACTTCTAAAAAGAAAAGTTGTTCACTTTGTTGTTGCTCAAAAGTAAATGGAAGAAAATTGATTTTTTAAAATAATCTTTTTTAGAATTTGTTAGATTAGATATACTCAAAAACTGCTAACGGGTTGATTTTAATTGAATATGTATCTTGTTTTGTCAATTTCGCGGATACATTTATCCAACCAACGAATGTGGTACGTGAAGTAACATTTGAAAGTAATCTGAATACTAGTAATTAGAATCTAAACTAGTGGGATTTA
Organism: Solanum lycopersicum; assembly: GCF_036512215.1. Taxonomy (NCBI): domain Eukaryota; kingdom Viridiplantae; phylum Streptophyta; class Magnoliopsida; order Solanales; family Solanaceae; genus Solanum; species Solanum lycopersicum. The sequence continues at coordinate 10,743,008 of NC_090804.1, forward strand.
TGTCGATTTCTCTATTTTTAATGATGAGTAAAAAGTCAATAACAAAGTTGAGGGCCATCAAAAAATTTTAATAAGTTGAGTGCATGTGATTGATGTCAAGAATTTACAAAGCAGAATGAGAAGACTTGTTCAATCTAAAATGTGTAGAGATGGTTTTTTTCAATCTTTTTGAGAAATTGATCTCAGGCATTTGTATATGCCTAAAAGTCAAATTAGATTCATACAATATAGCTAAGTTTTGCTAAGTTTAAGATAAATTCCTTATATTTGCATGTTTAAGTTGTAATTATGTCTTTGTGCTAACCAATGTAAGTATGTGTTTTGTAGGGTGAAATTGTGTGAAAATGGAGCTTAAATAAAGTGAATTGTTTGGTTCCATGCCACGAAGTGGAGGAGTGAAATTTTATTTCACTTGGTAGTGAGATCTACAACACACTTTTTGGGCAAAAAAAACTACATCAATTTAATTTGTAGGATTTTTTTCTACTCTTTTTCATCTTTTAATTCTTTAATGTATTTGAGAATCAAATCTTGAGAATTGGATTATGAGTAGCTAAATCCTATCTTTCTATGTCGCATCTACGATTAATTGCTAAGTATTGAAACTTTAAAAATGAACTTTGGTTATCATTATGAGTTATTCTTGTGTTCTTATTTTCATTATCTTAATGTTTAATCACCAATGGGATTTTTTTTAAACTCGTGAGAGGAATTGATGGATAGATCGTGGAAAATAGAAAGCAAGATCATTCTTTGTGAAAATAAAAATTGGTTTGTATCTAGGATAGGGATATATCTAGTATACCTAGCTCGAGTAAGAAAGCTGAAGAGAGCGTAATGCTTCGTAGTTGATAAAGTCTATCTCGTCCGATGATGCAGTTAAATTATCAATTTTTAAAGACGGTTAGAGATTCGAAATATCAAGATCGTATTATTAAACTCGTAAGTTAGTAAGTTGCTAACTAATTGGAGTCTAAAAAAAAGACTTTGCATGAATTTATAATAAAATCGTAGCCCTAGATTTCCCAATTTATTGATAATTGAATTAAATCTCAAAGTTTATGCGCCGCTAATGTAGCGGCTTGTCGAGCATTTGACAAACTCACACCATCCATTTCAAATAGGTTTTATCCCCTGGATACTCGAGCATACCACTAAGAGGGAAATTAAAAAGAAAAATGTGTTTTGAAGAATAAATACATATTTAACAATTCATATAATGGTTGCCTCACTAAAAGATGTTTTTCAACTGAATTAATAAATTCTTACCTAAAATTAATAATTAAAATTAAGTAATTGACAAAATCAATTATAAAAAAGTTATTAAGTAATTATTTGCATCTAAAAAGTTGACTTTTTTTTTTTAAAAAAATGTTATAGATCCATTGAGTGAATGGATTGTCCATTGAGTTAATACATGAACTACTTACATTCATTTATAAATATTATCTTGGTTCTATGAATCATTTTAGATACAAATGTATCTATTAATATGGACATTTAACATAGTGATTTTTGAAGTGATTTCATACTATAAATAGGGTTGTCATTCATTATTGTAACTTGAAAGTGACACAAGAAAATATTTGAATAAGATGATCTTTAAATTCTACTCATATTACTTATGTTTTACAACAATATGAAGTTCATTTAGATTTTAGAGTTGAGTCACTTTTGACTTTTTTTTTGGATTCCTAAATTTAATGTTTTTCTTAATTTTTCACCGAGTGTTCAGTATTTGGTATCCAAATTGGAGCCCGACTAAATACAGATTAGTGCCAGGAAGTCCTATATTGGGGGATGAAACCAGTGGCGGAGCAGGAGAATTTTTTTTTTATCAAGGGCGTCAAAAAATAATCGGGTGTGGCTGTCAAAATAAAACAAAAAATATTGTGCTATTCGGGCATGAAATCCAAAGCTCCTTCATTCAAATGGACATCCATTACCACTACGCCAAAGGCATAACTTTTATTAAGGATGTTCAATTTTAAATATATATCCTTTAAATGTAGAATTTAACATACACACACACACAGACTCACACTATAATATTGCAACGAAAGGTACTAAACCCTAAACCCTAAACTCCATGACATCCTCATTTCTCTATTTTTTCTATCTCTAGTGTCTTACTCTAAAAATTGTGCTAAAAAATAGCCACTAACGGCTCTAATTTCATCTCATACGCGCACTGGCGGAATGACGCATGAGTTGCCAACAGAGCTCTGCAGACCACCGAATGAATCTCAAACGGGGAGCCTGAATGATAGCAACAAATTCCATCCATCCACTCGCTCTGATTCATCTCACAACTCCACGAATTTGAAAAATACAGACGCGATCAACACTGCGATTTCAGTCAAAGAGTTAGAAGGCACACAAAATATTATTTCCCTTGAAGTTAGTGTTTTGATTCAAGGAAAGTGATTGGTAATATGGAATCTCCTAGTCTAGATCTATATCATACCAAAAGTTCAGTTGATCTCATCGTTCCAATCGACAGTAACCGAAAGGCAATTCTAGTCGCAAATGAATCGTCAGAGCTACACCGTCAAATTTGAGCTACCTTGAGTCAAAATCATTTAGATTCAACTACTGGGATTACTCCCGTTAAGAGGAGGTACACCTCATAGAAATTTCAAGCAAGATGGATGAGGGATTCATCGGAAGGATAGATTTCGGCAAAATTCGAGCACAGCTCGCCAAAGGTCAAACAGAGTTTGGTATTGGGAATTCTTCTCCAGTGGATATTCACTTAATTGAGATTTCAAGTAACTTAGATGGAGTAGTCAACAATAACAAGAATTCTGATCAACCTACTGACACTTTGATGAACTCGAGTAAAGGAACAAGTCGCGATATGCAGAACATTGAGAGGGATAATACATCCTAGTTCCACAAGATAACAACAATGTGCAAGTAGGAGGAAATAGAAAAGATGCACCACCAATGCCACTGATGCAGGGTGAACAATCAATGCAAGATCACAATGTAAACAAACAAAATGGCAACCATCAAGTTTTAAAGAGACATGCTACTAAAAATAATTCTGAAGAGGATCAATCTTCAAACTTTTCTTTTGGTTCTAGATGTAATGTAATGAATGTAATTCCCTCTCCTTTTTTTGGTACACTGCAGGATACAACTACACACGACAAGTCTGGGAAAGTTAATCAGGATCAACAAAAAAGGGATGGACTAGATTTCAGCAATCTCAACATAAGTCACTACAACCAACAAGGTAACTCAATTCGTAATAATATGTCTCAAACTGATTATACTAACACTGAAGCTCATATACACACAAGTGTAAATGAGCAAATCAATAGTGATAGTAACTTACTGAAACATGTAATAATCAGGAACATAAAGGAAAGGTTTATCAAAATAAACTGAACAATGACACTAACCAAGGTAGAATACTTGATGTACCTCAACAAAGCAATGAAAGAGCCAAAATGGATTATCATCACAACTTTACTAGAATCTCCAATAACTATGCCAGGTATGACCCTAAAATAAAAATAACATTGATGTCACACCCCTTTTTCGCGCAGAGGCGTAAGGATTTTTTCAATTTAAGTGACATTATTAATTAGGGGATTATTTTAATTTTTTCAGAGTCGCCACTTGGAATTGAGTTACGGTGTTTCAAGTCACCTTTTTTGTTTGATCCCTAATTAAAAGGAAATGACTCTTTGTTTGGTCTGCGAACCAGTTCGGGTAAGGAATTCTGTTGACCGAGGGGAAGGTATTAGGCGTCCCTCGAGTCCCAAGGTTCTAACACGGTCGCTTTATGGACTTTTATGACTTAACTAATTTTTTGAATATTATATTGTTAAAACAAATGTATTTACCCCCAATCTTTGATTTATCCGATATATTTAAAACCATCCAATTTTATAAGCATGTGAAGTTTTTACACATTTTTATTAATTATTTATTTATTTTTCATGCTTTCAACATTTGCTTACTTCTTAATTTCTCTCTTTTATTTTATTTTTTTATTTGTTTTTTAATTGTATTTTTGTTTCTCTCTTCTTATTTCTTTTTGTACTAATTTTCCACGTTTTTTTTTGTTTAACTTTCCTTATTTTATATTTTTGGTTTTTACATTGTTTTTTCTTCTTTTTCTTTTCTTACCTTTTTTTTAAAAAAATAGTTGTGTTTTTTTTTGAATTGATCATACTAAAATATTTTTTTTAACACTATACTTTTTGTTTCTTTTCATTTTTTGCAGTATTTTTGTTACATTTATTTTTTCCTGTACATTTTCTCCATTCTTTTAATTATAACTTTTTTTTTCTATTATTCTTTTTCTGATTCAGATGTTCTTTCATCACTATTTCTTTTCTTCTTCTGTTATTAACGTATTCTACCTCTTTTCCTTATTCCATTTTTATTGTTATTATTTTTTTAAATCTTTTTTTTTTCAATTTATTATCCTCTCCTTATCCTAACTAGTTTATTATTATTATTTTTAATAGAATCTAAAAATAGTAATGTAAGACAACACACATAATATAATATAAAATATAATTTAATACATTTATTAAATACAAACAAACAAAAAATTCATTCAAATTGGTAAGACATGAATATAAAAATTTGGATAACTATGCATATTATAATTAGAATCATAATAACTACACATATTATCATTAAAAACTAAACATGAAAAATAAGAATAGGCTTAGACAATAATTTTACTTAAGCATGAAATAAACTATGAGTTATTTAATATGAAATAAACTACGGTTTGTTATAGCAATTTCACACAAAATATAACTATATAAAGAATCTAAGCATAAAGTTGATATGAAATATTTGAACAAACTTCATATAAAAACATAACGGTTTAACCACATGTGAAATTTGACAACTTCAATATATTGCAATTCATTCTCGCATTATCATGACATAAAACTAATACAAAGTAAAATTAGTATTACCTCTTGTAGAAATTATTTCACGAAAAGAAAGAATTTAGGAACCACGAACTTGAAACCTCGAACTCAACTATTTTTAGTTGTGTTTTTCTTTGTGGGTGGGTTCTTCGAAAAAAAAAAGTTTTCTTTGTTGTTTCTTATTTTTCTTTTTCCTTTCCCTTTTTCCCTTTTTTTTTTCTTTCTGTCTGATTTCCTCTTCTTCTTTTTTCTTTTGCTTGCAATTTTTTTTTCCTCTTCTCTTCTTTCTGTTTTCTCCCTGATTCTTTTTTTTTTCGTTCGTGTGTTTTTTCTCTTTTTTTCTGTTTTTCTTCCCTTTTCCTTTTTAATGTGTTTTTGTATATAGTAGTACTAGTAAAAGTGTGTACGTGTGGTGTGAGTGGGGAGTGGGGAATGGGGTCATGGGGTCGTGGGGTGTGTGAGAGTGGTTTATATATATATATATATATATATATATATATATATATATATATATATATATATATAAATGATAATTATATAATTATTAATTGCTTTAAGTAAATAAATAAATAAAAGCTAAATGGGTAATTAAAACAAAAAAAACATAATTAAGAAATATTAGTTTATTTAAATAATCTATGTAATAGATATATTTATGTATATATCCTTTTTTTTAACAATCAAAATAAACTTATCTAATAAAAATTATATTTATGTTGTTTATTCTTATATCTTTTAAATAAACTTAATGAAAATAATAAAAAAGTCAAAATATATTTAATTTAGATTGATAAAATTATTTATGCTCTAAAATATTGGTGTTAAAATTTAAATTCGGTCAAAAATTACGTGTCTACAGTTTGCCCCTCTTTGACTAGAAATATAAAGTGTTTTCAGACCAAGAAGTAGACAAAGTGAGAAGTTTTGACCGAACTCTTATTTGAAAGACCAAAATTTGTGCGACCGAGTCCTTGTTTGGACATCCTACATATCTCGGGTGATAAGGGAATCATGCCACTTGTAGTTCGAGGAGATAAAGTGATGAGTTGGAAGTTAAGTGAGGTTCCATCGAGGCTCCAGATCGCGGCTCTTATCCTTACATAAAAATTGAAAACTATTAGTCAAAAGAAAACAAATGTACAAACTTCTATCCACGCAGCTTTTCTTGAATCTTCACTTGAATTTTGACTTTAAGATATCACCTTGATTTTTGAGTGAATATCTTAACTTAGAATTGGAATGGAGGCTGAACTTGCCACTTAGACGGAACTTTTGACATTCTTCAAAATGACAACTTCAAAAATGCTCTTGAATGAATGCATGCTTTCTTGATCAAAAGTTGACTAGTAAAAGATGTGTGGAAGTCAGGCTGCTACATGCATTGAAGAAGCTAATTCTAACCATCATGAAATTGATTATTCTAAAAAATTTGAAACTTTGTTCTTGAATTTCAAATCCAGGTCTCGCTTGAGAAAACCTGAGAACCACCACAAACAACAAAAAAATAAAAAAAATTTGCCTCAGTTTTCACTGGGAAAATTTTTGTGAATTATTAGCAAATATAAATATAAAACATAAACTTCGGCTAGGAAGTGTTTATTTCAGGAGAAAATAAAACTAAAAATCTAGACTAGGAAGTGTTAATCCTATGAGAAAGTAATCTAATCCCATTATTCAGGAGGGTCCTGCTAGTCCCATTATCCAGGAGGGTCCTGCTAATCCCATTATCCAGGAGGGTCCTGCTAGTCCCATTATCCAGGAGGGTCCTGCTATCCCATTATCCAGGAGGGTCCTGCTAGTCCCATTATCCAGGAGGGTTCTGCTAATCCTATTATCCAGGAGGGTCCTGTTAGTCCCATTATCCAGGAGGGTCCTGCTAATAATATTTTCAACAAACTAATAATACCAACGAAACATTGTGAATGCTATCTTCATTATTTGGAAGTTCCTTCAAGGAGAATAATAATAATAATAATAAATAAAATAAATATTCCAACATTCAAGTAATTGCTATTTTGATATATGTTAGCCAACTTTCATATAATATTCCACAAATCTTTATTTTAGGGTTTCCATTTCGCTCGTTGCAGACTAAGTTGAACATCTAGGTTCCTGGAATCCTCAATCTTGAAACAACTTGTGTCCCTGCTTCAACAAAGAAAATTTGTGAGTTTGAAAAGGTGGTGGTTGGTTTGTGGTTCCATCTTTCGACAAGGGCGACTCAAACACTTATGACGCTTTGGTTGTTTCCAACGGTCAATACTTCTTATTGGTTGATTGTACTTTCATCCAAATTTGCTTATTTTTGGGACCTAAATCCGATGTCTTTATCTCACAACACTCATTGTTTAGCCTTCATAGGATCAGAGAATTTTCGAGTTCAACACTTGAAGACAGATTAACTCAGTAGCCTGATGCTTTGCCTAGTACTGTTTAGAGACTTCGTAGCGAGTCTTGAAATTCCTTCCTAGTTTTTTAACAAAGACTAGACTCAAATACATACAAAAAAATGACAAAAAAAAGTATAAGAAAATTACAAACTATATGAGAATAAAAGAAAAGATTCGATGAAGACTCTTTTTTTTAGTAAGAAGAAGAAAAAAAACTTATCTGAGTGTGGGAGCCGAGTCTACTGATCATGCTATGCAATTTGAATTGATTTCCATACCTGGCTATCCAATCTATATATCAACCATTATTGATTATTCAATCTTGATGTGGAATTTCGATACTTAATGAAGCCATAAATTATTTTGAACCCTTATACACTTTGTGATATTCACGAAGGTCTTTGCCGCTAAAACTCTATCATGTTAATTGCTCCAGCTCACCACGTCCGCCTTATGGTGCATGTCAAAATTTTCACCAATAAGACTCTCTTATATTCAACTCCTTTTCGCCTTACGGTGCCCACTTAGGGTTTTCACCAATAAGACTCTCATTTTTATTTCTTTTTTATTCACATTTGTCTTATGGTGCCCATTCAGGATTTTTACCTACCCTTAACCAACTTACTCTCGACATATCAAGGGTTGATGCAAAGACTTTTTTTTTTATTCTAGATGATGGGGTTGATTTTGAGCTTTGAGATGGGAGACCGAATGAATAAACAAACGACTTTTGCCCCAGTATACTACAATATGAATTTTTGGATTTGTATTTGGTTGAACCGAACCCAATATTAGGGCTGCCTACGTTTATTGCCGAAACAAGAATCAGGTCAAACGTAGTTCAGACAATTTGTTTTTTTTTGAAAGGTCAAGGAAACAACATAACCAAGAGATCCCATTGAATCAACCCTTGAAATGTCGAGCCCAAACATAAGGGTTTCTAATGTCGAAACTCAATCATATGTAATATCTTTTCACAACATCAGCATTGACGACCGTTCTGTCACTTTGCCTTCTATATCTTCTAAGTAAAGAGCACCATTGGGTAATACCCTTTTAACAACGAATGGTCCTCTCCAATTTGGAGAAAATTTGCCTTTGGTTTCGGCATGATGTGGCAAAATGCGTCTCAACACTAATTGACCCTCTTTAAAATGTCTAGGACGCATCTTTTTGTTATATGCCCGTGCCATTCTTTTCTGATATAATTGTCCATGACATACTGATGTCAGACGCTTCTCATCAAACAAACTTAATTGCTCTAACCGATTTTTGATCCACTCATCATCATCAATTTCATCCTCCACAACAATTCGTAAAGATGGGATTTCAATCTCTGCAGGTATAATTGCCTCAGTCCCGTATACCAGTGAATATGGGGTAGCGCCCACTGACGTACGGACTGTAGTGCGATAACCCAACAAAGCAAAAAGGCAACTTTTCATGCCATTGTCGAGAACTTTGCACCATCTTACGAAGTATCTTTTTTATATTTTTGTTAGCAGCTTCTACAGCCCCGTTTGCCTGATACGGAGCGAATTTTGATTCTCAATCTTAAATTGGTAGCATACCTCTTGCATTAAGTGGCTGTTGAGATTTGCGGCGTTGTCATTTATAATCACCTTTGGAATACAAAACCGACAGATGATGTTGAAATGGATGAAATCCACCACGATCTTTTTGGTCACTGACTTGAAAGTTACTGCTTCCACCCACTTTGTAAAATAATCAATGGCCACCAAGATGAACCTGTGACCATTCGATGCTTTTGGTTCTATCTGTCATATCATTTCTATTCCCCATGCCACGAAAGGCCATGGAGCAGACATTGCATGCAACTCAGAAGAGGGAAAATGTATCAAATCACCATGTATTTGACATTCATGACATTTACGAGCAAATCGTATGGAATCCCGCTCCATGGTGAGCCAATAATATCCTGCTCGAAGTATCTTCTTGGCTAGAACATATCCATTCATATGAGGTCCACAAACTCCTGAGTGTACTTCAATCATGATTGTGGAAGCCTCTTGAGCATTTACACACCTTAGAAGACCTAAATCGGGTGTTTTCTTGTACAGTATGCCTCCACTTAAGAAAAAACCCCTGGCTAGTCGTCGAATAGTCCTTTTTTGATTACTAGTCACATCTAACGGACATTTTCCAGACTGAAGATATGTTTTAATATCATGAAACCAAGGCTTACCATCAAATTCCTCCTCAATCATGTTGCAATAAGCATGTGGATCACGAATTTGTATGTATAAAGAGTCGATATGGGCGTCATCAGGGTGTTGGAGCATCGAAGATAAAGTGGCCAATGCATCTGCAATTTCATTGTGCATTCTGGGAATGTGTCTAAACTTTATCGACACGAATCGTTGACAAAGACCTTATAAACAATGTTGATATGGTATGAGCTTTGGGTATCGAGTTTCCCATTCTCCTTGAATTTGATGAACTAGTAAGCATGAGTCTCCTAACACTAACAATTCTTGAATGCCCATGTCAACACCTAACCCCAGACCCAAAATGCACGCTTCATACTCAAACATATTATTAGTACAATAGAATCTAAGTTGGGCTGATATAGGGTAATATTCCCCTGATTCAGACATAAGAACATCTCCTATTCCAACTCCTTTTCTGTTAGAGGCACCATCAAAAAATAACCTCCAACCTTGATCGTTATCGTGAATAACTTCATCGATACAAGATATCTATTCATCTGTAAAATAGGTTTTAAGTGGTTCATATTATTCATCAATAGGGTTCTCTGCCTAATGATCTGCCAATTCTTGAGCTTTCATTGCGGTCCGCGTTATATAGATAATGTCGAACTCTATGAGCAATATTTGCCATTTCGCAAGCCTGCCTATGGGCATAGGCTTTTGAAAAATATATTTCAACGGATCCATACGAGAGATGAGGTAAGTAGTGTAAGATGAAAGATAATGTTTCAACTTCTGTGCTACCCAAGTTAGGGCACAACACATTCTTTCAAGAAGGGTGTACTTCGCTTCGTAAACGGTAAACTTCTTGCTGAGGTAATAAATGGCCCGCTCTTTCTTCCCAGTGTCATCATGCTGATCCAGTACACAACCAAAAGAATTATCTTGTACTGATATATACAATATCAAAGGTCTCCCCGGCTCGGGAGGAACCAACACAGGGGGATTCAATAGGTAGTTCTTAATTCTTTCAAAAGCTTCTCGACATTCTTCGGTCCACTCGACTGCGACATTCTTTTTCAACAACTTATAGGCTCACAAGTTGTTGTGAGTTGAGCAATGAATCTGCTGATGTAGTTTAACCTTCCTAGAAGGCTCATAACCTCAGTTTTGTTCTTTGGAGGTGGCAATTCTTAAATTGCTTTTATTTTTGAAGGATCCAACTCGATACCTCTTCGACTGACTATAAACCCCAAAAGCTTCCCTGATGGTACTCCAAATACACATTTTGCAGGATTAAGCTTGAGATTATATCGGCGGAGCCTTTCGAAGAATCTCCTTAAGTCTTTCACATGATTTGACTATTTTTTAGATTTAATGATAACATCATCCACATAAACTTCGATTTCTCTATGCATCATATCATGAAACATGGTTGTCATTGCTCTCATATAAGTTGCCCCTGCATTTTTTAATTTAAAAGGCATAACATGATAACAATATGTACCCCATGGAGTGATAAAAGATGTTTTTTCTGCATCTTCATCATCCATAATAATCTGATGGTAGCCCGCATAACAATCCACAAAAGATGCAACCTCATGTTTAGCACAATTATCCAATAAAATATAGATGTTAGGCAAAGGAAAATCATCTTTCGGACTTGCCTTATTGAAATCACGATAATCAACACACATTCGAACTTTTCCGTCTTTCTCAGGGATGAGTACGATATTGGCTAACCAAGAAGGATATTGAGAGACTTGAATGACTTTGGCCTCAAGTTGTTTTGTGATCTCCTCTTTAATTAATACACTCATGTCAGTTTTGAGTTTTCTCAACTTCTGCTTTATCGGAGGAAAATTAGGATCAATTGACAACTTCTGAACAACCATGTCAGTGCTTAATCCAGGCATGTCATCATAAGATGACGCAAAAACATCTTCATAATCAAACAGGGCCTGGATTATATCGTCCTTTTTGTTGTCGAACATGTACACTTATCTTAGTCTCCTTAATAATTTCCTGATCCCCCAAATTTATCGTCTCAGTTTCACTCATGTTTGGATTTGACTTATTTTCAAAATGATTGAAATCCCTCCTTACTTCTTCAAATACTCTGTCTTCATCATATTCAATTTCTTGACTTATTATTTCAATATTAGGTCGAAGATTAGATTGGATATTAAGATCTGGCGAAAAATTCTGCATGCATGTCATATCACTAGAATCGGCATAGAAAGAACTGTATAGAAGAAAATGAACAAACATATTAGGCTGAAATAAAGATGCAATTATATCCTATTGAAAAGGGAAATAGAATGTTTGAAATAAAACGACAAGAAAAAATCTGAATTACAATCCTTGAATGAATCGGACGACAAAAGAAAAAACAAGACAGACTACCAAGACTCGTCTTTAACGGGGAGAGGGGTGGCCTCCCAATTATTTAGATTGACATCAGGACTAATGAATTGCACATCTCTGTCGCTAGTGCCTTCTCCGAGTTCCACCATATCAACCTCGACAAATAAATCTTGAAAATAGTTGATCATTTCTTCGCTAACTTTTATCGCTGGCTCTAGAAAAGATGATTGATAAGATTTTATTGTCCGGGCTTTGATGAAAGATTTGTAGATTGGTTGTATATGCTTGGTAAGTGACCATACATCTCTCTTATGCTTCTTTGCCTTCACTTGGTCCTCGACTCTAGGCTGGTAGCCTAATCCAAAAGTACCGATGCTCTTTCGTAGACTCACTGGATAAGCTCTCCCTTGCAAGCAGATTCCTAAGCCTTTACCCGGCTCAAACCCATGTTTCAGCAATTCATTCACCACCATTACAAACGTGATGGTCATATTTGGTTTTGAAATGACACTCCCTTCAGGGACATGCTCAATAACCACTACCTCAAAAGCTTGATAAACCAGTGCGTAATTCTCATTATCCGCCTTGATAAAAGGGGAGGAAGAGTCTTTGTAGATTGACGAATCCCCCTCACCATGAACAATCACCTCTTGTCGGTCGTATTCAAACTTAATCATTTGATGCAACGTTCAGGGGACTGCTCCAGCCCTATGCACCCATGGCCTCCCCAACAATAGATTGTAGGACGCGTTGATATCCAACACTTGAAAATTCACAGCGAAATCCACAAACACTATGGTTAGTATGAGCTCTATCTTACCAATGACATCAGTTTTTGACCCATCAAAAGCTCTAACACATACATTGTTGGGTCGGACCCTTTCAGCACTAACATTCAATTTCTGTAGAGTTGATAAAGGGCAAATATTTGCTCTAGATCCTCCATCAATTAGAACTCGAGTGACATATGAAAGCTCACACTTTACAGTGATATGTAGGCTTTGGTTATGTCCTGTACCTTCTTTGCGTAGTTCATCATCTGAAAAGGTGATGCGGTTTACCTCAAATATTTTCCCAGCAATCTTCTCTAACTGACTCACTATAACTTTACTAGGAACATGTGCTTCATTCAGAATTTTCATTACAGCCTTACGATGTTCATCAGAATGTATTAGCAAAGACAACAACAAGATTTGGGCTGGAGTTTTTCTTAATTGTTCCACCACGGAGTAGTCTGATAGTTTCATCTTCCTTAGGAATTCCTCTGCCTCTCCTTCAGTGACCGGACTCTTTATTTGTATTTGGTCATTTTTAGTTTTCCTTAATTCCATCGGGACATAACATCTTCCTGAACGGGTTATTCCTCCCACTTCATCTATTTCTTCATCAATTTGTTTTCCCTTGTATGTCACGACAGTAGGATCATAATTCCAGGGAACAGCTTTGGGGTTAGTCATTGGGAGTTGGGATACTGACCTGATAATCACAGGAGGAATATGGGCTCTTCGCACGATCAAGATAGGCTTTTTTGGACCTTTTGGAACAAACGATTTTGCCTTACTCGGGATTGCCCAAACATCTTCAAGGGCTCCTTTCACAGTTAAGATGGGTGTGTTTGATGGACTCAACTTTTCTAACACATTTTCCGCCCCTAAAGGCATCATTTTTGTTAAATCAACAACATTTGCTGACTTCTCAATGCCAGTTCCCACCCTAAGGATTGGCTTATACGGAGATGCAAACTCTTCATGACCCTTCATCATTTCCAGCATGTTTATTTTAGTATGCCTCGGCAATGGATTTTGATTGATGTTGGGTCCACTCAGACTTTCAACTATAATTCGATTAGAATCGATCAAATCCTGAATGACCCTTTTCAAATACCAATATCTCTCTATGTTGTGCCCTGGGGCATTAGAATAATATGCGCAATGTTGAGAATAATCCAAATTTCTCGGGGGAGGATTCTACATCTTTCTCTCAATAGGACTCAAAACATTCAACGTCCTTAATTTTTGGAACAAGCTAGCATACGTCTCCCCAATAAGAGTGAACTCATCTTTAACGCCATTTCCCTTTTTGTATTGTGGTCTAGGACGGAAAGGAATTCTAGCAGTATTTTGATGAACTTGTGGGGGTGGTGGATGATTTTGTGGAGTTGGTGCACGCCATTGTGGATAAGAAGGGGGTGCAATTGGTTGTGCATTAAAAACATGATATGGAGTGTATGGGACAAAATATTGTGGAGCTTGGGAAGGAAAATAATGTTGTGGGGAATTACCTAGAACATGAGTCCTAGGCGCTGATACAATAGTGGCCACATCCTCCCTTCTCTTCTTCCCTCCAATATTTTCAGAACCATTTTGAAGCACTTGTGTTGTGGCTTTTAAGGCAGCTTGACTTACAATCTTTCCAGACTTGATGCCATTTCCCACCATTTCCCATACCTTAATAACTTCAGCGAATGTCTTCCTTACGGCAGAAAGCAGATAGTGAAAGTAATCAGGTTCTTGCGCCTGGAGAAAACGCCAATCATCTCTGACTCATTCATAGGTGGTTTAACCCTAGCAGCTTGTTCCCTCCATCTGATAGCATATTCACGAAAATTTTCCGTGGTCTTTTTTCTCATGTTGGCTAATGAGGAGCGATCTGGAACAATGTCAATATTATATTGGAATTGTTGTACAAAACATTAAGCCAAATCATCCCATGTGTGCCAGTTCGTGATATCCTGATCTATGAACCATTCAGATGCAATCCCTACTAAGCTTTCCCCAAAATAGGCCATAAGTAACTCTTCTTTTCCCTCTGCACCCCTCAATTGGTTGCAATATCTCTTTAGATGAGCTATGGGGTCTCCGTGACCATCGTATTTTTCAAAATTTGGAGTTTTAAAACCAGCAGGCAAGTGGACATGAGGAAACATACACAAGTCACTGAACGAGATGCCTTTGTGGCCTCCTAGTCTTTGCATATCTCTTATACTCTGTTCCAAACTCTTCATTTTCTTAGTCATTTCTTCATGTTCTTCATTCTTGACCATCTTCTCAATTTCGACAGGGGAACTATATTGATGAATGTGGGGATGAGAGCTTGGAATTTTAATGGCCTCTTCAAGAGTGTAACTCTGATCACGCCGAACTTTGGGCGGAGGATCGCTGTTGGATTTGGGCACCATCGTTGGTTGCGGGATGCTGTTAGTCGGGGCAGTTGACACAAAGAGTGGATTACTTATCAGAGGCGTATTCGAAGGGCGCACCATATAAGTTCCAGCGACATTGGATGTGTTAGCATAGGGGACGAATCCAGGGGGATATATCGGATCGCTTGTCGACACCTGGATAGGGTGAGACATATTTTTATTAAAATAGTCTCGAATTGAAGACGGTGGAGGTTGTCCACTCATCCAAGCCTCGTACATCTCTGCCATTTGTTGTCTCAACACCTTTATCTCTTCTGTTGTCCCTGTTTCCTGTAAAGTCATCTGGTTTTGGATCTCCTCATCATTGTCCGATTCATTTCCTTCTTTGGGGGCCATTTTCTGTTTTCCTTTCGATCTTGTGTTGTAAGGATGTGATGCCAATTTAACCACAAACCAACTACCTTTAAGCTAGTATGTCTCTCTTTATTTCTTTCTCTCTCTCTCTCTCTCTCTCTCTCTCTCTCTCTCTGAATGGAGTAACAAACCGATTAGTGTTAAGAAATTATGCACATTGCATCCACATACATACTTCTAATATGGAGGACCTTATGTTTCATCCAGGCTTACCTAGGCATTCTTCTCTTCATTAGTTTTTTAATATTTTATTATTATTTATTTATTTATTTATTTATTATCATTATGATCATCATTTTTTAAGAGAAAGAAGAAAGAAAAAAGAAAAGAAAAAAAAGAAAAAGAAAAATAATAATAATTTGGATCGAACCCCCTGGGTTGCCTACATATCATGTTTGGCCCATGAATCAGTTCTTGCGTAGTTCGAGAAAGATATTAATAATAATTTTTTTAATTATTTTTTTATTGTTATTTTTTTTTGCATGACATATGCACATAAGGTGACCGAAAAAGCGAATCTTTTTCATTCATTTTTAAATATTTTTAAAACAATGATTTGAATAATACAAGAAAAAAAAACAGAAGTACCTAGGACTTAGATAGACTCTAACTGAAGTAAAATAACTAAAACGAAAAGAAAGAAAAAACTTAAAATAATAATAAAATAAAATGAAATAATCACTACTAAGAAAATAGACTCGAAAAGAAACTGAATCCTCGAATCTCAATCATCTCCAAGACCCTTATAAGTCTTCGCCAATGCTTTCGGTAGATATGGAGACAAAGCACGGGCCTGTCAGCCCAACCTCTCATCGTTCTCGTGTAAATATCTAGCATAAACATTGTTGAGTTCATCCCTGAGTTGTAGTATTCGGTCTCTGGCTTCATCCATATTGTCATAACAATTCTGTAACCAGTGGTGAGCAGTATTGACTTCATGCGTCAAATTTTCCCTTTGTTCTTGGAACTCTTCAATTTGAAGGTGGAGTGCATCTCGCTCGGCTATCCTTTGACCCCTCTCAATCTCACAGTCTGTCATATAAGCACTGAAACGCCTTGCTATCTCTCTTTCGCCGTTCCATAGAGGCTTTAACTTGAGTATGGAGCCTAGACTGTGCGCAGATAAGTAAGTTGGGCCTTTTCTTTCTTATACTCCTCTTCCTGTTGCTCCATAGCGCCTGTGGCAATGCCCAAGTCTTCTTGTAATGTTAGAATAGTAGAGCGGTGTTTTCTAACTCTAACTTCAAATATCGCATCACGTTGGGCCAACTATTCTTTAGCGTTTTTCAGGTCATTACTTAGGATATCCAAGGTAGATTTATAGCTTCTTTCGACTTTGAGGCGAGCTTGCTTAATCTTAATTTCAATTTCTGCTTCTCGATCTATAGGTCCTTTTATTGACCCTTCTGGCATAACCTTAGAAAGGGGCTGATCATGAACCCAGTCTAAGTATGCTTGGTCTACCTCGCCTCTTGTGTGATCCTTCACCATATCGTGGGGACTTGAGAGTATGCATCCCCCCCAAATCTTAAATATCTCTGATTGCCTTAAAGGTATCTTGGGATGAAACTCATACATGAATTCACGCATATCTTCATTAGGTGGTAGAAACTGGCGTCGCCCAAGTTGTCACATGACTCTAAGTGGCATGTAAGGTTGGACACCTCGAAGACCCATTAGGACAATGAACGATCGAAAAGTAGACATGTATATCACCTCGGCCGATGGAAACCAATGATAATTCCACACAATCTTGTCAGCAGTCAGATTATTTAGGTGTTGCTTCCAAGTTTCAATACCTTTCGGAAAACTATGATCTTTGATTCTTTCTTTGTGACCTCCAATATAATCATCCCATTCTACTTTAAAGTCCACTGCATAAGGGTGATGACGAATGTGTTCAATCATCCATAGTTGTAATAACATATTGCATCCCTCAAAGTAATCTTTTCCATCCTTGCAAATAGTAAAAGCACGATAGATGTCTGCCAGAATTATTGGTACGATGGTGATTTTAGGCTTTTTCTCAAAAGTTGTAATGACTACATCCAAGTTCATGCTAATCTTTCCTTTCTTTTTTTGAAATACCACGATCCCCAAAAAAGCCACCACGAAGGCATCATAATTGTGTGCTTCCCAGGTCAGACGACACCCATTATTACGGAGTTTCTTTCCATACACTTTGAATCCATCACTTTTGCCATATCTTTTGTACAAAAATTCTAATAGAACCCATCCATTATCGAGACAACCACCTATATCATTCTCATTTATATGCAGTAATTCTAGAAACCTCCTCCCATTAATGTGTTTTGGTATCATAGGCTCTCCTTTGTGAAGATGTTTACCCTTTACAATGAATGCCCCTATCTCCTCAAGGGTGGGGGTGAGTTCACAACCAGAAAAACGGAATACATTCCTTAACGGGTCTCAAAAATGCACTAGTGCTTCTATCAAATCCCGTCGTGGCTCAACATACAAAAGGTATCGTAGAAATCCCAAGCGTTTGAACACCATTCCTCGTCCATGGTTTGTCATATTTTCATACCATGTCTTCAAGAGTATCGGGGCCTTATCCAATATCATGAATCGAGGTGATTGGTCCTCTCTTTGTCTCTTATCTTCCTTTCCATATGGATTCATATTTCCCTATATTATGATAGTGACAAACTAGGCTTAATAAAATATCTATTTTTTAAACAAGAATAACGGGAAAATCATACACACAAAAAAAGTAAATTTTTTCATTATTATTTTTTTTATAATAAAATAATCATACACACACAAAAGTAAATTTTATTTTATAATAAAAGTAAATTTTTTTTATTATTATTTTTTAATTTTTTTTTTTAAAAATGGTTATTAAATGAAGAAGGAGAATATATATATATATATATATATATATATATATTAATAGCCCTTAAAATTTTTCCAAAATTAAAAATATTAGTATTTTCGATTGTATTTTATTTTTGTTGATTAAATTTTTAATTTTTTTTTATATTAAAAGAACTTTGATGGTAATGATAGATTTTTCTATTTCTAAAAGAAATATGAATTTTGATAGAAAAAATTGTGTTTAAAAAAGGATTACGTCAAAACTTTAATTTGATATTTTTCGTTATAATTAATTTTTCATTATAATTCATTCATCTAAAGCCGATCAACATTTGTATAGTCTTCCCAATAATGCAACAAGTAACACAAATAATATACATGATACTCTCAAGTAGGGATACTTCTCCTGGACATGCTCGACCCTTGTGTCGAGTTCTCCATTAATTCAACATTATGCAATGCAGATAAATCGAATCCTATTAGGGATAGTCATCGTTGAGGTTTGTTTTACTAGGTAAACAATCTAATAGGGAAGGTATTTAAATTGACCATAAAACGAGCGGACTACTCGAGTCGAGAAGGGACAGCTTACCAGTAGCAGGGCTTTCTGGCCTCACTGTTAGTCCTTCCCATCCTAAGACATGTGTTACTATAGAATCCTTCCCAGGAGCGTTGCCGCATCTCTGGTATCTCAAGGCTTGGGAGCGTAATCGCATCTCCAAATAAAGTATCTCAGAAGACTTAGATGGATGCGCGAGAAAAGATAGTTATATGATAATTCACTTATTATCAAAAGGGTAAATAAGCAAGCAAATAACATATTATGCCATTAAACACAATATTCACACATCGATAAGTACGTAAATAAATAATAAAGTCATGTAGAAGTCCATGTTTACAAGCTCGAATTCTATTTCCCAGCGTAGTCGCCAGAGATGTCACACCCTTTTTTCACGCAGAGGCGTAAGGGTGTTTCCAATTTAAGTGACGTTATTAATTAGGGAATTATTTTAATTTTTTCAGAGTCGCCACTTGGAATTGAGTTACGGTGTTCCAAGTCACCTTTTTTGTTTAATCCCTAATCAAAAGAAAATGACTCTTTGTTTGGTCTGCGAACCAGTTCGGGTAAGGAATGCTGTTGACCGAGGGGAAGGTATTAGGCATCCCTCGAGTCCCATGGTTCTAACACGGTCGCTTTATGGACTTTTATGACTTGACTAATTTTTTGAATATTATATTGTTAAAACAAATGTATTTACCCCCAATCTTTGATTTACCCGATATATTTAAAACCATCCAATTTTTATAAGCATGTGAAGTTTTTACACAATTTTATTATTTATTTATTTATTTTTCATGCTTTCAACATTTGCTTACTTCTTAATTTCTCTTTTTTATTTTATTTTTTTATTTGTTTTTTTATTGTATTTTGGTTTCTCTCTTCTTATTTCTTTTTGTACTAATTTTTCACGTTTTTTTAATTTTCCTTATTTTATATTTTTGGTTTTTACATTGATTTTTATTCTTTTTCTTTTCTTACCTTTTTTTAAAAAAATAGTTGTGTTTTTTTTTGAATTGATCATACTAAAATATTTTTTTTAACACTATACTTTTTGTTTCTTTTCATTTTTTGCAGTATTTTTGTTACATTTATTTTTTCCTGTACATTTTCTCCATTCTTTTAATTATACTTTTTTTTGTATTATTATTTTTCTGATTCAGATGTTATTTCATCACTATTTCTTTTCTTCTTCTGTTATTCACGTATTCTACCTCTTTTCTTATTCCATTTTTATTGTTATTATTTTTTTAAATCTTTTTTTCTTTCAATTTATTATCCTCTCCTTATCCTAACAAGTTTATTATTATTATTATTATTTTTAATAGAATCTAAAAATAACAATGTAAGACAACACACATAATATCATATAAAATATAATTTAATACATTTTTAAACACAACCAAACAAAAAATTCATTCAAATTAGTAAGACATGAATATAAAAATTTGGATAACTATGCATATTATCATTAGAATCATAATAACTACACACATTATCATTAAAAACTAAACATGAAAAATAAGAATAGACTTAGACAATAATTTTACTAAGCATGAAATAAACTATGAGTTATTTAATATGAAATAAACTACGGTTTGTTATAGCATTTTCACACAAAATATAATTATATAAAAGATCTAAACATAAAGTTGATATGAAATATTTGAACAAACTTCATATAAAAACATAACGGTTTAACCACGTGTGAAATTTGACAACTTCAATATATTGCAATTCATTCTCGCATTATCATGACATAAAACTAATACAAAGTAAAATTAGTATTACCTCTTGTAGAAATTATTTCACGAAAAGAAAGAATTTAGGAACCACGAACTTAAAACCTCGAGCTCCACTATTTTTAGTTGTGTTTTTCTTTGTGCGTGGGTTCTTCGGAAAAAAAAAGTTTTCTTTGTTGTTTCTTATTTTTCTTTTTCCTTTCCCTTTTTCCCTTTTTTTCTTTCTGTCTGATTTCCTCTTTTTTTTTCTTTTGCTTACAAATTTTGTTTTCCTCTTCTCTTCTTTCTGTTTTCTCCTTTCTGATTCTTTTTTTTTCGTTCGTGTGTTTTTTCTCTTTTTTTTGTGTGTGTTTTTCTTCCCTTTTCCCTTTTTAATGTGTTTTTGTATATAGTAGTACTAGTAAATGTGTGTACGTGTGGTGTGAGTGGGGAGTGGGGAATGGGGTCATGGGGTCGTGAGTGGTTTGTTTTATATATATATATATATATATATATATATATATATATATATATATATATAGAGAGAGAGAGAGAGAGAGAGAGAGAGAGAGGAATAGTTAATCATGCAAGACCTTTTATTAAAGATTTAGGAAAAATAGCAGGACCATTTTTATCCTAACGTAGTTGGTTTGTAATTTTTTCCAAATTGTTTTATTCTTTTAGTATTATTATTATTATTATATATATATATATCCTTTTTTTTAACAATCAACATAAACTTATCTAATAAAAATTATATTTATGTTGTTTATTCTTATATCTTTTAAATAAACTTAATGAAAATAATAAAAAAGTCAAAATATATTTAATTTAGATTGATAAAATTATTTATGCTCTAAAAATTTGTGTTAAAATTTAAATTTGGTCAAAAATTACGTGTCTACAACTGATCAAGACAACAATACTCCCGCTCAGGCTAATGTGAAACAGCAAAACAATCAACAGCACACATGCTTCCAAAAATTCTAAGCAGGACACTGTCCCTGAGCCAACACCCTTTATTATAGTACAATCCTTTGTTGCTCGATTAAGGTATAATCAGGCCAAGAATGAGAACCCCATTGTATTAGATAGTTCAATATTCACCGTTAGACGAGGGTTGCCTACAATATTTCTAGAAGAGGATGATTATATCATCAAATTGGTTGAGAGCTGCAAATACACTTTCGTTGGTAAATTTACTAACACAATGCCAAAGTTCATTTGATTAGGAGAAGTTTCATCCTTCAAACCCAACTATATGAGGGATGAAGATAGCTCATTTTAATTCTCAACATGTGTATATTGATCTCGACAATGAGTTTGATTATGTTATGGTTTGGATGAAAAAAGAATGAGCACAGAAGGCCAACAAATGAGAATCCAAGCTTGGACCCCAGACTTCAAACTAGAGGAAGAAACTTCTATAGTACCTACTTGGGTAGCATTACCTGAACTTTCATTGCATTGCTATGACAAGGTTTTCTTAACGACTATATTGAGCTCCATTGGCAAGGTATTGTATCTTGATTTCCCTTCCTCACAAAACACTAGAGGAAGCACAACAAGGGTGAGAATTCATATTGATCTTACTAAGGAAAGACCTCTATATGTTTGGGTGGGATTTAAAAATTCAAACCCCAACAAAGGGAGGTGGCAAAAAGTTCAATATAAAGAAATCTCTTACTACTATATGTACTGTAAGCACCAAGGGCATATGGATAATGCTTGTAACATCAAAAGAAGATATGAGGATTTTAAAAGGTAAAAAGAAATGGAAGTTAAAAAAAAAGAACAAGAATAAGGGTGAATAAGAGAAAGGTGGCAATAGGAGCTTACAGATTTATGACAATGTTAAATATGAGGCAACTACAAGTTCTCATGCTCATCAGAAACAAGTTCAGGAAAAGGAAAACAGATCAAATGAAACTTAATGACAAACTCAAGGAAAGAAGCATATTATAGACCCTCAACAAACAACTCCTAACCATTTGCAGAATCATCAAGAGAAGGAAACAACGGACCAAGAAGAACAATGGCAGATACAGAAAAGAAAACAAAATAGGAATCAGGAACAACCTAATCCTAAGGCTGCATGGAGTCCTATATCACCTCAACACAAAGGAACCAATGGAAACTAGCAACAGATAGCAGCATATTCAGGTATGATTTCTACATTTCCTACTCACAATAATTATATTGATTTAGATGTGTAGGAAAAAGAGGACAAACTCATAGCTGAAGAGGGAAATAATTTCAAAGTATCATATCAAGGAGGTCATTCAATACAAGAGTCAGATATTGACTCAACTTTATTAATCTTTCACAATAATCTAAATATGCAAAAAGAATAGGTTGCAACTAAAAAGAAACAACATATCAGGTATTGACTCAAGAATTCCAATATCTCATCACCCTCATATTAATTATGTAGAGAATATTGAGTTTGCTAATGAAGTTGAAGAGGTATGGATGGGGGGTGTCAGGAGAAGCCTACTAACTAGCCGAAAGGGGTATCCAAAGGGGGATGGAGGGATTCGACTCATGTTATGCATGAGGTTGAACACACTAACTCTAGAATTGACTCTAGAGCCCCTGCTACCACTTTGTAAAGGCATTTCAATCAGAATTCTCAGAAAAATAAGAACCAAATATAAGGTGATGATACTAGTCAGATTTAGAGAGAATTAGAGCTGCAGGTTACTAAAACTAATGAGGGTTTGCGAAATCAGAAATCTGGTAACATTTCGACAAGTTATGATATTGTCTTAAAACAACAGTTTACAAGAGGTAATGAGGTTACAAGTACTCTATGTAACAAGCATAAAATTGAAGGTATTAATAATAAGCCAATGTAGTCATATCAATAATCCAACAAAGATCCTGCTGGGAAACAAATAACAAATCTCAGGGTAGACAAATAAAAAAAAAAGATACTATTAAGAGCAGAGAACAAAAGAAACTGAAAAACAAGATCACATTGATCAAGGTAAGGATATTGGTAATGATCGAAAATAACAACAAAATACTGAAAAGAACAATCAAGATTTATATTATGATGTAATAAATTCAGAAGATGAGTTTGATGAGGATAGTCAGCCCATCAATGAAAATGAGGGTGATGAGGAAGGGGAAGAAACTTATGCACATTTGATTAAGGCCTTTGGTTTTACTTTTCCAAGTGAATACCATGCAGAAATTTAAGAATTGAGAAATCAATAGGGCTTATCTGAAAAAGGTAGAAAACAAGTCAGAAAACATCCTAAACCAGTCTCAGTAAGTACATATGCCAATTCAAGCAGACTTACTACAAGGTCCAAAAGAAAAGAATTTTGATGATTAATACAATATGTTGAAATGCTAGGAGTATCAACACCCAAGCTTCTATGGAAAGACCCAAACTCTCAAGAAAATGCGTAATATCTCCATGATAGCTATTTTTGAACCTTTTGCAGACAATTCCCAAATCAATAAATACAAATTATTACGAATCATGGACAATGCTACTTGTAATCACAATGGTAAATTTTTTTGGCTTTTTTAGTCCAAGGATGTGGAATGTGATATTTTGAAAGGACATGACCAACATATCACTTGTATAGTAGAGCATGTGGAGCACAATGAGAATTTTATGGATTCTTGCATATATTCCAAATGCAAAGATCATTTGAGAAGACCCCTTTTGTACAAACTTTTTCACTTTTCTAATATGGACATTCCTTGGTGTACCATAGGCGATTTCAATGTTATTACGTCTACTGAAGAAAAGTATGGAGGTCTGCCCTATAATATGAACAAAAGTTTTGATTTCATTAACATTATTAAGGCTTGTGGACTTATGGATATTGGGTATAATGGACAAAATTTTACTTAGGTGTAATTAGAGAGCAAAAGAAGCAAGGTTGTGGAAAAGATTGGACAGAGCTATGATCAATGATATATAATTGGAGCTAATGTCGCAAACTACTATAACGCAATTTTCCTTCTGTAGGTTCGGAAAATCAAATACTTTAAGTTCATGTACTATTGGACTAAAAATGAAAAATTCTTAGACATTGTTAAGGATTGGTGGCAAAATGAAATTTCTAGTGTTCCTATGTGAAGATTCCTATCAGAAACTGAAAAGATTGGCTTCCACTTTGAGTATATGGTCTAGGAATAAATATGCCAATATATTCTCTAGGGTTCTTAATTTTGAGGAACATGTCAGAAATGCTGAAAAAAATGTTAATCTTCATAATACTGAAGAAACTAGAGCCAAACTTCATCTTATCAATGCTCAACATATCAAATACCTCAAATTGGAAGCATCAATTCTAAAACAAAAAAGTCAACTCCAATGGTTCAAGGAAGAGGATATTAATTCCAAGTATTTCCATTCTATTATAAGAGGCGAGAGTATGAAACTTTTCATCCACAAAATTTGTACTGGTGATGATGTTTGGGTACATGGGGATGAAAATATGGCTAAAGAAACTTGTGACCACTTTTAAAACATCCTTACAGGCCATGATGACAGGATCAATGAAGACATCCTAAATTGTATTCCTAGAATGGTTACACCTAAAAATAATCAAACTCTTCAACAAATTCCTAGTTTAGAGGATCTGACTCTTTGTTAATACTAATTCTACAGCCGGACCTGTTGGCTTTGGGGAAAAATTCTATCAATTTTGCTCGGAGGTTATTAAAGATGTATCGAATGTTGTCCAGTACTTTTATGGACACGCCATGCCTAAATTTCTCATGCATGATTGGTATTGTTTCCTAAGGTTGAGAATCCTAACAGATTCAATGAGTTTAGGCCCATCAGTTTGAGTAATTTTCCAACAAGATTATTTCCAAACTTCTTATCTCAGATTGACTCCTATTCTTTCTCAATTTATCTATGAGAATCAATCTAGATTTGTTAGAGGGAGAAACATCTCAGAGAACATCATACTTGCACAAGAAATCACTCATAGTATCAAGAAACCCAATGAAGGTGATAATGTTATAATTAAAGTAGATATGACCAAGGCATATGATAGAGTGTCTTGGTCATACACTAGTTTAGTTTTGAGAAGAATGGGTTTTGGAGAAATCTTTACTAATTTGATTTGGAGGATCATGAGAAATTTTTGGTACTCTGTAATTGTAAATGGTACTAGACATGACTTTTTTCACTCCTCTAGAGGACTCAAGCAAGGAGATCCTTTATTTCCCTCTCTATTTATTTTAGGGACTGAGATGTTATCTAGGATGTTGAACATGCTATATCAAAATTGGAGATACAAGAATTTCCAAATGGAGATTAGAGGTCCTCAAATCAACCATCATAACTTTGCAGATATCATCATATTTTCCTGTACTACCAGAGATACCCTTCAGTTAATTATGAAATCTCTTTCCATTTATGAGACAATTTTTGACCACCTCATTAATAAGGACAAGAGTCACTTCATGATACCTGAAAACACCCCTTCTTATATCATTGAATTGATTAGGGAGATCACTGGTTTCACTCAGAAGAGTAATCCAATTACTTATCTTGGATGTCCTCTATACATCGGAGGACAAAGAATTACTTACTACTCTGATTTAGTGGTAAAAATGTCCAAAAAAATATTGGATGTAAATATAAGATGCTAAGCTTTATAGGTAAGGTCACTATGGTAAAACATGTTCTATAATCAATTCATACAATGTCAGCTACTTCTACTAAGACTATCATCAGATGCATCAAGAGAGTTGTTATTGGGGATGGGATAAGAAGAAGAAGTATCACTGGACATCTTGGGACACTCTAAGTCTGCCTTATGATGAAGGAGGTATTGGAGTAATACATCTGAAGAAATATGTACTTCACTACAATTGAAACACTGGTGGACTTTAAGAACCAAAAATTACTTTGTGTGGTTAATTTTTTAAAGCAAAATATTGCCAAAGACCTCATCCTGTGGCCAAGAAATTTGATACTGGATAGTCATTGATTTGGATATATATAATGAAAAACAAAGGTACTACTAAAGTTCAAATCACTTGGGAAAATCAATGTTGGAAATATCTTCTTTTAGTGGGATTATTGGTTGGGGAATGATATTATAGCTCCTCAATACCAGTCATATTACAAGTCTGAACAATACCACAATTTCTCAGTTCTTAATAGATGGGCACTCGAATGAATCCTTAGTGAGACAATAGGTTCCTCCTCTTATTGTTCCTAAGATATTTAATACTAACATTCTTATCCAAGAGGGCATTCCTGAAAAACCTTTCTGAAAACTTAATAACAGTGGGGTTTATCTTGTTCCTCAGCATGGAATCATATTAGACAGAAGAAAAACAAGAGTATTATCAGTAAGAGCATTCGGCACAAACACATCCCCTTAAAAATTTCTTTTCTTGCTTGGAGGGCTCTAAGAAACAAGTTACCAACCAATGATAAGATCACTAGTTTTGGAATGGAACCTGCTCCCTGTTCTTGATGTTACAGACCTGGAGAAGATACTATTGAACATTTTTTTATATCACGTAACTTTAGCAACATTATTTGAAATTTTTTCTTTGTAGCTATGAGTGTTCAACATGTTCACATCCTCTCAATTCTTTTCTGATAAGACGGTAGAGACAGGAATATAAAAATGTAGTGCAGAAATTGATCATCCAGCTCTTCCCATTGATTATCTTATGGAACCTTTGTAAAAATAGATGTGCAGCAAAATATGGTACCAAGCAGACCAATACAACTAGGGTTAAATTCTTAATCCTTAAGGAGACTATTCACCTATTTTAGAAAAGTCTACCCCTTACATCTAATGGATTTTCACATGGAATGACCTATCTAGGACAGTGGAGACTAAAAGACATGAAACTATGGTTAAAATTGTGATTTGGGAAAAGCCTAGTCAACCTTTCCTAAAGCTTAATCCAGATGGTTGTGCTCATAACAAACCAGGGAAGATTGGAGGAGGGGGAATTCTGAGAGATCATCAAAGCAACATGATTTATGCTTTTAGTATCCCCCTTGGTTTTGGTTCAAATAATTTAGCAGACATTTCCAGACAACACTATACTCACCATCAGCTTCCTACATTAACTAAAACGAGTTACATGCTAGAAAAGATGAGAGCGTCAAACTTTAGAAGGAAGAAAATGAAGAGAATCAAACACTCCCTTTGAGAGCTTAATTTTGGTAGCTTAGTTTTAAATAGGTTTACTTTTTTATTCTTCTCTTTGTAAGGGGAGAGTCTCCCTTGTTTATTGCTTACTAGTTATGATGTATTGGAAGGAGTCCTCTCTTCTAGGAGAATGGTTAGTAGGTTTCTTTTATATGACGGGGATGAGTTGACTACCTCAGTAGGATGGTCGACTCATACACCATCATAGTTTCAGAGGTAAGGTTTATGTCTCCTTCTTTGTATTTTGGTTTTTATTTATTTATGATAGGTCCTGGGGGTGTTGGTAAGCCCCTGACCCCCCCAAGGGTTGTTAAACTAAGAAAAAAACCTGAAACACTGAACCCTAAACCCTCTCCTGTATTTCCTGTGAATCAAGTTTTAGAGTCTTACCATTCCACAAGTAGTTTGAAATTTCATGTTATGACTTTTCTTGCTTCAGATGTTAATGACAATATTTATCTTGTGCCTATTGTATCCTCTTAGATTGTTTTTGTTCCTCCCCCTTTGTCTCATGAGGAGCCAATCAGGAGGTCTCACAGGACCACAAAACCTCCTATATCGATGCAAGACTCTATAGCTCCGATTCCTCTGAGAGTCATACCTCTTGTCAGTTTCCTATCTCCAACTCTGTCACTTATGATAGTTTATCCAAATCATATAGTAGTGTTCTTGTTACATATTCAA
This sequence comes from Solanum lycopersicum, assembly GCF_036512215.1. NCBI lineage: Eukaryota > Viridiplantae > Streptophyta > Magnoliopsida > Solanales > Solanaceae > Solanum > Solanum lycopersicum. The sequence continues at coordinate 10,771,361 of NC_090804.1, forward strand.
CTACTTTAGAGCCTTCTTGGTACTATGAGGCAGTGAAGAATCCTCTTTGGATTGATGCTATGAAATTAGAAAATGTTGCACCGAAAGATAATCATACATGAACTTTAGTAGATCTTCCTCCTGGCAAACTTTCTATCGGGTGTAAATTGGTGTTCAAGATCAAACATAAGGCCAATAGTTAAGTTTGAAGGTATAAGGTTGTACTGGTTTCAAAGGGGTTTAATTTAGTCAAAAGGAGGGGCTAGATTATACCAAAATCTTCTCTCATGTGGCTAAAATGGTGACTATAAGATTCGTGGTTGCAATGGTTGCTACTAAATACTGACCCATTTTTCAGATGGATGTTCACAATGCTTTCCTACTAGGTGATCTCTTTAAAGAGGTTTATATTTGGTAGTCATAGGGGAATTGGTAAAGTTTGCAGGCTCAATAAGTCTTTGTATGGTTAAAGCAGGCACATAGACAATGGAGTAGAAGCTTACTGAAGCTCTAATACAACTTGGCTTTTTTAAGCAAAGTCATTTTGATTATTCCTTGTTCACTAAATGGAGAAGCTGTCATATTGTTGTAGTTTTAGTCTATGTGGATGATTTACTTGTCAGTGAAAGTAGTTCAAAGTTGATACTATAGACTAGAAATGATCTGAAGCTAAAATTCAAAATGAAAGATTTGGGACAACTGAAGTTTTTCTTAGGCATTGAATTTTCTAGATCACAACAAGATATACACATGATCTAGAAGAAGTATGCCCTAGAACTAATTGTTGAGATGGGACTAGGTGGAGCTAAGCTAGCTAGAACACCTACAGAATCTAATATCAACCTTACCTATGTAGAATTTGATGCTCATATGAAGAGTCCAACATCAGGAGATATGATAGAATTCTGGGTGATGTATGTCCATATCAAAGGTTAGTTGGAAGATTACTTTATCTAACAATGAGAAGAGTTGACATAGCATATGCAATATAAGGGTTAAGTCAATTTATGCATAAATCAAAACAGTCGCACATAGAGGCAACCTTGAGGGTGGTAAGGTATATTAAGGCTGAACCAGGGCTTGGTCTGGTAATGCCCTCAAAAGAGATAGACAAGTTGATGGATTATTGTGACTTTGATCGCGGAGGATGTATTGAGTCTAGAAGATGTGTCACAATGGATATATAATAATGTTTGGTAAAGCCTTTGGTGTTTTGGAAATCAAAGAAACAAAACACTATGGCTAGAAGTTCTGCAGAAGTTGAGTTCATGTCCATAGCTTTTTAGGTAACTTGGTTAGAAGGATTGTATAAAGAATAGGGAGTCAACATGACACGAGTACAACTATTTTGTGATAGTAAGGCCACTATTAAAATTGTAGCTAATTCAATTTTCCATGAAAGAACTAAACATATTGACATAAACTGTCACTTTGTAAGGAGAAGATAATTTAGTTCAAACACATCATGTGTCCACAAAAGGAGCAGCTAGATGACTTACTTACCAAGTGCCTAGGAATGCTACCACATGATTACTTAATGACCAAGCTTGGATAGAAGAATCTCTTCCAACCATCAGCTTAAGGAGGGGTGTGAAATACTTATGACAAATGTGTGCTAGCTGTCCAAGTTAAGCTTAATTAAACTATATGTAACAAACTAGTTAAAAGTTAGTTATAGATTATTAGAGTCGGTTAAAGCTGAGTAAGTCACTGTATAAATACATATGTATAAGCATTGCTCATGTTAGATGTTTTGAATGATAATGAGAATCTTTCTTTAATTTTTGTTCCATGTATCTTGATTGTTTCACTTCTAACTTTCATGTACATGTTATGCATGGGTTGTTTTGCTAATTGGTCAATATTTAAAAAAATATCTATACAAATTAACCAGTATGGACACATCCACTTAAGTCAAATGAAGGAACCCTAAATTAGTCATGGATCATTGAGGGGGAAATATTTTCTAAGATCAAAAACTCTTTTAACAAATATACATAGCTTTTCTTCTCTCTCCCAAAATATTGGGGAAATCTATTTATTATAATGTGAGTTATGGTTATCTAACTCATAATACCATATTGCTTTCTTTTAATAGTATGAAGTGCGTTTCGAGCTGGCATATTCGTCCATGATACCCTACTATTAGTGGAAACAAATCTAGTTACACAAATTAATTAAATATCTTATATTTATAATCCAAAAATAAACAATATAAGTAAAGTGGGGTATCCACTTTGGCTAAATTTTAGAACCAATCTTCTCTTAGGTTGCACCTAGAAACGTCTACGCAGTAAAATTAAAAGATTGTATATTTGGCTCAAAAGATGAGTTGCTTTTATATTCATTTTCTATTGAGTGGCACCTCTTTATCCATCCTTAGATAATTACTTTGTGATTGTAGACGCATAACGTGAGATCATCGATTGCAATCGATACCCCATTTGTTTCTATTTACTTATCAAATATGTTTTAATTTAATTTTTCTTTTTATTTGTTATTTCTTAGTTTTTTCTCATATTATACCCTCAACTTATGGAAAATATAGTGAGCAAATATGTATACGATTTTATCAATTAAGGGATAAAGTGGTAATGTCACTATATCAATAATTGTTTTCTTAATAAATATGCCAAGTTAAAATTTAACAAGTAAAAAGAAACGCATCAGATATTTGAGTTTGTAGTATCACATGCCTATAATATATATAATTTCTTTCATGTCAATTTGTGCGGTATCGGTCGACTTTCGAAAGTCAAAACAATTTAAGTTTGACAGTGAAGTTTGAGCGTGGAATTTTTTTTTTGAAATAAATTTATATATTTGGAAATTACATAATAAATATTATAAGTCGCACTTAATAATTCAAAAAATACTTAAAAGATGTATGAAAAAATTATTATTAAAGATATTACTTATTTGAATCTCAAAATTCAAAAAATGACATATAAATTAAAACGTAAGGAGTACTTTATAATACTTTATGCATTTTAAAAAAATATATATATAACAAATTAAAAGCAAAATAATTAAATTAAAAAAAAAATAACTTTTGTACCTGAAATGACCAGAATAGCCTTTAAACAACAAATAAGCATGACAATTGCCAACTGCTTCCCAAGCAGCTTCTATATATAAAGTAGTTTTTAATTGTAAAAAATCAAATTGTCATGCACTTTACCTCGTATAACATGTTTTCTTTATTAGATTTAAGGGAAAAGGGTCAAAATATGCCCCTAAATTATTCGAAAAGGTCTAGATAAATCATCTGTTTAAAGTTTGGTTCACTTATGTCCTCGCCGTCCAACTTTTGGTCCAAATATGCCCTTATGGGTGTTTGTTGCTATGTTGGACATATCCAACTCATTTTTCATTTCTTTAAATGTCACATAAAATTGTCATGTCATTTTGACCTTACCATATGACATTTAGATGAAAATAGAAAGATAGTTGGACTCATAAACATCTAATCCGATCCATAAATAACCTCCTTTTAAATTCACTATCCGACCCATTTTTAACAATTTTGTTTAATTTTTATTTTTTCAATAAATCTCGAAAATGAGTAATTGGTTAACAAAAATAGAAAAAATATAAAATTAACACCAAAAATTCACAAATAAATATAGTAACCTTAAATCTAACATTTTAATATTTTTTAATTTTTTAGGTTAATCTCGAAAATGAGTAATTGATTAATAAAAAAATATGAAAAGTATGAAATATATATAAATTAATGCCAAAAGTTCACAAATAAATATAGTAACATTCCATTCTATAATTTTTTAAATTTTTTTATATTTTTCGGCAAATCCTGAAAATGAATAATTTATTAATAAAAAGGGAAAAATATGAAAACAAAATAAAAAATTTATGTCAAAATTCACAAATAAATATAATAACCTTAAATTCAATAATTTCAACAATTTTTTTTATTTTATGTTTTTTCCATATTTTCCTATTTTTTATTTGTAAATTTTCCATATTTTTTGTTAATAAACTCGTTTTTGGGATTTTCCGGAAATATTTAAAATTAATAAATTATTGAAATTGTTGAATTTAAGGTTACTGTATTTATTTTTTAATTTTTGGTGTTAATTTTATATTTTTTTCATATTTTTTATTAATTAATTACTCATTTTTGGGATTTATTGAAAAAATAAAAATGTTTAAAAAAATATTTAAATTGAATTTATGGTTACTATAATTATTTGTGAATTTTTGGCGTTAATTTTATATATTTTGTTATATTCTTCCTATTTTTTAATTAATCAATTACTCATTTTCGGAATTTATCGAAAAATAAAAATTAAAAAAATTGTTGAAAAGCGGTCAATAATTTATTTAAAAGGGGCTTGATTTATGGGTCGGGTTAGGTATTTATGATTCCGAATATGTTTCCATTTTCATATAAACGTCATGTGGTAAAGTTAAAATGACATGGCAATTCCATGTGACATTTAAAGAAGGCAAAATACATAAATAAACCCTTTAACTTGACTTCAAATCACATATATGCCCTTTAACTTTGGGTGTGCATAAGTAGACACTTAAATTTGTACAAAATTGAACAAATAGACATACATGTCCTACATGTCATTTTTTGTCCTACGTGGTGTCCTACATGTATTTTGCCATGTAGGACTCATGTGTTTATTTATTTAAAAGTTGGATAGTTAAAGTGTCTTTTTGTTCATTATAAAAGTTGGAGGTCAAAGTTAAAATTTGAAGTAAAGTTTAGGGTCCAATGTATGTATTATGCCTTTAAAGAAATGAAAAATGAGTTGGATATGTCCAACATGACAACGAACGCCCATAAGGGCATATTTGGACCAAAAGTTGGATGACGAGGGCATAAACGAACCAAACTTTAAACGAAGGGTATATCTAGACCTTTTCAAATAGTTTAGGGTCATATTTGACCCTTTTCCTTATATTTAAAGAGTTACCTATTATTGCAAATAAATTTTATTTTCTTTTGTCCAATATTAGAGGGATATGTTATTAAAACTATTTGTTTTATATTATTTGATCACTAATGTTTTTATTTTATCCCTATAATTAATTTTGGTTTTGAAAGTTCAAACACTTTTTGAAGATTTAGAATTTTTTTTCAAAGCTAATAATTAATATGAACAAAGGGCAAAATAGTAAAGTTGATTAATCTATTAATGATTTCTTATTTATCGTGTAAAAAAGTGTTCATTTAATATGAGATGGAGGGAGCAGCTGGCGAGAGGCGAAACCACGAATATGAGTTTGGAGGTTCTTAATTTTAAGACACTTTTTTTTTTGAAAAAAAATAGAGAAACTTTTGTTGATAGTAATTTCAAACTCACAACTCTAACGTGAAATACATTTTAACAGTCCCTTTTTTATTGCTAAACCATCAATTAGTTTTGTTAGGATGTTCACGAGCTAATGTATACATATAGTTATTTAATTTTCAAATACAAATAAAAACTATACAAAAAAAAATAATTTTTTTTGAAACTTATAAACCCGCACTTACCTCTGTCCTGCTCACGTTAAAAAAACCTATACGACTGTGAGTGCATGCATACATTACTCTTGTCCAAAATACCACAACTTTTTGGTCTCGTACGATTATTGGTGGATTTCATCAAAGACTTTGCATTACAATAATTAACATGTCATTATATGTTTCTTTCGTCCAATAAGTAGCTAGAATAATCCTTTGCTCATCATGTAACAAAGTTAGTGGAATAAACTTTATATTTATTTGGAATTAGCTATATGTATATTCTTTTAATTAGTAAAGTTGATGTCTCTATATATATATAATAATATAAATTAAAGGGCATTTTTGTGAGATTTTGCGTGTGAAATCTAGCCACGCGTCCGCTAATCACTTTCATAGAATTTTGTATTCAAGATCATGTTTCTCAAGATTATGTTGTTGTTATGTTAGTTCCAAATTCCATACATCAATGATATGTATATATATTATTGGATCAATATTAAGTATATATTTAGATAAAAGTATTTGTCATAAAGTAATTATTTAAAATATTTTAATAAAAGATTTAATAGATCATTTAGGTGCTTATGTGTCGTCTACTTATATGATAGATAGTTTTGGTGTATATAGTTTTAGATCATATGAGTAGGATTAAATTATTGATTCTTATAATTATAAAGTTTTAGCTTTATAAGATAAAAAATAGGAAAAATCACCGGTATGTTTATTGCACAAAATTAAATATAATTTATCTTGATTATGTTATTTGTGTTAGTGTATTTTATATGTATTAAATGGAACTAGTAGAAATAGAAGTTTTAAACTGTTTGACAAAAACCTATTCTCCCAAATTCATATATATATATATATATATATATATATATATATATATATATACACACACACACAAACACACACACATACACACTTATATTCATATTATAAATATTTTAAATTGTATATGCTAATTATCATTTTGATTTATTAAAAGGTGAAATTCTGAACAATATTTATGAAATGATAACAATATATATTGGTGAAATGATTAGTTAATTAATAGAAATATTCATGTCTCGATATAGAAATCATACGTCTTTTTGAAAAGCTTAGAACTTTGCATTGTGTAAAATCTTTCAAGTAAATGTATGAATTCGACACATGAAGTAAGTTAAGTAGTGCTCTAAAGAAAATTAGTAGTGAATTATTTGTCACTAATTTAAGCTATTGATTATAATATGTAATCTTCATATGGAGAATTACAAAGTGTTTAATAACATCACAATATAAATAAAGTAGACAATTACGAATTACAGTGAAATGATTTGTAATTTAATATGGTATGATTAATAACTCAAATCATATTTTCAACTTATTTCTACAATATGGAACCTCGCCAATCAATTTTCTGACCCCTATTGCGCTCATATAATTTAATTAGTATTCACAATTTTATTTCTTGGAGAAAAAAGAAAAGACACTCGTTTTTGTCTAGGTTATAAACGAAAAAAGGGTTCTTTCTAATGTAAAAGAATAATGATTTTTTTCACCCTACTTTCCCATCCATATATTGAATAGGGCCGATGATTAATTTATAATTACTATAAAATACAGAAAGCTGATTTTACACTTATGAACTTGTTTCAAGATTTTGCCTATACTTCGAGAAATATTTTTGAATTAAATTTATCAAGTTTATATATTATATCTTATTGAGAATTGTTATTAATTAATTTGTTAATCACAATCTAAACTTAATTAGTTAATCGATCCATTAGTTGTTAGAGAGCAGTTAGTTAGTAGTCAGTTAATTAGTTAGTAGATATTTTCTGTTTTTTTCTTTACAGCTAACATTCTTGTGTATATATACTTCAATTAGTAATCAAAGGCATCATCGATTCTCATTCAATATAGTACAATTTCTTCTTGATTGTTCTGGGTTACAGCAGTTCATTGGAGCTCCACCATTGATATAGAGTTTAATATGGTATCAGAGCAAGGAATCACTCGTCTTGTTTGAATCTTCTCGTCGAGTTATCTCGATTTTTAGTGTGAATCGTTATCTCGGTTTGTAGTGTGAAATTCTACTTTGAATTTTTTTCTCTCTGTTTGATTCTAGATCTATTTGATCTCCACATTCATGGATGTTGGTGAAAGTTTGTCCACCTCTGATGGTAGCGCCATTGTTAGCACTGATTCAAGCAGTGCTTTGTATGTGCATCCTTCTGATAGCCCTGGGATGACACTTGTTCCTGCCCAATTCGATGGAGCAGGTTATCGCTCCTGGAGAAGAGGAATTATGCGAGCTTTTTCAGTGAAGAATAAACTCGGATTCATCAATGGAAGCTGTGTGAAACCAGCTGCAAATTCACCTCAATCGCATCAATGGCAGAGATGTAATGATATGGTAACATCTTGGATTTTGAATTCTCTGAAGAAGGAAATCTCGGACAGTGTGGAATATGTCAATGATTCTGTAGAACTTTGGAAGGAGGTAGAAGATCGTTATGATCAAAAAAATGAAGCTAAGTTGTACTAAATCCAGAAGGAAATCAATGATCTTACACAAGGGATCCTCGATATCACTGGTTACTACACAATAATTAAGAAACTATGGGAAGAAATAAGCAATTTGAACTTGAGAAATCAATGTAATTGTGTATGTGTGTGTCGTGCTAAGGATAATATGCACAAAGCATAACAAGATCGTTGTTTGGTTCAGTTTCTCATGGGTTTAGATGAGGTATATACAATAGTGAGAGGCAACATTCTTATGATGAATCCGCTCCCTTCAATGGACCAAGCTTTCTCTCTGTTGATTCAAGAAGAAAAACAAAGGGAATTTCGACCCACTGTCCAATGATCTTCCTTGAATGCAAATGTTGTCACCAACAAAAGAAATCTACCAAGGAATTTCAAAACTAATTATGCTGGAGGCAACAACAATTCAGGAGGTAACAGTTTTATCAAGGCAGTAGTAATGGAAGAAATGCTTTGATTTGTGATTACTGCAAAAGACCAAGTCATACTAGAGACAGGTGTTATAAGTTACATGGTTTCCCTCCAAATACTAACAGGCCACCTAACAATAATCAACCTTACAAGCAGAATAATCAAAATTTCAAGGGAATGAGGTTGGTAGCTAATGTGCATGATATTACTGGCAATGTAATGTCTTCTAATTTTGCTAATGAATCTGCTAATGAAGAAGAACACTCACAAAGTAATTGATGTAATAACCCTAGCATCACAAAGGATCAGTATGGACAAGTTATGGATTTGATCCAACATTTCCAGCTTGAGAACACAGGGGATACCTCCAACACCTCGAATGTATGAATTTTGCAGGTATTGTAGTATGTTCCTCTTCCATTGATTTTGACAAACCTACATGCAAATGTTTTGAATCGATTTCTGACATGTGGATCATAGAGTCAGGGCATCTAACCATATAACTTTCAACAGAAACTGACTAACCAACATTAAAACCTTACCGTATCCTATGCTAATCTCATTGCCTAATGGATATAGAATTAAAGTCACTGAGTTAGGTGATGTATTAATAAATTCTAGGATCATTTTATATAAAGTTTTGTATGTACCTTCCTTTAAGTACAATCTCATTTCAATTCACTCTTTAGCAACATCTATGAAGTCCATAGTTTTGTTTATTAATGCATTGTGTCTATTACAGGCCTCTTCAGTGAAGAGCCTTTGAGTGATTAATAATTGCAAAGATGGTCTCTACTTCCTATGTTCAAGGTGTCTAAAGGCTGCTGAAAATATCACTAATTGTTCAACATGTTGTTTTTCTAGTCTTTCTAACAGTCTTTCAAATCTTTGTAGCAACACTCGCGGTTCTTTACCTATTCCCATTGAGAGTAAAACATGTATTCCTAGTAGCTGTCATGTTTCTTTTCCTATTTCTGTTGAGAGTAAAAACAATTGTAAAATACCTCCCATAAATAATATATCTTTCCCTGTTTCTCACGATGTTATCGCCTGTACTTCTTATTCCATTAATAACAATTTCACGTTTGATAATGACTCATATACACCTACTAATGATAATGTTGACTTGTGGCACAATAGACTTGGTCATGTACCTTTTGTTAAAATGAGAAATATCCCCACTCTTCCTGCTAACTTCTCCCCCAAATAACCATTCTTCTGTACAATCTGTCCAATGGCTAGCAAAGAGAGATTATCTTTCAAACAAAGTACCAGCCAAACCAATTCCATATTTGAGTTACTACATGTTGATATTTGGGGACCATACCATGCATCAACTCATGACAACTACAAATATTTCATCACACTTGTAGATGAGTACAACAGAACTACCTGGACTCATCTCATCAGTACCAAAAGTAATGCTTTACACATCTTGAAGGCCTTCACAAGTATGGTAGAGAATCAGTTCAAAACTACAATACAAAACATTAGGTCTGACAATGGCCTAGAGTTCAATGACAATGAGGGAACTCAATTTTTCTTAGAAAAAGGCATCATTCATCAGAAAAATTGTCCTTACACACCACAAAAAATAGTGTGGTTGAGAGAAAACACAAATACCTACTAGAAATAGTTAGGGCTCTCTTATTTCAATCAAAACTTCCTTTGAAGTATTAGGGAGAACGTATTCTCACAGCCACTCACCTCATAACCAGACTTCCTTCTACCCATCTCCACAATAAATGACCATATGAACTGTTGTACAATAAAAAACTAAACTTTAATCAGTTGGGATCTTTTGGATGCCTTTGCTATCCTACTGTACCTAAGCCACTCAGAGACAAATTTGAACCAAGAACAACTCCTCATGTTTTTGTGGGATATCCTTTTGAATAAGATGTTAAAAGGTAATGAGTCTTGCCACAAGAAGAATATATATATTTAGAGATGTAGTATTTCATGAACATGTCTTTCCTTTTACTTTGTCTTCAAAAATATGTAATTTTCCTTCTGTTCTTAGGAATGTTCAGAAATATACTATTCCTGTTTGTTTTGATCCTTCTGATTCTGTAGAGTCAAGGTCTCAAAACAACACCGTGAATGATCATAAATTTGATACTAATGCAAACCCTGACTTATCTCTTAATTATACACCTGTTAATGAACACCAGTCTTCTCATTCCCACTTTCACAATCATCACCATTCATTAACCATCCTTTATTACCTGTTGATGAACACCAATTACCACAAACTTCACAACCTTTGCAAACCTCACAAAGAAAGTGACACAAAGAACATAAACTTCCAGTGTACTTGAAAGACTACATTGTTTCCATACCTGCCACAAGAACTTCTCACAATACCATGTCATCTGACTCTAGTCTCTCGCTCAAAGCATTGTTTACCAAACACTATCACATTCCCTCTGAAGTCCTTGCATCTATCTGTCAAGTGTTGGTTGAGAATGTTTGTCATGACAGTGAGCCAATTTCATATGAAGAGGCATCTCTTAACCCTGCTTGGCAGAAGGCCATGAGATAAGAATTTGAGTCTCTCTATGATAACAACACCTGGAGTCTAGTTGAATTACCAACTGGAATACAAGCAATTGGATGCAGGTGAGTATACAAAGTTAAGCACAAAGCTGATGGGAGTATTGAGAGATTCAAGGCAAGATTTGTAGTAAAAGGCTTCACGCAACAGGTTGGGGTGGATTATACTGAAACATATTCACCCATAGTTAAAATGACAACAGTAAGGACTTTAGTGGCATGTGCTGTAAAGAAAAAGTGGAGTATATCCCAACTTGATGTCAACAATGCATTTCTTCATGGTGATTTACATGATAAAGTGTATATGAAAGTTCCACAAGGTCTTGAGGTGCATAATACAAGGTTGGTGTGTAAACTCAACAAATCACTCTATGGACTTAAACAAGCAAGCAGGTAGTGGTATGAAAAATTGACTGAAGTCTTGTCCCACAGAGGTTATTCACATTCACACCATGATTACTCATTGTTTTACAAAAAATTAGGGCCCCTGGTAGTGTTTTTGACAGTATATGTAGATTATGTTCTCCTCACAGGCACATATATTACTGAAATTGCTCAACTCAAGAAGTATCTGAATGACACATTTAAGATAATAGATCTTGGAAAGCTTCACCACTTCCTAGGATTGGAGATTTTGATACACCAACTATAGTACTGATTTCCCAAAGAAAATTTGTGTTGGATTTACTGAAAGAATATGATTGTTAGGAAAGCTAAACTTTCTCACGAATACTCAATTGGACATAGCTTTTGTAGTTCAACAACTAAGTCAATTCATGCAACATCCCAGGACTCCTCATTTACAAGTTGTATTTCACTTGCTCAGATACTTAAAACAAGACCCCACTTTAGGAGTGCATTTCTCAAATGATCCTGATTGCACAGTTCAAGCTTTTTGTGATTCTGATTGGCCTCTTGTCCAGATTCCAGGAGATCAGTAAGTGGATATTTGATTTTACTAGGGAACCGTCCTATTAGCTGGAAGTCCAAGAATCAAGAAACCATCACATTATCATCAGTTGAAGCTGAGTATAGGTCAATTCGAAGGGTGGTAGGGGAACTAACTTGGCTTCACAGATTGCTCATTTGAACTAACTATACTTGATCCTTCTCCCATTACTGTTTATTGTGATAGTCAGTCTGCCATACACATAGCTCACAACCATGTGTTTTATGAAAGGACTAAACATATAGAGGTTGATTGTCATTTTGTACGAGATAAAATTCAGTAGGGGCTCATATCTTTACAACATGTTTCTACGACTGATCAACTTGCAAATATCCTTACTAAAGCTCTCACTGGTGTCAAGCATTCTGCCATTTTGAACAAATTGGCTGTGAGATTCTCACCACCAACTTGAGAAGGGGATTGAGAATTGTTATTAATTAATTTGTTAATCACAATCTAGACTTAATTAGTTAATTGATCCATTAGTTTGTTAGAGAGAAGTTAGTTAGTAGTCAGTTAATTACTTAGTAGATATTTTCTGTTTCTTCTTTACGGCTGGCAGTCTTGTGTATATATACTTCAATTAATAATCAAAGGCATTATCGATTCTCATTCAATACAGTTATAATTTCTTCTAGATTGTTCTGGATTACACCAGTTCATTGGAGCTCCATCATTGATATGGAGTTTAATATATCTTCTATGGAAAAAACAATTTTAAGAAAAATTGTGGATCACCTTTCTAGAGCCTTTTCTCGTTTCATTCATTTTTTCAAGTAGGATATTTGTTCGTATGATTTATCCATTGGTTGCTTGACTTAGTACTTAAGTGGTGGTGGCCTTTACTATTCAATCATTGGGTATATTTTATTTTTAAGAAGATTTGTTCTTTTGTCCAATAAATTTATGAGAATTATCATTACTCTACTTCTTAAGAAAATATCATCTTATTCATTACTAAATATGAGAAAATAAATTAAAAATCAATTTGTTGTTCAAAGAAATATTTTTCAAGAAACACAGTTGACAACAAAATGTGGAATACCTAATTATATTCAAGTTATTATAAGGTCGCTTACAACATCTAGGTATATCAGGTTCACTAGGGGCAATTTTGAGACAAGTACAAAATTATTTTATTTGTTCATTATATTAAACATATATACTTATTTTTATTTCTCATGTCATTTTTATAATATAACAAGCGAAAACTATAAAATAAATAATGATCTTATTTATCATTAATATTAATTACTTATTTTCTAAATCATTTCTCAAATTTAAGATAGAACATTAATTAATGTGAGTATTATTATATTATGATAAAAAAATATTTATATCGATTATTATATTTTAGGATCCATGCAAAATTTAAATTGAACAAGAAAATAAATAAATGGTGAAGTAACAAGTGATACATGCTGTAAAAACCTCAACTATCAATCTTTAGGTTGAAGATTCGAGTCTAACTAGAGGGCAAGTGAGAACTCATAACATAAACACTATATTTATTCTGTTATGATATTTGATGTTGTTATTCTCTTCTTATTGCTATTTAGCGTGAATATTATTCTGAGTGAGAATTTTATTATTTTTTTTTGTTTTAATATTTGGTGCTTTTTTTTTATTGCTTTTCCATCAGGTGTTTGGAGCCCACTTTGAAGCTTTGATTAAATTTGGATAGCGGTCTGCAGGGCTTATTCGGAGGTGGCGCTCCCAACGTGTTTTTCTCCATACCCAAAGCTCGAACCTAAGACCTCGAATTAAGAGTGAAACAGTCCATATCGAGGTGCCATTGTTACTATCTTTATCATTGCTATCTGGTATGAGATTATCATTTTTCCAATAGGGGGAGGAGGGGCAAGGAACTATGTGACCTATACAAAGTGATACCACCCACAAAATCTCTGTGAGTGTCAATTCTATTCTTTTGTAAGTATCAATGATTAATTAATTATCATTTGTTATCATTGTCGAAAGAAAAAGGTTCCTTAACCAGGGTTAAGCAAAAGAAACCAAATAATTAACCAAACTTAATTATTACTTTCCACTTACCCTATATATACTAATCATTCCACATGCAATCCTCTCACGACAAACAAGATTCCATTTCCAGTATTTTAGTTATTTTAGTTGTACACCTTTTACATTTTTAAGTCCCAAAATTAATTAAACATGAAGCTCTTCATGCTAGCCCTCTTCATCTTAGTTATTTTTTACTATGCTTATCCATGGCCTTTCACTCTTGCAACTCTCCTCTTCTCCCTCCTACTTAATTTCCTCTTGAACTATTGGCTAGTGCCCGGAGGGTTTGCATGGAGAAACTATACTTACTATCATCGAAACCCTAATAAACTTCATGGTCCTTTTTCTTGGCCCTTTTTGGGATTTCTACCTCAAATGGGGTCGTGTGCTCACCGGAAACTAGCCAAGATTGCTTCATCATTAGGCTCAACTCGATTAATGACTATAAGCCTTGGTGCTAATCAAGTTATCATTAGTAGCCACCCTGACACTGCAAAGGAAATTCTATGGAGTGCTTCATTTTCTAGCCGTCCCTTGAAGGAATCAACCAAACTTCTCATGTTTGAAAGAGCCATTGGTTTTGCTCCCTATGGGAGTTATTGGCGAAACCTAAGAAGAATTGCAACGAATCACATGTTTTCTCCTAGGAGAATTTCATGTTTTGAGAGTCTTCGACAACTTATAGCTGATAAAATGATAGGAGAAGTTGTCAAGGAGATGAATGAGAGTGGTTTTATTGAGATTAGAGGGTTGTTGAGACAAGGGTCTTTGAGTAATATCCTTGAAAGTGTATTTGGGAGTAGTTTAGGGTTAGAAGGTGAGAGGTTAGGGTTAATGGTAAAGGAAGGATATGAATTGATTGGAGAATTTAATTGGTCAGATTATTTTCCTCTAGACTTTTGGGGTACTAAGAGAAGGTGTTATAAGTTGGGAGCTCAAGTGAATGAAGTAGTTGGTGAAATAATGAAAAAAAGGAGAAGAGAGGGAGAATTAGTAAATATGAAAAATGACTTTCTTAGTGTTTTGCTATCTTTGGCAAAAGAAGATCAACTTAAAGATGAAGATATGGTGGCTATTTTGTGGGTAAGGATTACTTCTGCCTCTTTCAATTTTGAATTTAACTTTTTTCTATATCCTCTGTCTCAAAATAAATGTCATCTTAATAAAATCAAATTTATTAAATAAGTACGGTAGGTAATTTATTAAAATATCCCTAGTTAATATATGTTTCTTCCAAAATTGAAAATTAGTAATTAAATGGAGTAGAAAGGTATAGTTGAAAAACTATAAGATGATACTTATTTTGGAACAAATTTCTTTTTGCTAAGATAACCTTTTATTTTAGGGCGTAGAAAATAACACTCTCTCCGTCTCAATTTAAACAAGTTTATTTTTACTGTTAATTTTCATATATTTTTAAATTATTTTGAATTGTCAATTATTGTGACTTATAGTATTTTTTACGTAGCTTACAAATATATAAATTTCATTTAAAAACAAAATAGAAGATTCCACAACGATTTGACTCTCGAAAAACCAAAAATATAAATTAAAATAAAACGAGTATTTTCTAATAATAAAAAATATTGTCAACTCGTTGAACATATCTAGAGTATATAATAATTAAAACTAGGTTGATAGTTAAGATTCGTGGATAATTTAAAGTGAAATGACTCATTATTAAAAGTTAACTTTGTTTTATTTAAAAATTACTATTAACTATTTTTTGGTTTAAAAATGAAAAAATATTGATTAGGTTTCAAAAAATCAATTAATCTTATTATTTAAGAAAAATTGACTTTTCGAATTACGGAGTCGCCACTTGATTTTGATAAAATCAAGAAAAATTTCAAAAGATTTAAAACAGATTAAAATCAATTGAAAAAACAAAGGTTCGAAGTTCAATGTACATCCCGAGAAGGTATTAGGCCCTCGGGATGTCCGCTAACTTGCGGTTGACCGGCGATTTGACTAAATGACTATTAAAAATAAATGGTTAACTAAATAAAAAGAAATTCGCTTTAATATTTTTTATTTTCATTGTTATTATTTTTATTTATTTCTAAAGGGAGATATTTTGAGGGAATTAATTTAAGGAAAACTAAATTATGATAAAAGTAAGTAAAACAAAAATAATAAAATTTAAATAATGAAAAATGGCCACCCCTTTAGGAGATTTTTTTTTTAAAAAAAAAAAAAATTCTACCAAGATATTAAATAATTCAAACAAATAAATAATAGAGAAAGAAATATTTGAACTTGGGCTTGATTGCCCAAATTCATTCAATTGGGCTTTGGCCCACCTGTCCTAATCTATTTACTTAGATTTGGGCCTTCTTTAAAACCTGCAGAAAAAAAAATGGCCTTTGGGCCTGTTAATAAAGGGGGGGGGGGGCTGAAGGGCCCTGGCCCAATCCTGAAAAAGAATCACAAAGTATACACAAGTGTATACATGCTGTATACAGCATATATTTGACCCATTTGGACCTCTCAAGCCCCGCACCTATTTGAATATATATTTTTCGCTACTTTTCCCTGTATTGCCCTGCGTATTTGTACCTGTACAATTTTTAAAACTTACTTAACAAATGTATATCGTCGCCCGATAATGTATACTAATGTATACGGGCTGCACCCTACGTCCGCATTGTTTGCCTAATTCCGAATTTTAATTAGAATAGGCGTCCCTCTACGTTCCCCTGCCAATCACATTTTTTACACATATTTATATTATATCGTGTCTGTATATCAGTGTATACAGACTGTATATCAGCCTGTTTTTCGACTTTCGAGAGTTTAAAGTCCCTTTCCAGAAGCATATTTTCACTTCCATCAACCCAGATTTTGGATTAGGCCTCCTGTGCACATTTCAAACTGTATATCAGTGTATTACGGATGTATACAGCTGGTATACAGCTTCTCAAATCTGCAAAACTTGCTTTCCAGCACTGAAGCTGCTGGTTTTCCGACCTGCAAATTAATTTCCAGCAGCTCTCTTCTTTTGTTCAACCTGTACGCCAGTTTTGAGGGGGTCTACGACTCGAAGAATATGTTTTGAGCCTTTACGGCTCCACGAGAGAATGCAACGAGTTGGAGTAGAATCCATAAGGATTCGAGAGGAGTTTCACATGCGATAAAATAGAAGTAAGTTAACATGTGAACGATGACGTAAACCAGATGTATTTTGAATGAAACGCAAATAAAAGAAACACATATAACTTTAGAGAAGGCCGAATGAAACCCAAACTAAGAAAATTGATCAAAGCTAAGGAAGCAAACTAAGCCTAAACAATAGCAACTCATGTTTGTCATTAAGCAAATTTATCACTAAAGCATGCAGTGAATGAACATGGATCATTAAATTCAGGCATACAAAGGCCATTAATTAGTCGAATAGCTACCAACACAAACGATAAAATGCATACCCGAGGACCTCACTGAGAATAGCACTATGAACTAGAGGGATAAAAGGTCCATTTTAAAGTGAGATAGCATGAATGAATCCAAGCAAACGACAAAACGTACAACACTATTTGGCAACTAGAATTTGAACTACCAACAAACCATATTTCAGACGAAACGAGATAAGAACTAAATTAAGATCGAACCATACAATTTCAAGAAGCACAAATCGAAGTGTACCCCTCCCCTACGCACTTAGAAACTCAAACTATTCCAAAGGGAAAAACACATTATAGCTCCATAGGGAATTCTTAGAAGAAGAAAGAAAGACAAACTTAAACAAGACTTGAACCAAGATTTGTATTCTATCAGGCAACGAAATCTTATGCTAAGGCAATAACCCATGATGAACAGAAGGGTAACAAAGCTTACATAACAACAATGACGTAGTAGGGAACATCATAGGCATTTGAGACATAATGCAAATCGACGCTAGAAATCGAATCCGATACTTTAAATGCAAATCACAATGAAATCCATAACCCATCAATCAACAAGAAACCTCAATACTGGACACATTTACAGTAGAAGCAAACCAAAGTCGAACTCGAATCGATGAATTAAACAAAGCTTAACTGAGATAAATTAACATAAGCATAAACTGTATTTACCTTTTCGAAAGCAGCGAGCGGAAACGACGAGCAAGATAGCAAGCTTCCACCACCGAAATGAACTCCAAACGGTTCCAAAGGCGAATCAACAAGCAGAAGAAACAGAATCGCGGCTTTCAATCTCCTTGAAGTCTCTTTCTTAAGTATTCACACGTAAATGTATATGATTGATGATTTCTAGCCTTAAGGTAGAGAAAAGTTCTCAAAAAAAATCCCCCTGTGACTGAAAAATCGAGGGTATTTAGAGGGGGACGCTAGGCTTCCTCTTTGAATTCGAAATTCGAAATTCCCTTGGGTCAAACCCATTGCGTGTTGGCGAGAGTGACCGTGACGTCTTGCGTGTCGCAGACCTGCGTGACAGCGGCAGGAATGGGTCTCTGCCATTCCGTCTCGTTCACGCGAAGGGGAAGGGAGAAGAGTGTGGGGAGTGACGCGGGGTTGTTGGCGAGTCGCGTCTGAGTTTTCTGGATTTCTGTCGAGAGGGGAAGGAGAGAGCGAGCGTGGGGGAGACGCGGGAAGGAGAGGGAAGGAGAGGAGAGAGGACGAGAGTGCGAGAGCGTGGGGAGAGACGCGATGGGGGAGAGATCGCGTCTATTTTTCGCTGGGTTGTTGGGGGTTCTGAGAATTGCGCGATTTCAGGGGAATTTGTCGCGTTTCTTTCTGGGAATTATTGGCTGTGTTCTGTTTCTAGAAAAGGGGCGTGAGGAAGGGGGAAGAGGGAAGGGGAGCTGGGTCGGAGCGGGTCAGGAGATTTGGGGCTGGGTCGGGTAGGAAATTAGGGGGTTTGGGTTGGGTTAAAATTAAAGGGAGATGGGCCTGAGGTGTAATTGGGTTGGGAATAAGAGTGGGCTGATGGGTAAAGGAATGGGTTTAAGATATACATATATACATATACATATATGTATATACATATATGTATATATGTACATATATTTATTTTCGCAAGGTTTATAAAACTAACTAACTCATACCGACGCGGGTCAAAATTGGGTGTCAACAACTGTCCCTCATTTTACTTGGGTGGATGCAAGCAACTCGAGGAAAATGAAGTTGACCGAACCAATTTTGACCAACTCCACTCGCCTTTAGGAAGGAGGATTTGACAAAGAGTTTAGGAATTATGGCCGAACCCTTGCAAACGGGTCTCCTACATATCTCAGGCTATATGAGAATTCAGGCCACTTGTAGTTCGATAAGCTTGATTTACCGCATGATTTCAAAGAATCAAAAGCCACCTCGACACCGAATTATGAAGGTGTCGAAATGCTCGAGAATAGAATTCGAGAGCGAATGTTGGAATACAGCCGAGTTTTCAACATTGAATCTGCCTACATACCCTTAAACCTTCGGAATCAGGCTGTGTGTAGTTCGACTCGATCTTTGGAAAAGGAAAACTATTATGCTAGCTAACCTTCGGTTTTGGACGAGTGACACATTAAACGAGTATGAAAAAGAGGCTTGTAACCTCTTAGCCATGAATGTGGCGCGCTTCACACCCATAATTAAGAACTTACACGGACATAATTTCCAAATGTTTTGGCGTATTGTCACTCAGATTGGAAACTTGCTTCCGATAAAACAAACTTTCGGAAGCGAGACAGAAACTGACAGAACTAGAGAAAACCCGTATGCCTCGAGAGGGTGGTTCGATTGTGGTGGAAGTCGCTCCTCTGCTCGCGTCCTAAGAGTTTGACACTCCTCTTTGGACTGTGTCCCAGTTCGCTGCTAAGAAAAAGTTCCACGTTGTGCTGCATCCCTTTTGATGTCGTCCGCACCTGTGGTTTTTGGAGAATTCATCCTTTTGGATGCTCTCGACAAAGACTGAGATAAAACTCGTCAGCTTAAAAAATGCAATTAGGATGGGAGACAGTGTCTTTTACCATGTCGACACTTCATTGTTCTCCTCCATGTTCGACGTCGACTCCATCGGTCTGACGTCCAGCATATAAAGCTTATGCCTTGTGTTTTGCAATATCATCTTCAATGTATTCCATACTTGATGTCGAAATAAATAAATAAATGCTGATGCGATATTGATGTTTCTTTTGTTGTCATCTTCGATGCTCTCCATGATGTTTATTTTTTATAAGAAATAACATAATGCAGTCGAGGCCAATGGATAAGTATTGCTCTTTCTTTATCCAAGTACGTCTTCTTGCGGGTCATGAATATCTTCTCGCGATACGTAAATTCCTGCGAGATATGAATCTTCTCGCGATGCATAACTTTCAGCGAAGAATAAAATCTTCTTGCGATGTGCAAATTTTGACGAGGCATGAATTCTTCTCGTCGTGCATAAATTTTGACGAGACATGAAATCTTCTCGTCGTGCATAATTATTGACTCGCGATGCATGATTTCCGCGATGCATGATTCCGCGATGCATGAATTCCAGCGAGGCATAAATTCTTCTCGCGATGTATAAATTTTGACGAGGCATGAAATCTTCTCGTCATGCATGATTATTAACTCGCGATGCATGATTTCCGCGATGCATGATTCCGCGATGCATGATTCCGCGATGCATGAATTCCAGCGAGGCATAAATTCTTCTCGCGATGTATAGATTTTGACGAGGCATGAAATCTTCTCGTCATGCATGATTATTGACTCGCGATGCATGATTTCCGCGATGCATGATTCCGCGATGCATGAATTCCAGCGAGGCATAAATTCTTCTCGCGATGTATAAATTTCGACGAGGCATGAAATCTTCTCGTCATGCATGATTATTGACTCGCGATGCATGATTTCCGCGATGCATGATTCCGCGATGCATGAATTCCAGCGAGGCATAAATTCTTCTCGCGATGTATAGATTTTGACGAGGCATGAAATCTTCTCGTCATGCATGATTATTGACTCGCGATGCATGATTTCCGCGATGCATGATTCCGCGATGCATGAATTCCAGCGAGGCATAAATTCTTCTCGCGATGTATAAATTTTGACGAGGCATGAAATCTTCTCGTCATGCATGATTATTGACTCGCGATGCATGATTTCCGCGATGCATGATTCCGCGATGCATGAATTCCAGCGAGGCATAAATTCTTCTCGCGATGTATAGATTTTGACGAGGCATGAAATCTTCTCGTCATGCATGATTATTGACTCGCGATGCATGATTTCCGCGATGCATGATTCCACGATGCATGAATTCCAGCGAGGCATAAATTCTTCTCGCGATGTATAAATTTTGACGAGGCATGAAATCTTCTCGTCATGCATGATTATTGACTCGCGATGCATGATTTCCGCGATGCATGATTCCGCGATGCATGAATTCCAGCGAGGCATAAATTCTTCTCGCGATGTATAGATTTTGACGAGGCATGAAATCTTCTCGTCATGCATGATTATTGACTCGCGATGCATGATTTTCGCGATGCATGATTCCGCGATGCATGAATTCCAGCGAGGCATAAATTCTTCTCGCGATGTATAAATTTCGACGAGGCATGAAATCTTCTCGTCATGCATGATTATTTATATTGCCCCCGTGAATAGTAACAGCAAGACGACCTCCAAATAATATATCGACTTGATCGATAATGATAAAAATAATAATTGCATAGCTGTCTCTTCTGAGGTAATGCATTGTCTTGATCGACAATAATCATCTTGTTTTGATAACGCAATGCAAATAGCGTCTTCTATAGAAATCGTGAAATCTTTGCTGAGATTCCCTTTTGATCCACCTTTGAATCTGGCCAGGCACTTTGTAAATTTCATGTATTGGGGAATGGCTTGAAATAAACAAACACATTCACAAGCATCTTGGCATAAAGATACGAAATGCTTCTTGCTTTCAATAAAATCACCGGCTTTGGAGATAGTCTTCTCCTTCTCCATATTCATCAGTCGGAAGAATTCGGTCGATTTCGAAGTGAAGCTATAAACCTGCATCCACAGAAAAATTGTCAGTTTTAAACATACTGATCTGTGTCGATCCCTTCGATTGTTTGCTCCTTGTCTTGACGTCCTCGGTTGATTTCCCGATTTCCCGACTTTTGATAGATAAGAAAATATCTTATGCCAAAACAGATGAAATATAATGGGGAAAATTTTTTTTTAAGAGAAGCAAGAAATTTTTTAAGAAATAGTATCTCGAAAAAGTCAATGCCAAGTCATGTCATGTCAGGCTTAACGAGCTTTTTTGAGTCCGACGCTTGTCGAATGAATTTCAGAGGCATTCCGGACTCGTGGGGAAGTCCCATGACGAAATTTTGAGGCCATCCTCAAAATTTCTGTCCCAGTTTAGTATCTTGCTCATCTTTCCATTGCAACCGAACAGATCTCAGAATTTTGAGATCTTCTCAAAAATTTTGTCCCAGTCGCAAACTCGAAATGTCTTTAGTTTGATCCGCTGAGGAGAAGGTTCCTTTTGGAGAATTTTTGAGTCCCTCTCAAAAATTCTGTCCCAGTTTCTATTGTAGAAGGGGGGAAATAGAAATCTTACGAGAGATATGACCGAGCCCTTGTGGCGCCTACGTATCCCGTTGAGGCAGGAATCAGGTCAAACGTAGTTCCCCTTTAAAGGTTAACAAGAATAAAATTTACAAAGAAACCGACCGAAGCCGACAAAGGCCGCCTACGTATCTCATTCTTGAGAATTCAGGTCGAACGTAGTTCAGGTCGTAGAATTTGGTCTTCTGTTTTGACTTGTTAAAGAAGTCTTACTTCAAATGAAATTTTGAGATCCTCTCAAAAATTCTGTCCCAGTTTCCATTATGGAGAGAAATGGAAATCTTCTGGGTATATGACCGAGCCGTTGTGGCGCCTACGTATCCCGTTGAGGCAGGAATCAGGTCAAACGTAGTTCCAACACAAGGAATAATCAAGGGGAATAAATGGGGTGACCGAAGCCGACATAGGCCGCCTACGTATCTCGTTCTCGAGAATTCAGGTCAGACGTAGTTCATTACAAGAGGGATAAGAATTCAAATTCGAACAAATACAAGCAAACAGAAGATTACAAGTAAATGATGGGAAATGCAAAACGAACTTCACGCGTAATATCTCTTGACAGCATCTGAGTTGATAGGTTTGGGCCACACAGCGCCATCCATCTCTGACAAGACTAAAGCACCTCCAGATAGTACTTTGCGGACCATGTAAGGACCTTGCCAGTTTGGTGCGAACTTTCCTTTGTACTCGTCTTGATGAGGAAAAATACGCTTAAGAACCAACTGACCAACTTCAAAATTTCTGGCTCTTACTCTTTTGTGAAAAGCGCGAGTCATTCTTTGTCTATACAACTGGCCATGGCAAACAGCAACCATCCTCTTTTCATCAATCAAGGCTAGTTGATCAATCCGTTTGCTAACCCACTCAGCATTACTTAGCTCAGCTTCTTGGATGATCCTCAGTGACGGTATCTCGACTTCAACAGGTACGACTGCTTCTGTTCCGTATACTAGCAAGTATGGAGTAGCCCCAGTTGATGTTCTGACCGTCGTTCGATAACCCAGTAGAGCATATGGCAACATTTCATGCCAACCCCGCTGCTTGTCAATCATTTTCCTCAGAATCTTCTTGATGTTCTTGTTGGCGGCCTCTACAGCTCCGTTCATTTGAGGGCGATAAGCAGTTGACCTTCGGTGGATAATCTTAAATTGTTCACATATCTCTTTCATCAGATGGCTGTTGAGATTTGCACCGTTATCAGTGATGATGGATTCTGGAACTCCAAATCGGCAGATCAAATTGTTGCGGACAAAGTCGGCCACCACTTTCTTGGTTACCGATTTATAAGAGGCTGCTTCCACCCATTTGGTGAAATAATCGATGGCAACCAAAATAAATCTGTGTCCATTGGAAGCGGCCGGTTCTATAGGACCGATGACATCCATTCCCCAAGCTACAAATGGCCAAGGTGAACTCATAGCATTGAGTTCGTGAGGTGGCACCCTTATCAAATCTCCGTGCACTTGACATTTATGGCATTTTTGCACGAATTTGCAACAGTCGTTCTCCATAGTCATCCAGAAGTAACCGGCTCGAAGGACTTTTCTTGCCAAGGTAAGCCCGTTCATATGTGTGCCACAGACTCCAGCATGTATCTGTTCAATAAGCCTCACGGCTTCAGCAGCATCCACGCATCTCAAAAGACCCAAATCTGGAGTCCTCCTGTAAAGGACTTCTCCATTCAAAAAGAAATTGAGAGCCATACGACGTATCGACTTCTTTTGATTAGATGTGGCGTCTTCTGGATATGTCCCAGACTCCAAGTACCTCTTTATGTCGAAATACCAAGGCAAACCATCTGGTTCTGATTCCACGTGTGAACAATGGACTGGATGCTCCTTCAAATCTATATCCAGCGGGTCGATGTAATCAATATCCGGATGTTTGATCATTGAAGCGATGGTGGCAAGAGCATCAGCTAATTCATTCTGTATTCGGGGAGTATGTCTGAACTCGATCCTGCGAAACCTTTTACACAGGTTTTGCACATATTGTACATAAGGTACAATCTTTGGGTTCTTCACAGCCCATTCTCCTTGAACCTGATGGATCAAGAGGTCTGAATCTCCAATAACCAGTAACTCGTAAACATTCATGTCAACGGCCATTTTCAAACCGAGAATGCAAGATTCATACTCAGCCATGTTGTTTGTGCAGTTGAACCGTAGCTTAGCCGCCATAGGATAGTGCTGACCAGATTCTGATACCAAGACTGCTCCAACACCTTTACCCTGGTGATTCACCGCTCCATCGAAGAATAATCTCCAACCTGGATAAACTTCAGAGATATCTTCACCCACAAATGACACTTCTTCATCGTGAAAATATGTCTTGAGAGGTTCATACTCTTCATCAACGGGATTTTCCGCAAGATGATCAGCCAAAGCTTGTGCTTTTATTGCCTTCTGAGTCACGTATACGATGTCAAACTCACTCAACAGCATTTGCCATTTAGCCAGCTTCCCGGTCGGCATCGCTTTCTGGAAAATATACTTTAACGGATCCATCCTGGAGATAAGATATGTAGTATACGACGACAGGTAGTGCCTCAGCTTCTGGGCAAGCCATGTCAGAGCACAGCATGTTCTTTCCAGCAAAGTGTAACGAGACTCGTACGGAGTAAACTTCTTGCTGATGTAGTAGATAGCCTTTTCCTTCTTCCCTGTCTCGTCGTGTTGACCAAGTACACATCCAAAGGCGTTATCCGAGATAGACAAATATAGCAACAAAGGACTCCCTTCTCGCGGAGGAACCAATACTGGTGGGTTAGACAAGTAGCTCTTGATAGCGTCGAAAGCGGTCTGGCACTCCTCAGTCCACTTAGTTGGGGCATCTTTCTTCAGCAACTTGAAGATAGGCTCACATACCACCGTCGATTGTGCTATAAACCGACTGATATAGTTTAACCTCCCTAAGAAGCTCATCACCTCTTTTTTCGTCTTAGGCGGAGGTAACTCCTGAATTGCTTTGATCTTGGAAGGGTCGAGCTCAATACCTCTTCTGCTGACTATAAACCCTAACAATTTCCCAGCTGGGACTCCAAAAGCACACTTGGCGGGATTTAGCTTCAAGTTGTACCTACGCAAACGTTCAAAGAATTTTCGCAGGTGTGTCAAATGATCCGAACTCTCGCGGGATTTAATTATGACGTCGTCCACGTACACTTCAATTTCCTTGTGAATCATGTCGTGGAAGATAGTCGTCATGGCTCTCATGTAAGTGGCACCGGCGTTTTTGAGCCCAAACGGCATCACCCTGTAGTGATATACCCCCCAAGGTGTGATGAAGGCCGTTTTCTCCGCGTCTTCTTCATCCATCAGAATCTGGTGATAACCCGCGTAACAATCCACAAATGACTGCATCTCATGTTTGGCACAGTTATCAATCAGAATATGGATATTTGGCAACGGGAAATTATCCTTTGGACTAGCCTTGTTGAGATCTCTGTAATCAACGCAAATCCTGATTTTTCCATCTTTCTTGGCGACCGGAACGACATTCGCCAACCAGGTGGGATATTGCGTTACTTCTACCAACCGGGACTCTATCTGCTTGGTGATTTCCTCCTTAATCTTCAAACTCAACTCAGGCTTGAATTTCCGAGTCTTTTGCTTCACTGGCTCGAACCCTGGGTTGATAGGCAGCTTATGAGATACGACATCGGTACTCAGCCCCTGCATGTCACTGACCTCCCAAACAAACACATCGCTGTATTCGGCAAGCAAATGAATCAGGCTCTCCTTCTGAGTTTTATTCAGGTGAGTGCTGATCTTAACCTCTTTGACACATTCTGAATCTCCCAAATTTACCGTCTCTGTTTCCTCCAGATTCGGTTTATGTTGATTCTCGAACTGTCGAAACTCTTCTACTACATAGTCTGGTTCCCCACTTTCTTCGTCGTAGTCGTCAGCCTCGCCGTCATTTGCCTCATTTCGTTCGTTTAGCTCATGACATGACATGACGTCGGCAGGTTTGTAACTTACGTTACTGAAATCATAAACAGACAAAATTAGAAAAGTAAAATATAACAAGCAATCGAATAAACAAAGTCAAAATAAGGAGGCTTTCATTTAAATTGAATCAAGATGCAAAGTTGGGTCATGGCACAAGGCCATGTCGCCCTTTAAACAATCATAACAAAATTCAAAATCAAGAAAATGCAGAAATGGTGGGTCTCGGGCCTCTTCCGAACGACCACCGATTTTGGCATGCACAAAATAATTCCTTTCTACCCAAAAGTCCGGGACATCAGGATTGGTGTGGACGTCCAATTCTTCAGCATCTCCCCCGGTTCAGCATCGCGAAAGCCAGCTGGCTCGGCCTCTTCCTCTATGACGGCATTGATCTCCTTGAACAGGTCACAGATTCCTTCCCCGTCGTCTTCAGGCTCGGCATGCTCCCGAATTGGAAAGGAGTGATAGAGATGCGGGATCGGCTTAGTCAACTCTTGATCCCTTCTCCTCTTCATCTTCATATCATCATCTGTGGGGATGTACCCCAAACCATACTTTGATCCCTGAGCAAGGACCGGAACAGGCTCAATAATTCCTTGGGAATCTCTTCCCAATCCGAAACCTGGCTCGAACCCATTTTGCAGCATCACCGTGGCTATCATTTTGTACACGGTTGGCATGGAGTTGAGGGCCAAATCTTCGTTGGTGGCATTCACCAGCTCCACCGTGTAAAAGTCTGCGCCTTGCGGCATCTCATCAATGACCGACACCTGCTTGCCCGAGCGACTTCCCTCGCCGTGAATCACTAACTCTTCATTTTTCCACACAAGCTTCATCATCTGATGGAGAGTAGAGGGGACGGCTCCAGCCATATGGATAAACGGCCTTCCCAAAAGAAGGTTGTAGCTAGTGTCTATGTCCAATACTTGGAATTGCGCACTAAACTCTGCGGGGCCCATTTGAAGGGTCAAAGTCACAGCCCCTAAGGTGTCTCTTTGCACACCATCAAATGCCCTTACATTGACCTGATTCTGCTCCAGTTTCCCAAGGTCAAAATTTAGTTGCCTCAACGTCGTCAATGGGCAAATATTCAAACCGGACCCATCATCTACCAAAACACAGTTGACAACCTTTCCCCGACATATCACGGTAATGTGTAGGGCTTTGTTGTGGGATCTTCCTTCGACTGGCAACTCATCGTCACAAAAGCTGATCCGGTGCCCCTGAATGACTTGATGAATCATAGCGGCCACGTTATCACTACTTGTACCTGAGGGTACGTATGTATCATCAAGAGCTTTCATTAAGGCTTGCCTGTGGGACTGAGAGCTCATCAGCAGGGCCCACACGGAGATCTGAGCCGGAGTCTTCTCTAAATGTTTGACGATAGAATAGTCCTTCGGTTGCATCCTTCTCCAAAATTCCTCTGCTTCCCCCTCGCTTATCGGCCTCTTAGCATGGTCCTTCTTCTGTCCTCCGAGAGCAAGCTCATCAGGAGTGTAGCACCTTCCGGACCTGGTCATGCCTTGGGCCACGGCAGTTTCAATGACAAATTTGGGCTTAACGAGGGTTTTCGAAGGCACCAAGGCAACAGCCTTTGCAGGTGTCAGAATAACAAACTTCCTCCTTTCTTTGACGCTTAAAGAAGCGACAGCCCTTTCCAAGTCCTCATGCATAATAGGGGTAATCATCTTTGTTCCACACCCGTCTTCATCCGTTTCAATCATATTAAGGTTGTCACCTCCATGATTCGGCAACGGATTCGTGTTGACGTTTGGCACTGCCGGTTGAAGAGAAACTACCTCCTGATCGATCAGGTCTTGGATTTTGTGCTTGAGGTTGATGCAATCTTCCGTGTCATGTCCAACACTGTTGGAATGATAAGCACACCTTTGATCTGGCCTGTAGAACTTCGAGTTAACATCCCCGGGTTTGGGCCCCACAGGGTGGATGTATCCATCTGCGGCTAGCCTCTCAAATAGTTTGGTCCGGCTTTCAGCAAGTGTGGTAAAGTTCCTTGAAGGCCTTTTTTCAAATCTCGGACGGGAATTATCATAACCGCTTTGCCGAGGGGGAGGCACCCGCTGATAATTTTGGGTATTTGTACGAGGAGCTTGGCTCCGGGGATAAGGGTTTGCCTGGAAATTTGGCATTGGAGCTTGGTAATTCGGGAGGGGGTCCTGGTATAATGGAGCTCGGACTTGATAAGTGGGCGGAGGTGGTCGGTAGCTCGACTGTACGTTGGCACAGTCGGGAGCAATATTCTGATAAGGGGATGGGATCGGGTATGGTTGAGGGTAATTTGGGAATATGGGAGAAAAATTTTGGAGATTGGAGGGTGGACCTTGGTACGACGAAATTTGAGCATTCTGATAGGTGGGGACAGTATTGTGGTTATTAGGATGATTGGATTGTGGGTAGTAGGATCGGTGAGACTTTGGGGAAGGCCTGGAACGATCTTGGGAATGTGACGGGTTTCTAGGGGTTTTTCTTTCCCCATACGAGACAGCGGCAACTTCCTCTCTTCGCTTTCTTATCAATCCTGAAGACCCAGGCGACGCAGATACACGGGCTATCTTCCCCGATTTTAGACCATCTTCGATAGTCTCACCAACTTTGACTATCTCAGCGAATTTAGCTCCGACCAGCAACATGATTCGATCATAGTACTCAGGCTCCTGTACCCGCACGAACACTTCCACAATCTCTTTCTCGGTCATGGGTGGCCTTACCCTCGCCGCTTCTTTCCTCCACCTATAGGCAAATTCCCTATAGCTTTCAGTTGGTTTCTGCTTTATCTTCTCTAGAGAATACCGATCGGGCACTATTTCAACATTGTAGGCGAATCGGTCAATGAAGTCCTTAGCCAATGCATTCCAACTGGGCCACTGCCTGGTTTCATGTGAAGTAAACCACTCGAGGGCCTCCCCACACAGACTTCGGCTGAAAAGCCGCATCAACAAGGCCTCATCCCTGCCAACTCCCACGAGCTGGTCACAATACGCTCTCAAATGCGCCATAGGATTGCCTGCTCCTCCGAAGGTGTCAAACTTCGGAATTTTAAAACCTTCGGGAAGGTTCAAATCTGGATGGATGCACAATTCTGCGTAGCTAAGTCCGACGGCGTCTGGGATGCACTGCAGCTCTTTCATAGCCCTTTTGATTTCTTCCTTTATATCGATCTTCACTTCTTCTTTCGCCTTCCATTCTCTTTCCTGTTCTTCATAGTGATCCAACTCAGAACCGTGCAGCTCGTGCTCGGCAGGAACGGGAACTTGGAAGGTGGCTCTTTTGGGGAGGGGTGGAGCTATAGAGGGACTTGGAACGTTTTGGGCGGTCTGGTAGTTTTGTGGGTAGGCCTGAGGATTGGTGTTCTGGCTCAAATGCGGATGGAATGCTTGGGTATTGAAGGCAGTTTGAGTTTGGTTTTGATTTTGTGGCGGTGGGGCAGTTTGAGTATTCTGAGGATGGGGTGGTATTTGAGGGTGGTTATTTGGAAGAGGTGAAGGAGTTTGGTAAGATGCAGAAGCGTATTGAGGGTTTTGGGTTGCGAGGTCAATCACAGACGGATTATGCACAGGTGTAGAAGGCTGGTTCTGAGTTGGATCTATGTTTGATGAAGGGAAGTAGACCGGAGGTCTTGCATCAGCAATATTAGTACCAAATCCAGGTGGAGGCGCATCCTGTCTCCGTTGCATTTCAACTTTCATTTCAGCAATCTGTTGCATCAGCTGCATGATCAATTCGTTCTGTTCCACTACAGTGGGCTGAGCCACCACAACATCAGTAAGACGCCCTTCGTCATTGTTGTCTCCCATAACTGTCTTTCCTTTGTCTGAATTTGATCGAGGGAAGGAATCTGTAGGACCTTTCGATCTGGTGAAGTAAGGATGATCTGCCAGCTTTATCGACACAGATCAATAAAAGGTACCTGAGATGTAAAAACAACTCAAAGGCAAATTTGTTAGTGCATATCCAGAGTACAAAATGCATAATATCGCACATAAAACAGATAAGCACACAAGTCGTTTTGTTTGAGGATATCTTAACCCACGAATAAGGGCGGATATATATTTTGAACAAACAGGAATTTGTTTGTTTGGAGCTATCTTGGGAAATCTGAATCACGTTGAGCTATGGTCTTCTTGCAGCTGCTTTGCGACGTCCGTTGATCTTATCTTTGTATCTCCGAAACATGGAGGAGAATGAAAATTTTCTGTGATAGGGGCCGGGCCGGGAAGGCTGCCTACGTATCTCACGAGGAGAATTCAGGCCCAACGTAGTTCGGATTTTAGGATGAAAATTTTCCATTCATTCTTTCGTTGTGATTACAAGGGAATTGAAAAACAACATTGAGATTTCTAGAAGACCACATTTGGAGATTTCTTGTCTTGTGGCTGCGTCATTCCTTTCCTTTCAGACGGTCGAAAATGGAGGCTTGTAGACGATTTCTTCTTCATCATCCTCCTCAGTCACTTTACGGTCGGGGCCACTGTTATCTGCTCCCAGATCATGGGCGAGGTATTTTCCGCCCTTTGGGTCGCTATGGGTCGCCAATTCCTCGTCGAGCGCCGCGTTTCTGTCCAACAACACAGCAGTCTCGATATCTATCTTCGCCTCTCTCGCCTTTCCTTCGTGTATCTCCAAACGAAGCAAGTTCAACCTTTTCCTTAGGCTTTCGGTTTCCATCTCAACCTCCTTCTTTCTCTTTATCTGTGACGCCAGATCTTCATCCAGGGTTGTGACCGCAGCTTTGTAGATCGCCGTGGTCACGTCTACTTTGAGTCCTTCCTCCTTAACCCTCTGAATCTCTCGAGTGACTCGCTCGATCTTTCTTCGCAATTCCTCCTCAGTGAGCTCCGTCTGGACGTTCTTGCCTTTGTCCATAGCGGTGATTCGACTTTCCTGAGATGACAGAGCGGTATTTAGGATTTATGGTATGGATTTTGTGTGAGAAACTTGAGACTCGGGAATTTTGGTCGGACATTTGTAATGTTGGCTTCTGTATACTCTTTAGGATTTTGGCTAGGAGTGGGTTTACGATATCCTCAATCAAAGCAACATAACACATAAACATTTAAACAAATATATCGTGTCCTAAACATGCATGTGACCCCTTTGTGCCAAGGGTAGGCCTAACGAATTGAAGGATGTATATGCTTTTTTAAACCCGATTATTATCCCCCACAAAATTTCATTAGTAGCATCCAAAATGTCTGATAAACATAAAACAGAAAATAGTCCTGAAAAATAAATTACAAAACAAAGTACAAATAAAACTGTCCCACGCAGGGGATGGTAAAAATCATGCCTCCTCTGATCCTTCGCCAAGTCTGGTCCTCTTGGCGATGTTGACTTCTTCCCACATGGCATATCTATTCGCCCAGAGATGATCTCTTGCCAATCGAGCTCCTTCTTGATGACTGAACCCCTCTATCGATTGAATATGTCGCTCCATGCTATCATCTAACTCTGTCATGCATTGTCTGGCCCTTCGCAGTTCTTGTTTCAATCGAGCTATGACTTTGGCATCTTCGGAATGACGACGTTGATGCTCTAATTCACTCTTATCAAACTTCTCTTGAAGGCGGTGAAGTCGGACTTGATGTTTGGCTCCAACATCGGCAATAATGTGAGGAACGTTTGGACCAGGCTCAATTGTTCCAGCGAGACTCTTTTTCAACCATTCTTTGTACTCCCTCGAACATTCTGGACGAAACCTATCTGGTACAGGCTCACCCAACACTCTTCGAGATCTCCACATCCTACGCATGTCTTCGGAAAATGCCACTCGCCCATTCTCGTGGTCAGTTACGAATTTCCTCATATCAGCAATCTGGGGCAACTCTTGCTTCCCTCCTAGTTGCCTCAGCACTCGACCGGGGGCGTATGGCCTAGTTCCTCTTAACCCAGCAAATACCAAATAAGGGACCTTTTCAGCTCGAACCACCATATTCTTAGTTACCACCAAACTATCTATCGACCATTGTACGTCTTCTTCTCTCAACCCTCGAAGCCTCGGATACCAAAAACTCTCTCCTCCAGTCTTGTTGCAACGATTATGATACAACCACCAGTCATGACTATGTAGCTCGTCGGATCGTCTAAAGGGATCTGGTTCTTTGGGGTTATGAGTCTTGATTAAATGACGCATCATCCACCACTGTAGTATCAAATTACACCCTTGAAAGAAGCGTTCTCCGTTCTGACACTTGTCTAAAGCCCTGTAGATGTCGGCCAGAATCATGGGCGCTAAAGTGTAATACTTCGTCGATGTTTTGTAATCCACTCCATAAAAAATGGCATGAGTGACCATAAATACACTAGGATGAATAGTGTATTTTGGCCCTTGGGGAAAAACCATCGTGCCGAGCAAACATATCGCAAATGCAAGGGGACGCGCCTCTTTCCATTTTTCTTTTGAGACGAACTCATCTTCATGTTTCTCATAAGCCCTTGCACGCCCAAATCGATAATATAACTTTCTGAAAGGTATATTCGGACCAGGGAGTTTGTCCATCCACTCGGCTTTAACCAATGACAATATCTCTTTAATTTTGGCGAAATCCCATGTTATAGGATTTAGGAGATCTGTATCTGGATGTCGTTTCCTTTTGTTGCACATGGCGATACTTTCATAACTGATGAGAATTTCTTCTATAGTTGGCGTCAACTCTACTTCCCCGAATCGAAAAACCATATTCTCGCTATCCCAGAATTTCACCATCGTTCCAATTAAGCCAGGCCACGCATTCATCTCTAACAACGACGGAAGATGACCTATGTGTTTCTGAACAATTCCTTTATCTTCGTTGTTCATGAACTTCCACCATACTTTGAGGAAAGGGTCAGGGACAGTAATCATTCTTGTTTTCAGAGGTTTGTGTGCCGGGTTCATCCTACAAAAATAGCGAACAAAATTTAGTCAATCCCCCACCCCGTGGACAATAAAGCGTTTTTAAAATGCATATACATCCTTCAATAAACACATAAACATGATTGTCCGTTTTTGGCAATTTAGGCCAAATAGACACAAGGTGGGCTTCTAATGGGCCCAACACGCCTTGGGCGTTGGGTCGTCTTAGTTCAAATGCTCTTACGTTCGGGATTTTGGCTCGGCTCTACGCTAGTTGACTAAGAGTGGCTTTTGAAAGGACCGGGAACCCAAACGGACAATTTGGGTTGAAACTCGCGACAACCATTGGACGCCTGACGAACCAATAAATTGCCGCTAATTTCGAAAAAGGGTGAGTATAAAAAAGTCCGGCTGCGGTTCCGCAAACCGTCCTTGAATATACTATACATATATATTGGAAATATGCCATGAATGCAACGACAATTTATGACAAATTTAAACATATTCAGTACAAACAATATTTTAACAAAAACAGTTAGTCAAACAGTCAAATCTTATGGTTAGAACTTAATTAATCCCCAGCGGAGTCGCCATTTCTGTTTTATTTAAAAATTACTATTAACTATTTTTTGGTTTAAAAATGAAAAAATATTGACTAGGTTTCAAAAAATCAATTAATCTTATTATTTAAGAAAAATTGACTTTTCGAATTACGGAGTCGCCACTTGATTTTGATAAAATCAAGAAAAATTTCAAAAGATTTAAAACAGATTAAAATCAATTGAAAAAACAAAGGTTCGAAGTTCAATGTACATCCCGAGAAGGTATTAGGCCCTCGGGATGTCCGCTAACTTGCGGTTGACCGGCGATTTGACTAAATGACTATTAAAAATAAATGGTTAACTAAATAAAAAGAAATTCGCTTTAATATTTTTTATTTTCATTGTTATTATTTTTATTTATTTCTAAAGGGAGATATTTTGAGGGAATTAATTTAAGGAAAACTAAATTATGATAAAAGTAAGTAAAACAAAAATAATAAAATTTAAATAATGAAAAATGGCCACCCCTTTAGGAGATTTTTTTTTTTTTTTTAAAAAAATTCTACCAAGATATTAAATAATTCAAACAAATAAATAATAGAGAAAGAAATATTTGAACTTGGGCTTGATTGCCCAAATTCATTCAATTGGGCTTTGGCCCACCTGTCCTAATCTATTTACTTAGATTTGGGCCTTCTTTAAAACCTGCAGAAAAAAAAATGGCCTTTGGGCCTGTTAATAAAGGGGGGGGGGGGGGGGGGGTGAAGGGCCCTGGCCCAATCCTGAAAAAGAATCACAAAGTATACACAAGTGTATACATGCTGTATACAGCATATATTTGACCCATTTGGACCTCTCAAGCCCCGCACCTATTTGAATATATATTTTTCGCTACTTTTCCCTGTATTGCCCTGCGTATTTGTACCTGTACAATTTTTAAAACTTACTTAACAAATGTATATCGTCGCCCGATAATGTATACTAATGTATACGGGCTGCACCCTACGTCCGCATTGTTTGCCTAATTCCGAATTTTAATTAGAATAGGCGTCCCTCTACGTTCCCCTGCCAATCACATTTTTTACACATATTTATATTATATCGTGTCTGTATATCAGTGTATACAGACTGTATATCAGCCTGTTTTTCGACTTTCGAGAGTTTAAAGTCCCTTTCCAGAAGCATATTTTCACTTCCATCAACCCAGATTTTGGATTAGGCCTCCTGTGCACATTTCAAACTGTATATCAGTGTATTACGGATGTATACAGCTGGTATACAGCTTCTCAAATCTGCAAAACTTGCTTTCCAGCACTGAAGCTGCTGGTTTTCCGACCTGCAAATTAATTTCCAGCAGCTCTCTTCTTTTGTTCAACCTGTACGCCAGTTTTGAGGGGGTCTACGACTCGAAGAATATGTTTTGAGCCTTTACGGCTCCACGAGAGAATGCAACGAGTTGGAGTAGAATCCATAAGGATTCGAGAGGAGTTTCACATGCGATAAAATAGAAGTAAGTTAACATGTGAACGATGACGTAAACCAGATGTATTTTGAATGAAACGCAAATAAAAGAAACACATATAACTTTAGAGAAGGCCGAATGAAACCCAAACTAAGAAAATTGATCAAAGCTAAGGAAGCAAACTAAGCCTAAACAATAGCAACTCATGTTTGTCATTAAGCAAATTTATCACTAAAGCATGCAGTGAATGAACATGGATCATTAAATTCAGGCATACAAAGGCCATTAATTAGTCGAATAGCTACCAACACAAACGATAAAATGCATACCCGAGGACCTCACTGAGAATAGCACTATGAACTAGAGGGATAAAAGGTCCATTTTAAAGTGAGATAGCATGAATGAATCCAAGCAAACGACAAAACGTACAACACTATTTGGCAACTAGAATTTGAACTACCAACAAACCATATTTCAGACGAAACGAGATAAGAACTAAATTAAGATCGAACCATACAATTTCAAGAAGCACAAATCGAAGTGTACCCCTCCCCTACGCACTTAGAAACTCAAACTATTCCAAAGGGAAAAACACATTATAGCTCCATAGGGAATTCTTAGAAGAAGAAAGAAAGACAAACTTAAACAAGACTTGAACCAAGATTTGTATTCTATCAGGCAACGAAATCTTATGCTAAGGCAATAACCCATGATGAACAGAAGGGTAACAAAGCTTACATAACAACAATGACGTAGTAGGGAACATCATAGGCATTTGAGACATAATGCAAATCGACGCTAGAAATCGAATCCGATACTTTAAATGCAAATCACAATGAAATCCATAACCCATCAATCAACAAGAAACCTCAATACTGGACACATTTACAGTAGAAGCAAACCAAAGTCGAACTCGAATCGATGAATTAAACAAAGCTTAACTGAGATAAATTAACATAAGCATAAACTGTATTTACCTTTTCGAAAGCAGCGAGCGGAAACGACGAGCAAGATAGCAAGCTTCCACCACCGAAATGAACTCCAAACGGTTCCAAAGGCGAATCAACAAGCAGAAGAAACAGAATCGCGGCTTTCAATCTCCTTGAAGTCTCTTTCTTAAGTATTCACACGTAAATGTATATGATTGATGATTTCTAGCCTTAAGGTAGAGAAAAGTTCTCAAAAAAAATCCCCCTGTGACTGAAAAATCGAGGGTATTTAGAGGGGGACGCTAGGCTTCCTCTTTGAATTCGAAATTCGAAATTCCCTTGGGTCAAACCCATTGCGTGCTGGCGAGAGTGACCGTGACGTCTTGCGTGTCGCAGACCTGCGTGACAGCGGCAGGAATGGGTCTCTGCCATTCCGTCTCGTTCACGCGAAGGGGAAGGGAGAAGAGTGTGGGGAGTGACGCGGGGTTGTTGGCGAGTCGCGTCTGAGTTTTCTGGATTTCTGTCGAGAGGGGAAGGAGAGAGCGAGCGTGGGGGAGACGCGGGAAGGAGAGGGAAGGAGAGGAGAGAGGACGAGAGTGCGAGAGCGTGGGGAGAGACGCGATGGGGGAGAGATCGCGTCTATTTTTCGCTGGGTTGTTGGGGGTTCTGAGAATTGCGCGATTTCAGGGGAATTTGTCGCGTTTCTTTCTGGGAATTATTGGCTGTGTTCTGTTTCTGGAAAAGGGGCGTGAGGAAGGGGGAAGAGGGAAGGGGAGCTGGGTCGGAGCGGGTCAGGAGATTTGGGGCTGGGTCGGGTAGGAAATTAGGGGGTTTGGGTTGGGTTAAAATTAAAGGGAGATGGGCCTGAGGTGTAATTGGGTTGGGAATAAGAGTGGGCTGATGGGTAAAGGAATGGGTTTAAGATATACATATATACATATACATATATGTATATACATATATGTATATATGTACATATATTTATTTTCGCAAGGTTTATAAAACTAACTAACTCATACCGACGCGGGTCAAAATTGGGTGTCAACAAACTTTGTGTCAAATGGTGTCAACTACAAAATTTATTTATTTATCTTGCAATAAGTCTACTACATGTGGTGTATATATATAATATATGGTTTAGATATATGTATATAAAATAAGTTTTTCACTTTTAGTTTTTCCGGCTCCGCCAACAACGGGCTTAATTAACTCTCATAAATAGAACTTATATCATAATATGCCTTTTTTATATCAAATTATTCTTTTCATTTCCTCAATAGAACTTAAAAGTAGGGCTGTGTATTGACTGGTTCGTTTTGGTTTTGAAGTTTGTCGGATTGGCTTATTGGTTATCAGTTTGTAGAGATGCTAAACCATTATAGAACCATTAAGATATTGGTTTATCGGTTATTGGTTTATTAGTTATTGATCGTTATCGGATCGGTTATCGGTTTAACCGTTAAGATTTGACACAAGAGAAAACATTAAAAATCACTTAGAAACAAGGTGACAAACCAAATAAACCATGCACTTGAGTTCACAAGTTACATCTTGCTCAAAAGCAAACACTTTTACATTGTAGAATAATCAAGTGTTTGAGACAACCAAAAATAAAAGTAGGAAATTAAACACCTAGTTGAAGACTTTATATACAAAATGGTATAAATATAATTATTTAATTTACTATCGGGTTATCGGTTAACCCATTAACAAAAAAACTTTAAACCGTTAAGAACCAATAACCCGATAACAAAAAAAATCAAAATCAAAATCAAAACCACTAAGTCAAAAACCCAATACTATAAATAAATAATTTTTTTATCGATTTCGATTCGATTTTGAACGGCCATACTTAAAAGTATATTACGGCTTCTCTATATTATATATGTATTCGTTTCATTTTTTTAATAGAACTTATAGCATATTACGACTTCTCTATATTAAGTATTTTTTTCATTTCCTTTATAGAACTTATAGCATATTACGGCTTTTCTATATTAAAAGTATTTTTTTTTCATTTCCTCAATAAAACTTATTAGCATACTACGGCTTCTCTATATTAATATTAAGTACTTTTTCGATTCCTCAAATGCATATTTAGATTAATGATTGTTTAATTAAGTCCAATAATAGAACTTATAATTAGAAGTAAGTTTACTAGCATAGCACGGCTTCTCTATATTACATATCTTTTCATTTCCTCAAGTACATATTTAGATTAATGATTGGTTTAATTAAGTCCAATAATAGAACTTATAATTAGGAATAAGTCTATTGCATAGCATAACTTTTCTTTATTACATATTCTTTTCATTTCCTCAAGTGCATATTTAGATGGATAATTAGCTTAATTAAGTCTAATAATAGAACTTATTATTAGGAATTAGTCCATATTACGTCTTCTCTATATTATTATACACACTCTTTTTCATTTCCTGACCAAGTGTTTATTTGATAAATGGCACTTGTCATATTTAAAATTTACAAATCTAAATTAAGTTAATTTAACAATCTTCTTAATTATAGTTAAAAAATGAATTATGAAAAAAAAACTCACCAACTTTGGTAGAGTTTTTGCTCTGTAAAAATGAAATCAGTCTCTTTCTTTCTTAATTATTTTACTGTTGTTTAACTAATGTATGATCTCATTATAACTTTATCTTTGGTTTTATTTGGTCAGATAATAATAAATAAAAAATATTTAGTTTTCTAAAACAAGCGCGCATTGAGAATTGTACGACTACAACATATAACATCGATATTAACATGTTTTACTTTCCAGCAAGATGAGATCAAATATACGAGAATTTTAACAATTAATTGTATATATGTCATTACATTTGAGAAGTGTACAATGGTAAAATAAATTGAATAATTTTTTTTTTTTGACTTGATATAGGAAATGGTATTTAGAGGAACAGATACAATTGCCATTCTTGTAGAGTGGATTTTGGCAAGAATGATTTTACATCAAGATGTTCAAGAAAAAGCACAAGAAGAAATTGACACATGTGTGGGTCAAAACAGAAATGTACAAGACTCAGACATACAAAATCTTCCTTATTTGCAAGCTATAGTAAAAGAAGTTCTTAGATTACATCCACCAGGCCCACTTCTCTCTTGGGCTCGTTTAGCTATGCATGATACTTATATTGACAAGTGTTTCATTCCAGCTGGAACAACTGCAATGGTCAATATGTGGGCTATTACACATGACCCAACTATTTGGGAAGATTCATGGGCGTTCAAGCCCGAAAGATTTATTAATAAAGAAGACTTTTCAATCATGGGATCGGATCTTAGGCTTGCTCCGTTTGGATCTGGACGTCGGGTTTGTCCAGGAAGGGTACTGGGGTTAGCCACAGTGCACCTATGGATAGCTCGACTTCTTCAACGATTCAAATGGCTTCCAAATAAACCTGTTGATCTTTCAGAATGTTTGAAGCTCTCTCTTGAGATGAAGAAACCTTTAGCTTGTCGTGCACTTAATCGAAGTAGCATTTAA
The DNA here is from genome assembly GCF_036512215.1 of Solanum lycopersicum. Classification (NCBI taxonomy): domain Eukaryota; kingdom Viridiplantae; phylum Streptophyta; class Magnoliopsida; order Solanales; family Solanaceae; genus Solanum; species Solanum lycopersicum. The sequence continues at coordinate 10,811,091 of NC_090804.1, forward strand.
GTAATTCTAATCTAAATATTGGTGTTATCACTTAAAAATCATATGGATGAAAAACAAAGTCTATAGCAGCTTGAAATGTGGTTAACATGTAAATGAGTTGATATGGCCTTTGGCAAATTAAAATATGATCATGATATTTTACCTTTCTCTAAATCTAGTTTATTTCCTTGAATATACTTTATGATTGTAGAGCAAGTTCATTATTTGTGTCACAATTCGAAAATGTTTATGATGACGCCTATCATCATAACCCACAGTAGGCAAATTAAAATCAAACATGAAGAGTCAAAATTGGAGCTTAAGTCAACAAGTCGCTTCAAAAAGCCGAGTCAATCTACTTAATGGTGTTTTAATTAACAAAAATAAAAATTAGGCAAATCACATAGTATAAGAAAGAATTACTTTCTATCTCTATTCTTTCATTAATTACCAAAAATCCCTATTTTTAGTGCCTTTTGGATACTTTAATATTGCAGGCGGATACTTTAATTAATAACGGGCTGATACTTAAATTATTAAATTGTTGTTATCAGTTTACTGCGTTAAAAAGGGTTTTAAAATAGAAACAATAATTAACTCCCACAAATTACGCGTACGTTTCTCCCTTCAACCAATCAGTCGTTCATAAACCTCTAACTGATTTTTTTTTAAAAAAAATCAAATTGTGAAACCTTCTGCTTGTTCTTCGAAAAATAGTAAAAATTTAATTCAAATAATTTTGGAACGGAATTTTGTGAAGGATCGATATGAGTATTTCGATCTTGTTAAGGCATTCTGGATCATGAGAAAGTGATGTTAGATACGAGCGATACAAAAGTGATGGGATAGTGATTGGGAAATATTGCGTTCGAGAATCTTATTTCAGCAATTGCAGCTGAATTGGGTATTTGATGAATTGAAAAAAACATTGATATCATATACTTTATGATACAATTATCTGATAATATTCTTCACTTTTTATAATGTATTCGTTAATATATTAACCATAATACACTAATCAGGACCATCCCGACCGAGGGCTAAACATAGATCTACTATGGTCTTTTTTTTGATTCTTTTATCTTATTTCCGGTTCCAATTTCTGGGAGCATTATGTTGAGTCACTCCAAGAGTAGAATCAGCAGCTCACCTCACGTTTTAGGAACCGAGGAATCACACGTAGACGGACCTGAGCATTCTCCTGCTCTACGGAGCCCTCTGGAGCTAGAGTTGGGGCTGCTTGACGCTCTTCTCCTTTCGAGTGAATTGAATTACTTCGGCTCGGATGCCTTTGATCAAATATTAAGTGTTGGGCTATTGCCCATATTCCATCCAAAGGCCAATGGTGAAATCCTACTTGGAAAAGGATTGGAATTATTCTATTTATTTGGTTTCCAATTCTATTAGGAAAAGGGTTGGAATTGTAATCCTATTTGTAGTTGGTTTTGACTTTGTAAGGAAAAGCACAACTCTATAAATAGAGGATGGTCTTGAGAGAATAATTAATTGCTCATTGGTATTGTCATTGAAAGACATTAGAACATAAGAGAGGTTTTTGAGAGAGCTTTCAACAAGAGAAAAAGAGAGAAAGAAAAGAATTCTTTTGCTGCAGTTTTTTTCTCCGATCAACAACGTTCAGATCGTGTTTTCCAATTAACTAATCATTGGATCGGACTGAAATTTGGACTGAGTGTTCCTGACATCTTGGTGGTTGATTTGAACGGTGGAGATCGGATTAGGAGGTTAGAAAGATCCTGTTTTAGGTCCCATACAGAAGCTGAGTTTGGGTTGTATTTCTTTCTATTTATCTTTTATTGGTGTAGCTATTGTTTGTTTTCTTTTGGCACTTGTTGTAGCCATTAGAAGAATATTTGTAACCTTCTTATTGGTATAGTGAATCAATTCGGATCTTGTCGATCCCGTAGTGGTTACCTTCGGTTTGAAGGGTTTTTCCACATTAAACTTGGTGTTCTTTATTGTTAGATTTTTGGTTTCATCTTTTCGTCACAATAATTGGTATCAGAGCTAAGGTTATCTATATGGAGGAGAATATGAGTAAGATGATATGTCTAAACAGAAGAAACTACAATATATGGAAAAGCAAGATGAAATATCTATTGTTCGTGAAGAAGATGCATCTTCCGTTTTTTATTGCTCATAAATCCCAGAATGTGACCGATGAAAATTGGGAATTTGAGCACCAACAAGTATGTGGATATATAAGACAATGGGTTGAAGATAATTTTCGCAACCATATTGTGAATGAGACACATGCTAGAACATTGTGGGAAAAGTTGGAGACGTTTTACGCTTCAAAAAACTGGCAATAACAAGTTGTTCTTGTTAAAGCAATTGATGACCTTTAAATACAAGGAAGGCAGTCCTATTCTTGATCATATAAATGATTTTCAGGGTATTCTTGATCAGCTATCAGGAATGGGGTCTGAATTTTGATGATGAAATACAAGGACTTTGGCTTCTTGATACTCTAACGAATTCTTGGGAAACTCTTCGTGTTTCTTTAACAAATTGTGCCACTAGTGTAAAGGTGACTATGTAATATGCAAAGAGTGGTGTGTTGAATGAAGAGGTTAGAAGAAATTCTCAAGACACATCTTCACATTCAGATGTTCTATATACAGAAGATCGAGGGAGACATAAGACAAGAGATCCGAGGAGTACAGTTAAAAGCAAAAGCAAGTCAAAATTCAAGAATCCAAATATTATATGTTATCATTGTGGAAAGAAAGCACATATTAAAAGATTTTGTAAACAATTGAAGAAAGATCTTAAAGAAGGGAAGAAGGAAGAAAATAATGAAAATAATGTTGTTGTTGTTGTCCAAGATCACCTTCTCTTTGCTTGTGATAAAGACGTCATCAATTTTGTATCTCAAGATACAAGTTGGATAGTAGATTCTGGAGCCACATCACATGTCACACCAAGAAAAGACTTCTTTTCATCTTATACTTCTATTAACTCTGAGGTGTTAAAGATAGGTAATACTAGTGAGGTTAAGGTGTTTGGTGTTGGCACTGTTTGTTTGAAAATCAATACCGGTTCAACGTTGGTCCTTCAGAATGTCAAGCATGCTCCAGACATTCCCTTAAATTTGATCTCTGTAGACAACTAGATGATGATGGATATTATAATGACTTGTGCAATGGCCAATGGAAGCTAACCAAAGGCTCACTGATTTTAGCTCGAGGAAGAAAATATTCAAATTTATACGTGACACAAAGATCGATTCTTGGTGACTCTATAAATTTGGTGGAGAGCGAGACTCTATCAGAATTGTGGCACAAGAGGCTTAGTCATATGAGCGAGAAGGGGATCACATGTTTGGATAAAAAGAATTGACTTGCTGGTATGAAACAAACAAAAGTGAAAAGAAGTGTCCATTGCTTAGCAGGTAAACAGAAAAGAGTTTCTTTTCACAGTCATCCTCCTTCAAGAAAGTCTGAGCTATTGGAGCTAGTACACTCAGATTTGTGTGGTCCTTTCAAAGTGAAGTCAAAAGGTGGTGCACTTTACTTTGCTACTTTCATTGATGATCATTCTCGCAAGATTTGGGTATATCCTTTAAAATCCAAAGATCAAGTGTTTGATGTGTTTAAACAATTTCAAACCTTATCTGAGAGACAAACGGGAAAGAAATTAAAATGTATTCGCATTGATAATGGTGGTGAGTATACTGATCCTTTTGATAACTACTGCAAATCGCAAGGAATTCGTCATCAGAAGACTCCTCCAAAGACTCCTCAATTAAATGGTTTGACAGAGAGGATGAACAGAACTTTAGTTGAGAGAGTTAGATGTGTGCTTTCAAAGGCTAAACTTCCAAATTCTTTTTAGGCTGAAGCACTTAACACTGTTGCTTATGTTATCAATTTGTCTCCTGTTTTTGCTTTGGATGGTGATGTTCCAAATAGAGTTTGATTTGATAAGGATGTTTCTTATGATCACTTGAAAGTGTTTGAGTGTAAAGCTTGTGTGCATATTCCAAAAGATGAGAGGTCGAAATTGGATGTTAAAACTAAGCAATGTATCTTCATTAGTTATGGTCAAGATGAGTTTGGATATCGCTTTTATGATCCAATTGATAAGAAACTCATTAGAATTCGTGATGTTGTGTTCTTTGAAGATCAAACTATTGAAGATATTGACAAGACTGAGAAACTAGATTCTCATACTGATGAGAGCTTAGTTGATGTTGATCCAATTTCTATTATTGATACATCTTCTGCACATGAGGGAACCCAAGGTAATGATAAAGATAATGATGAGAGTGTAGAACATATAATTGTTCCAACTGATGATGTTGTAGTTGATAGTCAACCAACTAATGTTGGGATGACCGTTTCGGATGCTCCGGAAACCTCTTGTAGAAGATCTACTAGAGAGAAGAGAAGATCAACATGTTATTCTCATGATGAGTATATTCTGTTGACTAATATGGGAGAACTTGAAGGTTATGATGAATTCATGTTAGATACTCATAGAGATAAGTGGAAAGAACTCATCGTAGACAATCATGAGTTTTGTAGAAGTGTGGCAGACAGGAAGCATGTTAAAAGTTCCTCCACTTGAAGTCCATTTGGCCCCTTGGTTGGAGGGGAAGTTTGTTAGGCTATTGCCCATGTTCTAGCCAAAGGCCTATGGCCTAATCCTACTTGGAAAAGGATTGAAATTATTCTCTTTATTTGGTTTCCAATTCTATTAGGAAAAGGATTGGAATTGTAATCCTATTTGTAGTTGGTTTTGGCTTTGTAAGGAAAAGAACAACTCTATAAATAGAGGATGGTCTTGAGAGAATAATTAATTGCTCATTGGTATTCTCTTTGAAAGACATTAGAACATAAGAGAGGTTTTTGAGAGAGCTTTCAACAAGAGAAAAAGAGAGAAAGAAAAGGGTTCTTTTGCTACAGTCTTTTTCTCCGACCTGTAATGTTCAGATTGTGTTTTCCAATTAACTAACCGTTGAATCGGGCTGAAATTTGGACTGAGTGTTCCTGACATCTAAGTGGTTGATTGGAACGGTGGAGATCGGATTCAGAGGTCAGAAAGACCTGTTTTATATCCCAAATAGAAGCTGAGTTTGGGTGGTATTTCTTTCTATTTATCTTTTGTTGGTGTAGATATTGTTTGTTATCTTTTGGCACTTGTTGTGTAGCCATTAGAATAATATTTGCAACCTTCTTATTGATATAGTGAAGCAATTCGGATCTTGTCGATCCCGTGGTGGTTACCTTCGGTTTGAAGGGTTTTTCCACATTAAACTTAGTATTCTTTATTGTTAGATTTTCGATTTCATATTTTCGTCACAACATTAAGTGCAATCATATGTGTAAGGTATCTTGTTAGTTTTGCATTTCTTTTGGTTATTAATGTATAAGTTAAAGATGTTGGATGAAGAATGATTAATATGAAATTCTTCAGCCGTGTGCACAATAAAGTATCATATTGTGATATATCTATTTATTAAAGTATCAATTAAATTTGGTTAGTGAAATAAGGATATTAAATGAATTTTGAATTAGTTAACAAATTTGTATCTGAATATGAATTAATTTGTTCTCATTAATCTGCGTTATATATTAATATGTGTGCATAGTACTATTTAAATAAAATTATTTGTAATAACGTATTTTGTGTTGTTTTTTTATTTTTATTTATGTAGTAGTACAATAAACTTGATCAAATAACAGATATATATGGTGTAATTGAAAAAAATAGATGGTAAAGAAGTATCTTCAAGATGTTGGGTAGGAAAGCTGGTCTAAGTCTCATGCATTAGTGAACTGGGGAAGAATGATGACTTCAAATATAGCTGAAATGTATCAATGGTTGCCTTGTGATACACGACAACTATCCAATATAAACTTTCTGGAAGAAACTAGAATTCTATTTGGTTCTTGAAATTGCAAAAATCAGATATAACTTCTTATACAAAGGAATCATTGGGAGGAGATTTGAAGAAATATTGATTATAAACGCGTCAAAAAGTACAAAAATGAAGGTACATAATTGTATTACAAGTATTATGTATCTTACTTTACTTCTAATTATATTATTATTTATACCAAATTAAAAAAAAACGTGTGATATATCTCTAATTTGTAAAGAATTGCGGGTTGTTCCATCTTCTGGATTTACTTTTTCAGTGTATGAAGGTGGGATAAGAGTACATTGTTTGTCTTGAGAGAAAAATTTGTCCATGTGGCAGATTACAACATGACGAGATACCTTGTCCGCACGCGATGACTGTTTTGAAGAAGAAGAATATTATAGATCTACACCCCTACTGCTCTGATTACTATACACATTAATGGATTAACAAATACTTATGCAGTTCCAATGGAACCAATGCCAGACAAAAGTAGTTGTACAGCTCCAAACTGTGTTTTGGAAGAAGTCGTCTTGCCACTAAGATACAAAAAAATGTCTGGTAGATCAAGAAAAAAAATCCAGATGAAAAGATTACAACAAAAATAAATTGTTGTGGACATTGTGGACAAGAAAGTCACAATATAAGAACATGTTTTCCAAAGGATTCTTGATGAGTATTTTTTAAGAATTTTTATGCTTCGTGTGTACTAATTTTCTAGATATTTTGAATTTGCTAATAAGATATTATTATTTGGTGTGAATTTAACTTTATATAAATGTTACAACATACAAAATATTGAATGATACTAAATATATCAAATTTGATTATTTTATATCTAAGTGTAAACTATAATGTATCATATGTTGGTGTATATAACAATTAAGTTATTTGATAAGTGATTTAGTATCATTTATATTATAGGTCAAATATATTTTGTATCTAATAATAAACTATTATCAGCCATTATGATTTAAATCAAATTATGTCATTCAACTTGATAAATGATACTAAATATATTAAATAAATTATTTTGTATTAATTGTTACATATACACAAATCTTTTTTGATAATAATTTAGTATCATTTACATTATAGGTTAAAAATATATTGTATTTGATAACAAAATATTGTTAGTTATTATGATTTAAATCAAAGTTATATGATTCAATGTGATAAATGATACTAAATATATTAAATAAATTATTTTGTTTCAATTGTTACCTATACACAAATATGTTTTTGATAATAAAATATGTATCATATACCTAATAATTTTATGAATATAGGATACCTAACAATAATATAGTATCTGACGTTGTAATTTATTTCAAGTCTACCACACGTTAATGTATACTAAATAAATTGAAAATCAGTTTGTTTCACAAGTGTGTAAAATATAGTATCAGATATTATGTATACAATGGTTATATTGTATCAACAGTATTAGTATAAATCATAGTTATAAAAAATAAATTGTAACAAGTTACTATATATTAAAGTATATATTTGGAGAAAAAAATAAAATTGAAATACATTTCTAGACAAAAAAAATATTCATCAAATTAATAATTACTTAGTAAGATTGTGTTGAAAGAAGAAGAAAAAATACAAAATACTAAATAACGTATCTTCAGCACAATAAAAACCTAACTATTCTACATTAATCAGTCCATCTTCTGCTGGTGTAGTCTAGCCTTAACTTTGTCCATATCATACTTCTGTAATAGTGTTCCGTATCTATTGTGAAGATAGTCATTCCAAAAACTAATAGATGAAATGTTGATTAAGTCGCTCAAATATTCAGCAAAAGCAGCTACATACATTCTACAGTGCAAATAAAAGAATCTGGTACAACTAAACTTTATACTAAAACTGAACCATAGCAAATTAATATATGTGGGCTCATGAAAATTAAAGATCCGAATATTTACGCACAGGCACCAAGCAAATGAAAGAATATTTAGCTGTCAAATGCACATATCCTTTAATTTGGGAAGCTAATAAAAGACTACTATATACTCCCAGGCCTCAACAATTAAAAGGGAGGGATGGTCTAATGTCATCCTTTTATTTTATCTAGTTATATTTTCAAATTATGGACAGAAAATAAACAAGCTCCAAGCAAGACAAGATGTAGTGCACATAAGTGTGAAACGCTAATTATTGTGCCAGAGGCCCTTCACCATATGTAATTGAAACAAGCTATCATTAAGTTAGTCACTAGGATAACTTCTTGTGCCAAGAAGAAAGTCTGTAATAAGCATAAACTTAGACATATCCAGCCTTGACTTTGTCCATACCATAATTCCATAACAGTATTTCGTATCTGTTGCGAAGATAGTAACTACGAAAACTAACAGATGGAATACTGATTTTGTCGCTCAAGTATTCTGCAAAAGCAACTATATACATTCCACAAAATTTCACTAGTCGTGATGTAAAGTGACAAAAATAGATTCAGGCCAAAATGATCCTTAAACAGATAATTGGATACAATAATGTTCATGTGCAACACATAAAAGGTACAAAATTTCAAAAATTATGTTAGTCGTTATATAAAGTGACAAAAATATTAACACGCCAAACTGATACTTAAAAAGTATCTAAGAAACATCAATGTTCATGTGCAAAACATAAAATTATCACAAAAATCAATATTTCTTGTGTGCATTGAAATAGTTGATACTGTATGAGTTTTGTTCACTTTTAGATACATTAATGTTCATGTTATTTGATACTAAATAACAATAAAACATTAAAATTAAACATATATATTAAATACATTAATGTTTCTTTGCAATACATAAAAGGTACACAAATTTCATTAATCGTTATATTAAGTTGCGAAAAAAAAAACAGATCAAACTGATACTTGAAAAAGTATCTAGGATACATTAATGTTCATGTGAAAACATAAAAGTATCACAAAATTCTTGCATTCAATGTGTGCGGTGAAAAGTTGAAATAGACGATACTTAAATGAAAAAATAAGAATCATCAAACTAAAGAAAAGATATGAATATGAGCGAAAATGTACATACCATGGTTTGTGTTAGTCGAATAATTGGAGGTGCCACCTTTCTACCCCTTTTCTTTGGAGTTTTCGAATCTTCTGAAGTTGATGCATGTTTGTTCTTTACAGATTTTCTCTGCTAGAACTTGGATTTGTCATGACTATCGGGTCATGCGACTTTTTAGAACTCAATTCTTTGATGTTTTCGATTCTGAAACAAAAACTAGAGATTCGTTAGAAGTTAGATTGATATTGTAAACAAAAACAGTAGGTACACAAAAAAAATGAAGAAATCGTAATGTAGAAAATGATGACCTATTTTTGACTTTAATCCGGATGAATAGGAATAGGTTTCTTTTGAATTTCAAATTTACTTGAAATTAATAAAAGAAAATTTTAGTGGGAAAAATTTTTGGCAAAATTTTTGGGAATGAGAAATTCTAATTTTTAGTTTCAAGGTGAAAAGTACTGGTTAAATATCATTGGGTGTCAAAAAAGTATTTTTAAATTTTAATAAAAGAGTAGGGAAATATCGAGAATAGTAAAAGTAAAGTTGTGTAGTTAAGTAATTATTCCTTTAAAAAAACCTCTGTAGTAGCCTACTAACTCGACAAATCTATTAACTTTGGTAGGAGAAGTGGGCCTAGCCCAATCACAAACTGCCTCTATCTTCATTAAATCACCACAATCCCATCTTTTGTACAACACGTACCCCTAAAATGCTATAAACTCGAGCCAAAACTCAAACGTAGAGTTTTTTTCATACATGATCCTGCAAAGTCTAAAGCGCAACCCTCAAATGTAGCTCACATTGCTCCCTACACTCCAAGTACACTAGAATGCCATCGATGACCACTATCCAAATGATTCCGAATAGGGCATGAACACACAGTTCATCAAATCCATAAATGTTAACATTGGTCAAACCAAAAGACATAACTATGAACTCATAGTGGTTGTAAAGAGTTCTAAAAAAGTCTTTGGAATATATATTCGTCGCTCTAACCCTCAACTGATGGTATCATGATCTCAGGTCTATCTTAAGAGCAAGATTGCATCCTAAAGTAGATCAAATAAGTCATTCATTAGCGGCACGAGTGACCCAAAACTCATGGGAATCCTCTTCCATAACACTCAAGAACCTCAGAGGACCAATTTGATAAGTCGTCCAATAATCTATTTCTCCCTAAGACATGCATGCCTAACTATAATAGGCTGCGGAATAGTTGTCACTAGAATAAAGACAAACACAAAGCAAGAAAATGACAAATAGATATCATAATAAGTCATAAAAAATGAAAAAATAATAAAAATGAGGTAATACTAATAGTAATAACTAAAGATGTTTATAAAACTATTTAATTTTCTTGTTATCATTCGTGGTAGATTTTTGCTTACATGAAATTACATTTTTACCTTTGATCATCATTCACTTCATATGTATAGAAAGATGTGTAGAATTACTTATTCTTGATAAAGTTTTGTTATAATGAAATTACATTTTTATTCTTAGTCTTCTTAATACAAATATATCATCCTATTCATTTTTATTTGTAAAGTTACTATTCAACATCTTTTTCTTTAATTTCAATTTAATATATATTATTAATTTTATCACACTTATTTACTTCCAAGTATATTAATTAGAGTCAAAATAAAAATGAAAATAATTAATTCATGATAAATTTTTATATAAAAAGTAAGCATTTTTTATAAGCATAATGAATAGAAAAAAATATTAAGAATCAAATTAAAATAATAGTAAAATAGAGTAATAATAAAATAAATATCACAATTACTCACAAAAGAAAAAAAAGTGAAGTAATAACAAAATAAGTTAATGTTAATAACAATGACTTAAGATGTTTCTAGAACTATTTTTTTTTTGTTATTATTCTTGGTAGATTTTTGTTAGCGTGAGATTACATTTTTTCCCTTGATCATTATTTACTTCATAATAGAAATATGATTCTAGAATAAATTATTATCTTTCTTAATAGATTTTTGTTAGTGTGAAATTATATTTTTGCCCTTGGTCGTCCTCCCAATTCAATCTTCTATATAATAGAAAAATACTAATAATAATAACTAAAGATGTTTCTAGAACTATTTAATTTTCTTGTTATCATTCGTGGTAGACTTTTGCTTGCATGAAATTATATTTTTACCTTTGATCATCATTTACTTCATATATATAGAAAGATGTTTCTAGAATTATTATCTGTTAGAATGAAATTACATTTTTATTCTTAGTCGTCTTTAATAAAAATATTCATCCTATTCATTTTTATTTGTAAAGTTACTTTTCAACATCTTTTTCTTTAATTTCAATCTAATATATATTATTAATTTTATCACACTTATTTATTTTCAGGAATATTAATTAGAGCCAAAATAAAAATGAAAATAATTAATTCATTATAAATTTTTATATAAAAAGTATGCATTTTTTATAAGCATAACGAATAGAAAAAAATATTAAAAATCAAATTAAAGTAATAGTAAAATAGAGTAATAATAAAATAGATATCACAATAACTCACAAAAGAAAAGAAAGTGAAGTAAAAACAAAAGAAGTTAATGTTAATAATAATAACTTAAGATGTTTCTAGAACTATTTAGTTTTTTTGTTATTATTCTTGGTAGATTTTTATTAGAGTGAAATTATATTTTTGCCCTTGATCATTATTCACTTCATATATAGAGAAATATTCATTCGTAATAGATTTTTGTTAGCATAAAATCACATTTTTACTCTTAATCGTCCTTACACTTTTATCTACTATATAATAGAAAAGAAATTACAATTGATAAACTGAAAACCCCTACCTTTTTTCAAAATTACAATAAGCCACTACATCACGCGCTCCGCATTGCTCAGTTAACCATAGGTTAGTTCCCGATGCTACCGTGGTTACTTTCTGGCCTATATATTTTCACTCTACTCCCGCCATCTTTCTTCATTTGCTGAGCAAAAACACACTCTTCTCTTCAACTTCTCCATTTCACTCGAGTCTCGTTTTTCTCTGTCAACAATGGTGAGCAAAACCTATGTCATCTCCATATGCTCTTCATATTTGTTTAATTTGTTGATTTACGTATTATTACTTCACTGCATGCCTAATTCTCAACATGATTCTCTCTAATTTCCAGGTTGTGGCCGAAAAGTTGAAGAAATCGGAGGTCACGGAGCAGGATTCACTCCTCCTAGTAAATGATCGATCTCATCTATTCTATTTTTATTTTTTTTGTTGATTTTGTATAACTCAAAGTTCCTGTATGAAATACATTATATCCCAGTGTGTGACGTAGCGACGATGTTACTTAAATGACATTATCTCGCATATTTTCGTTTTCTCATCACTTTTTGATGTTTTAGATACTCTGATTTGTATGGTTATTGCTTAATCGGTTTTTGTTAGATAGGACTACATGTGAGTCAAATCTGGAGGGTTAATCAATGATTTTTTTTATACTTGTGATTGACTAAGTTCTGTGTGTATTTTGAGTTCGTTCCCCCCGAGTAAAGTGTTCTATGTGGAACGTTATCTCGTTCAACCAATTATTAACGTATGACGCAAATATGAATTTATACTCTCTGTTTGTACCTGTTGACCTACGATTGACTCACCTTGCTTGTTTCTCTAGATCGTTGAATTGCATTTTCGCTTTTGAGCATTCTAGATCGTTGAGTGAATCTGTTTGTTTGTATTAATAACAGCATGTGTAAGATATGTTCTAGATCAATGACTGTGATCTAAGAAGCTAATAAGTTCATGAGTGCTTCTAACTTTATCTGCTTTGAATGCTATCATCGTAAGGTTTATTTGTGATTTCTGGACACTAATGCATCCCGGTGACTGAAAATTACACATGATTGAGTCACTTTTTCTCCATGGTTTTCAAAAACAGACAAGGAACTTTTTGGGTATTGCTATATTTCAACATTAGTTACATCAGAGGCCTCTTTCCTGAGAAATATTTCAGTGATAAATCTGTTCCAGCCCTAGGTAAGCTTTCTCTACAATTTTTTTTCTCTATAATATCCATCTATTCAGCTTTCAAATTTATTTACTAGATACTTACATCACAAGTCACAAGCAGAGATGAAGATCAAGAAGCTAACGCCAATGGATGCAGAGTCGTGTAGACTTATTGATTGGATGGAAAAAGGTATGTTGATCTTTTGCTAGTTTGCGAACTGAGCCTTACAGTTTATTGATTCCTTTTCATTTCTTACCCCTCTTTCTTCTCTGTCCCTAGGTGTTTATGATGCACTACAGAATAAATATCTGAAAACACTTCTGTTCTCTGTGTGTGAAGCAATTAATGGACCAATGATTGAGGAATATGCATGTAAGAAGAACCAAGATAAGTTGGTTAAGTGATGACTTCAATTAGGTTGTAGTATCATATTTGCACTGGCTAATCACTTCTGAGACTGACTAGATTACTATCTAGGACATAGTTGTTGAGATAAAAGAAAATGCTGAAAGAAGAGCTGATACTTTCATTAGTCTGGCTTGTGAAATAGCTTATACACTTAGTTGTTTACTTGCAGTTTCTTTCAGTTATTAAAGTTCTGACTCTGAAGAAGTGTCAATGAATGTCAATCGTGTTGGCATGAAGAAAGGTGGAACATTCAAGTCTAACTCAACCGATGAAATAACACCCAATCAAATGAGGTAGATATTGGTCTAATGATTCATTTTATTCTCATTTCCATACTGGTTGTTTTTTGGATTACAAGTACCTTTTGTGTTGAGAAGGAGTATGTTTCAGGAGTTCTGCTTGTAAAATGGTTCGTACATTGATACAGTTGATGAGAACTCTCGATAAGATGCTTTAAGAGGTAAAGCTTTCTATTGTTTCTAAAAAGTATGGCTTCAATTGTCTACCATCATCTTGTTGATAAGGTTCGATTCTCTTGGTATTCTCAGCGAACTATACTGTTGAGGCTTATTTATCATGATGATGTCACGGTATGCCCTTTTCACAAATTTGTTTGTTTCTATTTTTCTTTTTCTTTCCCCTTTCCTCTTTTAGCTTGCCTCTCGATGTTTGAGTTTTTGGTGAATGTAAGACTTTCATATATTGTAGCCATGCGGATTATATATTTGCATCTATAAGCACATTGCCTTAAAGTAGCTGCAATAATTATCATCTTTTATTGACATTCAGGATATAAGAGTTTTCCTATTAGAAGTCATCTCGCTTCTGTAATTATGTAGCTTGAGTTTATTTTTGAGTTTGAACCCCAAAATTGGCTCCTGTAGTCGTGTCGATAAATGGTTCTCGGCCTTCCCATAGACAGAAAACATTGCTTAGCCATATCAAAATTCGTTTCGTACAATTTTCTTAGCTTACATATTTCCAGTTCAGCTTTTAAATGTCATTTTGCTTCAAAAGTCACTCAGCTTGTCATATTTGGTCAAATAGCACTTTTGTAACAGAATTGCTGGTTGTGCAGCCTGCTGATTATGAGCCTCCTTTCTTTAGAGGCTGCACTGAAGAGGAGGCTCTTAATCCATGGACGAAAAATCCTCTGAAATCGGAGGTCGGAAATGTCAATAGCAAGCATCTCGTGTTAGCTCTGAAGGTGTGAGCCAGATCAAAGGAAAATGAATAAAACTAGTTTCCTTTTCAGTGGCCAATCAGTTCACACTGATATCTTTTCTTCCTCAGGTTAAGAGTGTGCTTGATCCTTGATGACAATAAAGATGATGTTATGAGCTTGGGAGCTGATTCTGCCGAGAGAGATGACAGTGCATCTGATACTGAGGTGGAATATTGGTTCCCCTCGCCTCAATTATTTATAAAGCTTGACTTTATTTTCTATCCTTTTAAGTATGTTCATGCGCCTGACTTTGTTAAATATCATCAATTTCAGTTCAGCGACTCTGACGAAGACCAATACATAGTTGCACCAGTTGGTAATGCACATGCCTCTATTCGACCTGTTTTGTACATGCATTTGATTCTGTCAATATTTTCTTAATATCATAGATTCAAAAAGAGAAGCTTTTATTTTTTACAGAAAAGAAAAATGTTCAGGATAAAGGTGATATGGTCGATGAAGGTACTTTTATTTGTAGCAAATGCTATTGACTTTCTTGCTGAACCGGCTTATCAAGAACTCTAATGTGTTTATTGGTTTCAGATGATACTCAAGATCCTCCAGAAGATGAACAACAACTTGTACGGGTTAAGGATTGGATCAGCACATACCATCTTGACAGAGTTGAAGTGACAGATGTTCTCTCAAATTTTCCAAATATCTCAGTGGTAATGTTCTCTGCTCGCTTTCCTATCAAGTGCTGGTTTCTCCATCATTTACTAGCCAGGCCTACACCTAGTTTTGCATCCTGATTGCAGGTTTTGATGAAGGTAATGAAATGACCTTTTAAGCAGATGATGAAGGTGTTCTCAATTTGAACTTCTATGGAGGGGAACAGTTATATTATACCCTAGTACCGATTCCCAAAGTCTTTGTGCCAAATAATGATCAGATGCTAAAAGGTTTTCTTTCTGGTTTTTAAGCTGTCCAAAGTTTCTAATCTGCTTTTTTTATTCTAGACAATTTGGAAAAGCTTGTTAAGGAAGGAATTCTTTCAAGTGCTGGCAGAGACACTTACATCACTAAGATGCAAAAGGTCTGTTGTTGTTTTCCTTATTTATTAATTATTTACATCTTTATCTCTTGAATCATAATATATTTTCCAACACCCAATATATCATATTCTTCAAGTGCAGAAATTCGACTATGAGTTTGATGTTGTGAAAAAAGAACCGGAGCGCCAACAAAACAAAATTGGCAGTCAATCTCAGCAGGCCAAGGTTGAAGATTACATGTACACGAAGGTGAAACCTGATTAGTATCCTTTGAATTGAGCTTAAAAGTATATAGTTGATATGTGTAATATCCTTCCGAAATATATCTGTTTTCTTTAGTTAATTTATATTTTCTAATCTATTAACTGTATATGTGGTTACACATGCTTGTGGATGTTGTGCTCCTACTTTTCCTCTTTCTCTATTTGTTCTTTCTGGAAGTGGTCCATTGTGTTAAAGTTCATCGCAGGGGATTGTGATTCACACTATTGCTTTACCTTGTGACTACTCCTTACATTTCAGTAATATATATGAAAGTGATTATCTCTTAATTTCTACTGTCTCTTCTCCCTTCCTCCTTTATATTTTAGAAAAGAACATATATTTGTGCATGATGACTAATTTATGGGTTGGGGGAGCTGGCCTTTACTACCTTCTAACTTTGGTGTTTATAGATAAAGAGTCATACAATTTGGGAGCTTGAAGAGAACATTTGTGTGAAGTTATATATTTTGTCCCCTCTTAAGAATTTTGGGAAGAGTAGTACATCTTCCAGTAATGTCCTATAGATTGAGGAGACAGATGTTTTGTATTTTCATTTAGCAACTCAAACAAAGGAGAGAAGTCTAGTGAAGTTAGAAGAGGAGTATGGACATTGGGGGAGGAATATGAAATAACAACTCTCTTTTAACTGCTTAAATAATTTTTTTGTGAATAGTTCACTAATGCTGATTTGCATGAAGTTGGATATTACTTTCTGTATTGCATGTTAACAACGACAGCCTCTTGTTTCAGGCTTTGTTTCATGCTCTTCCGATGAATTATGTAAGTGTTGCAAAACTCCAAAGTAAACTGGAAGGAGAAGCCAACGAAATTGCGGTGAAGAAGCTAATTGATAAAATGACAGAAGATGGATAATTTGAGTCTAAGGGCTACCGCAGACTAGGTACCCTCAGGCCTCTGGCAAACAGTATTTCCTGCTTTGTATAGAGCAAAACGAAGTACAACTTTCCCAATGATGGACTGATTTGGTCATTGCAGGGAAGCGTGTGATCCACTCTGATCTGACTGAAGAAAAGCTGGCTGAAGTTACGAAGGTCTTAGCAAAAGACAGTATGGTAATAGTCTTGAATTAATATAAGTTTGACTGTTTCTTGCACTTCTATTTTAATTCTCATCTTAAATTATTATAAATGGTCAGGATATTGACATGCATGAATCAGGTAATGATTCCACCTATCTGAATTTTGATATCGTTTAGTTAAGTTACTTCTACACTAATCATCAAAGATCAGACCACAAAATCTAATATTACTGTATGGCTACTAGACAACAACTGTAGATATCTATCCACTTGTGGTGCTCTCCAGTCTATCGGATCGGATCTCACACGTACTAGAGGCAAATGTGATGCATATTGGAACGGTTCTGTCATGAGCGATCAGACTGTCTCCAAGAGAAAGGAGCATGAAAAAACACCATCAAGCAACGCTGAGGTTGGTTCAGTTGTGGATTATCTCAATAATCTTCATTAACAATGTAACTCAGTAATTAATTAGTTGATTATCGCCTAACAAAAGTGCAGTAACAAATAGTTAGATATATATGATGTTTGTGCAGCCTGTAGCTTCTCGGGAGAGCTTTGTTCCTGGTAAGGAGAATGGAAGGAAAACCAAACTAACCTGATGAGTATGACATTGTCTGTAGTAGGTCCAGTCAGGACAAACGTCAGAGGAAAGCAAGCATGGTACGATATCAGTCTTTTAGAAAATCTTAGTAAAGAATCCTGGCTGAAGAAGTATTTGGGAAATATTTCTAATTGTTCTTCTCTTCTCTTTTCTCTATATACAGGTAAAAGAACCTATCCAGTATGTTAGACGCCAAAAACCTCAAGTTGCTTGATGGTTCCTTAACTTGAGTGGTGAAAAATCTAGCAAGTTTCCTTACTCTAATAGTTGTACTCAAGTAACAACATAGATCGATGCTATAAATAGGTGATATTTTACCTTTTCTTGATGGTGCCACACTTGCTCTGGCTTCTTCATTACTTTTATTTTATGATGTACTGACTGATTTGTAATAGATGTGACCACGATTCAAATGCTCCCTGTTGATATAAATATATACTAGCTTCTTGGTACATTGATTTTGCCTGTTCTAAGAATAAACGAAAATGTTCCCTACGATACATTTATTTTTCACATTAATATAACAGTGGCTTAAAATAAAACGTGACCAATTTTTCGGAGTATACTTTTTGTCTAATTGGTATGAACTTCTAAAAGAAATACTAATTGAAAAAGGAAGCAGGTATAGATAGAGAATAATTAATTATTAGTATGACGCACCTGTAAGATGTCTTAATTGTATAGTGTAACAGCAAGGTGGAACGGTAATTTGTACATTTCTCTGCCTTATCTTAGATTTCAAGATTTAGTAATTAATAATTTCTCTCTTTTTGAGTACTACACTACGCCCACAGTTCACAAACAAAAAAAGGACAAAGTTGGAAAATAAGCGTAAAAGGTCGAGATATTTCGCACTGCCTTCAAACAGAAATGGCACGTGTCCTTCTCGAAGCCTCCACACTCCCCTAGAAATGGTCATTTCCTCAAACGCCTCAATGATTCTGGACTAAGGAATCCCTCCTGACCCCATAGTAACGACACGTGTCATCTTCACAGCCCTTTGATTTTAATAAATATTCCCCCACTTCCTTTATCACCCAACAAATTTTCTCATTTGCATCACCAACAGCTGAGCAAATCAAACTTCCATACAACCAGCAGAATATGTCTACCAACAAGGTTTGTAGTTTGATCTCTCTACGTTTTTTCTAATTTTATCTTCAATTCATGTTCATCCGTAGATTTTTTTTTATAAAAATCTGTTTGATTTGTGATGGATAGGTTGAGATGGAGAAAAGCGAGGTTAATTTGAAACATCTAGGGTTTGTAAGGGTGTTGGCTCTAAACACTGCGGTTTTGTTGTCAAATTTGTATGATTATGCGAAGCAGAACTCGGGGCCTCTGAGATCAACTGTTGGTACAGTAGAAAACGCTGTAACAACCGTCGTAAGGCCTGTTTACAATAGATTTAAAGGTGTTCCTGATGAAGTCCTTGTTTTCCTAGACAAAAAGGTATTCAATCTTCACTTAATTTGTTGTTTTCATCAATTATTATGTATTATTATCTGATGATTACATCTTGTTAGGTAGGTTTTTGGGTTTTGTACTCTAAATGTTTGCGACTCTGCCTTTAATTTGTTTCAGAAAGTGTAAACAACTAAAGGCACATACATACATGAGTAGTTGATTAATTACCTAATGAATTTGAAGATGTGGGTTGAATTAGTCAGTGTCAGTAACTTGCAAAGATTTGTTGATGTAGGTTTTTTTGTTTATCCTCTTACTGTTACGTATACCTGAGAAGAATCGTATTCTGCCATGTCAGCTACTCAGTAGGCTGGAGTGCAATCTATGTTTTCGCATCTGGTTTTTTCACCAGTAGTGAATCTGGAAATTAGTTAATCCCAAATTCTGTCGAGGATTTTGTGGTTTGATTTTTTCATTGGTGTTTCCTTTTTAACCTATTGTGAGTATATATGATTGTCAGTTGGATGATGGAACAGCAAAATTTGATGAACATGCTCCTCCATTGGCCAAGAAGGTTGTCAGCAGTGTCCAGTCTTTGTTTCAGAAGGCATCAGAGGTAGCACAAGGCTTGTCCAAAGACATACAGGAGGGAGGTCCTCGTGCAGCTATCTATCATGCTGGTGAATTGTCTAAGCAATTTGGTACTACGCAAGTGGCAGTACTCTGGTATCATGTCAATCATTGTCCACCATTGCACGGAATTGCACAGATGGCTGCTCCTACAGTTGCTCACTGGTCCGAAAAGTACAATCATTTGGTAGCTAACTTGCAAGAGAAGGGTTATAGTGTTGTCAGCTATATCCCTTTGATACCTGTTGAAGAAATCTCAAAGGCATATAAACAGGTTGAATCTGCTGCAACGAAGAAAGAAGGTGCCACTGACTCGACCTCTAGTAAATCTGAATGAGATTACAATCTCAGTGGTATTGTTAAACCCAATGTTTCTAATTGTGCTCTTGAAAGATTTTAAGTTTGGGTTGGATTAGGAAGTGTGGGGATATCCATTGTATAAAAGCTATGGGGTATTCCCTTCCTTTCTGTAGCACATCTGATATGTGAATGATTTTGTGCCGTGTGTTCTTCTTGATCGTTTCCTTGGCTGTAGTGGCGTGTCTATGCGATGTCTTTCTATGCATAATGAAAGCTTGATTTGTCTAGTTTATGTTTGGGCATTTACTTTACTTATTTGATTAAGTTGTTCTTGTGAGATGAACGTATTCCAGTACCACCTATGTAAGTTGTTGCTTGCAGAATTGTTATCTCCTTTGCTACTGATAGCAACAGATTTTGCATAATTAAACGCTGAATGACAATGGCGATTACATTCCTTTTTTGTGCTGTTGTGATCTTTTGGAAGGACAGCGTACATTGTTGGGAAAACGCGGACAAGCACAAAAGTATATATGGTAAAATTAATAGAAATAAAATGAGAAAATAACGATACCAAGAATTTTACATGGAAACCCTTCTGAATAAGGGAAAAAATCACGGGCCAAGAGGAGCAATTTATATTACTATAGTAAGGAATTTTACACTGTGTAGTCACGACAACACTCAAAGTGACTACTACACACTCAAAAGGAACAACACTTTTTTGGTTTCCGTCTTTACTAAAATATCGCTCACACTCTATTTTTCTTCATAGATTATTTTCTTATATAGTCTATGGAATACCTCACTTTGCTCTCAAAATGATTTTTCTCTCTAACTTGGTGTGTTCTACAAATGAGCAAGAATGCTCTATTTATAGAAGGATAAAACCATACATATGTCACTAATGACATATGTAAACATAGCAAAGTCAAAAATGGTTGCAAATCTTACCAATTTGCCAACTACCAAATCTTTTCTTTTCAACTTCAATTACTATTCATTTTTAACAATTGTCTGTACCAATTGAATAGCTAAAGTTGACTAAAACAATGGGATGGATTCAACAAATCTCCTCCTCCAGTCCCATTTACTGGAAGAAGGTATCTTCAACTTCTTTAGAGAGAGCTCATACCCACAAGTTCTTTGCACAACTCGAACTTGTATTTTGGTATCATCTTGGTCAGCATATCTGTAGAATTTTCACTTGTGTGAATCTTTTTGACGTGAAATGATTCATTCTCCACTTTCTCACGAATCTAATGATATCTGACGTCAATGTGTTTTGTTCTTGCATGGTACATGGAGTTCTTGCTCAAGTCTATTGCACTCTGACTGTCACAATAGACAATATACTCCATCTGATTCAAACCAAGCTCTTGAAGAAATCGCTTTAGCCATATCATCTCCTTGCCGGCTTCAGTAGCCGCAATATACTCAGCTTCAGTTGTAGATAGTGCAACACACTTCTGCAACTTTGACTGCCATGATATAGCTCCCCCTGAAAAAGTAAACAAATATCCAGTAGTGGATTTTCTGTTATCAAGGTCACCTGCCATATCAGAATCTGTGTAGCCTTTCAAGATTGGATTTGATGCTCCAAAACACAAGCATTCATCTGAGCTTCCTCTAAGATACCTAAGTATCCATTTCACAGCTTCCCAATGCTCTTTTCCCGGATTTTCGAGAAATCTACTGACAACACCAACTGTGTGAGCAATATCAGGTCTAGTGCACACCATTGCATACATTAGACTTCCGACGACGGAGGAATATGGAACTTTGGCCATATTCTCTTTTTCCTCCCTAGCTGTAGGACACATCTTCTTGCTCAACTTCATATGACCAGCAAGAGGTATACTAACAGGCTTAGCATTCTTCATATTGAAGCGCTCCAGTACACGTTCAATGTACTTCTTTTGGGACAAATAAATCTTCCTTTTATCTCTAAGACGAGTAATTCTCATGCCCAAAATTTGCTTGGCATGACCCAAGTCTTTCATAGAAAAAGACTTACACAACTCTTCCTTTAGCTCGTCAATCTTGAAAGTATTTTTGCCCACAATCAACATATCATCCACATACAACAAAAGGATGATAAAATCATTGTCAGAAAATTTTTGTACAAATACGCAATGATCTGAAGAAGTCTTCTTATAGCCTTGCTCCCCCATAACATATTCAAACTTTTTGTACCACTGTCTAGGAGCTTGTTTTAGGCCATAGAGACTCTTTTTGAGTTTGCATACACAATTTTCTTTACCATCTACTTTGAAGCCCTCAGGTTGTTCCATATAAATCTCTTCTTCTAGGTCACCGTGAAGGAAAGCCGTCTTCACATCCATCTGCTCAATCTCTAAATTAAGACTAGCAGCCAAACCTAGAACTGTGTGAATCGAGGACATTTTCACAACAGGAGAATATTTCGTCAAAGTCAATACCTTTCCTTTGACCGAATCCCTTAACAACCAATCTAGCTTTGTACCTGGGCTTCAAGTTGTGTTCTTCAACTTTAACTTTGAACACCCACTTCTTCTTCAAAGCTCTCATGCCCTTGGGCAATTTTACCAACTCATAAGTGTGGTTCTCATGCAAAGACTTCATCTCGTCTTGCATGGCTTCAATCCATTGATTCTTGTGCTCATCTTCCATGGCCTCCTCATAACATTCAGGTTCTCCCCCGTCAGTGAGTAACACATACTCATTGGGTGAATAACGGGAGGAAGGAAACCGCTGTCTTGTGGACCTCCGAAGCGGAATATTTGATTCGTCCACAACTTCATGAACAACAGGATCATCAATAACAATATCATTGTTATTATCAACATCAACATGTTGATTTGATACATGATTCTGGGCGTCACCATGATTATCAAACCCAATAACATCATGCACACTTGTGTGAGGAACTTCATCATGATGGACTATACCATCAAAATTTGAAGATTCTACCTTCTCCGATTTGTCAATATCTTCAATTGTTTGATTCTCCATGAAAATAATATCACGGCTTCTCACAAGTTTCTTTTCAATTGGATCATATAGCCTATAACCAAATTCATCTAGGCCATATCCAATGAAGATGCATTGCCTTGTCTTGGCATCTAATTTTGACTTCTCATCTTTCGGCACATGTACAAAAGCTTTGCAACCAAATACTCTCAAATGGTCATAGGAAACATTCTTTCCATACCAAACACTATTTGGTACATCACTTTGCAAAGCAACAGCAGGAGATAGATTAATAACATGTGCAGCGGTCAATAAAGCCTCACCCCAAAATGAGTTTGGCAATTTTGCTTCAGAAAGCAAACATTTAACTATTTCCATCAAGGTCCTGTTCATCCTCTCAGCCAAACCATTAAGCTGAGGAGTCTTGGGAGGAGTCTTCTGATGTCTAATACCTTGATGCTTGCAATATTCGTCAAATGGTCCACAATATTCACCACCATTATCAGTACGAATACATTTCAATTTCTTTCCAGTTTCTCTTTCAACTGAAGCTTGAAACTGCTTAAAGACACCTAACAGTTGGTCTTTAGTCTTCAAGACATAGACCCAAAGTTTTCTCGAGCAATCATCAATGAAAGTGACAAAGTAAAGTGCACCACCCAATGTCTTTGTCTTCATTGGACCACATAAATCAGAGTGCACTAACTCAAGCAACTCTATTTTTCTCGAAGGAGGGTAGGACTTAAAGGAAACTCTATTTTGTTTATCAGCCAAGCAGTGCTCACATTTTTCTAATTTAGCACTTTGGAAATTTGACAATAATTTCTTCTTGGCTAGAACATGAAGTCCTTTCTCGCTAATGTGGCTAAGCCTCTTGTGCCATAATGTTGAAGAGCTATCGCTCTCAACCGCATTCACCATATCAACACAAGCAGAGGTCGTAGTCCAGTATAGACCACGACGTTTGTAACCACGAGCCACAACCAAGGAACCCTTAATGAGCTTCCATTTTCCATCACCGTTGATACTAACATATCCTTCATCATCTAAAACACCAATAGAGATTAGGTGCAGACGAACATCAGGAGCATGTTTCACATTATTCAAAACTAGTTTAGTTCCAACACTAGTTTCCAAACAAATTGTACCAATACCAACCACCCTAGAAACAGTTTCATTACCCATACTCAAGGTTCCAAAATCACCAGGAGTGTAGGAAGAGTAAAAATTCTTCCTTGATGTCACATGAGATGCGGCACCAGTGTCCACAATCCAATTTGACTCATCACAAGCAATATTTATCATGTTTGTATCAAGAACGGTAACAAGATCTTCGGTAGTGACGGTGGCTAGGCAATTTTCATTGCCATCTTGTTTAGTTTCCTCTTTGTTATTGTTCTCCCTCTTCAACTTCCTACAGAACTTCTTTGTGTGCCCTTTCATGCCACAATGATAGCACTCAATATCCTTAAGTCTGCCTTTGGATTTGCTCCTATTTTGTTCTCTATGCTGAGAACTACGAGTTTTATTTCTCCCCCTGGGGCCAGTTATCAGGACATCCGACGAAGAGGAACCTTGAGTTTTTCTTCTCATCTCTTCGTTCAAGACACTACTCTTGGCGGAATCCATAGAGATTACACCATCCAGAGCAGAATTTGACAATGACGTTCTAAATGTTTCCCAAGAATCTGGTAGGGAACCAAGAAGAAGCAAACCTTGAATTTCTTCATCAAATTTGATGCCCATAGCAGATAATTGGCTCATAATCCCCTGAAAATTATTCAGATGGTTTGTCATCGGAGAACCATCATGATACTTCAAACTCAACATCTGCTTTATTAAAAACATTTTGTTGTTGCCAGTCTTTCGAGCATACAAACTTTCAAGATGCTCCTAAAGGGTTCGAGCATGTGTTTCTCCAGAGATATGGTTCAACACATTATCGTCGATCCATTGCCTAATGAATCCACAAACCTGTCTATGCAACAGACTCCACTCTTCATCTGTCATATTATCAGGCTTTACAGTGGTAAATACTGGTTTATAAAAATTCTTAACATAAAGCAGATCTTCCATTTTCCCCTTCCAAATGGCATAATTAACACCATTCAAAGTAACCATTCTACTTGTGTTGGCTTCCATTGTTTTCCCCAAAAAAAATTATCGCAAATCAAAGTAAATCTTTTCTGATGTGGAAGTTCAGACTATGCTGCAACCACAGAGCATACTCAGATAAAACCTTGGCTCTGATACCAGTTTGTTGGGAAAACGCGGACAAGCACAAAAATATATATGGTAAAATTAATGGAAATAAAATGAGAAAATAACGACACCAAGAATTTTACGTGGAAACCCTTCTGAATAAGGAAAAAAACCACGGGCCAAGAGGAGCAACTGATATTACTATAGTAAGGAATTTTACATTGTGTAGTCACGAACACAATACTCAAAGTGACTACTACACACTCAAAAGGAACAACACTCTTTTGGTTTCCGTCTTACTAAAATATCGCTCACACTCTATTTTTCTTCACAGACTATTTTCTTATATAGTCTATGGAATACCTCACTTTGCTCTCAAAATGGATTTTCTCTCTAACTTGGTGTGTTCTACAAATGAGCAAGAATGCTCTATTTATAGAAGGATAAAACCATACCTATGTCACTAATGACATATGTAAACATAGCAAAGTCAAAAATGGTTGCAAATCTTACCAATTTACCAACTACCAAATCTTTTCTTTTCAACTCCAATTACTATTCATTTTTAACAATTGCTTGTACCAATTGAATAGCTAAAGTTGACTAAAACAATGGGATAGATTCAACATACATCTGGCTAGGCACAGGATACCACATAAGATTTGGGCGTCAACAATCTGGATTTTTTATTTGCTTCGGTACTAGGCTGATGTTGATTGCATATATTATGCAATAGGGAACTGGGAAAATCAGTATGTTAGCGATCAATGTGTGAAGCCAATGTATTAAAATCTACGGCGTGACGAATCCAATTTCCGATTCACATCTTGGGCATTTGATCCAATAGCGTTTGGTGAAAATGTAATCCAATCCAAACTGAACACAATCTTAGTTGGGTTTATCTTGGTTCGATTATTGGTTTGTGAGATATAGTTGTCTTTGATGAACAATCACTTCTTCTTATGAAGTTGTCTACATCTGGTTATTTGGGAAGAGATAACTCTAGTAAACATTTCACTACTAGTAGTAGCTTTGAAATTGTGAACATTTTCGCTAGTGCTGGTGACACATTTTATAATTTCAATGCAGCCGAGAAAAGTAAGGATAAATAAAAACGAGGCCACAGTCTTCAGCTTTCGGGAGGCAAGGACAGTAATAGACAAAAGCCTCCATGATACATGTGTAGAGAAAATGTTTTGGGTATTGTGTTATGGTTGTATTTTTTTTGTCAGTGCGCAGAGGTCAAAAAAAGAGTTGGCCAAATAACCATTTTTCAAACTTAATTCGATATTAAGACAAAAGTCTTAAAAAAATAAGTGATATAGCCACTATTAAGGACATCACCAACATTGTCCTAATGACAGTTTGACACATATAAAAGAGTTCTCTATGTTTTAATATCTCCACTTTGAAGCTCTCTATGTTTTAATATCTTTATCTTGGTTCATTCTTCTTTTTTCACGAATTTGGAATAATATATGTGTATTCGTATTTGTTAAAAATTATTATAAGAAAAAATGAACGGGATAGAAAGCAGAGCTTATTTTGCTGCTAGCTATTGAAAGAGCAACGAAGTTCTCCGGTTAAAATATCTATTTTCAAGGTAACATTATCTTCTACTTCATAGTCATGTTTTCTCCATTTTTTTTTCAAAAAATAAGATTCAAAATGATTTCCCCTCCATTTTAGATATTTGAGAAATCTTCCATAATAAACACTTTATAACTCATCTGTACAAATGTCAAACTTTATCGATCATTAACGATTGATACTGTAATCTATTTTATATCTTTGTAGTCGATTATGACAGTAACTGAATTTGTTGTTGCTGGTGGTGATTATATAGGAGTGTAGAAGGAGACTCCCAGAAGTTGGAATTGGAACTCTTTTAGTAAGACGACAGTTCCCATTGCGTTACGTTCCAATGATTCATATGACAATATGATTGCAAGCGTAACTGAGGCCAATGAGTTAACGTGCGAGCTAAATGACTTGGTGGTTAGCTATCAAATGAATGGGAGGGGCAAAATACATTCCACATTCATAAAAAATGATAGGCACGTGAGCTTGTATATGTTAGATATTGGTATTGATGACCCTAGGCCTACAGTGAGGATAAACGTCAATGCGAGGCCTCCAATTGAACAAACAAATTCATCTAACGGCAATAATGATTCGATTGGAAATGAAATATTGGGTGATCATTCAAAGGGGAGCTTGGGGATAATTCAGATGAGAGCTTGGGTGATCATTCAATGAATATTCATGATGATCCAACTAATGTAGAAAATCAGTCGGCAGATGCGGAAGATCCCGAACTCGAATGTTGTGAAGAAATGCAGGGACAAAAGGATTGGGATCACATCCAATCATTCCTTCTCATATGGAACTAATTTATGTATAAACCAAACTTTTAGTAACAAGAACGAATTGCAATTGTTATTAGCCGATGCGGTGGCAAAAAAGTCTTTTGATTTTGCTATTGTGAAGAGTTGTACTAAATACTTAAAGGTGAAATGTGTATCTTGCAACTATGCATGGGTGTTGCGGCCGAGAAAATACGAGTGTTCGGATAGATTTTGTCACGATCTGAGCCTACACCTTGGATATGGCAGGCACTCGAAGACCATTGCTGGTCCCCAAGCGAATTCTCATCCTGACTGACTACAAGTGGAAGACTAACTTAAGCATACAAAAGCTTAAAACTGAAATGAACAACTTTGAATAAAAATAATATATTTAACTAGACATAAGATAGGCAAATTTATTTTTTAAAACATTTAATAAAATAAATGATTTATACAAACTGCTCAACTCAACTGACTATCTATGAAGCTTCTAAAAAATAAAGATGAAATTCGGGACAAAATCTACGACCTCTTAACTAAACTGAAAAGTAAATGAAATCCTCCGAAAGTAAGGAGACTCACCATCGCTATCTCGAATCTCGGATGTATCAACGAAGCTCTTGTTGAAGATCCCGAGATTCTGTGTCTGCATCATCAAAAGATGCAGGCCAAATGGCTCCGTACGTGGAATATACAAACATGTAAGGGGAATTCTAAAGCATAACATAAGCTTGATACTTGAATAAAAAAGAAACATACTTATCTCTTTTTAACTCAACTCAAATCAAGAATAAGATACTCAACTCGAACATTAGATATTCAACTCAAAGATATGATACTCGACTCAATGAAGTACAAATTAACTCAAGATACTCAACTCCTGATACTCAATTAAACTCAATTCAATATAAAACAGTTTAAAACAAGTGCAATATAAATAAAACTTTTTTAAAACCATGATATTAACTCAAGATAATAATATCATAAGAACATATCATACTCCCTCTCAAAGTCTACTTGTGCAATGCATGAATGAAGTCTCATACGCCCATTCATACTAAGCAGAACCCCTTGAGGAACCATGTAATTTATATTGTGGGAGTTTCTCTAACCAACAACCAACACCATGAGCCTAAGTGGTGATACAACGTCTTGCCCACACTGCCAGAACTGTCCTATACCTTGCCATCGATATAGGATATCCTCTACCTAGTGGATCCACTGGCTAAACTTACATGATCATCTAAAAATTATGACACATTAATACCCATGATGGATACATAGTTTACATGGGGACTTGAATTATGTGAACTCTCATTCCAACATCGGTGCTCAATACTACTCCCAAAACATACTTTTGCTCATAATTTTAATAAAACTTCATTCCTTTGGGTTGAGATAATTTACTGAACCCTTTAGCTTTAAAAGCTCCTTTTTTGGTATCAATGTTCCCCTTTTAGTTCAAAACTCTTTCGGAACTCTTAGTTTCCTTTTAACTTAACTGTGAAACATTTATAAACCTTTAGAGAATACTTATTTCCTTTATAACTTTTGAGAAATTAACTCAACTCTTGCTCTTTTCTTGACTTGAAACTGAACTCTTACTGGAATACTTAACTCATTACTCTTTCTTGACTTGAAACTCGACTCTTATGGAATACTTAGTTCCCTTATAGCTTTTGAGAATTTAAATCAACTCTTTTCTCTTTTCTCGACTTGTAACTTGAGCCTTAAATCAAAGTTAAAATGATTGTGTAAGACCTTTTGAAAACTTTAAGAAATTACTTTGACTTGCTTCTTAACTTTTAAACTTCACTCTTAACTTCCCTTGAATTAAAGTATGGATTCAAGGTTCATGATCTCATGTGTATGTTTTCATGAACTTCAACTTGGAGGGTTCATGCGGAATTATGAGCATGAACTACTCAACTCGAGAACTCAAGGATAGTTCTTAACTCATGAATGTTCGACTTATAGGGTTCGTGCAGAATTATGGGCATGAACAACTCAACTCAAGGACTTCATGTGTAACATATAATAGTCCCATGATTACAAATATAATCTCATAAAAATAAGGAACTCAATACTCAAGGCTTCGAACTTTGAGATACCACTCCTCTCAATGATACTCAATTTATGGAATTCATGCGGAAGTTATGGGCATGAACAACTCAACTCGAAGGTCTAAGTTACTAGATGGAACTCATACATATGACTTTCTCACTCTCTTATTTAATTCCTCAAAACTTAGTTTAAATCAATGATGGATCTCAAAGATTTCACAATTGAACTTGAAGACTTCCTTGAGCACTACTCTTAACTCTCTCTCTTGAATGTGAATTATGAATTCAAGCATTATGGTTCATGATATGAAAGATCTAGGTGATATTGTAGACTCATGAATACATACTCTTCACTCTTATACTCACTTTCTTGAGTCTTAAAAAAAGTTACTAGAAGTTGTAGAAGACTAATCAATTAGACTCAAAAGTACTTTCTTAGAACATTTGAAAGAATTCTCAAAAGTTAACTCTCAATGTTATGATCATGTTAGGACTAATGTGAATTATGCATTCAAGGTTATGATCATGTTATGACTAATTTTAGGTGTTTAGAAGTAGATTAGATTAGTTAGAATTGAAAAGGAGTGAAGGTGCACCTTAAACAAACTCAAACGGATGGAGCTACCGGAGGAAAACTGGACTGGAAAGACGACCTTGGGTCTATAGGTGGCGTGGGTCTTAAACCCCTGATGGACAGATACGGGTTTGGAGCAATCTGGCAGGCACGCCGCGCCAGGCCCCAACCCAGAAAATTCTGCCGAGCACTTTTGCTCGTTTTTTCACCCTAAATCGCCTAAATTCAAACAGTTTCTTCCCCAATCACTTGGATTTGATTACTTAACTTAATTAAACTCTAATTTACTGGAAAAAACACTAAACTTACTCAATTTTATCTCAAGAAATCATCAAAACTGCAATACAACAAGATTTAGAATGAACTTAAGAACACCTTTTAAGAACTCATCAAGAACTCTAATCTTTAAACTTTAAGCATCAAATTTCGCTTAAAAAATACATGATTGGCGTGTGCGTAAACTAACCCAACACTATGGAAGCTTACATACCTCTTAGGGATTATACCCATGGCAAAAATACACCTCTTCTTGATCTCTAAAATAAAACCCTAGGTGATTATTAGGATTATAAAACTGAACCTAATAGGATTAGACCACTAAAATATGACTAAAAACGAGTTAAATTTGATTGGGTAAGGAAAGGAACAAAATACCCGCACTATTTTCTGCTAACCTTCCTTAACCTAACTTCAAAAGGTTATATCTCACTCATCAGAACTCGAAATTTAGCAAACTATGCGGCTTTGGAAATATAATTCAAAGATATTTCCAATGGTATCTTGTATCACACCTAACTCATCCTTTACTAGGATTTATGGTCCTTTGAAGTTGACTCAAAACTCATACTTAACTTAACTCTCAAAATTTCATATTTTTGTTATTCCCAATTTAATTCTTTTTAGAACTCTTGGTGCTAAATCTATATAACTGACCTTGAGACTTAAGAAAATTTTAATTCCACGGTGAAATATCACTCACTACGATTAACGACTCAAGTATTAAATTGAAAAAATTTATGGGGTGTTATAGATTTTGTATCTATAAGTACATTGGTGAACATAGTTGTGGCGTTAAACATGCCAACATTAGCCATAGAAAAATTTCAATCGAAGTGATTGCTTCACTTTGTGTAAATATGTATCGTGATGGCAAGGGTCCAAATGTTAAAGAGATTCAAAGAGCTATGTTTAGTTCTTTTCATTGTAGTCCAAGCTATTGGTGTTAGAAGGTGGTGTGGTTGCTAACGAAATGGTTCGAGGGAAAGCGGAGAACGAATATTCATGCTTACCAGCTTTTTCTTACATGTTCTAGACAATCAATGTTGGTTCTAGTTATTGTCTTATTGCAAACGAGGATAGTTATAAGTTCATGAATTATTTCTTGGCCTTTGGTGCTGGCATTGAGGGATTTGCCCACATGAGAAAGGTAATTGCGGTTGATGGCACTCATTTACATGGTAAATACGAGGGTGTATTATTTAGCAATGTGGAACAATATACAAAGAATCATGTTTATCCGATCGCTTTTTGTGTTGTGGACAAAGAAAATAATGTATCTTGAATGTTCTTCTTTGAGAACTTGAAGGAGATTGTGGTTGATGAACCAGATTTGTGTTTTATCTCCGATACGCACAAGAGTATCGCCAACGGCATTGTAAACGTTTACAATCATGCTCACTACGGATATTGTATGAGGCACCTCAGTGAAATCTCCGCGTAAATCATCATTGTGCAGATTAACTTTATCTTACTACAATGTGGCAAAAACTTATTCTTTGGAGGAGTTTGACAATCATTTTGTAGAATTCAAGAACAAATGTCCTGCAGCAGCCATTATCCTTGAGCATGATATTGGTCTTGAGAAGTGGAGTAGGACACATTTTCTTGCCAACAGTTTTGATATGATGACCACAAATATCACCGAATCACTCAATGCTATGTCGATAAACAAAAGAGGGTATCCCGTGGCCTCTAAATTTAATTCAATTGCTAAGAGTTTGAAAAATTTTTTAGGGAGAGGCATGCATATATCCTCAAATATAAGGGTAATCAAACGGTGCCGGCTGCGGAGAAAATCACAAGAAAAAAAATGATCGAGGGCTCTTGTATGTGGAGAATATAAAGTGGGACGAAAATCAATTTACTATTTTCGGTGCGGGTGTTACTGCCTATGTGGACATACTAGAAAAGTCATGTTCATGTAGGGAATACGATTTGATCAAGATACCTTGTGCTCACGCGATGGCCGCTTTGCGATTGAAACATGAGAATGAGTATGGTATGAGCTTCTAAAATTACTCTTTGCCTTTGTATAAAGTTGAAGCTTACCTTCCTGCATACATATATTCTATTGATGTTGTCCCTCTCGAGTCGAAATAGTGTTCAAGAAGAATTCTTTAATGTAAAGATTCTTCCTCCTCTTGTCGATACCAAACTTGGAAAGAAAAGAAGAAAACTTGTCAAAAGCATCTGTGAGAATTACAAGAGCCAGAAGGAAAAAATGTTCGATTTGTAAGAGAACCTGACACAAGAAAACTACATTTGTGAACAACAACACATCTTAAACAAACTTGATAGAATTTATTTTTGTAATGAAGCTACTGCTTGTTTTTTGCTACTGTAATCGAGCTTCTATTTTTTTTGCTGCTGTAATCAAGCAACTGCCTATATATATATAAATTATTAATATATGAAACTTATTAACATATTAAAATTATTAACATATGAAAATTATTAATGTATGAAATTTATTAAAATATGAAAATTATTAATATATTAAAATTACTAACATATAAAATTATTAAAATATGAAACCTATTAATATAAGAATTATAATTATTAACATATGATAATTATGAACATACCAAAATTATTGATATATGAAAATTGTTAAAATATGAAAATTATTAACTACGAAAATTATTAACATGTGAAAATTATTAATATATGAAAATTATTAAAATATGAAAATTATTATATATGACTATATATAATGTACCAAATCAAACAATGCTTAAAAAATAATCTAATTATAACTAATTCAATTATAAATAATACAAACTAAACGAATCCTTAATGAATTGTCAAAAAAGTTGGAATTTGAACTATTATTTCCATTGTAAAATATGTATATGAAAATATGTACTGGTTGTCAAAATACATATACATCTTAGATAATCGATGCATATCTATGTGTGTGTTGTGTGTATGATCAAACTACAATAAGAACTTCGAAGCTACTGTTTTGTTCTCTGTTTAAGTTGACTGTTAGTCAAGTAACTTCTCATCTTGTTTGAGTATCGGAAAAGGTTCTGGTCATTGTCACCTCATTTTATCCTTATTAGCTCTCAGTCTTCTTTTTGGAGACATCAGACTTTCCGGGTCTAACTACATGGCATTCTTACATAGTAACACCCCAACATCTCTAATTGTTGATAACCAATACATGTTTACCAAATATTAGACTTCAAGACGGATATCGATCAGGTGACACTGAAGAGGCACATATACAGAGTTGTTGTTCTCTTGATTAGACCACACCTTTTTGTTGACAGCGATATCATATGCAAACAACGAAATAGATTAATAATATAAGTTGTCTAAGGTTGGATAAAACCATACAAGTATGAAAATCATCACTATGGACAACATGGAGCTACTTATTAAACTAAACTTAAAATGGTTAAAGGACGAAATAACTTAACTAAAGTGTAAATTATAATAGGACGAAACAACTAAACTTAGCTAAAAAAAAATAGAAAACGATCAGAAGCAACAATTATAAATCTACTTCTTCAACTAATTTGTGTGATGCACACTTATTCCTCGTCATTTATGACCAACAATAATCCCTTTACTTCTTGAACTTATTTGTGTCTTGAACGCTTAATTCTTCATCATCTATGATTAGGTTTCTTTGTTTTCTACTCTTAGCAGCATTAGTTACATGTGCTTCATCCTCATAATCTTCTAAGTCAGTCAACAACTCATCAACAGATACCTGATTGTTCTTCAAAAAGTAAATTTATCAACATATTTATTAACCATGTTAATCCTTAAAATGATTTGAATTTTTATATTAAAACATTAAATGTAATTACATCTCTTTGGTCAATCCGTTGGATCCCTGATCTTTTGGGTCAGTTTCATTTTTGGATAAGTTCTTCCCCTGGAAGAAGAACAGTATGAAAAATAAATTACAAAGTAAACGTAATTGTAAATTACAAACTCATGGTCTATATTGCGCGATCAATATCAGCAGGGTCTGTCGTCTTCCATTTGCATGCTGGATGAGGAACTCGATGACGAGAATACTGGCTCACTGTTTGGTTGCTGGAAGGATCCATTTTGGCAATTGACAAATAAAACACAAAAGGTTTTTGGCATGGGTTCCTTGCAATTTAGGAAAGCGTACGCAGTGTAATCTGCTCTCTTATACCAATTTAGGAAAGTTCTTGATGGCATTTCCATTTCGCGGGGGGACAACACCCTACGGAATATTTGAACTGCAAATCCCCATGACACTGATATGGTCCAACTGTTAGCTTTGTCATAGCAAATGGATTGTTGCATAAGACCAGCCGAGTCAAGCTTCATTGGAACTGTAAGACGCTGTAAAGCTTGCACTCGAGTCACATTGGGAAAGATTGGCTCCACCACATCAAGATGGTGCAACGTTACCAATGGCGCTATTGGATGTGATGCTAGCAGACCAAACAAGTTTCCGTACACATCGTACTGCACATCACCACAAAGTCATAATCAGATATGTCTATATCAAAATGATTAACAATGTATAAGATCCAGTGTGAAATTACTTTTTCACAAGCATTTTCCATTATGTAGCAAAAACAATAAAACTATAAATTCGCGGTAGCACAAGCCTGAGACTCATAAACAAGAACATACAGATTATAACGTCTTTCTTCTTACAAAGACGAATATAGACGAACCATTTAAGACATTCTATGCAGAATCCAGCAATTGATTTAACCTTTAGCAATTCAATTACAAGGAACAACTACTAAACTCCATATTCCATTCCAAATCATCCCAGATATCATCACTAACATTTTTTCATGGGCAACTCAAACCGGATGCTAAAAAGATTTAAACAGAGAAAAACAAATACAAACCACCATTTTATTCAAGGTACCAGATTTGGTTCAATCTGCTTATTAAAGCAGCCTTTTTTCCCTTTTTCTTTCACATAAAAAAAAAGTCATCTTTAAGTAGTATAGAAAGAAGTCTCCATGCTTCTACTACCATTCTTGTTTTTCTTCTTCTATGAATTTGGCACACATGTGCCAATTAATTCTTTGACTTGTCACAGAATTTAAAAAGTCACCAAGCTCCTCTTTTAACTTGCATTAAGCAGATACACATGTGATATGTTTCAAGACTCATTAAGAGTACCCAACTACCAATTGTGGAAATGCTTGCCAAATTTACAAAACCAGCATGTGAGGTCCTCAGATGTTGTCAGAAATGAGCATGGAGAACATATCATTGTAAAAATGGTAAAACAAATCATGTAAATACATAATACATAAACAAACACTTGACAAATATGAACACTCCAACTTACAAAATGATTATCTACAACCTACAAAATGATCATCTAGACACCTCCAAAATTTATGCGTTACGTCAGCATAAGGTGTCTACGAGACACAATGGGTGCCAGTTTGAGTGTTTAGTTGTCTGTTGAGACCAAGTTCAGGTGTCTAGATCTGCACTCTCAAAGTTGAAGAACTTACTTATCAGCTGAGGCCAAGTTTGAGTCTTTTTTTATGTATTATGCCTAAAAACTACACATATTCAAGATTCACCCATGACAAATGCATCAAAAAAACATCATATAGTACTTAAATAAACCCAAAAAAGACTAAACTAACCTGATGAAAACCAAGTTCTTTGGTGAGTGGAACACCAAGTTCAGCCATACAAGCCTGCATTCTATCATCAGAACCATAAAGCCCAGGGTACCTTTGAATGCACTTATCTTGCATTTTCTCAAGTGCCTTGGCTAAAGGATAACTAATAGCAAATCCACCACCCCCATATGCCATATTATACGAAAAATAAATATTTTGCAAATGACTTTCACTTGAACTCCCAATATAATAATACTGATTATGATCATATTTGTTCAAAATACTTACTAAATTATTAGTAACAAAGACAGTATCATCATCACCCATAACAAACCACCTCACATTCTCTATCCCCAACCTCAACGTCTCCGATACAATCCTCGATATCCGTATTGCCGACCGATGACCCTGCCGGTTTTTATAAGCAAACCGGGAAGTATCACCGGAAATTCTCAGCTCCGGCAGAGATTCTCCGTCACCTTTCGAAGTTTTCACCGGTTTATCTAACCATACAATTACTACATAAGAGCTTCACTACAACAACAATAGATTCAATGAAGTCCTACAAAGTGGGGTTTGGAGAGAGTAGAGTATACACATACCTTTCCCCTAGCTTAGAGGTAGAGAGGCTATTTGCTTAGATCCTCAGCTCAAGGAAAAACAGTCCAGGAAAAGAATAATCAGAACTGAAAGCATACTAAAAAATTCTAATCAGTAACTACAATTGCATCTTCAACAAAATCGGAGTCATTTTCCATGGGTTTGACAACTGAATGATTGTTCTGTGGTTTTACCTCATCCTTCTCATTTATATGGTAGTTTTTCCACAAACGAATAGTGTGATAAACAAATTACAAAAGAACATAAAGTCGGAATTGTCCAACTTTACGAAACACAGAGAGAGAGGGTGGAGATGCAGTGTATCACTTGAATATTTTGTCACAAAAACATCTTTAAATGGTAAAATCGTACAACAGTATGCCAGTGTACATCAAAGTCAAAAAATGTTTGTTGAAGCTATATTATTCACATAAAAAGAAAAGTGAAAACAAACCTGATCCTCTCTTGTGATTTTGTGATTCTCAGCACATATTTCAGCACAAACTCCCATACCACAATCATTGTAGACATCCGTCAAACCATCTTTAAGCATTCCATCAACAAGACTATCATGACCTAGACGAGATCCCTTCCTGCAACGATGCCAGTATAGGCCATTAATGAATTGAAGAACAATGTTATTCAGAAGTAATAAAAAACAAGAAACAAAAGTGGGCAACACCAAGTCTACCACATGGATTAGAAATTAAAGAAAAAGAAAGTTAAAACAGCAACACAGGCTTGCTGTTTGAGTGTTCATTAAGCTCGTCGTCACGCTTAAAAACAGAACATGTGCATGCTAAGATCAAACAAAGGGAACATGGGCATTGTAGACATTACATTGAATCGTCCCCGAATAGGTATATGACAAAAAGTTTGGAAAAAGCCATTTATTCTCCTTATAGTCGCGAATTCAGTAAATTCTTTCTTCTCTTACTCTTTTTCACAAAGGGGAGAGGAAGGTGGAAACCTTAAGTCTGAACTGTGCTAGCTAAACTGTTGAAGAAAACAAACCTTGCTTCTGTAAAATACTTGGGGACATTAGACATGTTTTCCATTCCACCAGCAACAACAACATCATTGATGCCCAACTGTATACTTTGTGCTGCAAGCATAGTTGCTGCAAAGACGTATATAGTAACATTAAGTTACAACCAAGTCACATCTCGTGGCCCTAACAACTGAATGATTGTTCTGTGGTTTTACCTCATCCTTCTCATTTATGCTCTCATCGATTTCACCATCTTCACTCACATAACCATTGTTGCCGTTTGCCTTCTGGTAGTATTAAATTGGATAATTAAGAATATGTTAGTGGGCTGGATTTGAACCGTTTCAAATGGGTTGAATTTGAGTGGTTGTGGACTGATCAATTAATTATATCTATTTAGTGTGATCTTTTAAATGAGGGGTTACTTTTATTTTTTATAACAACACAGATTTTTTTTAATGAAAAAGATAAAATAATAAAAATACAGATTTTTATTTATTTAATTAAAAAGAAAAAAAAGGATTTTCAAATGGTGGCCATTGGGGGCTGCCACATCAGCGGTTTTGGATTCACATTTATATATATATATAGATTGGCGACTATTGTAGTCAGTAATTTTAATATAATTTAAAATTAAAATTAAATTAAGTTTCCAATTAATGTGCGTCAATCTTATATGCTGAAAGTCCCCACTTTGATCCCCAACTTCGATCTTGGGCATCCACATTTCGTTTTTTAAATATTTTTTTATTTAATAAATTTTGATCCATTGGATCTTCTAATTAAATAAAGAAAAAGGGTAAAGTAATAATGATGTTATATCAAATCTAATTAATTACTCACCTTCACTCACGTCTCTCTAACTGGCTTTTCACTTTCACTCACGACTCACTACTGCAGCGATAATTTTTTGCGCAGATGAAGGGCAAATTTTGAGAGAATCGTCTGAAAGAGGTAATGTAAACTTTTCTTCTCTTTAGGGTTTCAATTTTTTTACGGTAAGGTATTGTCTCATCCTCTTTAGAACTTCAATTTGGTGAGGTACGATAAGTAAATCATTTGAAAGAGGTAATATAAAGTCTCCTTCTCTTTAGGATTTCAATTTTGTTGAGGTACGGTGAAATCTCGTCCTCTTTAGGATTTCAATTTTGTCGAGGTATGGTGAAATCACGTCTTCAGTTGGTGAGGAACGGACTTGCAACTGATAGGAGATTATCTTGAAATCTTTAAAAGAGAGTTAGATTGGTTTAGAAGAAAGCGATACACGCCGCAAAATTTCAGTATTCTATAATTTGAAAATCAAAGGTCAGAAACAAAATCTTATGAAGATAATAAGACGAGAAAACCACCGCTTTCATCGATGATTCACAAATGAAAGATCAATTTTCCTTTCGCTTTCTAGTAATAATCCATATAAAAAGGGGAAATTCACTTTAAATTTTCTTTAGAATATGTATAACTATACAATTATCAGGTAATTGTAAATACTAATTACTATCTATACCATATCTCATTTTGTACTCATCATATATTTACAGTTTGAGTTGAACTGATATCAGTTGCTTATGTTACTTAGCTTACTTCTTGCTTGACATGGGAAGGTAAACTTATATGAAAATAATTGTTTGATATGTCATGTAGCTAGTAAGAATATTTAATCTAAAAATTCTTAGACATTGTAGCCATATGTACTGATTAGTTATTTGTTATTTGATTAGATGCCTTGATTTGTTATGAGATAGATGTTGAATGTACCGTAATGTTTGTTCTGTTATTTCTGAATTCTCACTTGCAGATGTTCGTATCTTATGTGTATACTATTTGTGATGCCTAGGGATTGGTTGATCATCATGATAGATAAATGGTGTATTCATGTGAAAGTTTTGCTAGAATTATTTTATGAACTAATTTACATAATAAAATGCGATGAAGTGTTTTTAGTTTAGAAAATACGAGTTATGATGCTTACATCTAAAGGAGAATTTCAGAACCAAAGAAGAAATTTTGTTGTTTCAGGCTATGTTGTGTTTCTTAAAAAATATTGTTACCTAGTAATATGACCCCTACTGTTTTATAGAATAATCCATCATACTATTCAACATAACATATTCCGCTAGCTGGGTATGTACCGTGGATGGAGTCTAACAAATTTCTCACTTCTTTGTTTGTGGTTTTTTACTTATTGTATGTCATATTTGCTTTCTTACATTGGTTTGAACTTGAGAAGTGATGAAGTCCGAGTTTTTTATGTGTTTGTTTGGTTGTCGTCTAATAGTACAAGTTTATGTTTAAGCCGTTGAATGAAAAAGATAAACATATATGTTAATATGATCAATGTCATTTTTGGTTTTTAAGAAAATGGAGGTGGAACATACTATTGCTATTGTTAAGGTCAAATTCGGTAGTGCTGGTGCAAAACATATTCTGCTGAGAAATGACTTTTTCATGTTTGTAAGAGTTCTAGTGTTCCCGAGTGCTTGACAAGTGAAGAACTTGTGAGAAAAATAGAGAAAGAGAAAATTCTATATATATACACATGTTGTGATAAGAGCTTTATATAGGAGAGAGTTCGTAGTAAGGAGAAGAGCATGTAAAAGTTAATTAGCAGGACGAATATGATTATGCAGATTATAGCAGACAACGAAAGAGAGGATATGAGTTAATTTGTTAAAGTGTACAAGTTTATTGCATTTTTACTTTATTAACTATAATACATCTGTTTCAGCATGAAATTGCTAAATGGTTGCTGACAACTTTATGAATCAACAACTTCAAGAAGTAGTTACTGGCAACTAAAATGCACATGAAATTACTAAATTGTACCTTGCCTAATCAAATCCAAAACATAACTGGATTGAACTTTAGCAAGTTTTGATTCCTTTTTTCACTTCTTCTTTTTCTTCTTTTATTTTCTCTCTTCAATCAACAAATTAGAGTTGATATAGGCTTAATTTTCACACAGATCTGGATTGCTACTGAATTTTCTCGACACTATGCATGCGCCTCCTCTATACTCTCAATTATCTATCTCTTTCCATAATCTGTGAGTTCAAATTAACTTTGAGCTTTTGTATTTTCAATTTATGAAATACTGATTATGGATAAGAGTTTATATTTTATCATTGTGTCTCCTTTTTGTACTAAACTATCAAGATTATGCATTAAAAATGTTATAAGATGTGGTGTATTCTTAAATTATATAAGATTTGGTGTTTTTTTATGTCAAATATGAGCAATTTGTTATATTGTGTAGCTAAAAAATTTCTGTTTATAAGATTTAATTCATAGATGTGTTCTTGTTTGAATTATTGCTAGTTTGTTGAGTTAAGTTCTCAACTTTTCATTTTCGTAGATGGAATTTGCACATCGTAATTGGATGTATGATCGAACTCATCCTAATCATTCGGGGTTGAGAGTGGAATTTATGGACGGGGTTAAAGAATTTATTGCAAAGGCAAAAACTGAAAATGATTTTCTTATAGAAGACACAATTAGGTGTTCTTGTGCCAAATGCAAGTGTATCAAGTTATTGAAACCAGATAAAGTTGATTCCATATTATAAAAAGGAGTTTATGGATAATTATTATGTGTGGACAGTTCATGGAGAGAATGAGGTCAATGTAGCTAACGTTGATTTCCATAATGTGGTAGGTGGTGTGAATAATCCAATAGAGGATAATAATGTTGAAAATTCTTGATTTAGTGAAATGTTGAGAAATGCTTTTGAGATGTTCCCAGGGATTCAATCAGAACCAAATTGTCACGCCCCGTGCTACCCTCGAGACGCGGACACGGAACCTGGGACCACAAGTGATCCTAAGCTAACCCTGCTAGCATGATCATGAGCATACTAAAAATAATAAACTGTTACAGAAGCTAAATCATAATTTAAACTAAAAAAACACGGAATACCTATATTTTGTAACTGAGATATTTGAAAATAATGAGTTTAATACAAAGAAATATTAACTCAATACTAAGACGAAACTAACTATGTCTGAAATCAGCCTCTAAATTGGACTAGAAATACTGGGACAAGCCCCAGCTAAATCTAGCAAAAATTGAAACTAAAAGACTAAATACTGAAATGAAACTCATGACTATTGTCCTCGGAGAATGAGGACTCACCACTGAATCTGCTAAATTGCAGATCGTAAATCGATCTATGCGTGGTCTGGATGCTGAGAACCTGAACCTACATCACGATAAGATGTAGCGAACATGTGCGTCAGTAATTGAAGGGTACTGAGCATGTAGAATAGAAAAAAGTTGAAATAAAACATAACTGAACAAGCATAAAAGCAAGTATAATAATCTGAACATGATATAGAGAATTATGAGCTAACTGAATGCAATGACCAATTTATAACATGCTGAAATTGAATACTGAGTATACTGATAAATGATCAATCCAAGAGAGTCTAAATGAACTGTGGGAGTTACTAATAAGCGATAATAAAATCATATGATCTAAATGTGGAGTCCGATGTATACGCCTCACTGAGAGGACCCAATATACCCTGCCAAAGGTATAAAGGCATGTTGGCGGTATCACTAAAGTGATTGCCCACAGAGGGGACTTACAACCTACTTGGCTAGTAGTTCTGGGACTAATTGAATACGGTGAACACTAGTCCAACTCGGTATTATGCTACTCCCAATGAATTATGTAGTTAACTGATTATGTTTGAATTTTCTGTAATTACTGGATAGCTCAAACCTGCACATGCAAACTCAGAATGCAACATTTGATCTGATAATGATGCATTAAAACTGAGGCATGTATAACTAAATAACTGAAATATCTGACCTAACATGTGTAATTCAAGAACTAAAGAAATACATAGCTAGGGTTCTAAAATTCATGCGATAAACTGAATAATAACTTTACAATCTGATTTGGAACATATATTTAGTAAATTCATGAAGTTCTATCAAAGTTCTAGAAATCCTAGGTTTAATCATGATAAGAGAATCAAGAACTGATTGAAAACAAGGGACCCAATGGGTGAAAGGAACCCATTAGTGAAATCCCACATATCTTGTGATGAAATTCACGAAGAAACACATAGATTTCGGGGCTGGAACTGCTGAAATCTTGTTGCATTCTTAAGCTAGGGTTCTTGACCTTTTTCTCCTTTCTTGCTTCTAATTTTTCTTAGTTTTGATTAATGATTTACTTAGGGTAAGTTTTAGTTATGTTTCTAGGCTTAAACTGACTAAAATTTGATGATTTAGTTTCAAAACGATGTATCTTAGGGTTTAAACAAAGTGCGAAAAGACTAAAAGACCCCTGGGTTAATTGCTGTTGGACCAAACGACGACCTGGACAGACAGTCCGTCGCCATCGATGGTTCATCGTTTGTTCCGTAGGTTGGGCCTGTTCGACAGGCCTTTACTAAAACAGGCATAACTTTTTACTCGAAGGTCTAATTTTAGCAAGGTCGGTGGCTATGGAAAGATAATTCATTTATATATAGTTTAGTAGGTCATGAGACACCTAATTCATTTTGTGTTAAGATTCATGATCATTTGAAGTTGACCCAACTGCATTTTTCCCCCTAACTGTTTGTTAACTTCCACCTACGGTCAGACCTATTGTCCGTAGGTCCATCTACGGATCGTGCTCGTCAATCATGGTTCTTTTCAGATAATGGGTAAATGGAGTGTTAATTGACAGATATAGACTACGGACCGTAGTCTGACCTACAGACTGTCAGTTCGTCCGTCGTTCGACACTTAGTCAAATTTTCCTGGGCTGAGATTTTTGGGGTTTCTGACTCCATCGAAGGATGTGCAAGATGGACCATGGGTCAGGCTACGGTCCGTCGATGGCCACTGTCTATTACACATGTGGATTTTCTAAAAAACTAGTTTTTGGTCTGTTTTGGATACGGGGGGTTACACAAATGATAAGGCTAAGAGCTTCTATGAACACTTAACTGTTGATGTTAGATTGATAAGAATAAAGTCATACTATTCAATTTATCAAGCAGGCATGGATTATATTATTGGGCTTATGAATGACCTTAATCCGAGTAAAATTGACTTACCCCAAGATTTGTACACGACAAAGAAGTTGGTTTCTAAGTAAGAACTTTCATTAGAAAGGATTGACTGTTGTGAAAAAGGTTGCATGTTATTCTATAAAGATGATGCAACTTTATAAAGTTGAAAATTCTGTAATAAAGTTTGTTGTAAGGAGGTAACAAATGTCAAAAGGAAAAAGGTCCCAGTAAGGCAGTGCATTACTTATACCTAGGTTAAAGAGGTTATATGCATCAATGAGTTTCGATCCTCATATGAGATGACATTATGAACATAAAAGGTTACATGGTGTTCTATGTCATCCATCAGATGGAGAAGTATGAAGCATTTTAATAGAGTGTTTTCTGACTTTGCTAGTAACGTAGAAACATTAGGTTGGGGTTATGCACGGATGCATTCACTCCATTTGCAATCTCTGTTTGCACCATATTTATGTTGGCCAGTATTTGTTATGTCATATTATCTCCCCTCGAGTTATGTATGAAAAGTCGGTATTCGTACCTAACTTGCATTATTTCAGGTCCACAAAATCCAAAAAATTTAATTGACATATACATGCAACTTTTGATCGATGAGTTAAAATTATTGTAAAATCAAGGTATAGAAACATATGATCTATTGCATAAACAAAACTTCACATTGCGTGTTGCTTTGTTGTGGACTATAAATAATTTTCATGCTTATGGAATGTTGTTGGGTTGTCAACTGCTGATAAGTTAGCTTACCCATGTTGTATGGAAGTCACAAAAGTATTCAC
The DNA here is from genome assembly GCF_036512215.1 of Solanum lycopersicum. Lineage (NCBI taxonomy): Eukaryota > Viridiplantae > Streptophyta > Magnoliopsida > Solanales > Solanaceae > Solanum > Solanum lycopersicum. Next base: position 10,855,240 of record NC_090804.1, read on the forward strand.
ATTAAAACATGGAGGTAAGAACTCATGATTCAATTGTCACCGTCAATTCTTACCAATGGATCATGAATTTAGGAGAAATACATCACCTAAAGAAATGTGGCATAGAGTTAGGGATCTACCTAACGTAACATATTCTCCACAATCTAAGATACCTGGTTATAGTGTTACACATAATTGGACAAAACAGAGCATATTTTAAGAGTTTCTTTATCGTAAGCATAATCTTCTTCGACATAATTTGGATGTCATGAATATTGAAAAGAATCTTTTTGATAACATATTTAATATTGTGATGGATATTAATAACTAGACAAATGATACTTTGAAGGTTAATATGGACTTAAAAGAATATTGCGGGCGAAGTTAGTAGAACTTGACATACCTTAACAACAAGATTCAGAATCCCAAGGCTAGTTATACATTCACTTTAGATGAGAAGAGAAAAATTTGTGATTGGGTCAAGAATTTGAAGATGCGTGATGGATATGCTTCAAATTTATCTAGATGTGTAGATATGAAAAAAGGAATTTGATGTCTATGAAAAGCCATGATATGCATTCAATGACTTGCCAAATAGAATATGGAAACCCATAACAGAAATAAGCGTTTTTTCAAAGAGTTATGTTCTAGTACATTGTGGGTGGAGGATCTAAATTACAAAGAGAGTAACATTTTCTTAGCTTTAGATAAGTTGGCAAGAATATTTCCTCCTGGTTTTTTTAATGTAATGGAACATCTCCCATTCATCTTGTGCAAGAGGAACGACTTGGAGGACCAATTAAAGGTAGATGGATGTATCCATTTGACAGGTGATGAATTTTACATATATCTCTTTTGTGTTAGAATTAGAAATATTTCATCCAAACGTCACAATATATAAAATTATTGACAAAAGTAAGAGGACTATAAAAAATATATGAAGAATGGAGGAATGATGGGTAATGCATATCTGGCAAGAGAAACTTCTGATTTTATTTTATATTATTTTGAAAGTGATGTGTCATGTTTGAGAAATAGGCTCAATCGACATGACGATGGAGGAAGTGTCGATCTTTTGGAACCACCTTTTTTCATAGAGTTGGAAACCAAAATAAGCCACAAAAATATAAAAGTAACCAAAATAAGCCACTATTTTAGTAAGTAACTAAAATAAGCTTAGTGGAAGAAAAAGTTTCACTATATCCAATAATTTAAACGTTTTCCGTTAGTTTCATAACGTTTATTTTTTATATATAACGGAACTTTTTCTTACACTTTATAAAGTGGAGTTTTTTCTTCCACTTTATAAAGTGGAACTTTTTATTCCATTTTATAAAGTGAAACTTTTTATTCCACTTTATAAAGTGAAACTTTTTATTACACTTTACAAGAAAAATATTTTTCACGTCTTGAATAAGCTTTTTCAGTGTTGTCATATAAATTATATTGATTTGATATGTCATTAAAATAAATAAAATATTTCATTATGTATTTTTATTATTTTATTCTGAAAAATCTATGTAAGGACGTTTATACATAGTCGATAGCACCTACAACATAAAGTCTTCTATATTTGTTCATTTCAATTTAAAAAAAATATCTTCTACACCTAAAGTTAAAGTTTCAATTTATTGGGATGACGAAATTATACATGACGGAAATACCATTTATTATAATTGTCCTCACAAACACAATGCTAAATATCCAATAAATGTCCGATATCATAAATTTATTTCATCAATTTATAAATGAATGGGTATAAACAGTACGATTATAATTTGATTATAGTCGGAAAATACCCTACTTCATTTTTATCACATGGACAAGTAAATTTTGGAGAGTGAATTATATATAATGACGAATCGTTGACCGACTTTTTAAGGGTTCGAAATTACTATATAGATCAAATCAAGTCAACAATACTTGGAATCTATGTTAGGAAGGAGCCTAAGATTAGTCAACAACGTTCTCCTTTATCAGTCGATGTTCATCCCTAATTAGAAAATCATAATAGCATTGGTGAATTTTCGATAATTCAATCTACTGATTTTCCTAAAATGACTCATTATCAAAATACTCTTACTGGTCGATATGATTTTGATTTAAACAAAACTATCAATGATAGTGATCGGTAATGCTCAATTATTATATTTCAATTATTGTTTGTTGATTTTGTCAATTATTTATTAATTTATATTATTTATTATTCTTATTATTATATGTTTTGTAGCGGTTTACCTCAGCAAGATAGGGATATTGCTCCAAGTTATGGACTAAATAATTATTTTGGTTAGTCCTCACACTTTGAAATGACGAAAAATGTTGGGACATCCTCAAATTTTCATGTCTCGCCTAGTTTTGACGCAGATGATTATCACTATGTCTAACACTTATTTTTTTAAGTGAATTTTTGATGCAGATGACCATCTTCAAAGTGATTTCTTTTGGAAGCCATGAAAAGAAAAATGAGAGAAGGTGAAGGTGAAGATGAAAAGGTAACTTTTCATAAATTGGAAGATTTTCTTCCACTTTATAAAGTGGAATAAAAAGTTCCACTTTATAAAGTGGAAGAAAAAGTTCCGTTATATATTAAAAATAAACGTTATGACAGTAACGGAAAACGTTTAGAAAATTAGATATAGTGGAACTTTTTCTTCCACTAAGCTTATTTTAGTTACTTACTAAAATAGTGACTTATTTTAGTTACTTTTATATTTTTGTGGCTTATTTTGGTTCCCAACTCTTTTTCATATTCAATCATCCAGAAAAAGGAGGTCCAAAACATACTCATAAGCGAAAATTAACTAACATGGAGCTAAAGTCAGCTAAAACACATGTATTATTGAATTGTGCCCAGGTCCAACCTTATCATAGGTATGTACATATATTACCTAATTCAAAACAAGACTCATTTCTTCTTAACTAATCAAATTTATTATTTTGTTGGACAATTATTTTTTTGATACATATTGAAATTTTGGTGCTTATTCTAGGTTTACAGAGTGGTTTAGAAAATATGTAAGTGTTACCTAGTACTACTAAGTATTTTTAAATCAATTATATTAATATTATAAATTTTTTTCTAATTTAATATAGGTTCATAATCCAGTTAATGATGTGCGTGTCGTGAATGTCCAATTTTTGCGTGATATAGCATGGGACCTGATCATAGATTCAGAATAATGTCTAAGTATTTCATTAATGCGTATAAGTTTCACATGGAATAATGATCCGAAGTCAAGAAAACCAATAATAGTGGGGTGTGGGTGAAACGTAAGAGAAAATTTGATTATTATGGTGTGCTTCAAGAGATTATAGAACTCGAGTATATTGTTGATTGACAGAAGAAAAAGATATTACTCTTTCGGTGTAAGGGGTATGATCCTGATCCTAGTAGTATAAAAGTGCATCCTCGGTACAAAATAATTGAACTTAACCACACGAGACAATATCATTTCTATGATCCATTTATCATTGCAAAAAATGTGAAACAAGTGTATTACATTTCTTCTCCTTTGTGCAAGAACAAATCTTCGTGGCATGTGGTTATAAAAGGCAAGCCTGTGGAAAGAGTGGAAGGTGGAGGATGTATTGGATATAGCATATCAAAATGATATTTCAAGTGCCTGAAGCAATGGTGGATGGTGAATTAGCAGGTGAATTACAACAAAGAGAAGGCACATATGTAAAATTCGATGCTACTATTCTTGAATCAATTCCAACTAATTATGGAGAAGGAACATCTAGGGCTAATAAGGAGGAATCCTAAACTGATAAAAATATGAAACAAGTGATGAGAAATTCCTTGAAGAAAATGAAAAAACTGATGAGGAAGAATTTGATAGTGATTATGAATCAAGCAAATATGATTGACTTGTTTGGAGTGTCTTATCCAATGTTTTTTATGATGTCTTACTCAATATTTTCTATGGATTTTATTAGTGGTTTGTTTTTTTAGAATGATAAGTTTATCTTGTCTGTTGGTATGACTGTTACTCACATTTGTCTAGTTCCTTGCTTTCTAAGGGACAGAACGAGAATCAGAAAGAAAAGAAACAAGAAAAAGTATCCCCGTCTAGCTTCATCATATTTTTCTACTGTTGAGCTACATTTTCTAGTGTACAAGTAGTGGACTAACCAAATTAGTTAGATTATAAAAAAAAATCTCTCTGCAACTATGATTTCATTTGACATGCATATTATAGCCCCTTAAGGTGTTTTTGTTTCCCAAACCATGCATGAACGTAAAATGTTTCATGAATCGGATTGTCCTTTTACATAATATATATAGTGTCAATAATCTGTAGCAGGGAGGAAAACTTCTTAAACAGACCTCACCATGTGTATGCTTCACAATTGAAAGTTGTGTGATTAATGTCATATGTATTGTGTCAATAATTTGAGGGAAATTTGGTAAATATTAAGTGTTTTAAATTTAACTGCTATATGATGTTGAATATTTGGTAAATAGCCAACATGGTATAGTTATTGTGTTCAACACCTGCTTCTACTGTTTGGTGTTATAATTTCTATTATTGTTTCTCTTTTTTTTTTGTTTATTCAATATGCTGGATTTTGAAGTAATGATGAGAAGACAGTTTTCCATATCATTGTACACAATATGAATTCTTTTGACATAAAAGACTGGAATTGTTGATGAATCAAAATATTGAAAGTATTTTCATGAAGAATAACATCTAATGATTTTGTTAGATTGTTATTATAAGAACATTGAACAAGAACAAAGAGTTTCAAGAAGAAGAATAACAAAAGTATGTACAAGTTATGCACAAACTAGCTATGCACTGTGCATGTTTGTAATCCATAAATTCTCCTAGACAAGGTAAGTCAATATCTGAGGGCTTGCATTTTCATTTGAAGCCATCCAATAGTGTCATCAACTTTTTTAAGCCTTCATTAATTGTTTTCAGGTTTTATATTTTATAGGAAAAAGACATAAAAACCCTCTGAAAACTCACTTTAGCACTTAAACTATACGGACGTTTAAATATCCTCCTTAACATCTTTGAAATGAATTAAAAATCACCCTGAGATTATTATCCCACTCTCACTTGTCACATCATAGCGATGTAAGTGTCACAACAACGCCATAGCAGCACCACGTTATTAATTTTTTTCACCGTTTTTCTTTAACACTTCTTAAAATTAATTTCCACTAATAAATTCATTCAAAGTGCATTTTCTAAAATTAAAATTAAAAATGTTGACCCATTTTTATTTTAGTCCACACCTAGCCCCTACCCACCCCCTTACTTCTTTCTTCTTCCTTCTTCACCATTTCTAACTCTTCAATGTTCATTTTTCCCCTCTCCATATTTTCCGACAACGTCCACCATCCAAACTTCTTTCATTGTAACTCTCAAATCACCGTCGAAGCTCCATTACTAGATTCTCCAAAACACCAAAAAACAATCGAATCACCACTTTGCCATCAGTTTCTTTCTTAAAACACCATTGATAGTGAGCTTCGAAGCTCTTAGACGGAGCAACAAAACAACAATAATCAGACCATTTCTCTTCTTTCGCATCTTATTTGGTAAAGCTCCAACACCAGAGAGACAAAGGATCTACCGTCACTGCCTTCGTCTTTGAAAAATCAAAAATCAAAAAAAATCACTGATTCTACCTCCGCAAAGTCCGGTAAACTAGCAAGTTTTTTGCTCCGGTGAAAATTGATAAAAATTTATACATATGAAATTGACGATAATAATAAGATGGTGGTGTTGGGTTTTGTGGATTACTAAAGAGATTGTAAAATTGAAGTAGTTAATAAAGTTATAGGTGAAGATGGAGGAAAAAATGATGCTTCAACGGGGAAGACAAAAAAATAAAGAGGATAAAAGTTATATTTTTATGGGCCAATAAAATTATTCATATATTTTAATATAAGGTAATGTAAGAAAATAATATTTAAAATATTTATTATATATTGACCAATAAAAATATGTCGTTTGTATGATTTTATACTTTTTTTTTCTTGTTTAACTCCTTCACAAGCTATTAGGAGATTGAACTCACTCTCTTTGCCATGTCATCCTCTAGGGTGGATTTTAATTCATTTCAAAGATGTTAATAGGGATAATTAAATACCCGTGTAGTTTAAGTGCTAAAGTGAGTTTTTGGACCAAATTCAGGGTTTTTTTTCATGTATTTTCCCTATTTTATATTACATATTTCTAGAATTTCTAACCATAGAGAATTTTGATTATTTTGGTTTCGTCCAGCAACTCCTCCAACTTATTATTTGTCTACCTTTTTTGGCCATAAATAAAAATTGTTCTCAACTGTAGAAAATGCTTTCATTTTGCCAATATTTGTTAGTTATGCGTGACAGCGTGAAGTATTTTATTCTTGAATAATTTGTAATTTGTATAATCTTTGAATAGCTTATTAATTTAACGTGAGAGGAACACTCTTAATCCTTTGTTAAAATGGTCACTACTGATGCTTTTTTTGAAGTTAAATTTTAATTGGTTGCAGAGAAAACACAAAGCTTGGGGCATAGTAGTGAAATGTTACGTTCGTAGTTAGTACTCTTTGTTATTTGTGTTGATTTATGCACATGAACCATGATGTTAGTCCGTTTGTACAGAGAATGGACAATTGTACTTGTATCTTTTTAGGAAAACAACATGATTCTCAATCAACTTCATTGGCTCCAACAAGTGAATCAGCCCAACAACATGTAGGAGAATCCATTACCACCCACCTTTCCTCCTCAACTGCTACTTACTATTGCTCCGATTAACGATTGGATCCCTCAGGACAGTATTCTTCTAACATCTATCTCCTAACCATTACTTATCCTATCCAATAATACAACATTAGTAGTTAGTTAGATAGGGTACCAATCTAGCAATTAAAAAGGTAAGCTGAGAAATGCAATAAACTCTTATTTCTGAAGACAAAATAAGAAACTACACATCTCCTTATTCCACTCTAAATGGGCGTCCAAGATCCCTATTATTGAGTCATAAAGCATGGTGATGACGATATATAAAATATGTTATTATCATCACCATGACTAGTTGCATCTGTCATTCCCCTTAGTTGAGGTACAAAATGTAATTTACTACTAACTTATGGAACTCCTTAAGATTCTGAGAAGACCATGTGGCAACTCCTGAAATTCGAAATGATTATCTTGTTACATGTTGTGAGTTTTTTCAAAACAAAATTCTGAAACTTCAATATATCTTCTTCATTTTTGAAATAGGAAAAACTAACAACTTTGAGAAATATTGTAATTCGTATTTCATGATATGAAAAAATATTAATAAAATAAGTTAAGGGGTAATAGGATCTTAGTATAGTATAAGTGTGTCTTTAAGATTTCGATCATATGTTGAGGGGATACTTGTGCATTATCCCCTCATTTTTTGGAAAATTGAAAATCTCGACTACAGTAATCGAAAGATGACCGAATTAGTGAATATACTATTATGTATACCGACTGTAGTAGTCATAAAATTAGTTAAATGATTAATAAATAAATTATATGCCGACGACGACAGTAGTCGGAAAATGTATTAATTGATTATTTAATTGTTCAACAATAACGACTACGGTAATCGACATTGTTTCAATTATTATATTATTATTTTAATAGTTTTCGACTACAGTAGTTGGAATATTTATTAATTATTATTTAATTTCTCAATAATCACGAATACTGTAGTCGGCATTGTTTCAATTATTAAATTATTATTTTAATAGTTTCTGATACAGTGATGGGGTCTTGTTTTATATTTTAAGACTAGCGTAATCGAAAAAGTCCAACTGCTATAGTCGGTAAAGAATTTTCAACGTTCAAAATATCGACTACTCTAAAGTAGTCGGAAAGTCATTGAAAAACCTCATTTTTTGACTACATTCCGACGAATTTTGTAATCAGCGAATTTCTAGTAGTGGGTAGTCTAGTTGTTCAAAAACAGAGCTAATAATACAAATGGATGGCTGAAAATTGCATAACACAAATAATGGTTGAAAAATGCATAACAGAAATGCATTTATAGGTATTCTACTTGTTGTTCAAAAATCATTGTCTTGCATGATTCAAAAATACAGTCTTGCCAACAAAAATACATGGTTTAAAAATACATTACACGAGCATTCAAAATAAACTAAAAGTAGCTTGTTGTAGACCTTTTTAACATGGGTCAAAATCATAAGAACATTCCAATTGAATTACTTCATATTTCCAGTTTGCTTTCATTTGTTGTAACTGTGGAGTGTTGACTGCATATTTTTCCTTCCATTTTAGATCATGGGGTTTAAAGCCAATGTCTATATTGGTTGGTGAAGCACCGTTCAATTTTGTTGGCCCATTTAGAATCTTCTCACTTGATGTATAAAAAAGAAAGTGTAAAATAAGGTAAAATCATAATATGGCTATCAGAATATACGCCAAAACAAAGTAAACATATTAAGTGAACATACATTAAATACTTGGGCTCCAGTTGTAGGATCAGAGTAAACACCAACACCAGTTGCATGCCTTCTGTTTCCTCCAGCTCCAACTATGTTTTGTTTCTGTATCCGTAACTGCCAGGCAGTGAGATACATTTGATTGTTTCCATTCTTCCAACAGCAACTAATAGCTCACCCTCACAAGCTCTCTTGAGAAAACAACCTCAAATTCAATTATATTTATATACCACTTCAATCATCCTTGCTTAAATGCATGAAAGAATACATAAAAATGTTATTTTCTGATTTAATTTTCTTATCGATTCTACCCAACAAGAGCTTTTAGCTGCATAGTTACATAATCTGGCAAATTGCACATTCCAATCACCCATGTCTTTATTCATAATCCTCTGTTTTGCCTTGTAACAAAGAGTCTTACCAACATAAAGACCCAATGTCTTTCTAGCCAAATCTTGAATTTGCAAATCCTTATGTATAATTGAGATACAATTATGTCCTTAAACTTTCTAGCAATTAACTTTGAAATAAACAACTTGTTCCTGTTTAATGGAATACGCTTATGAACTGGATGATAGTTCTTCACAATGAAATCACCTGAGTCCTCGTCAATGGAAGCATATAACAATCACTTACCGTCAGGATTTTTGCATTTTACCGTCACTGTATGTTTTTCATTAGGTCTTTAACTTTATCAGCTTTTGGTACTCTACAGCATAATCAGCCACTACTTTTTTGAACTAATTTACACCCTCAAAGATTTTTTCAAGCTCAAATATTGACACTTCACAAACTTCATCATACTTAACTTTTTTGTTTCTCCTTCTAGAAGACATATCTACTTCCCTACAGCATCTACATCTAGTTGTTTATCACTATCATACTCTCCAACAGTTAGAGTTATCGATATAATCCTCATGTCCATCCAATTTTCATGCATATTTGTCAATTTTATTTTTTTTCAATACCCTCAAAGCTTCTATCTATACCACTAGCCCTTCCAAAAGGTATTTCTTCATATTGAGTAGTCTTTTTTTCTCTGTTTCTTCTTTCTTATATTTTGTCTAAATGCTCTCAACCCCTCATCAACATCTGAACCATCTTCCCAAGGTGTATCTAAATCTGAATTACTACTCAAGAAATCAGATTCACCATCTCAACCTAGATTAACATCCTCATCCTCTCCACCTAAGTCAACAACCTTACCCTCCTTACAAAAGTTAACATCAACACCCCAGCAAGGTTAACATCCTCACCCTCACCACTAAGGTGAACTGCCTCACCTTCTCCATCTAGGTCAACAACCTCACCTTCTCCACCTAGGTTAACATCCTCATCCTCTCTACCTAAGTTAACAACCTCACCTTCTTCACCAAGGTCAACATCAACACCTTCACCACCAACATTAGCTAGATAGACTCTAGTTACCTAAGTGTCAAGGAAAAATTCATCTAATACATGACAGACAAATACTTCAAAGTATCCTCGTGTTTTAAGTATTTAAGAGGTGTAGGAGATGTTGTTCAGTTGTAACCATTGTTTATTCAATAGATCTTTGACACAAAAGTCTTCAACTGTTTCATAATCCAATTCTTTATTATAATACAATAGTTTCAAAATAGAAAAGTGATCCTTAATAATATACTTGAGTGCAGGCACAGTTTCCAAAATAACAAGGGACAGATATTCCGAATAAGATTTCATCATGATAAATCTTTGTTAATATAATATCTTTCATGGTCAATTGTTAGGTAATCCTATAAAATATCAAATAAATCCTAGCTGAAGATAACGGAATATACTCATATAACTCATACAACAACTAAAAAACAAAGCTTAAAAGTATATTTTCTAGGTTATTTTCTAGGTTAAAAGTATAGTAGGGAAATATTTCCAAAAAACACAAACCCTATATTTTTACAAAATCCTAGATTTTGTTTAACAAAACATGTAAAAAAAAACATTAACAATTCTAACTTACACAACGAAATCTTCAAGATCGTAATACGAACACGACGAATCCAACTTCAATCTTGAGGAAATCGCGAAGATGGAGAGCTTCAATTTGGAAGAAATCGCAAAGAGAGAGAGAAGTTCTATAAAAGTTGATGATTTAGGAATTTTTCCCAATTAAGACATACAAATACACGCCAGATACATGTGATAGTTGTTAAATGATCATTCTATACACGTCGGATACACGTGGAACTTAAATACACGTTCCACACAATTTATGGAAAGTGATAAAAAAAATATATTTTATTCAATATGTACTAGGACTAGTTGAGGTGTCTAAATGAATAATGAGGACAACTTTAAGGGGCCGCAGAAGACTTTGGCCTATTCCTGATATACACATGATATACTTTAGGTCATGTATGATCAACATACAACCTGTATGTCCCATGTACGTCTATATGCGTCTTCATATGTTAATCTAACCAAATTCCAATAACTACAAAGTTGATACATCCATCTAATGTTTGGTATACGTATCGTATATCACATATACATCTCGTTTGTGGTATGAATGACTTGTATATCAAAAATATGACTATCATATTTGGATACTTTTTAATAAATCGTGCATATCAAGTTGTTCATTGCTTGGATTAACCTGATTTTTATATGATTAGGAAGTTATTTGCAAAGGGTTACAACTTTTATACCTAGAGTATTCCCAAATTCACCACCAATTAATAATAATTATATATATTTGAATTGAGGCTTTGTGCAAATTCATTAGGAACTTTTGATGTACATGTCTTTTTCAACTTGTTTGGGCCTAAGAGCAATCTGTATACCCTAAATCACTTTCAAAGAACCTTGTACAGTTAATGTAAGTAACACATCTGTTACTCAATTTGGAATTAACCATAAAGATTTAGGGGTCATTTGATAGAGTAAAGAAAAATAGTGTTGAATAAAAGTAAAAATATATATATATGGTGTATTATTAATATTGATATTAATAATGCTTACATTAGTTATGCTAAAATTACTTCTTATGTAGTGTTTGATTTGGTGTATTAAAAATAACATACATTGCATAATTTTTAAATAATAATATTTGCTTACACTACAACAAAAATGACAATTAGCAACATTTAATTCTTAATTGCCGCTAAATATGTATTTTTAGCGGCAATTGTCACTCTTTGTATATATCCCTAAAGCCTTTAGCGACATTGGTTCTAATGGCACTTAAGTAATACCGATAAAGGTTTTATCACTCTTTATTAGTGTCAATATTTAATGCCGCTAAAAAAAAACTGTTATAGTGTTACGAAATAAGTATATTGAAACTCCCAATATCAAAAATAATATAGAGAAAATATATTGTAAAATCAAATCAGTTAAACATGAAACCTATATATTTTGATTTGGCAAGTAACATATATATCTATTATATGCAAATATTATGTGCTGATATATATATATATATATATATATATATATATATATATATATATATATAACAAGTTAATTTTTCTGTTAAATCCTAAAAAAAATAGAGTTATAAGTTGGTAATTTTTCTATTTTATCTTTGTAATTAATTGAAAAATGAAACTTTTTTATGATTTTACAAAAAGCAAAGAAGATCGGAGTGTAAATCATTAAAAATGATAAAATAAGACGCAAAAGAATATGAGCAAATATATTAGGGATGCAAAATAAGAAATTAGTAGTCTTTATTAACCAATCTGGTTGATGTAAACATTTTTAGGGATAGTAATTGGTAAGGCATTAAATGAATATAGAGAGGGGAAAAAGAAAGTAAGAATTGTTTGGGGAAATGGGAGCAAAATCTCAAGGTTACTCCTAAAAAAAAGAGTAAAGTTAACAAGTCAATTTCCATATTGTTGTTTCTCCATGTTTAGCATTGGCATGTCCTCTACTTTCACAACCACTTTCTGTTGAGGGAAACACATTATATTTCATATCTAACCAACAAATCTATCTGAGGTTAGACATCATATATATTGGACCACTCCAACACCCTTCTTTTTCTTTTTTTTTTCTCTATATATACACAACAAGATGTGATTGCTAGTTTGGGGGATACTTATTATTATTATTATTGTGAATAAGTGCACCTCCACCATGTGCTTGCCTTAATTTTCATGACTTTGTTAACCCTTTCCTTTGAACTTTTATTTTGATGATTCTAGCTAGCTAGGTACATAAAAGTATTTATTTTATATCAAGTCTTGACTTTAGACCTAGTAGCTCTGCTTGTTTTGATATCATGTTTGAATTATGTAATCATCTCATTTAAAAATAAAACTTGTTTGAGAGAGCACATTATTAATTTATTATTAGTTATTTGTAGGCTCAATGTCACTTGCTACCACAGGTTTGAAAAATCTAGTTAAGGTGGATATTATTTTCTCGTTAATGTGTATTTCCCTATAAGGAGGAGTCATTTGATTATTTTAGGATTGATTATTTGAGATAAATCATTTCATCTTGTATATGGAACAATTTATTTCATCATTAAGGTATAAATGACGAGATAAATAATCTCAAGAATGTTGGATATATGGCAAGAATTAATGAAAAAATTGAATAACAATGACGATCTAGACTAATACCTTCAACCAAACGTATAATAAAATAATTCTACATTTTATCTCTGAAATTAATATCGCTTATCATCGCTCACACAAAACACTCACGAATCCTATATTTTATTTTTGCCTTTGGATTTTTTAAACTCAAGAAAATAAAGTTCTCCCCCATTTTGCTTTCTTTCTAGTCCTTTTTTTCCATCTTTTTCTTTGGTCAATCTCTTGTTCTGACATTATTTGACCAAATACACAAAAAAAATTAAAAAAAAGTTGAAAAATAACAAGACAAAGAAATGCCCTCTTTCTTCATTTGGGATGTTAACTTTTTTATTTTGTGTAAACTTATCTACTCCTGTCAATATGAACACTTCGGTTTGAATGTAAATCAAAATAAGAGGTGTATATATTCAAAATAAATAGGAGACTTTAAGGTACTTATTTCTAGTACAAATTGCAGGTTTTCTTAGTACTTTCAACAGTACAAAAGTACTTTTTATAATAAACATTAATAATAGATGCTAAGTATTATATCTATTTAATTATAATTTGGTCAAGGCTCCAAGATCTTAGAGATACTATTTAATTCATGAAATGCATCTTCACTATGTAATGGAAAAGGCTATCGTTGCTTGCTACCTGACAAAGACGATTTCTCCGCGATTATCTTTCAAATTTTCACTTTGATTATTAAAATTCTTATTATTAATTATTATTTATTCATTTAGTTATTTCAATTATTTCACCACAAACTTCATTTACATTATCAAAGAATTTATATATATTTCATTCAACATATTCAATTGATTTTTTTTTCAGAAAAGGAGAAACTTAATTAATTAAATATTCAAATAAGATTTTAAAGTAAAACTTACTGAACTAAGTAGAAAAGAAAGCACAATTACATTTTGAATCTTGCTTTCTCTGTTTCCACATATATGCTTTTCAAGACTTTCCAGCTTTTAGCCTTTAACCTAAAGCCAAGAGACAAATTACTAATACCAATATATTTGTTGTAACCAAATCTCTCATCACCCATTTTTGTTTTCCCCTTTAACCTAGCTCCTACTCTTTTTAACATACATTTTTTTTTTACTTTACAATTTAATTCGTTTTACTTTAAACCAAAAATTATATATATATATATATAAATGTAATATTAAGTCAATCTATAACTCTATATCGATAAGAAGTATTATTTTTGTTTAATGCAAAAATGAATAGCTGTAAAATGTATAGGCCCACATTCATGTAAATTTAAAGATAAGTTGAATGAAGAATAGAGATATCATTTGGTCGGGAGGCAAGAATAAAGAGAACTCATCATATCATATTCCCCATTCATTTCGTTTCTTTTTTCCAACCATACTCTAAATTAATACTCCTATTAATATTCAAAAAGTAAAATTTTAAAAACAAAAAATACTGCAGAATAATTTGCTTTTTTTCCACTTTCATACATCCCAATTTCTTTTTTACTTGTTTTATACAAAAATAGAGACCATAATTATATTCCCAAAAACGGCCACTACTAACTTGCCCTTCTTTTACCTTTTTTACTTGCCAGTAAATTTTTGAGACTCACGTGCCGTTACCGTCACCTTCACAGTCAAGCACACTGTTACTCTCGCCGTTTAACTCTCCCCCATGTTTTGACCCTCCTCGCCCATTTCTCCGTTACCGTTACCGTCATTTTCACCGTCTTCGTCAATCCATCTCTCTACAGGTGTACACTCTGCTTTATGACGCATCTTCCAATCAAGCGCCTGACAAGCGCGTGAGCAATAGTTAACTGTACCACAAACGGAGCACCGACGGAATTCATGCCTCCTACTTTCGGGTCTTCCACAGCCAGCATGTGAACAAAGCCGGAGCCCCGAACCCGGAACTCCCCCTTTAGAAGCAAACCATTCCGTTAAAAACTGATTAGCCGGGTGGGCTTCCGGGGCAGGAACATTACACCCAAAATCACTCAGTAACGGACACCCGCTACCTGCTCCGTGTCGGTGATGAGGCAGTGGGTTCCACGTCAGCCACCCGCCGGCGGTCAGAGCCGAAGGCGTCATCGACAAAACAGCGGCGAGCTCACGCGCGTTAGCTTGGACGAGGAATCGCCGACCTTCGGCGATGTTTTGCTTCACGCCGTACCCATCTTGTAGACAGTGACCAAGCTCTCTCAAAGCATCGATGTGGCCTAAGAAGGCGGCGCGTGCACAAAGGGCAACTCCGGCGCGGAGGTCCTTGTCGTTCTTCGAGCCACCGCTGCCGTTGAACTGTATAACAGCCAGAGAATAAAGCGACGGCGCGTGAGAGCTAATCGCCGCCTTCGCCATCAAGGACGCGCCGCTCCCTCGATTTTGTAAACAGTAGAATCGAATCTGTGTTCAACAATAAAAAAATCGCCCAGTTAATATATATATAAAAAATTAATTTTAATTTCCCCATTAATAAAATCAATAGATATAAATACTCACCATTCCAAGGGTATAACAAGCTTCAACATTTCCGGCGTCGGCGCATTGTTTCAGAAAACGTTGAGCAGAATCCGACCAGTTTTGTGCTTTCACTGTTAACATTTTCTGGGAAGCTTTTGATAATACAAGCGAATGACAACCTAACCCATTTAGTCTTTTGCATCTGCATATCAAAAAAAAAAAAAAAACAGCTCCATTAGATACAAAAAAAATTTTGTTTAGTTTTGAAAAAACGGTGAAAAGAAGATCGGAACCTACGTAATCAAAACGTTAACGAAATCAGCCGGCGATGCAGCAGAAGAAGTGAGTTTGCAGAGAATAGATACAACGAGATCATCCGGCAAAGAATCAAAAAGATCAGGATGATGACCAGTAACCCCCGGCGAAAGTCTGGATCTTTTCCGATGGTCTCCGACACCGGGAAAATCATCTCTTCTCCTCTTAACAATTTTGTTTTCTCTACACATGTTTACTTTTGGATTTGGATAACAAAACCCTCTTCTCGTTCTCATTCCTTTATACCCACAAACACTTTCTGTGTGTAAAGAAAGAAAGGTAAAGTAAAACAAACACCAACGACGACAGAAGCCGAATGCTCTGTATATATATATACACAAACTCAGGACCCAGGCGCAGGATAAGAAATCAGATGAAATGACTTAAATACCCTCCTTAGTTGTTTCAAAGCTAATGAAAAGTTGGTCAAGCGGCGCTGACCAGATCCGTCGTCGAGGACACTTGCTTTAATTTTTTATTTATTAATTTGTTTTCCTTGTATATGCATACGCCAAAAAGGTTTAAAAAAAGTTAAAATAATTCATTTTTTGACAAAAAGAGAAACAAAGTAATTAGATGTATATAATTACAAACAAAAGAATTAATTTTGTGATATCTTTTTCCTAACAAACTGATTAATCGTAATAATAATAATAATACGTAAGTATACAAGTGAAGCTACTAATGTTGTTTAAGTAGATTCGAGGTAGTTGTTATTTCTGTTTGTTTTGTTTTAATTTCTATGGGGTTTGTTTTAAAAGTAGTTAATTTTGTTGTGATTAACTTAAATAGGCAACTAATTACGGTTTGTTTTAATTTGTACGTTCTTTATTTTAAAAGCGGTTAATTTTGTTATGATTAAATTAAATATATTTTATAACGACAGTAGAAATTGAGGAATACGTATGGTAGATGAGAGTGGGACAACATTTGTAACAAAATTCAGGTAGCAAATTTTGGGGACTGAACGAACGAACGACTCATCCACTTTAAAGGTCAAACGGGTGATTTCAGCAACGGGACAACCTTTTTACTGCTATTTTGTATTTACTTGCCTTCTCATTTTACGTTACAAATTCTTTTCTAGATATATAATTTTAAAATATAATATTATAATTGATTAGAAAACCAATGTTTACATGTAACAAATATAAAAATTATATTCGTATATTAGAGTTATTATTTGTATAATTATGCTTCACAATAAATTTTATGTTTAATTATAGAGTTTTAAATTTGTATAATTTGCTAAAAATATTTAATTTTATATAAATTGTTTAATTTTATATAAATTCATTTATACTATAGTAAAATTTGAATGTGTATAATTATAAGTGTAAAGGATGAATATATATATGTACCTTCATTTGTATATTCACTTTTATCTCGCTTAATGCAAATACGAACGCAATTTATACATTTTATACCGAAATATATAAAATGATTACTTGTATATTGGAAATGTTAATTGTATATCAAATCAGATGGCAAGAAAATGGAATGTTTGTTGTGAATTGCCATTAAAATAAACTATGCCTATAACATTTAATTTGAATTAATAATTTTTTATTTCATACAATTTTTTCTAATTGAAATTATACAAGTATTAAGATGTAAAAGTTAATTATGAAAAATTTATATATTATTTTATGTAGATATTAATTATATAAGAATTGATATTTTATTTATCAGTTATCTCAATTTTTATCATGTATAAAATAAGAGTATATAAAATTCTCTTGTAGTTTATATATGTATTCGGATTGCTAAGTTGTCAATCAAATGAATTATTTATTTTGTGTATACTTATCAAACATTGTATAAGTTTTATGAAAATTAATACATAAATATTTTTTTTATTTAAATACCAAACGATCTTAATTTCATTTTTTGTTTTTAGAAAGTTTATGAAAAGTAATACATAAATATCTTTTTTTATTTACCTATCAAACGATCTTAATTTCATTGTTTATTTTTAGAAAGTGAAAAATATTATGTTAGCGAAAGAAAATGTTAGTAGTTTTTTTATTACCACTAAAACTATATTATCTACATTTTACCATGATTAACCTATCAAGAAATCGTTTGTACATTCATGTTACTAATTATGATAACGCATTTTGCTCATAAAATTATTTTGTACTATGACATATTAATATGAAAGAAATTTAGATTTGATGAGAACTTTAATACGAATTTTATCTTGGACCACTAACCAATTACCTTATAAATGCAAAGTTCAAATTACATTATTCAGCAATAATAATTTTTCAACTTTGTGATAGTTATATGCGCATGGTATGACGGCTCAATTTTGATTTTATATGAAATCCCCCTTCTAACGTTTCCTCCATTGACCTTCTTTATCATCAAAAATAAATAAAGTATTAATTACTTATATATTATATTTCCCATCAGCTACAATTAATTTCTTTAATAATTTTCAGGAGCATTTTCCATGTAAAGCTTATAAATGCTGTTTCATAAATATATATATTGTAATTTATACCGTAGCAAAAATAAAAGTGTATACTTTATAGGAGTAATAGAGTCGTTAATGATCGGTGGGAATTAAAAGGCATTGGTTTCATTATTTGCATACCAAAAATCAAGGTGTTATTGTTGAAAAAAAAAGGTCATGTAATTAAAGTAATTGATTAAAAAAGGAAAAGGAATTAAGTAATTAAATGAGATGATTCAAATCGGCTAATTTTGACCATTTATTTAATTTTTGACCTAACCTATAAAAAGGATATATAATTAATTAATGAAAAAATTTTTATCAGAATTTGATCTGAATGGTATGTTATTTATGTTGTATTTATTTTATAAAATATTCTTACCTTTTTAATTATAATATGTTTTTTAATTTAAAATGGAAAAAATTAATTTATTTTACAATTAAAAAAATATGATTAACTTTTTAAAATTCTAGCCGAATTTTCTGGCTATCTAGCATTATTGTTAATTAATAACCAAGTAAGAGAATAAAAAACAAGAAATAGAATAAAGGATATACAATGCTATCATTTCCATACCAAAAATCAAGATTTGTTGTTGAAAAGTAATTAGTATAATTCTAAGAATTAAAAAAATGTAAATAAATATGGTTCAATTTGCTAATTATGTCCAATTCTTTAAATTTTTGTCCTTCTAAATTAGAATGGATATCAAGTAGGTGAAGAAAACATGAAGCTAGAATAAAATAATAGATCATGGGGCTCCAATTCTATGTATTGCATTAAATTACAAAATATTATAGAAGAGTTTTTTCCTTTCAAGACTAGCCGATAATGACTTTAGTAATAAGCGTTATAGAGATGAAGAGTTTGACTTGGTATGTAAAAATAATTATATTTATTAACTTAGGATATGTATTTTATGCTCCACTTTGATTTATTAAGGGGTTGTTTGGTTGTGATATTGAAAGTTCTACATGGAAAAGTTATGAATACTTCGTGCATGATCTAGCATCTCTAGTGTATAGATTTAACTTAATAATATTTTCCATTAATTGAAATATAAAATTCATTTCATATTTAATTATTACGTAATAATTTTTATCGTCAGATATTACGATAAAAATAATATAATTATATTATTATTTCCACATAATTAGTAAGTCATTAGACAATTGTAAGAACAAGAGTTTAAAAAACACAAATCCCCCCTCATTAAATACAAATACAAACGCAAAATTAGAATTGCTATAGCATATAAAATTAATTAAAGGTGTAAATGGGAATTAATTGAAAACATTAGGTTGCTTATTCCACTTTTATATTCATTTGGATGGCCTTTTGTGTAGTAAAGAAGAAAAGGATAAGTTGAGAGATGACGAGGATCTAAACAAGTGATGTCGACCACTCATGTCAATCCTCTACGCCCCACGTCTCCCTTCTCTCTATTCATCAAACATACTACATATCCTTCGCCTCAGTTTCACCTTTCTCATATTGAATTTTAAATATAATAAACTTTAATTACAAGTCTTATATTGAATTTCGATATAAAAAAATTATATATTTTCAAACTATAGTAAATATCTTCGATTAAACTTTTGAGATATTGGTGCCCCTATCATCCAAAACTAGAACATATATACTCTTTATACTAACGGACATACATGTGACATAGTCTTATCCACCGATCCGACATCAAATCGATGGATAAGATTGTGTTACGTGTCCATATTTTGTCTTCCGTTAGAGTAAAGAGCATACTAGCTCTAATTTTTGGATGG
Source organism: Solanum lycopersicum (assembly GCF_036512215.1). NCBI lineage: Eukaryota > Viridiplantae > Streptophyta > Magnoliopsida > Solanales > Solanaceae > Solanum > Solanum lycopersicum. The sequence continues at coordinate 10,875,228 of NC_090804.1, forward strand.
CAGGCGCACCAATATTCCAAAAGCATGACAGAGGATATCTACATGTCATTTACGATAGTTCGGTCATATATTTATCCTTTTTCTCATTTTTTTATATATAAAACTCCATCTAAGACTTTTGATTAAAGGTTAAACTGAGACGAAAGATATGTTGTATGTTTGGTGAAGAGAGAGAAGGGAGACGTGGAGCGTAGAGGATTGATATGAGTCATTTGAATTTAGTTGGTACTTCATATTGGTTGGAAGGTCATATCCAAATAAATCGTACAATATGCCATCTAAAATTAGTTAGTACTTCAATACGAATTTTAAAAATGAGATAGAAAGAAAAAGACATCTATTTTTTAAGAGTTAATTCCACTCATTCAAGTATTAAACAACTTCTTTTATTTCTTTTAAAATTATAAAAATCATTTAATTATTACTATTTTTTTTAAAAAAAATATAAGAACTTTATTTTCTCTCAATTAATAATAAATATATTTAACTAATTTGCATTATACTAAATTACTGATTTAACTATGTCTTATACCCAATTTTAGACCTGGTCAAAAATATTAAGAGTGATTTCTTGACAATTACTAGCAATTCTAGAGTTACAAACATTGGTCAATTCTTTTTAATTTGTTGTATATTGCATGCCAGCTACCAAAAAATGCACGTCGTTGTGCTGCTATTTTAGAGATTTTCGAACGTCTTCAACTCATTATAAGCCAAATTCAGGAGGGGCATTTTTATGTTCCACTCTAGTCATATTTCGCTTTCATTCACTAATTAAACATTTTTTCCTTCATCAGAGACAATTATAAAAGAAGTTGTTAATTATTAGAATCGAAATAATCAGATTTCGTGCACAACTAATATGTATTTTCTAGTTTCTAAAGGTGGATAATGATTTAGTCAAATATATTTATTATTTAAAAAAAATTTAACGTACATGACATGTTGATTAAAAAATTTTTTTAATGTTATTTAAATATTTTTTTGAAAACGATAATTTCATGAGTTTATCGTCCTAAATGAAATAATATTGGTTTTATTAAATAAAAATTGATGCTTATAATCAAACTGTGGCCGCTACAATTTCTGTCACAATCTCAACCCTTCGGGTAAGCACTTTGTGTGTATTGGGTAAATCTCCCTCTGTAAAATAGTCTGCAAACCATATAGGGGATATAAACTGCACTAGGCAAGCCCTATACAACGTGCTCAACTCAGAAGGCATTCAGGGGGATCAATCTCGGGTCATCTGCGTGGATAACCACCCTCCAAACCAACTAAGTCGTACCTTTGAAAATAATAAATACAATGTTGAAAAATGTAATAAAGAAATGACTATAATTAATGAGGAACTAAGTGTTGATTTCATAAAGTTAACAAGTATTATTGGACATTCTAAAATATTATGGTGCACAACTATTATTAGACGGAAAAAATAATAGCTAACTAGGTCAAAAAAAATACTTTGAAAATTTTAACTTCACCAAAAAGCGTCAGGTAAGAACATCTAAACGTGTGAAGTTAAAATGTATGATGAAATATGATTATATAATATGGTTCATATAATGTAGACTTACCAATTAAAAAAAATAGTGTGTGAATTGACATAATAATGAAAACAAAAACTATTAGTTGACTCAATCTATAAGAAGCCTTAAGCGTAGAGTTATGGCCGCCCACAATGAACAAATTAACATATAGTTAGTCGTTTCCGATTATTTTTCAATTGCAAAGCGTGCTAACTTGTTTACACATTACAATTTGTCCAATTGCACAGTAAAATTAAACCTAATAAAAAATATTTTTTTCGACTCTCACTCGGTGTTCAAAGCTCACATTGAAGCTCTAACTAAATGCACATCACGCACTGCAGGTCCATTCGTGGATGACATTTCAACAAGATTTTCTCCATTCCCATGCTCAAATCCAAAATATCTAATTAAAGGTGAAACACTCATATTAATGCACCAACCATTCCTTCTCTTAATCTAATATTCAAATGTAAGCATCCTCTTATAGTCTTATACGTACGCAAACATTGAACTTATTTTATTATATGATTAATCAATAATCTAACCAAACATTTTTCTCATGTCGATTATTTGAGTATTCTTGCTATGATAATTTGGCTGAGAAAGACTATAACTCGTATACGAGTATTTATATGAGGTGAAATTCAAATTTAACTAGAGTTCGAATCAAGAATCAATAAGGGGAAGACAAGCATATATGGCATGAGTTAGTAGCTAGTTCGCTAAGAGAGCATATGCATGTGGCCATCTCTCGAATGATTAAGCATTAAGTGGGATCTCGAGATCTTCGCCAATTGTTATAGAAGAAGGGTTTTTTTGACGATCCGAAATTAAGTCTTTGAAATCTTTGTCAATCATTATATAAAATAATTTAAATAGGGGTCTCAAAATAATTATGCGGGTCTCGAGATTTTCGCCAACAGTTACAAAATAAGGATCTCTTGAACAATCAAGTACTAAGCAGAAATTCAAAATTTTCATTAATCGTTATATAAAATAATTTAAATATGAATCTCTGAACAATCAGACGGTAAGCAAAATCTTGAAATTATCATCAACAGTTACATAAAATAATTTGAATAAGAATCTCTAAACAATCAGGTGGGGGATCCCGATATCTTCGCCAATCACTACAAAATGAAGATAAACCTAAAATCAACTTTCAGTTAGATTAATGGAAATGGAACCCTAGGGTTTAAATATCTTGTAATTTGTTTCATTATAATTTTATTATATGATCATCTGATCATAAATCTAATACTTCTCTTAAAGCACCTATATAAATTCAATGATACTAATATTTTAAGGGCAAACGATATTAGAGATAATGATTCAAGACATTATAATAAGAATATGTAGGTTTGACGACACAAATTTTGTCAGGTGAAATTTAATAAAGATATTGACAGAATGGGACATTAAAAGAGTTGCGTTATTCTCCCCTGTTACATTCATGACTATATATTATAGATTAATTAGCAAGTTGATGTTAAATTCTCCTCTTAAACATATAATAATAAATGTAATGGCCTGCGTTACGTTGTGGAGGTGCATAATTATTTTCTTTTAATAATAATAATAATAATAATAATAATAAACAGATAAGATCGATAATGACGGCTACGGCAACAAATTTAAAGTAATGTCAATTTCATGATGAATAGCTAATAAACCTGCCCACAATTTTTTTAATAAATAATTGTGACTGCAAACATCAAATAAAATAGCTTTATAACATGGTCGGCATAAATTAGCAAAGCATGACTATACTATAATCTATTGTTGTTATTATTCACAAGCTATTGATTTCTAATCATACAATATATTAATGAGTTCGGAATCTAAAATGGTGAAAAATGTTAATAAAAATTTTAAAATGGTATACAAAATTTCTTTTTAATTAAAATGGTAAAAATTTTCATGAAATAGCGATTTTGTTCGCTTGAAAAAGTAAAATCGCTGCAATAACAGCGATTTGATATTGATTTTAAAAAAAAAAAATTAAGCGATTTCCAAATTAAATTTTTTTTTATTAATATGTCACAGCTGAGGTATCGACTTAAGTTTAATTTTTAAAAAAAATTATTTTTTGCTTTTTTTAAAAAAAAAGTTTAAATATTTTTTTTAAAAAAAAAAAATCAAATCGCAGCGATTTTTAATTAATCTTTTTTCTTTTTTTAAAAAAAATCAAATCTCTAAAAAAATATTTTGATTTAAAATCGCTACCTGGCAGCGATTTGATTTTAAAAAATAAATTAAAAATTTAATTAAAAATCGTTGTGATTTGATTTTTTTTAAAAAAAAATTATTTAAACTTTTTTAAAAAATAATTAAAAACAAAAATTTGAACTCAAGTCGCTGCCTCAGCATCGACATAACAAAAATATAATATATATATATATATATATATATATATATATATATATATATATATATATATATATATATATTGAAAATTGCTCCTTCGGGAGTGATTTTGTTTTAAATCCTTTTTTAAAAAAAATAAATCAAATTTAACAAATCGCTGTTATAGCAGCGATTTTACTTTTTTCGACGGACAAAATCGCTGCTTAATAAGCGATTTTACCGTTTTAGTTAAAAAAAATAATTCATATACTATTTTGAAATTTTTATTAACATTTTTCACCAATTAGGCTTCGAACTCATATATTAGTGCCTATACAACATTTTATATGGTTAATAATAATTCAATCTCTATATTTATATTATATTATTGCTTCATAGTTTGTTATAACTATATTATTATACTATTATATTCTTAGATACTCATTTTTAAGCTTCTTACATATTTTATGTGTGTGGGGGGAAAAAACAGTGGAGGCAAGATGCGGTAGAATCAACCGTGCAAGGCACAAAATTCAAGAATGAATATTCCTTTTTTTTCTTTATATTTATTAATTTTTTGTTTTTCATTATGAATTCTAGTACTATTATATTTTTTACATACTAAAAAGAGTAGTTAATTTTTTAACTTTAGGATTCTAATAGAATCTTTTTGTAAAATGAATTAGACGTTAATTTTTTAACTTAGGATTTTGATAGAATCTTTTTGTAAAATGAATTAGACATTGGATAGTATTTTAGTTCTCTACTTACTTTACTGCATGTTTATGTTAGTTAATTGAGAATCTCTCAATTAATTGTGCCTATTTATTATTTGTTGTCGATGCATATTATTTAGATAAACGATAGTTATTGAATATTATCTCCATATATATGTATTTTTCTTTTAAGTACTTGTCTAATTTGTTTTTTAATTTTCATCTTCACAAATTAAGATAGGATCATTTCTTTTACATATTATACTTTCAACTTATTAAGTTTGAAAAAGGTAGAATTTTTTAAAAATTTTAAATCTTTAATTCATCTAATTCATGATTAACAAGGATAAAATTGTAAAGTTATTATATCGATTATTATTTTTTAATAGATATGTCAATTTAAAAATAGATAAATAATAAAAGGAGATATAATATGACACAGTTAACATTTTTATTTTATAAATTCAAATTATGAAGAAAGTAGAAAAAGTTTGGATGGATGTGCATCAGAATTTGAGTATTATGTGCATGAAACTTTTTTAATCAACTTACGCAATATTTAATTTAGTTAAATAAGGAGTCTTTCGTTAAATGATGATATTTTTTTAAATATTTTAAATTATGAATAATTGTGATTATAACATTTTTAATATAGTTTTAGATCAATTTTATTTTTCATTCTTTTTTTAAAAAAAAATTATCTGCACAACTTCGTATAAAATATTAGATAATTTTACCTTCATGATGCTGTGAAATATCTCACGTAAAAATGAAACGAGAATATTAGTACAGTTGAACCTGATACGGGTTTATTGAAATGTTATAAGAATATTACTCCTTGATATTACCTCTATTTAAATTAAAAAAGAAAATGTCAAAGAGATTTTATGTATATGATTTGCTTTAATAAAAAAGGATTTGTTGATATTTACTTAATTACGTATTTATTAGTAATTACCCTTCTCACTGAGTAATCCTTTTTAATTTTTAAAAAAATAAAAACATCCAAACAAAAGGCTACAACAGAAAGGCAAAAATTAGAAAAAGTTTTTCGTAATTTAAACTTGTAATTAATAGTAAGTATGATTTAATTTTGAGATGGACACATTTATCTACCCAGCCCAATGGAATATAAAAAATAATAGTTCATAATTGCTATGAAAGGAGTACTGGCCAGATTATTTTTACTAATTTAATAAAATTGGGCAAATAAATAATATGTGCAGGCGTGCCTCTTGTTTGTTCAAGTAGTTAGAAAATTTTTTCAATGGGGCCGTTGAGTGATGGCTACATGCGTTGTTGCATGTAATTTTAAAAAAATAAAAATAAAAAACATTCATTTTTAGGGACACGTGTCAACTTTTTAACACTTGGGAAATAAAAGAATAGGATAAGTTTGGATTTGGAAGGAATGGTGAAGAATTGTGTTAAGTGGATACTCTATACTTTCTCCATGCTTGGATAAAAAGCCTAAAGATCTCAAGATTTAACAAATATCAAGACACCCTCAATCTAGTTGTAGTGGGGTTCCTCTAATCCTACCTATTATTGTTATTTATTATTATTATTATTGGATTTGAGCTTTAGGTACGATAAAATTTTTAATTTACTTCATAAATAAAGTCTTATGTAAGGGCAGAGTTATTTTAGATAAAAGGTGAATCGTTTCACGTTTTTCATTAGAAAATTATATAATGTATAATGTTAAATGTTATTTGATTAGTTTATTTTTATTTTTTATGTTATGTTAATTAAAAGTTAATTTATCTAAATTTTAAAGTTAAATTAGATTATATTAATTTGATATATTTTTAATAATCAAAGTTCTAAATTACACTTTTTTGTATATCAGAGTGATGAAAAAAATACTTCGTAAAATGTTAATCAAAATTCTCATAGTTTGACTCTAAAAAAGAAAATCATGACAACTAAAAGTTAATTGAGGGATATTTCGTGTCAATTTAAGTGACGGGTGTCTGATTTCAACATTCAAACAAGTTTAATTTGATCGTAAAATTTTCATACATCTTTTAAAAATATTTGAATTGTTAATTATTGTGATTTATAGTACGTTTTATGTGGTTTACAAATCTATTAATTCTATATTTAAAAAAATAAAGATTTTCTGTATGAATTTTCAATCAAACTTAAATTGTCTGACTCTAAAAAACGATATGTGTCCACATAAATTGAAACAGAAAGAGTAATTAATATAAGTATATATTTAATTTTGCAGATCCCTAATACATCTGACAAGAAAGTTGGCACATCCTTCACCAAATTTCTAATTTTGTCACTAGTTTTATGCTACACAAATTCAAAATAATCGAGCTTCATTGCATATATCAAATATCGAATAAAAAAAAGTATTGTTCATATCTAGCAGAATTTTCAGCACATCCTTATTGGTTACTTATATAGGGGGGAAAGACACTTAATATATCGACCACCGTAAAAATGACCTAAATTTTAGCACTAATGATAATTGTAACTACCTAAATTGCTTCAAGAAGCCATCCAAAAAAAATAAAGAACTTCTAATTGAATTCTAATTTTTTTCTTAGTTCAGTGTTGTAGTTATGCACTATTGAGTTATGGTTAATTAAAGTTGTTGACATAATTAAATTTAAAGGAAGGAGGGGGCATGGCCTAAGAAATGGTAGAGTAAGATAATTGATATGTTAGGTACGTACGTTATGGCTTTGTCTCCTTGCTAGTAATATTATATTATATTATATAGTATTATAAGGCGTTAAAAATAGGCAAACAAAGAAGTAATTGTAAAAGATTAATATGGAATACAAACATTAATCACAAGTTAACCATCCAATATTATGGCAAATTACTTTCTAATCTATCTACCATGTGATGTACTTTCTTTTCTTAGAGTACATTTCAAGTGAAAATCCACATGTCTTCATTAGTCGGTTGCATGGAGTTACATAGGGATATGCTGTTCATAATTTGAACTTAAATTCGAGATTTATGATCAATGATATAATTTTTTTTTATAACTTGTCATAATCTTTGTTAAGTGATAGATATTAATATCGTATTTATTAGCCTTTTTATATTCTTAAATATATTTTTTTATTAAAATTCTGATTTCACCAATATATCATCGACAATTTTAATATCATTTATATTGATTTTATTTATTATTATGACGAATTTAAAAAAGTCAAAAGTATACTCTAGTTATAATTTTAACTGACATCGCACAAAAAAATAAGACTTAAATTTTCAATTATAATTTTTTATTTTATTTTTCATACTAAATATTATTATCATTATTAAAGCTCTAATTAAATTTAAATTACATACAATAAAATTTATTTGAAAGTGACATTTCTAATATAATTTCCTCCACGTATATCTAAAATACAAATTCAAAATCGCTATTTAATAATGTTGCAACCCCTATTAATTGTTTGGTCATAGTATGTTGCTAATAATTCAAAAGGAAAAAAAAAAAGATAAAGAGTTGATTTCTATTATTAGAAAAAAAAATAACTTATAGAGTTTGGAAAACTAATTTATAACAATATAGGGGACTAGTGTGCTCATATATGAAGAATTTGTTAAAGTTGTGGGTCCCACGCTTTTTTTGTTGGAAGGTTTGAAGACAGGTAAAGTTTGTTCCCTTGGAATGGTGCACGCCTTTTCTTTTTAGTCAGACACGTGGCACAATATCATGCCACATCAGCTAACATTATTGTTAACGTGGCATCTGCATGCGCCTGCCACGTCAGAAAATAAAGATTACATATTCTGTGTAGAGTTTCTGTTAAGGAAAGGTATAATTCAAAAGGAGAAAATACGTAATAATTAATACTTTTTTTCTTCTCTATTTCCAAATTTTAATATTTCCAGTTTAAAAACAAACGTTTATGTAATATATTGTTGTGTATGACTCATTTGGTAAGAAAATTATTCAAGAATATAATATAAAATAATAATTATTCGTAATATATAGATAACATTTTATTTAAATAATGATAAATATTTCAAATGTTCACCTAATATAGATTAAAGAGAGTATATGCATAATTGATTAATTTGCTTCAATCGGAATTGGATGATTATACAGTGAGACCCTCCACAACTCTATTTCATTATTGTAAAAAATTATAAACTACAGGTTTTTAATTAAAATCTCACACTTCACGTATACATATTTTAGTATCAAAAGAAATTATTTTCTTCTTCTTATTTCTATGTAACTAAATATACATCACACAATTAATAATACTTCATTTTCCCCATTTTTAAGTAAGTTACTTTGACTCGGTATGAAATTTTAAAAAGGCAGAAAGAGTTTCAAAACTTATGATCTAAAGTAAATGATATATATTTGTATTATTTCACTAACGGTAATATAGAACTATGTCATTTATTTTTGAGACTGACTAAAAGAGAAATATACATATGTTATATATATATATATTACCATTCGTGGAGTAAGCATAAAAAGAATTAAAGAAGACGACCACTAGTACTTTATTAGAAAAGTAGAATTAAAGAAAGATTGCAAGTGTAAATGTGAGGAAGGATTCACTTTGACACAATTTCTTTAACTATGGATTAAGTGTTGATGAAGTAAAAAAATAAAATAAAATTATGTACCCTAGGGGTTGATTGTTGTTGACGAATCTTCGAATGACTTGTTACGTTAGTATTCACTCTTCTTTTGAAGAAAAAAAAATCGATTAACAACAAAATATTGTATTTTGTACTACAACTCTTCAACTAAATTTTTGGAATATGTTATTTACTCATCAATTCCTTATATCCCACTTCTTTAACAGAGTAAAATCTAAGCAAAATTTTTTCTCTTAATTCGAGAATTTCCTCCTCCATGCATGTTTATGCATTGGTTCGTTCAAATTTCACTATTTATTTATTTAATCATTTGATATACTAGGATTTTTTTTTCTATTTTTAGAACTTCAAATTTTTAAACTTAGCTTGTTATCCAAATAAATTTGATAAGTTATTGTATATAGTTTGAAGGATGATTCAAGTAGTTTCACGATTACACACGTGTATGGGAAATGAAATAAATATTAAGAAATCACAATTGGGATATTTAAGATATAGTTTATTGCTACTATTGAAGAAGTTCGTAAAAACAATTAGCGTAAAAATGAATTTTTGTATATGTGGGGATGTGGTTGACAGAGGATGTTGCTTAACGCATTTTCCATATGTTTAAACACAAATTCCTCGTAATTCGAGTCAGATACTAGCACGCTTCCAAACACGTGATGTTTGAGTCTTCTCCAAGCCATAATCATACTTCCACTTTCCTTTCTTATCCATATCATATTTATCGGTTCATTTTATATGAGTTATTGAAACTAGGCCGGTTTAAAATCAAATTGAAATTAATAAACTAATTTGATAAAAAAGTTATTAGTTTATAGTATTGAGTTATTGATTTAGTGGTTTTGATTTTTTTTGTTATTCCTTCTTTTCCTAGAAAACGTCCGAAACAACCTGCTACAAAACTACCGAGCAGGGGTAAAAATACGATAAGTAGATACACGAGTTATTGATTCTTAACGGTTTAAAGTTTTTTCTTAGTGGGTTACTCGATAACCCGATAGTAAATTAAATAATTATATTTATACCATTTTGTATATAAAGTCCTCCTTGGCTTGGAGTTTAATTTTCTACTTTTATTTTTGGTAAGTGTTTGCTTTTGAGCAAGATGTAACTTGTGAACTCAAGTGCATGGTTCATTTGGTTTGTCATCTTGTTTTAAGTGATTTTCAATGTTTTGTGTCAACCGATAACGATAAAAAATCGATAAACCAATAACCGATAAGCCAATATCATAATGATTCTATAATGATTTAGCATCTCTACAAACCGATAACCAATAAGCCAATCCGATAAACTTCAAAATCAAACCGAACTGACCGATACACACTCCTAATTGGAATGAAGTTTTTGCATTTTATTTAATATGAATGTATTTTATTTTGATACGAGGCTCAAGAATATTTTTTAAAAAAGTTTGTTATTCCCAATAAATTATAAATATTTATGTAACTGTGAATTATGATATTAATTGACAAAATAAAAAATTATAAAAATTTAAATTATTTAGTAAACATAAAAAATGTATTATCTTTTTGAAATTAAACTAAAACAAAAAGTAAGGAGTATATAAATTGTGATAGGAGTATTAAATATTCTAATTCTAAAACATTAGTGTGTAGTTTCTATGTATTATATTAGCTATTTCATTTTGTGATAGAATAATAGTAGCATTTAAAAGATTTATGTTATGAAAGAAGAATTTCTAATTATATTCTCAATATACGTTCTTTTCACATATGGACACGTTTTTTTTTTATATATCATAATTAAGTGTATACTAAAATTAATACCTGTTATAAAAAAATAATTATCGTATTTAAAAGCTAAATTCTTATATAAGTTATTGCTTCCATGATTTAAAATTTTTTATTGAAAGCTTTATAAGAATGGAAGAAAGACGACCCATGAACGTTGAATAATTCTCTACTCTATATATAAGTTTGATTTTTTATTTTAAACCATACACACATAAAATAGAAATTCTTTTGATAATAAAGAGTGATGATGAAATATTATATTACGATATTTAATCATCTTATTTAAAAACTTTATTTTAAAACTATTATCATATATAAAATGACCTCAAAGTTCTTTTACATGAGTCTATGTTCCATGAATATGAATGTTATAAAACCCATATGTTTAAATGAATCTCAACATTATCTAATAAAGAAATGATGGATGGCACACGAGTCGCAATGTGGTCAAACAGAGTTTGTGGACCCCACACTTAGGATAATCTCAACACAATTATCACTAAACCTTATCCCTATCAAAAAAGGAAACAAATTCTATTTTTATTTTTAGTGTCAAACTATAAATTTTAATCAACATTTTAAATATATATTTTATCATAATATTAATATGCAAAAAATTGTAATTTAAAGTACTTTTCATATAGTTTTAAAATACCTAATTTTTTTATTTAAAATATCGAATTAATGTAATCTAATTTACTTTAAAAATTAGTCAAATTGATTTTTAATAAACGCAACAGAACAAACAATTTTGAACGAAGAGAGTATACTTAAACATTTGTTTATAACATTTTTTTAAATAGTAAAAAATAAATTGTAATTATAGATAAATAAAATAAATCATATTGATAAAATAAGACGAGAAAAATTTTCTTAGAATTTTCTTCGAATGTAGAAATATTTTGATCTCTTTGAAATTTATTTTATCTCCGTATATAAAAAGATTATGAGAATTATTTTAAAATATTTGATTGTTAATAAGAGTTTAATCATATTTTGATATATGATTTCATAAACATAGGAAGTATTTGAGACGCCTCTTCAAAGTTCATATGAGCTTTATATATATTGACATTATTTAGAATTTAAGGAAAATAATTAAGTTTTAAAAAGTCTAATCGAAATAGATATCGTCCGATAGAGTATCATAAAATTTTGAGATCTACGAGAATAATGCATACTAGTACGTGCTCAATAACATTATGCGAGTTCGTATATAAAAGGGTAAAAAAATTGTCAAAAATTTTAAAATGGCATATCAATTTTTTTTAAAATCAAAACGGTAAAATCACTCACGACGTAGAGACTTAGGCCGTCTGAAAAAGCAAATCGCTGCAATAGCAGCAATTTCTTATTTTTTTTAAAAAATAAATTAAACAAATCGCTCCACGTAGAGCGATTTTCAAAATAAAATAAAATTATTTTTTTGCATAAGTCGCTGCTTCTGCAGCGACTTCCATTAATTTTTTTTTTGCTTTATTTTAAAAGAAAAAATTGAATAATCTTTTTTATTATTTTTTAAAAATCATTGGCAGCGATTTTGAATTATTTTTTTTTAAAAAAATCAAATCGCTATAAAGGCAGCGATTTACACTTAATTTATATATTTTTTTAAAAATTTAATTAAATCGCTGAAAAAAATTAGCTGATTAAATTAAGTTTTTTTAAAAAATAAAAATTTAAGTGTAAAGTAAATAAAAAAATTTAATGGAAGCAGCGACTTATTCAAAAAAATAATTTTTTTTTGATTTTGAAAATCGCTCCATGTGGAGCGATTTGTTTAATTTTTTTTAAAGCAAATTTAAGAAATAGCTGCTATTGCAGCGATTTGCTTTTTCAGAACACTAAAGTTACTACATCGTGAACGATTTTACCGTTTTGATTTTTTAAAAAAATTAATATTTCCTTTTAAAATTGTTGACAATTTTTTGACCTTTTGACCCCGAACTCAACCTTATGCTGTATGTTGAAATATACATAATTTTTTTTGGGAAAATTGTGCAGTTATATTGAATATTAATTGTTATGGAAAATAGTGATTCACAACCATAGTTTTTTATGTTTTTAAATTTTGCTATTTATTTAATTTGTATAATTTATTTAATTGTATAAATTAAAATTTTATATAATTCTATTATTAGTTGTATAAATTCAGAATTTATATGTAATTGTCTTAGCTATTTGTATATGATTTATGAAAAACTCTCAATAATCTCCTTATTTACAGTGACAAGTAAAATACATAAACAGAGTTCTGAAAAAATTCTGAATGTATAAAATACAGAATAGGATATAGTTATCATATTTATACATTCACAAAAGAAATAAATAAATAGATAAGTAAAATATATGAGCTACGCAAAACGTACAAATAACAACTTTCTTAGCAAACAAAATTATATCTATGAAGCGCAATTATCAAAACTATAATTATAAAGTCTTATAAAGTCAATTAAGTTTGTTATTTCTAAAATCTTTCGATTTTCACCGTGCAAAGTAAATCCAATGAGAAAAACATGAAACAAGTTATTTAAATTGAATTACAAAAATACCCTGCTGGACCCAAGTAAAGAAGGTTGCATTGATGTCTGCTATTTTTGTTCATTGAGAACATGGGACTATGGTCTTGGCTCATCCATAAATAGTAAAACATACCATAAAAATAAATACCACACAAAGATTGAATGGAACTATGCTCATAAAGTTCTCTCATTTCAAAAAAAAAAAATACTCCTCCGTTAAAAAAAGATTCACCTTTTTTTGAGCCCTACTAAGCCTATCACCCCATTCTCTTCACCTGATACAAGGCAGTCGAATTACCTTTTTGATTTGTTTTTAAAAAAATAATTTTTTTATAACATTTTAATTTCAGCTTTTCACGTAACATATTTAAGGCTACAAGATCAAAGAACAGTTTTTTACATTTAACCTAACTTTATTTTAGAACAATAAAATACAAAAGTCTTCTTTATACTCTTAAATTCCATGTCAAGTCAAATCATGTCATTCTTTATGAAATGGACCAAGTAATAATATATATTACTATACTTTACAAATGTTATAGTCTAACGTGTGTGTTTTCCAAAATTAATATAGAATTAGAGGATATTTTTGTCATTTAATGAGTTTTTGCTTTATTATTTTATTTTTGACAAATCAAGAGAAATTTATTATTTTTATCTTACGACTATATTCATCATTAAGTAACTATATAAAGTAATACTATAGGCAAATCTAAAATTTCAAAAATATTAATAATTAATTTAATAAATTCATATATATAAATAGTATAATTTTTTGGATAATTAATTTTTGATAGAGCAAAATGAAGCTCGATATATAGAAAAAGTAAAAAAATAATTTAGTCAAATATCTAATTTTATGAAATATTTTTTATAAGTATGATAGCATTACACGAGACACTATAAAAAGAATTATATTATGAGTACATACAAATTCAAAAGAATTTTTTTAACTCATGCTAATTAGCACGACTTAAAAATAAAACAAATCTTCTTCTAAACTTTAATTTTTAGATAATAATTTGGACCTACAAAATTATAAAAAGGAATTATAGTTTTGTTATTTAAGGATAGGGATTAAGTATTTTAATTATTAGGTAGGTGAAAAAAAAGAAGAAGAAAATGTAAGTAAGTAAATTGGAGGACCGTGTAAGCAAAAGAGATTACTTTTTGCTCCCTTGTTATGAGACAATTGCCTTTACGTGCATGGTAAGTGAGCTCTTTACTCTTCAAAGTTATTGACCAACTCATCATGCTAGTTTTGGGTTCCTACTACAACTCATTATACTTGTGATAGTTCGAGAAGTCGCTCCGATAATAGATATTAATTGCTTTCAATTTTAAGATTATGAGTTCGATTATCAAATGAACCAAAAAATATTACCTAACAGACTATCAACTGAAATTTTAAAAATTCCAAATGAAGTAAATGTGTTTTTTTTATTTTCATGACCAAACGTCTACTAATTATATACAAAAGAACATATATGTATTACGCAATGAGTGCATTAAACTTGGAACAAAACATATTGATCCACAACTAATTGTGGGAGGCAAAAGTAAAATGTCTTGTTTTCCCCTTAAGAGAGGGTAATGTGATAAGGTTGAAGATGTGGATTCGGTGGAATCCAAATCTCATTTTTTGTTACTTTTAGCATTAAGGTTGGTGGTGGTGGGGAGGAATGAATACTGCTTTATTATGCCATTAGCAACTTAATTGCATGCCACCACTAGCTAGGCCATCCCTTTAGCTCTACTTATTAGCTTACACATTATACTATTGTTTTTTTTTTTTGAACTCATTCAGTAGTGCTTGATACTCGTATTGGAGTTTGATTATTTTGCATTCGCCCCATGCAGGAAAAAACGCTCCCCATCAAAGATTTTTTCATATTCAGAGCTCGAACCTGAGACATCTAATTCTTAAGAGAAGAGTAGTCCGACTCACTGCACCACTGTCATTTTATGATGGTACACTATATTATTGTTACTACCTATCCTGTAATACTTAATGTGACTAAAAATAATAAATTGAATTGTAGCACATAATTGAAGGGTTGGAGGAAGGAAAAAAAAGATGAAACAAGGAATAATGTCGACATAATCCTGGGGGTGGGGACATATAATCAGCCTCCAAATATTTTGTTAAATATCAGATCCATAAGCACTAATCTTTTAAAAAGATTTTTTCTTTTCCCATATCGTATTTTCAGTTTTTTCTTTTCTTTTTTTTGCGCCTTTTGGACCAAAACAGGGAGAAGACAGTTTCAGTGGTAGCTAAAGATTTTTTATTTTTTTAAAAAAATTAATTTAGAAGTAATAAAAGTACTCCTTAATTTAATGTAAATTATTAGTTTTGTTTTTAAATGAGATAGTCTGAAAAGTATTTAACTAGCTAAATTTAGATATACCCTCGATCTACAGTATGACATAGACACATAGTAAGTGGTCTCAAACTCTTGTACGTAGGAACATGAGACTCTTAATAACACTCTAATAAAAGTATTGAAAACACTCTTAAACTTGATCAGTATTTAAGAGTGTATTTCACTCATGTTACAAGATTGACGAGTGTATTTAAGTTAGTCAAGCAAAGGAACATTCTTATGATTGTCAATACTTCAACGATAGAACTAATAATTTATCTTAAGAGTAGGAATACTTTTAATACTTTTTAGATAAATCGGGTGTGATTGGAAATGTAAAAATCTCACGTCTCGGACTACAAAAATAAAAAAATATATTGATGATTAAATTGTTGAGTACATGCTCTTTATATAAGGAGAGAATTGTAGAGTACTAAATCTTACTGTAATACCTATTACTATTACAATAATATGCAAGTATAAACTAATCTAGTCCTAGTCGACTTCAGCTAGTACAAGAAGTAACAACCTAGTCGATATAAGTGACCTACACCTAGAGTATTTCTAACTCCATGTAGTTTATGGACTTAAGTTTAATGGAGCATGCGACAACGAGTTGGTGAAGTGAGGATGTCGACATGATATAAGTAGAAGGGGTCATCACAATTTAACATGTGCTTTTTTTTTGTCAAACACTCAGAGAGCGAAAGAGCTCTTAAGCTTTGATACCATGTAAAATCTCACGTCTAGAACTAGAAAAATCAGTGATTGTATTGATGATTAAATTGTTGAGTACAAGCTCCTCATATTAAGGAGAGAATTGTAGAGTCCCAAGTTAATTATACTTAGAGTCCTACTAAGATACATATTATTAATAATGCAATTATAAAATAATCGAATCCTAGTTGTCATCTAACCCTAGTGCATTTCAGCTAGTACAAAAGTAATAGCCTAGTCGATATAAGTGACCTAAACCGAAAGTGATTCAACTCCGCGGTACACGTTAATTGGATCAGGTTGTTCAACCTATTCCATGTCTTCTGTTTCCTCTATATCTTCAACAGGAAATACTTGAACATTGTTTACCGAAACGATGCTACAATTAAATTTATATGAGATTAAAAACACACGTCTTAATTCAACTCATTAATTTTGAATTAATAGCAATTAAATATTGCGATGATAGTAAGTAAAGATAACAAAAAAGACTAGTATTAGTCAAATTGTTCGAGTATGAATATATTACAAGTTGTGCATGTAGTAGTAGTCAAATTGTTGCAATTTTTTCTTTAATTTATTTCCTCCGTTGGAGATAGAGTAATTTGTAGCCAACATGATAATTGAGAGTAACCCTATTAAAAATTGAAGAGACACAAAGGTACATTAAAACATAATGTATAACAAGGAAAAAAGGGGAAATTTCATTGGCAAAAAGTTAGAGAAGGCAATCAGAGTTTGGTACACTTTATTTATTATATATACATGGAAATGCCTTTTATCTTAATATATACTATTGAAGATAAGACATGTTAACATGCTTTTGCTATTGCTATGGTGGGTTTAGAGTTGGCGCCGTCTCTCTTTTCTTAATTGGTATAAACTAAAAAGGAAAAAGGGCTAAACTAATTTATCACTAATGTCCATTTCCTTTTCTATTTTTTTTTTAAATAACTTTTTCCTAATGTTTTTACATTGCATGATGATAATGGTTCAACTTATTCTTTTTGCAAAACATTTCCTACTTATTCTTTCAACTATGTATCCACTAAAATTCTAAGATATATTTCACTTATCATATAAATTATTATTATCAATATTTTTAAAATGTTATGTATTTTATCATTGATTAAGAGCCTCCTACATATCTTATGTTTGGATATGTATTTTTGCTATATAATAAAAAAATAAAAGGAGAGACAAGTGAGATTTATATGTATTTCATATATATGTAAATCATAGTAGATACATGTATTGTTATGTTTCTTGGATACCGGGTACGTGATGAGCGAAATGGGAGAGAGCCGACGAGATTCGTTATGTCTTCCAGATACATGCAAATCCACTTGGATACAATGTATCTGGAATAAAGTAAACCTAAATTTGACCTCATGTATTTGAGAGACATGCATCTAGATGTTTTCGGGGGCACACAAATCTGATAAGATATATAATATTATAAACTAGAGTGTATCTAAGTAATTAGTTCCTAAATTAGTAAGATTTATGTAAGCTCCCCTTTAGAGGATGAATATACACTTGGTTTTTTTGGATAAATATAATTATGATAATCCAAACAATATTGTTTATATGTTAATTTTCTCTACAATTAAGTTAGAGTGAGTGAATAATATTTAATGTATGCTTGGCTGGTCACTAGCTCTCAACAAATAATCACGAGAGAGCTAAATCTTAGTCTCAAGTCAACTAAATATATAGTTATTTGTATTAATTCAATCTTACGCATAACTTTTAACTACTACACTATCCCATTTTCTTCCCAATTTCCCTATTATTTTTTATTTCAATAAATTCTCTTGATTATAATTCTTTTCTCCAATAATTGCCAATAATTTTCCCTTCTTTCCGTGAATTCTCTTGTTAACCTGTTTTTTTTAACGTGAGTCATTTGTATTTCACTAAAAGTATATATGAATTAATTTCATAACGAGAGATATATCAGAAAAAAATTTATCCGCATCTAATGTTTACACCAAGTTAATGTAAAATACGTAATTTAATAAAGTAAAATACATGTAAATTAATTATGATCAAGTAAAATGAATCATTAATTTAAACACATGACATGCATGTATTTAGGGATATATCATACCCTATTTCTCTCTTTTTTCCTCTTATTCCTACTATTCCAAGCTAAGAAGGCACACTAAAACAAATTCAAGATTATTAATATAATTAATATTGTATTATATTTGTGATAATAATATAATGTGTGTATTTTTTTTTTTTTTTTTTTATAAATATCACTAAAAGAAAAGAAACTATTATCACTAAATATCTCTTTTGCTGTTGTATAAATTCATATTTAGTCTAATAAAAGGGGATTAGTTGGATTTGGGATTCGTGAGAATTTAGCGTAACGAACCATAAATGGGAGATCGATATACTATCGTGTATGATTGCTTAACGCATTTGGCTACTTTATTTTAGGGTTAAGCATTTTATATTATATAGGACATAAATTAAACTTAAAAGTGGACAAAAAAGAAGAACAAATTTAATTAAATATAATATACTCCATGTAATATAAATACCCCACCTCGTGAGTTGTGTAAAGAATCCTAGTGAAGAAGAGAAGCATTGAGTAATAATGAAGCAAAATATGAAGGGGACATTCTTTTGTTCCTTAATCTTCCTTTTATCTACTTTACAATTTCCAATTTAATCAAACTCTATTATTTTAATGTATTAAAACAAAGTCCATATGCAAATGCATGATTGACCTCATTAATTTCATGCTTTATACACTAGTCATATTCTGGTCAAATCTATTTTAATTATCATATCTAACTATGCCCTATTTTTAGGCCGGCTTGGGAGCAGTTATCCCCCCCCCCCCCCCCCCCCCTTTTTTTTGGGATGTAGATTAGTGACATAAAATTATTATTTAAAATTTTTATATGGATTTATTTTTAATTAATAATATAATTATTCTTATTTTATTTTATCTTTTGATATAAAGTATTTTAAATATGTCAATATTTTCAAATAAATTTTTAATTTTATAGGGAAAGTTTACCTTTTATATTATATTTCATATTTTTTGTTAAAAAAAATTATAATATATTATTATAAGGATAAGGCCCTTCAAAATTCAGGGGCCTAAGTATATGTTTTTTCCCTTTAATATTGTTTGAGTCGGTCTTGTTGTAAGTTTCAATTGTTCAAAAATATTGTTTGCTTGCTAAATTTATGTGATGCTATTCTTTTTATATTAGCTCTGAAAAAAAAATATTATATTATATTTAGAATCCTAAGCGTATGTTATATTTACATTTCAAGGGTTAACTATATAAAATTTATTCTAACATTTTCTAAATTTTAAGTAAGTATCACGGAAAGTCATTAGAAGGAAACAAAAGATATATTCTTATTTTGTATTAATTATATTTATTCATCGTTATGATTTTTTTTAATTTATAGTATTTTTATATATAGTTTCCAAATATTAAAAATTTTATTATAAAATATAAATTATTATGATCTAATTTAATTTAAAAATTAGTCAAATTAACTTCTAAAAATAAAAAATATGAAAAGTATTTAAGAACGGATGAAGTTAATTTATTTTTTAAAATTTTAATTTATATAATTTAGGAAAAATGTACAAGTAACCCCTCAATCTATGTCCGAAATTCTAAAGACACACTTATGCTATACTAAGATCCTATTATCCCTCTGAACTTATTTTATAAATAATTTTCTACCCCTTTTTGGCCGACATGACACTAGCTTGGAAAAAAAGTCAACCAGCGTTAGACCCACAAGATAGTGTCACGTAGGCCGAAAAGGGGTAGAAAATTATTAGTAAAATAAGTTCAGGGGGTAATAGGACCTTAGTAAAGACTCAAAATAGTCTATCATCATTGGGTTAAGACTCAAAGTGATCCTTGAGTTTTCATATGGAGCACTAATAGTCCCTCATGTTTGTAATATTGGTGCACTTTTGGTTCTCCCCTAAAATTTTGCCTATTTTTCAATATTAATTTTGTCCAAAATTTTATATAATGAATGTCCAATCGTATTTTTATATGTTTTATAGAAATAATAACTCTATCTGAGAGAAGGTGATAAGAAAAACACTTTATTCTGTTCATTAGAAATATTACTGTAGCTAAATTAAGAACATCTTATCATATGACTTTGCAGGAAAATAAAAAATTGTACTACTGCAAGTGAAATTATCGTGATGAACCTCTCGACTTTACCTGCAATACGATTTTTACTAAGCAAAACAAAAATGTTTTTCTTCTCACATTCTTTCATATAGAGTTGTTATTTCTAATAAATATAAAATGACTCCCATACATAGGTTATGGATAAAATCGATACTTAAAAATAGGTAAAAATTTTAGAGAAGGACCAAAAGTACACCAATATTACAAACATGAGGGACTATTAGTGCTCCATGTGAAAATTCAAGGACCACTTTGAGTCTTAACTCAAAGAAGAGAGACTATTTTAATCCTTTCCTCAGTATAAATGTGTCTCTGAAATTTCGAATATAAATTGAGAGAGTACCTATAAATTATTTTAATACACGTATCGATAGTTTATTTTGAATCATAAATTTATGATTTCATTTCTTATCCAAACACCATTGCATAATCTAGGAATGTGATTTTCTCTTTCTAATAATAATTGTCCCCACTACTGACCCTCCGTCGTATATTATTAATTATTATACTAAAAATAGTTGTACATTTTAGTTGATCATCTTACTAAATCAAGAAAGTATTAACTAAAATTTTCTTATATTCCCTTGTGTTAATTCTTTTTTTAAAGTATTCACAGTTTTTTGTAAGAATCTCAAAAAGAATTTTTAAGAGGTGAATTAGAAAAATGATCTTTCTATTATGATTTCTTAAACAATATCTAAAATGAAAAGTGATCAACTAATATGGATCGAAGGAAGTATTATCCTTTGAATATATATTAAATTTAATACCTTGAGAAATATATTAGATATGTCGAATAGTACAGCCTTACTAAAAACAGATGGTTCTTAATATTCGGTCTGTCCAATAATAGTTGTTCATATACTGTTTTGAGATGTCCAACAATACTTGTCCACTTTGTATATGACATCAACATATAATTTTACATTTAGTTTCTAATGTATCCGTATCATTAATTATAGTCATTCATGTATTACATTTATCAAGACATTGTATTTAATATATTTAAAGGTTATCTTTTAAAGAAAAAATCTTTTTGGCCCCAAAATTTGGCCCGAATGATATTTTTCTATGTTATATTACCTTTTAAAATATTTTATCCTTTTAATTTTAACATCTTTTAACTAAAAATGGAAAAAATCAGTTTATTTTAAAATTTAAAAAATATTATAGTTTCTTTTAATTTCTAGCCAAATTCTGGTAAAATTTTCTGACCATTTGGTACTTTCCGTTATTGAAATTACCCCTCTATTTATAGTTTTTAGGAATCATACAAAATCAATAGTGAACAAATATTGTTGGACATATATAAAAATTATTTGTCATTTCATAAAACCAATGTATAAATGACATTGTTCTTTCTATTATACCATTGAAAGTTATTAGTCTTAAGTACGAATTTGACCAATATAGAAAAATTAAATAATTACATTCATCGACCAATTTTATGTTCACTTATTGAAAAAAATAACTTTAAGCGAATACTAAATAAAGATATAATAGCAAACTTACATACACTAAAACAAAAACAACTTTTAGCGGCATTAAATATTGACACTAGTAAAGAGTTTCAACGTCTTTACCGGCATTAGTTAAGTGTCATTAGAACCAATATCGCTAAAGGCTTTAGGGACATATCAAAGAGTGACAATTCCCGCTAAAAATACATATTTAGCGGCAATTAAGAATCAAATAACACTAATGATCATTTTTATTGTAGTGATAATTTCTTAAAGGACGTATTATCTAAAATAATGACGTATAAATAAAAAAGATAAGAGTGTTTAATGTTTAAACGCAAAATAATACTCCATTTATTCTCAATTAATTACTTATCTAATTTTTTCATTTTTATTTGTCCCTTTAATTTTTATTCGTCAATTCGTATAAATCAAGAAGTTTTTTTTTTTTTAATTAGAGTTTCGTGATTTTCAAATCTTTGTCCAATACATTGTCCAAAGCCGATCTATGGTCACATCACACTACAGCATGCAGTATAAGCTTTTGGACAAATCCTAGTTATGCATAGCATTTGATACACTCTTTCTTTTTATTTATAAGAGATATTTTAATTTAATATAGAGTTTAATTTTTATCTTTTATCTTTAAAAAGTATAATTTAAATAAATTATAGAAATTTATGTAATTATAAATATTTCAATAAGTATAAAATTAATATTTTTAAAATTTTGAATTGTTACTAATATCAATATGTCATTTTTTAAAAAATTAATAAGAAATGAGTGATATAAATTGAGACGGAAAAATATAATTTTTACTAGGGGAAAATGAAAGGGGAAGAAAATGATGCGTCTTCCTAATTCAACACTCATTTGATAATATTTTTTTTTTAAAGAAAAATGAGTGATAATTTTTCTTTTGTTGATCTGCCCCAAAATATTCATTTTCTACGATCACAAAATGTAAATTTTACCTAATTATACACTATCTTATAATTTGAGATGACAGGAGAAATAAATATTTAACTTATATAACTCATGTACGTTGATCAGAATTTCAAGGATCTTTAAGTGATATAATAATTCTACCTCTTTTAGCAGTTTAATTTTTTGAAATTAAACAACTAGCTAGTTAATTTCACTTAATGTAATTCATGCAATCATCTTTTAAATGATATAAATTTTTTTCTATATATTATAAGTTAGTGTGTAAACATTAAACTCATGCATATAATTATGAAATGAAGAGTGGTTGTGAACCTTATCACTTTTAATATTTTTTTGCTTTCACATAAATAACAAAACAAAGACAGGTGAAAACAACAGGACAAATATGCAAATGAAGAACTTGCAAGGGGTTTTTAATGTGATTTTCCTCTTTGAGCAACTAAATGATTAATTAATTAAAACTCAGAAAGGAATAAGTAAATTACGTCTGAAAAACTTATTCTAAAGTTGAAAAATCATTCAAGAAAATAGATGATTGAAAAAGAAAGGGGACATATCCACATCAACATGGCGGCACGCTTTCATTATTTTGCAAAAAAAAAACAAAAAAACTTATGATTCCAACTAAGAAGATTAATTATAAGTAACATAAAAAAATAAATTATAAGCTTAATTACCTTTTCTGTAGTCACAATCTAGTTTGTAGTTAGTAAATAAGCTAAGGATAAACACTAATTTTAAACATGCATTCTTTGACTAAGTAAGTCAGACGTCGTTGTTGAAAGCTCCTTTTTATCTACTTTAAATATTTTTTTTATTCGTACATAAATTACTCTAATGACGTGGGAAAAAAAATTAAGGTTTGTAACATCACAAAATGACAAATGAGCCTTACTACAATAACAATAACAACAACAATAACAATAATAATATCTAGTGCAGTCTTACGAGTAAAATTTAAAAATGACATTATATGCACAACCTTATCCTTACTTCTGCAGGGTGGGGAGGTTGTTCTCATTAGGAGTGTGTAAAAACTGAATCGATCAATAAATCGAATCGAAAAAAATGTTATTGAATTACTATTATTGGGTTACTGGGTTATTGAGTTTTTAATAGGTTTATAAAAAAATTATTGGGTTGCAAGTTCGGTATAAGTTTTTACTTTTGGGTTATTGAATAAATGGATAACCCAATAAGATAGTAATAATTTATAATTTTACCCTTCTTAATTATTTAATATTAATAATTTAATATATAATTAAACACTATAACTGTATAAAATAATTTAAAATTTTCATCTATGTATTGGTGGTAACATATAACTATAACCTTCGTGCTATATTTTCTCTTATTGATGCAATTTGTCATTATCTATGTTGTTTCACTATATCAAAGTATTTAGAGAAGTGAGAAGACATAATATTTTACAGACATTTTCTTATTGGATAAATCGAAAATCGAACGGATAATGATCAAAAACCTATAAATCAAAAATCGATGAAGAATATTTTATTGGTTTGTTATTGGATTAGCATATTTAAAAATTAAAAACCGATAAACGAACCGATAATACATAAAACCGAACCGAACCGACCGATGCACACCTCTAATTCCCATGGAGTCCCTTGCTCAAAAGAGAAGTTTTCGAAAAAAAAATTCGATGATAGAATAGCAAAATACAAAGAAAAGAAAATAAGAAACAATACCAGATGTTGGAGATTAAGAAATAAAATCGATTAAAGGAGTAAAGGAGATGAGGATAGCCCCATGCTTCTCTCACGTAAAGTGTGGCAATACTAGATACCTACTAACCATCTATTATAATTTTCGGCCTTCATACATTCGTATCTAGGGTCATATTAGGAGGTAGACCATAGGTTGTGATTTTTACATCTTTGAGTAAGAAGGTTTCCACGACAAATATATGTGTTCTTTACTTTACTGTATGAGTTCTGCTTAAGGAACTAGCTAGGTTCCTTAAGTTAAGTTGCGCATTTATCTTGCGTACGATTAAGAGTAATATGCCATACTTTTCAACATTAGGCTGACACCTTGAAAATATCTTAGGAAAACACAATCAACTTTTTAAGGAGGCGCTTCAATCCCTAGACCACCCCTATTCATCAATGAAAAATATTTGGTCGGTGGAGGAGAGAGGCGAGAGATAGAGCAGCGAGTTGAGAGACTTGAACTGTATATGTATATCTGTTAGGTAATTGTATATATGTAAATGGTATAAATATGTATTTGTATATCTAGCGAGCGAGACTGGGAGAGGGAGGAGAAAAGCAAGCGAGATTGAGAGAGAAAGGAAAGAGGTGAGCGAGAGAGATCATCAGAGAGTAGAGAGAGGCTATGTATTTATATATTTGTCATATAATTATACATGTATATGTATAATTTGTATTTGTATACGTATAAAAGAGGAAAAAAGCGAGAGAAGAATTAAGAGAGGAGAAAGGTGACGTAATTATAACTGAAATTAATCTGCGAGCCGTAATTAATTCAAACTATAACTATGTTAATAATTAACTACTAAATATTTGCTTATCTACGTAATTTTCCCAAATATATACATTTCTTTTAATTTCATGATATATACCTTATTTCTTTTCAAATTAAAATGTATTAATATAAAAAATTGAATGACAATGCAAAAGTTTCTTGATCTATATAAGAAAATAAATTTAGATCATTAATTAATTAGATTTTAAGGAACAATATCTATAGAAAATATCCCTTATAATGTCACTTACGATAACTGGATTAATGTATCATGCACATTAAACAAAATGATACTACACAGGAATTGAATAATTCAATTTTAAAAATGGGAAATTTACATATATATAAAAAATATTAAGAAAATATTTACTATTTATAAAAATAATTATTTTTCACTTGATCACTTTTAATACATCTATAATATAACTTTAATTTATATTACAGAAAATAATTTATAAAACACATATAATACAAGTTTAATATATATAAATTACATACATAATTCACTTTTAATAGATATTAAAGATTTACATTAATATTGTTATTTACTGCTATAAATAGTAATAAATGAAAAATATCACTAAAATTAGTAATTATTTATTAAAATATATTTAATTAAATATTTTTTCCTTTAAAAAATGAAAAGGTTATAACTATATCATATATATAAGTGTGAAAATTATGAAGATATCACCTTTTTAAAGATACATGAAGCAATAGCTTGACACAAATTTTAACTTTTCAACTTAGGGAATATTAGCTAACTAGTCAAAATTTCAAATATAATTGTTAAAATAACAACACTTTAAGCTTAATTATTAAAAATATCATTATATCAATATTTTAAAAAATATAATTTATCCTAATTTAGTTCATAATTTGTTTCACATTAATCACATGTTCTCTCTCATTTATTGTTTTTATAGCAAATTATATATTTATAATTATCCTCTTAAAATACATTATATTGTTGTCACTCCTCATCAATTAAACTTTCTCTCTATTCATTGATTTTATTCCCCTTCTTGTGCTTTCAGATTTTTTTAAAATTAAAACGGAAAAAAATCAAATAAAATATTTGCATTATATTCTTATTTAATTGGATAACTTTCTTTTGATTTGTATTTATTGGGTTAGTATCAGAAATTTTTAGTTTTGATTTTTACTTTCGTTGACCATTTATGTATTTTTGTGTCCAAATTTATTCAACTTCAAAATTATTTATTTAGAAAATTTCCTTTTGAGTTTGATTTTTTAACTAGATCTCGTTATTATTTAGGGTAGATTTTGTATTTTGGTGTTTTTACATTTTTTCAATTTTAGTTAATATTTAATTTATTTAATTTCATACATAATTTATGTTCATATTAGTATTGTCAGTATTTTATTTTATGTCAATTTTATTAACAGAATATTGTATTTATTTAAATGAAATTATAGTCGACAAAATGATATATATTCTTACTTAAATTGTATTCATGTTAGTATTTATGTTGTATTTTTTATATTTTAATTATATTTTTTCAGCAATAGTGTATTTATTTAAGCATATCGTATCCATGTGCATTCAAATTAATCATTTTGTATTCTATGTTTAAATTCAGTTATCAACTGTAATTGTATTCAAAATAAATATATTTTGTATGTTATATATCAATTATTTGTACTCGTGTAATTTTACTTTAGCTTTTGATTAAACAAAACTATATTCTAAATTGATTATATATTTTAAAAGTTGTATTTCAAAAATTGTATTAAAAAAATTGTTTCCTAACTGTTGATTAAATTCATTATTCACTTTTATTTGTAACTTTCGAGTTAAGAAAAAGTTGTATTCTAACCTGTTTTTTATTCCAAAATTGTATTTTAAAAGTTGTATTTTATAAGTTGTTGTCTATAATTGTTGAACCAATTTGTATTCCAATCAAATATATACTCCAATCATTCAATATATAAAATGATAATAATTCAATATAAAATAGGGATAACATCATCAAAATTATCTTCAAAATAAATTTATATTCTAATAATCCAATACATAATATCATCAAATTTGTATCCAAATTTATTTGTATTCCGATTATTCAATATACAATAGCACAACAATAAAATTATATTTGAATAAAATTTCAAAAATTTACTCTCATGCTACATAACCACTAGTTTTGATGAATTCCTTGAGATAATACGAGATCGATCATATCTTGAAAAATAAATGTGATTTTTTATTGTACATTTCAATTAATTTTTTGATCAATCAGCGATTTCAAGTTTTGTAGAAACACCGATGATGAATTGCTTCACTTTTGTATTCAAAATTCTTCTCAGATCTATCAACAATTTTGAATTTTCCAGGAAAAACGATGATGAGCAGATACAATTTCGAATTTTAACTATGATGCACATAATTTTGATCATTATACAATTTTGTATTTTTTAGGAGAAAAGGATGATGAACTTTTTTTTACAACTAATCCATGACTCTTGACAAATAAAAATAAAAATTCTTACAGGAGATTTGTCTATAAATGATGATCAATCGACTTGACTTCTAAGAAGAATGAACATTATCAATGGGGAATCAAAAATCGATAATGAGGTTTGAATAACAATTGATTAGTTCAAAAAAAAATATTTATCCAACGAAAAGTGAGAAAATCAACGAAAACTTGAATTTAATTTTAGTGGAGTTATTCGAAACTGGATTTTAAAAATATATAGAATAATGGTAAAAGGTGTTTGAAAGAATAGTGAAGAGAGGATACTTCATATTTTTCTAATTATAACTAATTAAATAATTAGAGATTTAAGCGAATTTTACATTTTCTAAAATATTTATGAATTTTGAAAGAGCAATAAAATAAATGAATGTGAGTTTTTTTTTGTTTGTTACTTTCTTCTCTTTTTTTCTTTGCTGGTTTTTTTTTTTTTTTTGTGTGTTTGTACATGTATGTTTTTTTCTCCAAGGATTTCTCAATTATGATATTAAAGATTTGTACTTTCTAATTAAATAATAAAGAAGTTACTCTTACAATAAATCAAAATATTAACGTTTTAAATAAATATTGAAAGTGTTAACAAGAATCCTATTAAATACTAAAATATTAATGTTCTAAAAAATTTCCTATTTAATTTATCTCTAAGATTTTGGTCTTTATGTGATATAAATTTAATTTCAACAATACAAACTAAAGTCAAAGTGTAAATAATGCTACTCATTTACAAGACTTGAACTATTTTAAAGTAAATCACATATTCAATTTAAGAAAGAATCATTAGTTTCAACTTCTTTGGGAAAAAGAACTTGAATAAGTTTGTTTTTCTGAAGGAGTCGTCATTTTCTATCAGGAACGCTATGTCATTTTCAATCCCGGCGTATTTCGGATGCTCGAAGGCCCTATTGAGAGTTATGTCAATCTGGAGCAAATTCATGATGAATGCAATTTGTTAGCAAAAAATAAAATTGATTTCGTAACTAGTGCCAAAAATCTAAATTCAAAGATGATCTAGCATATGAGTGAAATGAGGTAATGTGTTTGTTCTAATATCACTTGGTACATGTATTGAGGTTCTAATTTTCAAATAAACACAAAGAAAAGAAAAATAGATACGTCGATGGTGATGTTATTTTTTTGGTCTTTGACAAACACAATTATGAGGGTTAATGTCATGAATAAGTTAATATGGACATTAGCTTGGCATACACTCTACATGAATCAAAGACTAGTCATAATTCAATAACAAAAGTCTCCCATTTTTATCGACCACAATATTAACTAGTTTTGTCCCCATTCATTTCCAAATCCAACTTTGTATTTTTGCATGTGAGAACACATAATGGAAATTGCTAATATAAACACAAGCAGATAAACAACATGATGTGACTATGGGTCCATTTTGATGGATCAATAATAAAGTTTTCATTATGGCAATTATTATTTTAAGAATAAATAATAATTGAATCAATGTTGAAGCTAGCTAGATCTTGGATTAGTCTTTGGCTATCATCATGGTGCAACCCAATTGTAGTAGCTGTGTTTTAGTTGTTTAGTACATAGAGAGCATAAATTTTCTTCATATTGCCCCACATATTTCAATTATTTCAAAAGACTTTTGACTATGGGAAAAAATATTGGACGAATTTTTAACCCCACAAAGGTGTGTACTCAGTATTATTTATGTAAATTATAAATTCAATAAAATTCTTAGCTTCTTGTAACTAGCTATTTCTATAATTTTTTTTCATAGACACATTTTAAGATAGTTTTTCCATAGATGAACGAGCGGTAATATTTATATTAGCTTTTCATGTGAAAGAATATCTCTAATTTTTGTTGTATATTATCACGTCTATTTGATACATAGAATCGTGAGCTTCTTCAATAATAAAATTTCAAGTGTCCGTTTTGATTTGAGTTTTTAGGGAGGATTCCTTCTAATATGTGACGTCCAAAAAGTGTCTGTTTTAATGCTGGACTCTGAAATTACCACTATGACCAAGTTCTTGCTTTCTTTTCAATTAGTGGAAACAAGCTATGATGAACTTTATTCTCGTTGATAGTAAAGAGAAGACATTAGTTGTCAACTACTAAGTATACACTAAACATGATTACAATACTAATGGTATATCATATGCATGCCTCTAGCTATGTCCAAAAAAGAAAAGAAAAGGAATCCAAATAGTTAATTTTATGATTGGTGTCTTAGGGTAAGCAAACAAATTATGATTTATTAAGGTCCCCAAGACTTGTTGAACTATTCCAAACATGTTATAGATATCGTTGGTGGACCTCCAAAATCTTTTCTATTATGCTTAAGTAATATTAGACACACTAACTACCTTCTTATACAAGCAAATAATTGCTTATTGAAAAAACAAAAGAGCCACAACCTATTGTCGGATCTACACATTCAATAATCAAACTTCAATCTAGGTAACATGGCTAGTAATTAAGAGATATTGAAGTGTTTTACACTGCCAAAATTATGATCATCATTTAACAAATAATGTACCCTAAACCTAAAAACTTATACTTTCCGCCATGAGAAAATATTCAATTTTTTTGGTAGGATTACAACTTCATAACTAGAAATTAAGATTTGCTATTTATCTATCCAACATCTCATTCATATGTTGCTTGTATTGAATTTGCCTAGTGTGTTACATACATCTTTTTTTAGGGACTTACTTTTGTCGTTGAGGTTTGCTCCATCAGCATCTCAAAGATGTGAGATTCATATGAACTTACTTGAACGGCTAAGCGTTGATTTAATATCACATAAGAGTGACTCTGATGCCATTTTTAACAGCCCATCCCACTACTTATAATATTCTTCGCCTTGGTCTAGCCCGCACACGACTTTAAAATCTATATAACTGAAGTCCTAAGCTAGCTATTTCTTAATATATTGACGTTTCTTTCTATTTTATCGATATGATATTAGCTAAGAGTGTCACAAAGATATATCGTAGAATGAATAGAATCTCTCCTCCTTGACAATAGGGTTTAAAGTACAAGCCCCGAAATGAAGGTACTCCCCAAATGTGTAAATTTGAATTAAACGATTGAGTGAAATTTTGAATACTGAATGAATAACACAAATCTTTGAAATATTTCATAGCATGCAAGCATGATATAACATGATGATGATAATCAAAATAGTAGAAAATGATATCTTCATTTGAATAGGACACAAACTACAAATTTAGAGGTGATGAACATTATTTGAGAAAAGTTTGTTGCATGGTAGGAAAGCAACCTGTCCTTAGATTCTGTTAGCTTTGGAGTTATAAGATAAGCAAACTTGAGAATCCAGGAGGTGGCCCCATAATTATAAGATCTATAAGATAAGAGATAAGATCAAAATTTGTGACACTTGAAAAATTGAGATTTTTCTGTGTGTGAATATATCTTTCTTACTTACCAAACAAAGTGGGTGTTGCTATTTTGAGATATTTATATTTCCTTCCACCAAACAAAGCTTATCTCTTTAAGTTGATGGCTATGTCAACTTGTTAGCTTTTTTTGGACCCAAAATAATTATAAAAATATTGTTCGCTTTCAACTAATCACGAGTATGATAATGTAGTGAACAACAGATTTCTTGACCATTAATTGCTGCTTAGTCGAATCTTCTTTATTTTCTTGGGGGAAAAATAGTTACAATATATAAATATGTTTTTTAACTTGGTCTTAACTCATACTTATGCCTTTTAATTTTAGGTATGTGTTTATCGAAAAAAAATGTGATTTCGAAAAGAGTTTGTTTATTTTTAAAAGTATTTTTGACTTTTTTGGAGTCGCCACTTAATTTTGAAAAAAATTAAGAAAACTTGTTTTCAAATAATTAAACAGAAAATTGTTTGAAAACTTAGGGTTCGAGATTCCTATTAGCGTCTTAGGAAGGTTTCGAAAAAGCACCTAAGACGCTCCGCTAACTTACGGTTTTCCGACGACTAACTTATTTGACTATTTATTTTAACTTTGTGACTCTTTTGTTTATTGAACTTATTAGAAACTTACTTAGGTGAATTTTCAAATTTTTAGAATACTTTATTGTTTCGAGGTTCATCTTAAATTTTTAAGTTCGATAAAATGAAAGGCGCCAGTAGGGTTTGGAGGTTCCTAAGCTTAGACTAACGGCATTCAACACGACAACGACATAAGCAAATAATAAAGAAAGAGAGAGAGAGAGAGAGAGAGGGAGAGAGATTCGGGTCCAAGTTTCGGATGCTGTTCACCTTGGCCGAAACTCGGACCCACCTGTTTTTTGGGTTTTCAACCCATTTTTTGTACCTGTCCTAACCTAGACAAAGTAAAAATACGAGAAAGGAAATTGACGAGGGCTTATGCCCATTACAAAAATACAAAAATAACGATAAAGAAAGGGTCTTCTAGTCCATCTTCTTTAAATCTCTTCACTCTTCACAACACCTGATTGCTAGTGACTCGTATGAAAAAGGATTTCGAGCCTTTATGGCTCCCTTCACAAAACGGGAAAATGGGAGTTCATGAAGAACTCGGATAGGTTTTACATGAAACAAAATAGTAATAAAGGTTAGTGTCCAAAAATAAGGAACAAAGAAAATATAACTTAAACAAACGACATTTAGTTAATGAATTTCATTCAAAGAACTCAAAATAAATCAAAACACGACTCTAAGAGAGGGACTGAACCAAACAAAGTCAAAAGGGTGAAGTAATTGTAACAACAGAACAATTGCACATATAAATGAGTACAAAACTTAGCCATACTTCATTTTGAGATTGGACTTGTCCTCAATGCAGTAGGATAAAACATTAAATGCCAATGCTAACAAAAGGGAATTTAAAAAAAGGGAACTAACAGTGGTAAAAAATGTAAATCTAGGCATAGTTGTTAAGCAAAGGTAAAAAGAAACACTTTAAAAATTATTATGTATCTTAATGTTATTACAGAAAGAAATTAGAATCACCATAAACAAATCGAACTATTTTCATGATTAGCAAACAACAGAATGGACTCTCTATATGGAGCAATAGCATCTCAACAAAATGCCCTCACAACATCAATTATCTACTTTCCAACAGACCAGATATAAGCTTGAAACTAAAATATTTCAACAATGCTATTGATTGCAAACAGAAATAAACTTGGGTTTTAAGGCAAAGGTAAACAATCCGACTCAATGAAACGGCCAGACGACATGATGACGATTTGGTGATACTCCAAGAATCAATCTCTAGAAAGGAGTATCAACGCAAATTCCAAACCAAACCAAAAGAATCCCAATCAGATTTAGGCAATGTAAGTTGAAAACAAAACTCGGATGAACATCATGTGAGTGGCCTCAACACGAACTTAGGACAGAGCAGGCTACTAATAGAGAACTAGCACCACAAACAAATCTTCATGTCGATAAAACTTAAAACAATGCTTCGTCTCATAAAATAAGGTTAGTCCATTAATGAAAGGTTACATGAAGATTCCAAAGAAGCAAAATAGCAAGGTCAAGTTCTGTCCTCTGTCTTCATGGAATTCGAAGACGAGTAACTCACATGTACAACACGCTGCTTTAACACGAAGCACATCACTCGAAACCAGACTCTCGAATAACAAACTCCAGGCTCAAATCACACGTCAGGAAGCTAATTTTATCTTAAACAACTAGAGAGAAATACCGACGAAATAAAGCTACCCACTATCTGGCTTCGACAACAAACCACAGAAAATGGGAACACAATAAAAGTAAAGAAAGAAATAACAAAGAGTTTCAGCTCTCAAATGAAGTACCAGCTAAAAAAAAAATGAAAATAAGGTGAAGTTTACCTTTATGAGTGCAGCAAACGGGGACGGCTTCGAGCTAACGACTTCACCGCAAACAGAAACACGAACACGGAATCGCGTTGAGAGTCATGGAATTGAACAACTCGCTGACCCTTTTGAAATTCCTCTCGCCTCCCGTAATACCCTCAGTTTTCACGAAAGGGAACAAACAGAAAAAGAAAGTCGCAGATTTGCTCTCGATTTTCTCTCTGTGAACAAGTTCTCTCAGAAACAAATTGGACAAACCAAGAATCTCTTTCCCACTCTTTTTTTTTTCACAGAAGTTCCAACCTATAATCGCTAAATGTTTTCCAACTTCTAAAATTCCGATACCCCAAAGTTCTCACTAAAATTTCTAACCCGATTTTCTAAAACCGAAAAATGTCCGACCCCTTGCAACGTCTTCGGAGGGGGTATTTATAGAGGAAACTAGGGTTTTTCGAGGGGGAGGGGTCGGGTGACGATTTGAGGCCCATTTCGAGTTTGAAATTCGAATTCCCTCCCTTATTCGGAAGGACAATTCGAGCGGTAAGAGAGGTGGAGGGACGAGATGAGTCCGTGGTACTGGCTAGGCGACGTGTCTTCATCTCCCAACGGCAAGGACGAAAACGCGTTGCTTTGCTGCGTCAAAGCTGCAGCTGCAGGCGCCCGTTGCTGCGTACAGAGTTTGTACGAGCGCGAAGGGAGAGAGAAGAGGAAAGAGGGACGCGTGAGGGAGAGAGGTCGCGTGTGAGAGGGAAGTTTTTCCGTTTTCGGGGTATGCTTCCTCTGCGTTTTTGTCTGCGTTTCCTGGGTTCTTTGGCATGGCTTCTCTTCTGGGAATGGCGGGGGCATCGCATGGGGGGAGGGAAAAGGGAAGAGTGCGTGAGGGAGACGCAGGGCGTAAAGGGGGGAGATTGCCGTTTCGGGGTCTGCTGGCTTTTTCTGCGTTTTCTGGTGTGTCTGGAGGTTTTCCATTCTGGGTTGATGTGAAGAGGAAGAGGGAAGGGAAAGTGGGTCGGGTCGGGTAGAGGAGAGTGGGCTGGGTTAATGATTAAATTAATGGGTTGAGGGGTAATTGGGCTGAGAATAAAGTGAAATGGGCTGGAGTTAATTGGGTTGAGGCTGATGGAGAATTAGGTTGGTAAGTTGGGAGAGGAAAGGAAGTGGACTGCTGAAGTGTGTTGGGCCGTGTAGAGGGGAGAAGCGGGTGGGCCTGGGAAATGGAATAGATTTAAGATATACATATGTGTATATACATATATGTATATATATATACATATATTTTATTTTCGCGAGATTTATAAAACTAACTTTAAATAATTTGAAAAAACTCACGAAGTTCGATAATTAACTTATACCGACGCGGGTCAAAAATTGGGTGTCAACAACTGTCCCTCATTTTACTTGGGTTGATACAAGCAACTCGAGGAAAATGAAATTGACCAACCAATTTTGATCAACCCCAATCGTTTTAAAGAAAAGATTCGACACAGGGTTTAGGAATCATGGCCGAACCCTTGCAAACGGGTCTCCTACATATCTCAGGCTATATGAGAATTCAGGCCACTTGTAGTTCAAATAGATTGATTTATCGCACGATTTTGAAAGAATCAAAAAGCCACCTCGATACCGAATTATGAAGGTATTGAAATGCTCGAGAATAGAATTCGAGGGCGAATGTTGGAGTACAGCCGAGTTTTCAACATTGAATCCGCTTACATATCCTTAAACCTTCGGAATCAGGCTGTGTGTAGTTCGACTCAATCGATTGAAAAGGAAATCTATTATGCTAGATAACCTTTGGTTTTGGAAGAGTAACGCATTGACGAATATGAAAAGGAGGCTTGTAACCTCCTAGCCATGAATGTGGAGCTCTTCACATTCATAGGTAAGAACTCACACGGACATAATTTCCAAAGCTCTTGGCGCATTGTCACTCAGATTGGAAACTTTCTTCCGATAAATCGAAACTTTCGGATGCGAGACAGAAACTGACAGAACTGAAGAAAGACCGACATGCCTCGAGAGGGTGGTTCGATTGTGGTGGAAGTCGCTCCTCTGCTCGCGTCCTAAGAGTTTGACATTCCTCTTCGAACTATGTCCCAGTTCGCTGCTAAGAGAAAGTTCCACGTTGTGCTGCATCCCTTTGGTGTCGTACGCACCTGTGGTTTTTGGAGAATTCATCCTTTTGGATGCTCTCGACAAAGACGGAGATAAAAGTCGTCAGCTAAAAAAAATGCAATTTGGATGGGTGACAGTGTCTTTTTATCGTGTCGACACTTCACTGTTCTCCTCAAATTGACGTCGAATCGATCGGTCTGACGTCCGGCAAATAAAGCTTATGCCTTGTTCTTTGCAATAGATCTTCAGTGTACTCTATACTTGATATTGAAATAAATAAATAAATGCTGATGCGATATTGATGTCTCTTTTGTCGTTATCCTTGATGCTCTTCTTGCTGTTTACTTTTATAAGAAATAACGGAATGCAGTCGAGGCCAATGGATAAGTATTGCCCTTCATTTATCCATATACGCCTTCTTGCGGGGCATGAATTCTTCTCGTCGTGCATAAATTTTGACGAGGCATGAAATCTCCTCGTCGTGCATAACTAATGACTCGCGATGCATGATTTTCGCGATGCATGACTTTCAGCGAGGAATAAAATCTTCTCGCGATGTGCAAACTTCGACGAGGCATGGACTCTTCTCGTCGTGTATAAATTTTAACGAGGCATGAAATCTTCCCGTCGTGCATAATTATTGACTCGCGATGCGTGATTCCGCGATGCATGATTTTCGCGATGCACGAATTTCGGCGAGGCATAAATTCTTCTCGCGATGTATAAATTCCAGCGAGGTATAAAGTCTTCTCGCGATGCATAAATTTTGACGAGGCATGAAATCTTCTCGTCGTGCATGATTAATGACTCGCGACGCATGATTCCGCGATGCATGATTTCCGCGATGCATGATTCCGCGATGCGTGATTCTTCTCGCGATGTATAAATTCCAGCGAGGTGTGAAGTCTTCTCGCGATGCATAAATTTTGACGAGGCATGAAATCTTCTCGTCGTGCATAATTAATGACTCGCGATGCATGATTCCGCGATGCATGATTTCCGCGATGCATGAATTCCAGCGAGGCATAAATTCTTCTCGCGATGTATAAATTTTGACGAGGCATGAAATCTTCTCGTCATGCATAATTATTGACTCGCGATGCATGATTTCCGCGATGCATGATTTTCAGCGAGGCATAAATTCTTCTCGCGATGTATAAATTTCGACGAGGCATGAAATCTTCTCGTCATGCATAATTATTGACTCGCGATGCATGATTCCGCTATGCATGATTTTCAGCGATGCATGATTCCGCGATGCGTGATTCTTCTCGCGATGTATAAATTCCAGCGAGGTGTGAAGTCTTCTCACGATGCATAAATTTTGACGAGGCATGAAATCTTCTCGTCGTGCATAATTAATGACTCGCGATGCATGATTCCGCGATGCATGATTTCCGCGATGCATGAATTCCAGCGAGGCATAAATTCTTCTCGCGATGTATAAATTTTGACGAGGCATGAAATCTTCTCGTCATGCATAATTATTGACTCGCGATGCATGATTTTCGCGATGCATGATTTTCAGCGAGGCATAAATTCTTCTCGCGATGTATAAATTTCGACGAGGCATGAAATCTTCTCGTCATGCATAATTATTGACTCGCGATGCATGATTTCCGCGATGCATGATTCCGCTATGCATGATTCCGCTATGCATGATTCCCGCGATGCAGGATTTTCAGCGAGGCATAAATTCTTCTCGCGATGTATAAATTTTGACGAGGCATGAAATCTTCTCGTCATGCATAATTATTGACTCGCGATGCATGATTTCCGCGATGCATGATTCCGCTATGCATGATTCCGCTATGCATGATTTCTGCGATGCATGATTCCGCGATGCGTGATTCTTCTATGTATAAATTCCGTGATGCATGAATATTTATATCGCCCCCGTGAATAATAACGGTAAGATGATCTCCAAATAATACATCGACTTGGTCGATAATGATAAAATAATAATTGCATAACCGTCTCTTCTGAGGTAATGCATGGCCTTGATCGACAATAATCATCTTGCTTTGATAACGCAATGCAAATAGCGCTATCTATAGAAATCGCGAAATCTTCGCTGAGATTCCCGTTTGATTCACCTTTGAATCTGACTGGATATTTTGTAAATTTCCCATTGTTGAGAATGGTTTGAAATAAACAAACACATTCATAAGCATCCTGACGCAAACGATATTCCTGCTTTCAATAAAATCACTGGTTTTGGAGATAGTTTTCTCCTTCTCCGTATTCATTAGTCGGAAGAATTCGGCCGATTTTGAAGCGAAGCTATAAACCTGCATCCACAGAAAAATTGTCAATTTTAAACATACTGATCTGTGTCGATCCCTTCGGTTGTTTGCTCCTTGTCTTGACGTCTCCGGTTGATTTCCCGATTTCTCGACTCTTGATAGATAAGAAAATATCTTATGCCAAAACAGATGAAATATAAAAGGGAAATTTTTAAGAGAAACAAGATTTTTTTTTCTTTTTTTTTAAAATAGTATCTTGAAAAAGTCACTGCCAAGTCATGTTATTTCAGGCTTAACGAGCTTTTTGAGTTCGACGCTTGTCGAAGGAATTTCAGAGGCATTCCGGACTTGCATGGAAGACCCATGACGAAATTTTGAGGCCATCCTCAAAATTTCTGTCCCAGTTTAGTATCTTTCTCATCTTTCCATTGTAACCGAACAAATCGCAGAATTTTTGAGATCTCCTCAAAAATTCTGTCCCAATCGCAAATTCGAAATGTCTTTAATTTGATCCGCTAAAGAGAAGGTTCCTTCTGGAGAATTTTTGAGTCCCTCTCAAAAATTCTGTCCCAGTTTCTATTGTAGAAGGGGAAATAGAACTTACGAGATATATGACCGAGCCCTTGTGGCGCCTACGTATCCCGTTGAGGCAGGAATCAGGTCAAACGTAGTTCCCCTTAAAGGTTAACAAGAATAAAATTTACAAAGAAACCGACCGAGGCCGACAAAGGCCGCCTACGTATCTCATTCTTGAGAATTCAGGTCGAACGTAGTTCAAATCCAAAGAAATAATAAAAGGGGGGGGGGGGGGGGGGTAAATGGGGTGACCGAAGCCGACACAGGCCGCCTACGTATCTCATTCTTGAGAATTCAGGTCAGACGTAGTTCGTTACAAGAGGGATAAGAGTTCAAATTCGAACAAATACAAGCAAATAGAACGATTACAAGTAAATGAAAGAAAAGTGTAAAGCGAAACTTCACACGTAGTATCTCTTGA
Organism: Solanum lycopersicum; assembly: GCF_036512215.1. Lineage (NCBI taxonomy): Eukaryota > Viridiplantae > Streptophyta > Magnoliopsida > Solanales > Solanaceae > Solanum > Solanum lycopersicum. Next base: position 10,914,560 of record NC_090804.1, read on the forward strand.
CAGCATCTGAGTTGATAGGTTTGGGCCATACAGCGCCATCCATCTCTGACAAGACTAAAGCACCTCCAGATAGTACTTTGCGAATCATGTAAGGACCTTGCCAGTTTGGTGCGAATTTTCCTTTGTACTCGTCCTGATGAGGAAAAATACGCTTAAGAACCAACTGACCAACTTCAAAATTTCTGGCTCTTACTCTTTTGTGAAAAGCGCGAGTCATTCTTTGTCTATACAACTGGCCATGGCAAACAACAACCATCCTCTTCTCATCAATCAAAGCTAGTTGATCAATCCGTTTGCTAACCCACTCAGCATTACTTAGCTCAGCTTCTTGGATGATCCTCAGTGACGGTATCTCAACTTCAACAGGTACGACTGCTTCTGTTCTGTATACTAGCAAGTATGGAGTAGCCCCAGTTGATGTTCTGACCGTCGTTCGATAACCCAGTAGAGCATATGGCAACATTTCATGCCAACCCCGCTGCTTGTCAATCATTTTCCTCAGAATCTTCTTGATGTTCTTGTTGGCGGCCTCTACAGCTCCGTTCGTTTGAGGGCGATAAGCAGTTGACCTTCAGTGAATAATCTTAAATTGTTCACATATCTCTTTCATCAGGTGACTGTTGAGATTTGCACCGTTATCAGTAATGATGGACTCTGGAACTCCAAATCTGCATATCAGATTGTTGCGGACAAAATCGGCCACCACTTTCTTGGTTACCGATTTATAAGAAGCTGCTTCCACCCACTTGGTGAAATAATCGATGGCAACCAAAATGAATCTGTGTCCATTAGAAGCGGCCGGCTCTATAGGACCGATGACATCCATTCCCCAAGATACAAATGGCCAAGGTGAACTCATAGCATTGAGTTCGTGAGGTGGCACCCTTATCAGATCGCCGTGCACTTGACATTTGTGGCATTTTTGAACGAATTTGCAACAGTCATGCTCCATAGTCATCCAAAAATAACCGGCTCGAAGGACTTTTCTTGCCAAGGTAAGCCCGTTCATATGTGTACCACAAACTCCAGCATGTATCTGTTCAATAAGCCTCACGGCTTCAGCAGCATCCACGCATCTCAAAAGACCCAAATTCGGAGTCCTCTTGTAAAGGACTTCTCCATTCAAAAAGAAATTGAGAGCCATACGACGTATCGACTTCTTTTGATTAGATGTGGCGTCTTCTGGATATGTCCCAGACTCCAAGTACCTCTTTATGTCAAAATACCAAGGCAAACCATCTGGTTCTGATTCAACATGTGAACAATGGACTGGATGTTCCTTCAAGTCTATATCCAACGGGTCGATGTAATCAGTATCCGGATGTTTGATCATTGAAGCGATGGTGGCAAGAGCATCAGCTAATTCATTCTGTATTCTGGGAGTATGTCTGAACTCGATTTTGCGAAACCTTTTACACAGATTTTGCACATATTGTACGTAAGGTACAATCTTCGGGTTCTTCACAGCCCATTCTCCTTGAACTTGATGAATCAAGAGGTCTGAATCTCCGATAACCAGTAACTCGTAAACATTCATGTCAACGGCCATTTTCAAACCGAGAATGCAAGCTTCATACTCAGCCATGTTGTTTGTGCAGTTGAATCGTAGTTTAGCCGCCATAGGATAGTGCTGACCAGATTCTGATACCAGGACTGCTCCAACACCCTTACCCTGGTGATTCACCGCTCCATCGAAGAATAATCTCCAACCTGGATAAACTTCAGAGATATCTTCACCCACAAATGACACTTCCTCATCGTGAAAATACGTCTTCAGAGGTTCGTACTCTTCGTCAACGGGATTTTCCGCAAGATGATCAGCCAAAGCTTGTGCTTTTATTGCCTTCTGAGTCACGTACACGATGTCAAACTCACTCAACAGCATTTGCCATTTAGCTAGCTTCCCGGTCGGCATCGCTTTCTGGAAAATATACTTCAACGGATCCATCCTGGAGATAAGATATGTAGTATACGACGACAGGTAGTGCCTCAGCTTCTGGGCAAGCCACGTCAGAGCACAGCACGTTCTCTCCAGCAAAGTGTAGCGAGACTCGTACGGAGTAAATTTCTTGCTGATGTAGTAGATAGCCCTCTCTTTCTTCCCCGTCTCGTCGTGTTGACCAAGTACACATCCAAAGGCGTTATTTGAAACAGACAAGTATAGCAACAAATGACTCCCTTCTCGCGGAGGAACCAATACTGGTGGATTAGACAGATAGCTCTTGATAGCGTTGAAAGCGGTCTGGCACTCCTCAGTCCACTTAGTCGGGGCATCTTTCTTCAACAATTTGAAAATAGGCTCACACACCACTGTTGATTGTGCTATAAACCGGCTGATATAGTTTAGCCTCCCCAAGAAACTCATCACTTCTTTTCTCGTTTTCGGCAGAGGTAACTCTTGAATCGCTTTGATCTTGGAAGGGTCGAGCTCAATACCTCTTCTGCTGACTATAAACCCCAACAACTTCCCAGCTGGGACTCCAAAAACACATTTGGCGGGGTTTAGCTTCAAGTTGTACCGACGCAAACGTTCAAAGAATTTTTTCAGGTGTGTCAAATGATCCGAACTCTCGCGGGATTTGATTATGACGTCGTCCACGTACACTTCAATCTCCTTGTGAATCATGTCATGAAAGATAGTCGTCATGGCTCTCATGTAAGTAGCACCGGCGTTTTTGAGGCCGAACGGCATCACCTTGTAGTGATATACCCCCCAAGGGGTAATGAAGGCCGTTTTCTCTGCGTCTTCTTCGTCCATCAAAATCTGGTGATAACCCGCGTAACAATCCACAAATGACTGCATCTCATGTTTGGCACAGTTGTCAATCAAAATATGGATATTTGGCAACGGGAAATTATCCTTTGGACTAGCCTTGTTGAGATCTCTGTAATCGACACAAATCCTGATTTTTCCATCTTTCTTGGCGACCGGAACGACATTGGCCAACCAGGTTGGGTATTGAGTTACTTCTACCAGTCGAGATTCTATCTGCTTGGTGATTTCTTCCTTAATCTTCAAACTCAATTCAGGCTTGAATTTCCGAGTCTTTTGTTTCACCGGTTCGAACCCTGGGTTGATAGGCGGCTTATGAGATACGACATCAGTACTCAACCCTTGCATGTGAACGACATCCCAAATGAACACATCCCTATATTCGGCAAGCAGACGAACCAGGCTCTCCTTCTGAGCCTCATTCAGGTGGGTGCTGATCTTAACCTCCTTGACACATTCTGAATCTCCCAGATTCACCGTTTCTGTCTCCTCCAGGTTCGGTTTATGTTGGTTCTCGAACTATCGAAATTCTTCGGCCACATAGTCCGGTTCCCCATTTTCCTCGTCGTGGTCATCGACGTCGTCGTCATTTGCCTCGTTTTGCTCATTTAGCCCATGACATGACATGACATTGGCAGGTTTGTAACTTACGTTACTGAAATCATAAACAGACAAAATTAGGAAAGTAAAATATAACTCGCAATTAAATAAACAAAGTCAAAATAAGGAGGCTTTCATTTAAATCGAACAAAAAACGCAAACTTGGGTCATGGCGCGAGGCCATGTTGCCTTTTAAACATCATAATAAAATTCAAAATCAAGAAAATGCAGAAATGGTGGGTCTCGGGCCTCTTCCGGACTACCACCAATTTTAATATGCACAAAATAACTCCTTTCTACCACAGAGTTTGGGACATCAGGATTGGCGTGGACGTCCAATTCAGCAGCATCTCCCCTGGTTCAGCGTCACGAATGCCAGCTGGCTCAGCCTCCTCCTCGATGATGGCATTGATCTCCTGGAAAAGGTCACAGATTCCTTCCCCATCGTCTTCAGGCTCGGCACGCTCCTGGACTGGAAAGGATTGATAGAGATGCGGGATCGGCTTAGCCAACCCTTGATCCCTTTTCCTCTTCAGCTTCATATTATCATCTGTGGGGATGTACCCCAAACCATACCTTGATCCTGTAGCAAGGACCGGAACTGGCTCGATGATCCCTTGCGCATTCCTTCCTAATCCGAAACCTGGTTCGAATCCGCTCTGCAGCATTACCGTGGCTATCATTTTGTACACGGCCGGCATGGGAGTCTGCGGGGCCAAGCCCTCATCGGTGGCATTTACCAACTCCACCGTGTAGAAGTCCGAACCTTGTGGTGTCTCGTCCGAGACCGGCACTTGCCTTCCCGATCGACCCTTTTCACCATGAATCACCAGTTCTTCATTTTTCCACACCAGTTTTATCATTTGGTGGAGAGTGGAGGGGACGGCCCCAGCCGCGTGGATGAATGGCCTTCCCAACAGAAGGTTATAGCTGGTGTCGATGTCCAACACCTGGAACTTTTCCTCGAACTCTGCGGGGCCCATTTGGATGGTCAGGTTCACAGGTCCCAACGTGTCTCTCTGCACACCGTCGAATGCTCTCACATTGACCTGGTTTTGCTCCAACTTTCCGAGGTCAAACCTCAGCTGCTTCAATGTGGACAGGGGGCATATGTTCAAACCAGATCCGTCGTCTACCAGAACACGGTTGATGACCTTTCCGCGACATATCACGGTGATGTGTAGAGCTTTGTTGTGGGCCCTCCCTTCGGCCGGCAGTTCATCGTCGCAGAAACTGATACGGTGTCCCCGAATGACCCGATGAATCATAGCAGCTACATTGTCGCTGCTCATACCCGAGGGCACATATGTGTCATCCAGGGCTTTCATCAAAGCCTGTCTGTGGGACCAGGAGCTCATCAGCAGGGCCCACACCGAAATTTGGGCTGGAGTTTTCTCCAAGTGCTTGACGATGGAGTAGTCTTTGGGTTGCATTCTCCTCCAGAACTCCTCAGCTTCTGCTTCGCTGATCGGTCTCTTGGCATGATCTTTCTTTTGTCCTCCGAGAGCAAGCTCATCAGGAGTGTAACATCTTCCAGATCTAGTCATGCCCTGAGCCACGGCCGTTTCTATAACGAACTTGGGCTTGGCGAGAGTCTTTGTGGGCACCAAGGCAACAGCCTTTGCAGGTGTCAGAATGACAAACTCTCCTTTCTCCCTGACGCTCAAAGAAGCGACAGCCCTCTCCAAGTCTTCCTGAACAACAGGAGTAATTCTCTTGGCTTCACGCTCATCTTCGTCAGTTTCTATCATGTTGATGTTTCCACCCCCATGATTTGGCAATGGATTCGTGTTGACGTTTGGCGCCGCGGGCTGAAGAGAGACCACTTCCTGGTCAATCAAGTCCTGGATCTTGTGCTTGAGATTGATACAATCTTCTGTATCATGTCCAACACTGTTGGAATGGTAAGCACATCTCTGCTCCGGTCTGTAGAATCTGGAATTGACATCCACGGGCTTGGGGCCCACAGGGTGGATGTATCCGGCCGCGGATAATCTTTCGAACAATTTAGTTCTGCTTTCAGCCAACACGGTGAAGCTTCTGGAGGGCTTCTTCTCAGACCTGGGGCGAGGGGGATCATACCCGCCCTGCTGTGTGGGAGGGACTTGTTGATAACTGCGGGCATTTGATCGTGGAGCCTGGGCTCTGGGATGGGGATTTGTTTGGTAGTTTGGCATTGGGGCTCGATAATTCGGATGGGGGTTTTGATATGCTGGGGTTTGTATTTGATATGCGGGGGACGGTGCTCGATAGCTTGGTTGTACATTAGCGTGGCTAGGAGCGACATTTTTGTAATGGGGAGGGACTTGATAAGCTTGGGGGTAGTTTGGATATGTGGAGGGAAAATTTTGGGGAATCGGGGGTGGATTTTGATACGACACAATATGGGCATCTGGATAATGGGGGGCAGCATTGTAGTGGCCGGAGTGACTTGAGTGTGGATGGTAGGCTCGATGAGGCTTTGATGGAGGATTGGAGCGGCCTTGGGGACGTGGTAAGTTTCTGGGGATTTTTCTTCCCCCGTGAGAGATAGCGTTAACTTCCTCTCTTTTCTTCCTTACCAGTCCGGAAGATCCAGGCGATGCAGACTCTCGGGCTATCTTCCCCGACTTCAGGCTATCTTCAATAGTCTCACCCACTTTGACTATTTTGGCGAACTTGGCGCCGATTAACAAGATGATCCTGTTATAATACTCGGGCTCCTGCACCCGCACGAACACCTCCACAATCTCTTTTTCTGTCATCGGAGGCCTCACCCTTGCCGCCTCTTTCCTCCACCTGTACGCGAATTCTCGATAGCTTTCTGTGGGCTTCTGCTTCATCTTCTCCAAGGTGTACCGATCAGGAACTATCTCGACGTTATATGCGAATCTGTCGATGAAATCCTTAGCCAGTGCACTCCAATTGGGCCACTGTCGAGTCTCGTGTGACGTGAACCACTCCAGGGCTTCACCGCATAGGCTCCGGCTGAATAACCTCATCAGCAAGGCTTCATCTTTACCAACTCCCACGAGTTGGTCACAGTATGCTCTCAGGTGTGCCATGGGGTTGCCCACCCCTCCGAAGGTATCAAACTTCGGGATCTTGAACCCTTCAGGTAGGTTCAAGTCTGGGTGGATGCATAGTTCTGCGTAGCTTAACCCGGCGACGTCTGGAGTACATTGCAATTCTCTCATCGCCCTCTTGATCTCCTCCTTTATGTCTACCTTCGCTTCTTCCCTCGCTCTCCACTCTCTTTCTTGCTCCTCATAATGGTCCAACTCGAAGCCGTGCACCTCATGCTCGGTCGGGACAGGGACTTGGAAAGTAGTTCTTTTGGGGAGGGGTGCAGCTATGGAAGGGCTTGGGACATTCTGTGCGGTTTGATAGTTTTGCGAATAATTTTGGGGATTGGTATTTTGGTTTAAGTGGGGGTGTGGTGTTTGGGAATTGAAGGCGGTGGGATTTTGGGTTTGATTTTGGGGTAGTGGGGCTGCTTGAGTATTTTGGGGATGTGGTGGCATTTGCGGAGGATTGTTTGGAAGTAGGGAGGGAGTTTGATAGGAGACCGACGCGTATTGGGGGTTTTGGGTTGTCATGTCTACCCCAGACGGGTTGTGCACGGGTGTCGATGGACGTTGCTGAGTAGGATCCGAGCTGGACGAGGGGAAGTATGTAGGGGGTCTTGCGTCGAGAAAGTTGGGGCCGAATCCGGGCGGAGGGGTGTCTTGCCTCCGTTGCATCTCTACCCTCATGTCAGCTATTTGCTGCATCAACTGCGCAATAAGCTCATTCTGCTCTGCCACAGTTGGCTGAGCCACCACGACATCTGTGAGGCTGATTTGTTCATTGTTGTCGCCCATGTCTGTATTTGCGTTTGATCCCGGGAAGGAATCTGCGCGACCTTTTGATCTGGTGAAGTAGTGGTGATCTGCCAGCTTTATCAACACAGATCAGTAAGAGGTACCTGAGAGGTAAAAACAACTCAAAGGCAAATTTGTTAGTGCATATCCGGAGTACAAAATGCATAATATCGCACATAAAACAGATAAACACACAGGTCGCTTTATTTGAGGATATCTTAACCCACGAATGAGGACGGAAAAATATTCTGAACAAACAAGAATTTGTTTGTTTTGACGTCATCTCGGGAAAGATGAATCACGTTGAGCTATGGTCTTCTTGAAGCTGCTTTTCGACGTCCGTTGATCTTATCTTCGTATCTCCGAAACACGGAGGAGAATGAAAATTTTTGGTAATAGGGGCTGGGCCGGGAAAGGCTGCCTACGTATCTCACGAGGAGAATTCAGGCCCAACGTAGTTCGGATACATTTTCATTCATTCTCTCATTTTGATTACAAGGGAATTGAAAAACAACATTGAAATTTCTAGAAGACAACATTTGGCGATTTCTTGTCTTGTGGCTGCGTCAGACAGTCGGAAATGGAGGCTTGTAGACGATTTCTTCTTCATCGTCCTCCTCAATTACTTCACAGCCGGGGCTACTGTTATCTGTTCCCTGTTCACGAGCGGGATGTTTTCCGCCTTTTGAGTTGCTATGGGTTGCTAATTCTTCGTCGAGTGTCGCACTTCTGGCCAACGACACGGCAGTCTCGATATTTATTTTCTCTTCTCTCGCCTTTCCTTCGTGTGTCTCCAAACGAAGCAAGTTCAACCTTTTCCTTAGGCTTTCGGTTTCCATCTCAACCTCCTTCTTTCTCTTTATCTGTGACGCCAGATCTTCATCCAAGGTTGTGACCGCAGCTTTGTAGATCGTCGTGGTCACGTCTACTTTGAGTCCTTCTTCTTTAACCCTCCTCCAAAAATCTCTTTCCCACTCTTTTTTTTTCACAGAAGTTCCAACCTATAATCGCTAAATGTTTTCCAACTTCTAAAATTCCGATACCCCAAAGTTCTCACTAAAATTTTTAACCCGATTTTCTAAAACCGAAAAATGTCCGACCCCTTGCAACGTCTTCGGAGGGGGTATTTATAGAGGAAACTAGGGTTTTTCGAGGGGGAGGGGTCGGGTGACGATTTGAGGCCCATTTCGAGTTTGAAATTCAAATTCCCTCCCTTATCCGGAAGGACAATTCGAGCGGGAAGAGAGGTGAAGGGACGAGATGTGTCCGTGGTACTGGCTAGGCGACGTGTCTTCATCTCCCAACGGCAAGGACGAAAACGCGTTGCTTTGCTGCGTCAAAGATGCAGCTGCAGGCGCCCGTTGCTGCGTACAGAGTTTGTACGAGCGCGAAGGGAGAGAGAAGAGGAAAGAGGGACGCGTGAGGGAGAGAGGATGCGTGTGAGAGGGAAGTTTTTCCGTTTTCGGGGTCTGCTTCCTCTGCGTTTTTGTCTGCGTTTCCTGTGTTCTTTGGCATGGCTTCTCTTCTGGGAATGGCGGGGGCATCACGTGGGGGAGGGAAAAGGGAAGAGTGCGTGAGGGAGACGCGGGGCGTAAAGGGGGGAGATTGCCGTTTCGGGGTCTGCTGGCTTTTTCTGCGTTTTCTGGTGTGTCTGGAGGTTTTCCGTTCTGGGTTTATGTGAAGAGGAAGAGGGAAGGGAAAGTGGGTCGGGTCGGGTAAAGGAGAGTGGGCTGGGTTAATGATTAAATTAATGGGTTGAGGGGTAATTGGGCTGAGAATAAAGTGAAATGGGCTGGAGTTAATTGGGTTGAGGCTGATGGAGAATTAGGTTGGTAAGTTGGGAGAGGAAAGGAAGTGGGCTGCTGAAGTGTGTTGGGCCGTGTAGAGGGGAGAAGCGGGTGGGCCTGGGAAATGGAATAGATTTAAGATATACATATGTGTATATACATATATGTATATATATATACATATATTTTATTTTCGCGAGATTTATAAAACTAACTTTAAATAATTTGAAAAAACTCACGAAGTTCGATAATTAACTTATACCGACGCGGGTCAAAAATTGGGTGTCAACAGTATGCACAACTCGACACTTTAACTTATGTAAAGATCATACAAACACACACATCATACGTGACTTTCTACATATTTTGTCATGTTGGACTCATGTGTCTACTTGTCCACATTCAAAGTTGAAGGGCATAAATATAAAAGAGAAAATACATCAAATCCCCTCAAACATGACATCAAAACTTACTTTAGTACTTTAACTATACGGACATTTAAATACCCTCTTAACAATTTTGAAGTGATTAACTGGCACCCTAAGAGCTGACATGGCAGAGTGAGTGAACTCACTCTCCTAAAAACGTGTGAAATAGTAAATATAAGAAAAATTGAATGGTTATATCATACACATTTTTTCATTGGTCAATATATAATTAATACTACATCCGTCGCTATTTATGTGACACCTCTTATGTTTTGAGAGTCGAACAGTTTAAGCTTGACTGGAAATTTGCGCATGAAATCTTTAATTTTTTGAAATGACATTTATTTATTTTTAAACTACGTAAAAAGTACTATGAGTTATATAATTGATAATTCAAAATGTTAATAAGATCTACGAAAAAATTTACGGTCAAAGATAGACTTGTTTGACTCTTGAAATCCGAAAGGTGACATATAAAATGGGACGGAGGTAGTAGTTTTTAATTTTTTTATAAGTTAAATTAATACGAAAATATGAAATTTCTTTTTTAAAAGTAATTGAAATTTGCGGGTTTGATTTTTTTTAAAGAAATAAATAAGTTTTATTTTCTCTTTTTGTTGTCTTCTCCGAATATTTTCTTCCCTATTAAGCACTTCTTCCCGTTCAGAAAATATCATTCAATGACAAATTTGTAGGGGAGGGTTCAAAGAAGAAAAAGTACAAATGCTATTTTTATAATAAAAATTGATGAATGTTGAAGAAGAAGTCAATGAACGCTGAAAATAAAAAAAGAAGACAAAGAAAGGGGGCGCGGGGTGGGGGTGGGGTGGGGTGGGTGGGGAGTGAAAGAGAATTGGTGGAAGAAGGTGGGACATTTTTAATTTTTAAATACATTTTAAATTAATTGATTAGTGTAATGTATTTTAAGAAAATGTATAAGAAAAAGGTGAATAAGAGAAAAAAAAGACTAAAAATTAATGACGGGATGCTTATATGCTAGTGATGTGGTGCTTACATGACTAGGATGTGACACGTGAGAGTGGTATTCTACTCTCGCATTTAATTTATTTCATAGATATTAAGGGAGAATTTAATCGGCTGTGAGTTAAGTGCTAAAGTTAGTTGTAGTTTCAGTGCTAAATTAAGTTATGCTGTCAAATTTAAGAAAAATTTGTTGTCTTTTCTCAATATAAAATGAGGCAAATTAAGAATACATTTATGTATTATGCCAAGAAAATAATATTAATTAACTTAACCATTGATTAATAGATTCATTTGCCTTTTATTAAAACATATTCGTTAGCATATATAAAAAAGTAATATTCATTTTTATAGGTGTCAAGAGCATTACGAAGTATTCATCGACATAATATAATGTTTGTTCATGCTAGATCCTAATTCCTATGCTACATTACGTGTTGAATGCATAATTTTATAATTTATATCATAGCTATTTGATCACTAGATAGGGCCGGCTCTATGCATACTTTAACAATAGAGGCGAACACATGATTTAAATATAGGGGGTGCACTACTATGAGTGACACAAGGGTAAATACAACATCTTTTTTCCATATTATACTCCAACCATCTAGAAAATGAACCCTCAAACCATGTCTCTAAAACTGACCCTTGGTTGACAAGAACTATTTTTTCTTCAAAAAACTATCCATCTCAAAGCACAAAAATCAAAAACAAATTATTGTAAAAAAAATAGATTATAAAGAAAAACTTACCAATTTACATAGAGATAATAGGAGTAGGACTTTAATTTTCTTATATTTTGTTTAGAATTGTGTTAGGTAAAATTATTTGTTTTTAAATTCAAATTAGAAAGGAATGAAACCGGATGACAAAAAAGGGTGGTTAAGAAAGGGGGTGGGGCCAAATGAGGCGGCAAAAAAGAGTTTTATTCTGGGGTTGATTCTTTGCTACAAATTACTTTTTTTAAAAAAAAATATATATTCTTCGGATTTTTTAAGAAAGTATGAAATTTGACTGAGATGAAGAAGGAGAAAATTGGACAAGCTTTTCGGCTATGGCTTAGAAGTGGAACGAGAAAGGTTTTGGATTTATCTTTTAGTGGAACTCAGGTTTAAACTTACCATAAAATTTTGATGACTTTTTATTTTTAGGTAAAAAAATCAAGTTGAGTACTTTTTATAATACATTAAGGACTATATGAATTATGCAAAATATATTAAGGATGAATATAAGGAAACCTCCATACATTAGGGACCATTTTGATAACTTTCTCAGAGAAGACACTTCAAAATTTAAAGTAATTGCATCCGTTGTGAATCGAACTCGCGCTGCACAAAGAGTTCATGCGTTTGACCAGTGCACCCAAAGCAAATTTTGGTTGTTAAGATGCACAATTTAATATATGTTCATTTTATCAACTGACTATACATATATATACAATTTTTTTTAAAAAAAAGTTAGCGTGTGCACGTGCTTTCTCATAAGTGCATGTGGGTCCACCCCTGTTTAACAAGGCATTGGCCTTAGACCATCTCCAGCCCTACTCTATTTTACTCTCCATTCTCTATATTTAGAGAGTACAATAGAGAATATCCTCTCCAAACACACTCTATTTTACCTTCTATTCTCTAATTATAGAGAGTTGAATAATAGTTCTCTAAATTTGGAGAACTATTATTCATACTCTTTATTTCACTTTTTGAATATTATATTATTATTTCTACTTTTTTGTAATTAGAATATTTTTTTTTATATAAGGCTATTAATTAAATCTCTAGAATATGCAATTCTTTTTAAGTTTCATATAACATTTTTAAAAATATTTTATTTTATATATACTACTTTCATCTTGTTGACACCCAATTTTTGATCCGCGCCGGTATGAATTAATTATCGAGCTTCGTAAATTTTCTGAATAATTTATTAGTTTTATAAATTTTACGAATGTAATGATATATTGCATGAACTTTATGTTACGCCGGTTACCTTTAGCATAACTTTAGATAAGATATATTTTACGTAATTATGTATATAATTTGTATATTTTATGGTTATTAAAAAAAAAAGATAATAATAATAAAAAAAATGATATATCTTAAGTTTAGAAAGTATTCTATTAAACTAGTTTATGTTAAATCATGGTTATATTTTAATCACTATTTTAAATTTAAAATGATTAAATAAATAAGCTCGTTAATAAATTTATACCAAATTCATTTTGTTTAAAATCAATTGACTTTATTAATTTTGAACTCATTTGCCTTTTGAATTTTTTTTTAAAATCGAATTTGGGCTTCTCCCAAATTACCAGCCCACTCCCTTTCAATCCATTTCCCTTTTTTTGATATGCAAAACATATGTGGGCCTTATTTCAGCGGCCCACTCGTTTAATTAAGCACCAGCCCCTTTAATTTTAACCCCATTTCCCTTGACCCGACCCAGACCCGTTTCGCCCCTCTTTCTTCCCCTTCCCCAAGTCCCCCACACGATTATCCCCCCCAGACGCGCTCCCAGAAAGAAACCCAGCAAAAACTTTCTCAGAAGAAAACGCAGAACCCTTGACCCGCGTCTCCCCCACGCTCTCTCTCCCTCCTCTCTCCTCTCCTCTCTTTATCGCGCGTGAACGAAGCGCGGGAGGACGAAGCCTGCGTCCTTCCGCTGCCACGCAGGTCTGCAACATGCAAGATGACACAGTCGTCCTCGCCAGCACACGATGCTGTCCTTGTGGCCTGAGATCGAGCCACGTAGCTGCCAAGGACGCTTCTCTCCATCTCGACCATCCTTACCCCCTTTCCATTTCCGAAATAGGGCAGATTTTCAGAAAAGGGTGTCGCTCCATTAAGGGAAAGGAATTCAAAATTTGAATTCGAAATGGGTCTCAAATCCTCCCTCCAGCCCCTCTCCCTCGAAATCCTAGTTTCTCCTATATAAATCCACCTCTCTTCAAAACGAGGTTGGACGGAGAATTGAGAAATTGTTGGTGGAAGTTCTTTGTTTTCTTCCTGTTATTATTGCGTGAACTAAAAAATTAGAGAGCTGGGAGATTTTCGAACTTCTGTTAGAAATTTTGGTTAGAAATTTGGGGGTTGGAATCTTTTTTTTGGACAAGAGAAACAGGGGATTTTTTTAGAAGGAAAAGAAAATAAAATGAATTTTCTTGAGTTATAGAACAAAGAGATTTAAGAAGTTTGACTAGAGATTCGTATTAAGAGATACCTCAGGACAATAAGGGGGAACAATATTGGTCCTTGAAGACGATTTTCTATCCGTAGTTGGTTTTCCATTGGTTCAGTCGGTCGAGGTCGAGTTTTCCGGTGGTAAAGTCTCCCTTCAGCTCGTCCCGTTCCTAGTTCGCGGCACCTCAAAAGGTAATCTTCTCTTCATAAGCTTATCTTCGAGTTTGGATTACTAGTCATATCGTGAATATAAAAGTTCAATAATATTATGGTTGTATAGTGTTGCGCTTGATTGCACCTTCCTTACTCATATGTATGTCGTAGTTTAGGCCTAACTGGACTGCATCTTTCGGTTGTTGTTTCTGTCTTGTTCATTAGAGGATCGTGCATCAATATGTGTTGATTTGGTCATTGTTTAATATGCTTCTCTTTAAATGTCATGAGTTAGTGTTGTCTTCCTCAACAAATAAAATGAAATAAGGAATAAATATGTATATATTAAGTATAAGTTTCATTTATTCACTATCAGTTTCACATACTGTATGAAAGTATTCCCTGGGATATTTTTGAGTTATTGAATTGGTATTGTTAGCTCATTAGATTTTTTTAGTTTTCGTTGTTATCTTTTGCTATCTCATTCTATGTATTAATGTATTCCTAGTTAGCTTTTGTTTGAAAACTTAGATGACATGCTAATTTATTTATTCTTGAAACACTTTCTATGTCCGATGTTTGAGTATAGTCGAGATTCTTCCAAAGTCTTTAAGTCCCTTACAGTCGAATAGAATTTATGAACCGTTTTCTTTTCTCAAGTGCTTAAGTAGCAGAAATAATATTTGTTGTAATGACAATGTTAATTATAAGATAAAATATAATTATTATCTTAGTTGGAGAAGTTGTTTGTTCGTTTAATGTTCACTTTTGGATTGTCATTACGAAGGACATTTATTTAAATACTTACTGATGAAGATGTGGATGTCGTAAAATTGAAAATGTTGAAGAATAGTGAATTTCAAGAATATAATAGTATATGAAAATAAAACGTCAAAATGAGTAAAGGCTTGAATCCATGTAGTTGTCTTGAATGATATGAAAAATGTATAATATCAATGATGTGTGGTATTTGATTGAAAAGGTAGAACAGAGTAAACCAACGTTTTTGTTTTATTTGAATTAAAAAAAATATATATGCATCTCATTTGGGAAGTAATTTTAAATATATAAAATATAAGAAATAGATTAAATAGCTCTTTTTTTCTTTTTTTTCTTTTCTTTTTGTGAATAATAAAGAAATGAGTGTAAATGGATTAAATTTTAGGGAGCAATTAATTTTTATTTTTTTATTTTTTTATTTTTTGAGTGTACATGGCAAAGGGGAGGGGAGTTTAATTGCTTTGAGAACTTAACTCTTGGTATGTTAGATATAGTTCATGATGTTGTTTGAGCTTACGAGCAAGATGTAGATAGACATGATTCTTTGTAGGAAAAGTTTCAAGAATATTCAATAATAAGTTTGTTTGTTAACTATCCGTCACAAATTTCGCCGTCTAACTTGCTTACTTTCTTTACTATCCTAAAATGCAAATGACTATTTTATCTCCCGCCAGTTTTCTTTAGCTCATTCTAATTTGTTTTCTGATTTCTTTGTTATATGTGAATTCCTCTCCGGTTCACTTTGGAACTCCATTTTCCCTCGCATTTCGGAAGAGCCGTAAAGGCTCAAAATTCTTATTTTCGAGTCAAATCATCAAGACCAACGGGCAAATTCGGAATCGCGAAGATTGAAGAACTTGAAGAAATAGATTAGAAATTTCTTTACTTTATATTTTTTGTATTTTATTTGTAGTTGGCATAAGCCTTGTTGTCTTACTTTCTTATATTTTGTTTTGTATGTTCAGATTAGGACAGGTGAATGGGTCAAACACCCAAAAACAGGTGGTTCCAAAACTCGGTCAAGGCGAATAGAACCCGAGTTTGGACCCAAATCTCTCTCTCTCTCTCTCTCTCTGTTTCGCTTTACTACTTGTTTATATTTTCGTTTTGAATGCTTTTTTAACTTAGGATTAGAAGACTCCAAACCCCCTTCGAAGCCTTTCGCTTTATCAAACTTAAAACTAGAAATTGAAGCTTTAAAACAATAAGGTTTAAATTTGAAAGTTGGCTTGGAGTTGAGGTTTAAAAAAAGTTTAACTTTAACAAAATCTTAAAACAATAATATCTCACAAGTTCCTTTGAATTTAAAGAGCTTTAACCTTATCTGAAATTTGCAAGATAAAACAATGAATATTTCAAAAACTTGTAAATTTGTCTAAATGAAACTTTAATAAGTTCAACTTCAAGATTGCAAAAGTTAAAACAAAAAATAGTCAAATAAATTAATCGCCAGAAATCCGTATTTAACGAAGTGTCTTAGGTGCCTTCAACACCTTCCTAAGACACTAATAGGAATCCCGAACCCTTTAACATTTTTCAAACAATTTTCCTATTTTAAGTTGTTTAGAAAATAAGTTTTCTTAATTTTCTCAAAATTAAGTGGCGACTCCAAAAAAGTCGAAAATACCTTTAAAATAAACAAACTCCTTTTCGAAATCATTTTTCGATAAAACAGAAATGGCGACTCCGCTGGGGAGTATTTGGAGGATTCTAACCTTAAGACTAACTTGTTTGACTAATTGCGATAATTGTTTACTTGCTTAAATACTTTAGTTTTCGAAGAATTGCATTTCATGACATAACTTCCGCCAAATGGCAAATAGACTGCATTAGGAAAGGAAAGTTACACGGCTTACCGCGACTTCTCTCAGAAATACCCCAAGAAATTATTTGGGAGTATCGAACAAATAGTCGGAATACGGTCATCCGGCGTTGTTCGATAGCTCCACCCCGATGTTTGTCCGACTCGGGTAACCGTCAATTTGAAAACAATTCTAGTAAACCTAGGATAGAGCTAAACCAAATCTCGAAAATAACGCATATGCCTAAGATGACCCAATGCCCATGGCGTGTTGGGCCCATTAGAAGACCGCCTTGAGTTCAAAACGGTCCACGGCCTAAATGGACGTTCACGCTTTATATGTTTAAATTTGAAGGATGTATACGGTGTTCGAGAAATATTTCAAAATGACGTATACATCCCTCAAATCGCTAGGCCCACCCTTTGCAGAAAAAGGTTACATATCTGTTTAGAACGCGCAATATTTGTTTGTGTTACAACTGCTTATATGAACATGTTGTTTTATCTGGAGATATTCTAGCTCACTCTTCTTCAAATACTTTTAGAACCCGTAAGCACAAATATCAAGTCACTATCAAAAGTGCGTCCAAATACTCTTCGAGTCTTTAGTTTCCTAAAAAAAAAATCTTTCTTTAGTACTACTCTCATATCTGAAAAGATTCAGCATTTCAAATCAAAAGAATATTGAGAAATTTTATCTTCTTTGACTCTTACAAAGAAATTAGAGTTACATCTCAATCAAAAATCAAAGCACGGTAATGAAAGATACCGTCAACTTTGTCTCGACTCAAGTCGACATTTTTATTTACTAAATCCCAAAGTCAAGTTGACAAATTCCTATCTATTTAACCATTTCTTTATATTGGTTTCCCCATATTTGCGAGCCAGTTTATCTCCGAATAAAGCAACTCTTATGTGTTTACGCTATATGTGATATCTTGTATTATTTACCACCTCCAGGCACTATCATATTGGTCTTTTGAGTTTTTCATTTGGCAGGTATTTAAAACTGATATGTGTTGGTAAGTTGGTTAATCATTCGTATTTCACAAGGTCCAAGGCCCCTAAAGATTCCTTCCCCGATCAAATTTGCAAAAGGAAAAGACAACAATGGGGGATAATAATGATGAGATTGACATGAATGATGTTGTCGTGGCTCAACCCACCACCGCTGATAAAAATGAATTGATTATGCAGTTGATGCAACAGATTGCCGAAATGAGGGTCGAAATGCAAAGAATGCAAGATGGATCTAATCCATTTTCATCTTTCAACCCTCCAAGAGATGGAAGACCTCCACTCCACTTTCCTCCACCAAGCGCGGAACAGGTTCAGAACCTTCTCTCTAACCCCGCTCAAAATCCTCCAACCATTGACTCAACTATCTCCAATCCCCGTCACGCCACCACATCGTGTCAAGCACCACAACATCCACAAAATACTAACCTTCAAATCCTCCATCTCCCTCAAAACCAAAATACGAACAATGCTCAAACCTTCCCCCATCTTCAAAACCAAAATGCCGATCCTTAAACTTTCCCCCAAAATTATCAAGCCACTCTAAATACCCAGAATCCTTCCATTGTTCCACCCATACCTCAAAAGACTACTTTCCAAATCCGAACTTCAAACGAACCTTATGCCAACTGTTCCGAGCTTGATCACTATAAGGAACAGGAGAGAGAGTGGAGATCAAAAGAAGAGATAGTTAAGGTGAATATGAAAGAAGAGATCAGGAAAGCCATGAAGGAGTTGCACTACATTTCCAAAGTCGATGGGCTGAGCTATAAGGATTTATGCATCCACCCGAATCTCGACCTCCCGGAAGGGTTCAAAGTGCCAAAGTTTGTCACTTTTAACGGAACAGGAAATCCTATAGCACATCTGAAAGTTTATTGTGATCAACTCGTGGGAGTTGGCAAAAATGAAGCATTATTGATGCGTCTCTTCGGTCGAAGTCTAAGTGGAGAAGCTCTGGAGTGGCTTACATCACAGGAGCTGAAACAATGGAAAAGTTGGAATGCACTCGCAAAGGATTTCACGGAAAGATTTGGACATAACATAGAAGATGCTCTAGATTGCTACTACTTGGTGAAGATCAAACAGAAGTCTACAGAAAATTATCGAGAGTACGCTTTTCATTGGAGAAAAGAGGCCGCGAGAGTTCAACCACCAATGTCCGAACGTGAGATCACTGAAATGTTCATTCGTACTCAAGAGCCTGAGTACTATGAAAGAATGTTGTGCATGATGGGACAAAAGTTTGTCGAGATTGTCAAAGTGGGAGAAGCTTTGGAAGATTGTTTCAAGACCGGAAAGCTCACCAAATTTACCGCATTGAGATCTAATGGAAAATCTGCAAGAATCAGTGATATGGATAAATCAAAAGGAAAAGTGGAGGAGGTAAGTACGATCATGGCTACCCGTATATGGCCAACTTCTTAAAGGAAATATCAAAACCATAATGTCGATCAGGAAAAATTTCCTCGCCCAAGATTTAGGAAGGCTCCTAAGGTATTTACGCTATTAAGGGAATCTCAAACTCAACTTTATGAAAGGTTGAACGCAATCGGTATGCTCTATCCCATAGAAGGATGACCAGCCAATCCTTTAGGAAAATTTTACAGAGCTGACCACATATGTGCTTATCATTCAGGAGCCGTTGGACATGACACAGAGAATTGTTCAACTCTGAAACACAAGATACAAAAGATGATCAACAACAACTTGATCAATATTGAGGAAACCACCTGAATGGGTGACATATTAGATGCTCAAGAGTGAGTACAAGTCAATTCTGAACTGAGTCATTAGAAAATATTCATTTGAGAAGAAGAATGCCCAACATTGGCCAAATTTTGCATATGGAGTTTTGTTACCTTTCTTTGAAAATGTATCGCACATTTCTTTGTTGGAACTACGTTCGACCTGAATTCTCAAGAATAAGATACGTAGGCGGCCTATGTCGGCCTCGGTCGTTTCTTTATCAAAACTTCTAATTTTTGGTTAATCCCTGAGAGGGGAACTACGTTTGACCTGATTCCTGCTCCAATGGGATACGTAGGCGCCACAACGGCTCGGTCATATACCCAGTAAGATTTCCATTTCCCTTCATAATGGAAACTGGGACAGAATTTTTGAGAGGATCTCAAAAATTCATTTAAAGTTGGACTTCTTTAACAAGTCAAAATAGAAGACCAAAATTCTACGGAGTTAGCTTTGGGTGGATCTCTAAACTACGACAATCTAGTTTGCAACTGGGACAGAATTTTTGAGATGATCTCAAAAATTCCACAAATGTCATTTGTTACTTATTGAGGTAAATTGAGATGAATTTTGAGGAGGGGCCTCAAAATTCCAGAATGAGCAATCAGAGTTAACAACGCAAGTTACGAGAGTTCTTATATATTGTAGACCGGGACAAATTTTGAGGAGGGTCCTCAAAAATTCCATCAAATATCTCATATAAAGGACAGGCGAGTGTGTAAGCCAACTGCAGGAAGGAGCATAGAGACAAGACCAACACAGATCAGTCCTTCAAACTAAGAATTTTTCTTTGGATGCAAGAACATTGAAGTCACAAAATGGCTATATAAAGCTATCATGAATGACAAAGGGCGTCACTTGCACCCATCGTGGACTCATCAGCAAAACCTAGAAAATCTTCAATCTCATTTTGTCTCTATTGATTTATATTGCCTCAGTGATAAACAAGTTTCTTTTTATCTTGCAGGAATATTGAGACCGAACACTGATAAATTCTTTCAAAGTTGCAAGAAACAAAGCGCAAGAGGATTGCTAGTTATGATTCGTGATCAAAGTTACCGTTGGGACTCATCATAGCCTGATCTGGATAAGCCAAGTGACTCAATCTAGTTCCTCAATTTTACTTTTATTCTTTACTTCATCATCGATACTAATGTTTGGTGTCGAGCTTTGCAGGTGATAGTATTGATCAAGTCGTATATTGAAGCAACATCAGTTTTGAAGATGATTAAAGTGACACTAACTTAGAAGTATTGCAAGGGATTTTGCCGAATCCATCACATCAGAAAGATGATGGTGACCGATATCTCTTTGAAAGTCAAAATTATCGAATTGTTACAAGTTTTTTGATAAATGATTAAAATGACTGCAACAAACTCAAATTCTGCTGAGTTTGTGAAGGAAGACGAGAGTGTCTTTATTTTCCATGCGAATGAATTAAGTCATTCACCTCGATAATTCTTTCTTTTAAAGAACAGAATCATAGTCGCGACGTGCATAAACGTCTATTTAGTTTTTTAATATGTTTGTCGCGTAGTAATTTTGGCGTACTTTGTTTCTTGAATATGTCAGAGTCATAATTCTAATTTGTTGGGTATCCACCCTATAAGTGGATTATGTGTTTTGATTGGCCAATTAAAGACTTAAGCATATAGTTTGTTGGGCGATCCACCCCATAAGTGGTTCGTATATATGCTTTTTTATTTCAGGTTTCTATTTTTGAATCATAAGGAATATTATCGAGCCATCCACCTCGTTACAGTAGGAACATTATCGAGCCATCCACCTCGTTACAGTTGGAATATTATCGAGCATCCACCTTGTTACAGTTGGACTATTATCGAGCATCCACTTCGTTACAGTAGGAATATTATCGAGCCATCCACCTCGTTACAGTTGGAATATTATCGAGCATCCACCTCGTTACAGTTGAAATATTATCGAGCATCCACCTCGTTATAGTTGGAATATTATCGAGCATCCACCTCGTTACAGTTGGAATATTATCGATCCATCCACCTCGTTACAGTTGGAATATTATCGAGCATCTATCTCGTTACAGTTGGACTATTATCGAGCATCCACCTCGTTACAGTTGGAATATTATCGAGCATCCACCTCGTTACAGTTGGAATATTATCGAGCATCCACCTCGTTACAGTTGGAATATTATCGAGCATCCACCTCGTTACAGTTGGATTATTATCGAGCCATCCACCTCGTTACAGTTGGAATATTATCGAGCCGTCCACCTCGTTACAGTTGGAATTTTATCGAGCATCCACCTCGTTACAGTTGGAATATTATCGAGCATCCACCTCGTTACAGTTGGAATATTGTCGAGCATCCACCTCGTTACAGTTGGACTATTATCGAGCCATTAACCTCGTTACAGTTGGAATATTATCGAGTCATCCACCTCGTTACAGTTAGATGATTATTGAGCTAGCTAGCTCGTTACAGAGAACTCCAAAGAGGAGAAACTATCCAAAAATCAAGGGTTCTCCTAGAAGAAAGAGGCGTTTATATCACTTATGTCAAAAACTTGGGAATGTGATTTGTTTATTTCAAGAATGTGATTTGTTTATTTCAAGCAATTCCCAACAATATGAAATTTACAAAAGTATCTAGCCAGATTCAAAGACGAATCAAACAGGAATCTCAACGAAGATTTCACGATTTCTGTAAAGGGCGCTATTTGCATCACATTATCAAATCAAGATAATTATTGTCAATCAAGACAATGCATTACCCCAAAAGAGATAGTTATTTCATTGTTATCGATCAACTCGATATATTATCTGGAGGTCGTCTTGCCGTTATCATCAACACAGACGATATAAATATTCATGCATTGTAGAGAATCATGCATTGCGGAAATCATGCATAGCGAGAAATCATCCATTGCAGAAATCATGCATAGCGAGAAATCATGCATTGCGGAAAGTCATGCATCGCAAAAAATCATGCATTGCTAGTTTAGAATTTATGCACGATGAGAAGATTTCATGTCTTGTGAAATTTATATATCGCGAGAAGGCTTTATACCTCGCTGGAATTTATGCACGACGAGAAGATTTCATGCCTCGTCAAATTTATATATCGCGAGAAGGCTTTATACCTCGCTGAAATTTATGCACGAAGAGAAGATTTCATGTCTCGTCAAATTTATATATCGCGAGAAGGCTTTATACCTCGCTGGAATTTATGCACGACGAGAAGATTTCATACCTCGTCAAATTTATATATCGCGAGAAGGCTTTATACCTCGCTGAAATTTATGCACAACCGGAAGATTTCATGCCTCGTCAAATTTATATATCGCGAGAAGACTTTATACCTCGCTTGAATTTATGCACGACGAGAAAATTTCATGCCTCGTCAAATTTATATATCGCGAGAAGGCTTTATACCTCGTTGAAATTAACGCATCGCGGGAAGATATTCATGCCCCGCAAGAGGACATACACGGATAAAGAAAGGGAAACTGTGTATCCCAAGAACAACATTTATCCGTCGGCCTCAACTACATCTTTTATTTTGATAAAAAAAAAGCATCAAGAAGAGCATCGAAGATGACGACAAAAGAGACATCAACATCGCATCAACATTTATTTATTTATTTCGACATCAAGTATAGAGTACATCGAAGATTATATTGCAAAAAAAGAGACACGAGCTTTATTTGCCGGACGCCAGACCCGATCGAGTCGACGTCGATTTGAGGAGAGCAATGAAGTGTCGGCACGGTAAAAAAGACACTGTCTCCCATCCTAATTGCATTTTTAAGCTAACGAGTTTTATCTCAGTCTTTATCGAGAGCATCCAAAAGGATAAATTCTCAAAAAACCACAGGTGCGGACGACATCAAAAAGGATGCAGCACAACGTGGAACTTTTTCTTAGCAGCGAACTGGGACACAGTCCAAAGAGGAATGTCAAACTCTTAGGACGCGAGCAGAGGAACGACTTCCACCACGACCGAACCACCCCTCTCGAGGCATGTAGGTTTTACTTTAGTTCTGTCAGTTTCAATCTCGCGTCCGAAGGTTCCGATTTATCGGAAGCAAGTTTTCAATCTGAGTTACAAATGCGCCAAGAGCTTTGGAAATTATGTCCGTGTAAGTTCTTAATTACGGGTCTGAAGTGCGCCACATTCATGGCTAAGAGGTTACAAGCCTCCTTTTCACACTCGTTAATTTGTCACTTGTCCAAAACCAAAGGTTATCTAGCATAATAGATTTCCTTTTCCATCGATCGAGTCGAACTACATAGAGCCTGATTCCGATGGTTTAAGGGTATGTAGGCGGATTCAATATTGAAAACGCGGCTGTATTCCAACATTCGCTCTCGAATCCTATTCTCGAGCATTTCGATACCTTCATAATTCGGTATCGAGGTGGCTTTTGATTCATTCATAATCATGCGGTAAATCCAGCGTATCGAACTACAAGTGGCCTGAGTTCTCATAAAGCCTGAGATATGTAGGAGAACCGTTTTCAAGGGTTCGGCCATAATTCCTAAACTCTTCGTCAAATCCTTCTTGTTCAAAAAAAAAAACCCGAATGGGGTTGGTCAAAATTGG
Organism: Solanum lycopersicum; assembly: GCF_036512215.1. Taxonomy (NCBI): domain Eukaryota; kingdom Viridiplantae; phylum Streptophyta; class Magnoliopsida; order Solanales; family Solanaceae; genus Solanum; species Solanum lycopersicum. The sequence continues at coordinate 10,938,234 of NC_090804.1, forward strand.
CTTGGTCAATTTCATTTTCCTCGAATTGCTTGCATCAACCCAAGTAAAATGAGGGACAGTTGTTGACACCCAATTTTTGACCCGCGCCGGTATGAATTAATTATCGAGCTTCGTAAATTTTCTGAATAATTTAAATCAATTAGTTTTATAAATTTTACGAATGTAATGATATATTGCATGAACTTTATGTTACGCGGTTACCTTTAGCATAACTTTAGATAAGATATATTTTACGTAATTATGTATATAATTTGTATATTTTATGGTTATTAAAAAAATAATAAAAAATGATATATCTTAAGTTTAGAAAGTATTCTATTAAACTAGTTTATGTTAAATCATGGTTATATTTTAATCACTATTTTAAATTTAAAATGATTAAATAAATAAGCTCGTTAATAAATTTATACCAAATTCATTTTTTTTTAAATCAATTGACTATTTATTAATTTTAACTCATTTGCCTTTTGAAATTTTTTTTAAAATCGAATTTGGGCCTTCTCCCAAATTACCAGCCCACTCCCTTTCAATCCATTTCCCTTTTTTTGATATGCAAAACATATGTGGGCCTTATTTCAACGGACCACTCATTTAATTAAGAACCAGCCCCTTTAATTTTAACCCCATTTCCCTTGACCCGACCCAGACCTGTTTCGCCCCTCTTTCTTCCCCTTCCCCAAGTCCCCCACACAATTATTCCCCCCAGATGTGCTCCCAGAAAGAAACCCAACAAAAAATTTCTCAGAAGAAAACGCAGAACCCTTGACCCGCGTCTCCCCCACGCTCTCCCCCTCCTCTCACCACGCTCTCTCTCCCTCCTCTCTCCTCTCCTCTCTTCATCGCGCGTGAACGAAGCAAGGGAGGACGAAGCCTGCGTCCTTCCGCTGCCACGCAGGTCTGCAACACGCAAGACGACACAGTCGTCCTCGCCAGCACACGATGCTGTCCTTGTGTCCTGAGATCAAGCCACGTAGCTGCCAAGGACGCTTCTCTCCATCTCGACCATCCTTACCCCCTTTCCGTTTTCGGAATGGGGCAGATTTTCAGAAAAGGGTGTCGCTCCGTTAAGGGAAAGGAATTCAAAATTTGAATTCGAAATGGGCCTCAAATCCTACCTCCAGCCCCTCTCCCTCGAAACCCTAGTTTCTCCTATATAAACCCCACCTCTCTTCAAAACGAGGTTGGACGGAGAATTGAGAAATTGTTGGTGGAAGTTCTTTGTTTTCTTCCTGTTATTGTTGCGTGAACTGAAAAATTAGAGAGCTGGGAGATTTTCAAACTTCTGTTAGAAATTTTGGTTAGAAATTTGGGGGTTGGAATCTTTTTTTTTTGGACAAGATAAACAGGGGATTTTTTTTAGAAGGAAAAGAAAATAAAATGAATTTTCTTGAGTTATAGAACAAAGAGATTTAAGAAGTTTGACTAGAGATTCGTATTAAGAGATACCTCAGGACAATAAGGGGGAATAATATTGGTCCTTGAAGACGATTTTCTATCCGTTGTTGGTTTTCCTTTGGGTCAGTCGGTCGAGGTCGAGTTTTCCGGTGGTAAAGTCTCCCTTCAGCTCGTCCCGTTCCTAGTTCGCGGCACCTCAAAAGGTAATCTTCTCTTCATAAGCTTATCTTCGAGTTTGGATTACTAGTGATATCATGAATATAAAAGTTCAATAATATTATGGTTGTATAGTGTTGCGCTTGATTGCACCTTCCTCACTCATATGTATGTCGTAGTTTAGGCCTAACTGGACTGCATCTTTCGGTTGTTGTTTCTGTCTTGTTCATTAGAGGATCGTGCATCAATATGTGTTGATTTGGTCATTGTTTAATATGCTTGTCTCTTTAAATGTCATGAGTTAGTGTTGTCTTCCTCAACAAATAAAATGAAATAAGGAATAAATATGTATATATTAAGTATAAGTTTCATTTATTCACTATCAGTTTCCCATACTGTATGAAAGAAATTCCCTGGAATATTTTTGAGTTATTGAATTGGTATTGTTAGCTCATTAGATTTTTTTAGTTTTCGTTGTTATCTTTTGCTATCTCATTCTATGTATTAATGTATTCCTAGTTAGCTTTTGTTTGAAAACTTAGATGACATGCTAATTTATTTATTCTTGAAACACTTTCTATGTCCGATGTTTGAGTATAGTCGAGATTCTTCCAAAGTCTTTAAGTCCCTTACAGTCGAATAGAATTTATGAATCGTTTTCTTTTCTCAAGTGCTTAAGTAGCAGAAATAATATTTGTTGTAATGACAATGTTAATTATAAGATAAAATATAATTATTATCTTAGTTGGAGAAGCTGTTTGTTTGTTTAATGTTCACTTTTGGATTGTCATTACGAAGGACATTTATTTAAATACTTACTGATGAAGATGTGGATGTCGTAAAATTGAAAATGTTGAAGAATAGTGAATTTCAAGAATATAATAGTATATGAAAATAAAACGTCAAAATGAGTAAAGGCTTGAATCCACGTAGTTGTCTTGAATGATACGAAAAATGTATAATATCAATGATGTGTGGTATTTGATTGAAAAGGTAGAACAGAGTAAACCAACGTTTTTGTTTTATTTGAATTAAAAAAATATATATGCATCTCATTTGGGAAGTAATTTTAAATATATAAAATATAAGAAATAGATTAAATAGCTCTTTTTTTTTTCTTTTCTTTTTGTGAATAATAAAGAAATGAGTGTAAATGGATTAAATTTTAGGGAGCAATTAATTTTTATTTTTTTATTTTTTGAGTGTACATGGCAAAGGGGAGGGGAGTTTAATTGCTTTGATAACTTAACTCTTGGTATGTTAGATATAGTTCATGATGTTGTTTGAGCTTACGAGCAAGATGTAGATAGACATGATTCTTTGTAGGAAGAGTTTCAAGAATATTCAATAATAAGTTTGTTTGTTAACTATCCGTCACAAATTTCGCCGTCTAACTTGCTTACTTTCTTTACTATCGTAAAATGCAAATGATTATTTTATCTCCTGCCAGTTTTCTTTAGCTCATTCTAATTTGTTTTCTGATTTCTTTGTTATATGTGAATTCCTCTCGGGTTCACTTTGGAACTCCATTTTCCCTCGCATTTCGGAGGAGCCGTAAAGGCTCAAAATTCTTATTTTCGAGTTAAATCATCAAGACCAACGGGCAAATTTGGAATCGCGAAGATTGAAGAACTTGAAGAAATAGATTAGAAATTTCTTTACTTTATATTTTTTGTATTTTATTTGTAGTGGGCATAAGCCCTTGTTGTCTTACTTTCTTATATTTTGTTTTGTATGTTTAGATTAGGACAGGTGAATGGGTCAAACACCCAAAAACAGGTGGGTCCAAAACTCGGTCAAGACGAACAGAACCCGAGTTTGGACCCAAATCTCTCTCTCTCTCTGTTTCGCTTTACTACTTGTTTATATTTTCATTTTGAATGCTTTTTTAACTTAGGATTAGAAGACTCCAAACCCCCTTCGAAGCCTTTCGCTTTATCAAACTTAAAACTAGAAATTGAAGCTTTAAAACAATAAGGTTTAAATTTGAAAGTTGGCTTGGAGTTAAGGTTTAAAAAAAGTTTAACTTTAACGAAATCTTAAAATAATAATATCTCACAAGTTCCTTTGAATTTAAAGAGCTTTAACCTTAATTGAAATTTGCAAGATAAAACAATGAATACTTCAAAAACTTGTAAATTTGTCTAAATGAAACTTTAATAAGTTCAACTTCAAGATTGCAAAAGTTAAAACAAAAAATAGTCAAATAAATTAATCGCCGGAAATCCGTATTTAACGGAGTGTCTTAGGTGCCTTCAACACCTTCCTAAGACACTAATAGGAATCCCGAACCCTTTAACATTTTTCAAACAATTTTCCTGTTTTAAGTTGTTTAGAAAATAAGTTTTCTTAATTTTCTCAAAATTAAGTGGCGACTCCAAAAAAGTCGAGAATACCTTTAAAATAAACAAACTCCTTTTCGAAATCATTTTTCGATAAAACACATCTCGTAATGATGTTTCAATGTTTTTTTAATTTCATCTTTTTTGTGATAAAATTCGATGTTATATTAATTTCCTTTATGAAGAATGCACAAAAATTAGATGATAAGATAAAAATTTTAATTTAAAAATACAATACATAACATAATACAAGATACAATAGATACAACACATAATATAATAACTTTAAAATTCACAACAATAATTTAGTAACCCGGTAAGTCATTTGTAGATTTAATAATATTCGAAAAAGGAATTAGTGTATGATTTTAAGAAGTTGTGATTGTGATTACAATTGTGCTTGTTGATTAATTTTTTCAATTATTCGTAGTTGTTCTTTAGAAATTTAGAATAATATATAATATAATATTAAATAAAAGAATTCAAAAAATTAAAAATTTTATATTATATGAAATTATATGGGATGATTATTCATAAAAAAAGAAAGAAAAGATTTATATTATGAAATAAGAAAACAAAAAGTAAATAGAAATAATAATATAATATTGAAGAAAGAGAAAATAAATTTCTTTTTTAGAGAGTAAAATAGCGAATTGGGTTAGAGTTGATTGTCTGAAAAAATAGAGAACTCTATATTTGGAGAGTAAAATCAAGTGTAGGCTTGGAGATGCTTTAGGCCTCCAATTTTAGGGGGCCTCAAATTCTTAAATAGAATATTTTATATTTTAATTTTTTTATAAAAAAACATTGTTTATTTATTATAAGAAGTATATATCTAAATTTATTTTTTTATTCTCTTCAACTCCATTCAAATAGAAGAAATCAAGAAAATACTGTTTAATTTTCTTACACACTCTCCACTAATACTCACATTACTTTATTCATTTTAACTCCTTTTACATTTTTTTCTTTAAATTTTTGATATGTTATAGTAATCTTCTGTCAAAATATCAACTAATAGTTGAAAAGTGTTGAAAAAAGTGATTTGTATATTTGTTTTCCATTTCTTGTTAGATTTTGAAGCATTACAAGAACCATAATAAAATGTGAGGTAATCAAATCATCAGCTTCATCAAAGCTATGGTTTTAACTCTTATACTTATTTGAAATTTATCAACTTATTACTTTTAGAACTATGTTAACAATTTATATAATGATTGCTCGAATAAATAATATTTTTCAACGTTGAATTGATAAATCTTATTTAAAGCTAATAATTGAATAAATTAATTAGTATATATAAAAAATATTAAGTAATACTTTGCATTTAAAAATGTAATAAAAATAAATTTTAAATAAATGTATTTGAAGTTTATTTAAATTTTAGGCCTCCAATTAAGATTGTTCTCTTTAGGCCTCCGATTACGTTAAGCCGCCCCTGCTAATGCCATATGTAGAAATTTAAAACTCAGGACATAATCTCAATCTCTGAGCTCAACAGTCATGAAGTAACAACTTGTATGTTGTCAAGCCTTGATAAAGATAGAATTCTAGATCACTTACTAGTTCTGACTGTGTGATTAGAATATCAAAAGTTATTTTTCCAAAATGCCCTTATAAAATTTCATAGCTTCTCTAGTAATTGCATTTAGACCTCTGATGAGTGTACCATATGCATCTCCCTTGGTGAGCATAATGTTATGTCCCGCCACATCATAGTTAAATTTTGCATCCGTATAGAGACGGAAGGGTCTAGAGCTGTGGAGAAATTTACAGAAAACTCTAGAACCTTCTAGATCAATTAAAAAGGCTAGAGAATTCCTTAGAATTCTCTAGAATAATTTAGATATTTCTTGGAAAGGTTTAGCATATTCTAGAAAGTGTAGACTTTTCTAGAATATGGACCAAAGTGTAATTATTAGAAGGACTTGTAAATTAATTTTTATTTATACTTTAGCCCTTAGGTAGTAGTATAAATAAGGTGGGGCTATCATTTGTAAATCAACAAAGCAAAGTTGTAAGCAATTTTTCAAGCAATATAAGCCTTCTTCCAAAATTCTCTAACTCTTTCTTTCATTCTCTTAGCGATCTTAGTATAAAAGGGCTTAATTGAGATTACAATATCGTGCAAGATTTGTGAGTAAGTTTTTAAGTGTCGCATGGAGTCTTAGCAAATACTCTAAGTCTGTGACAAAGTGGTATCAGAGAAGGTTTGAAACTAAGGGAATGGATACCGAAGGAGACATAAATGGCGCTAGCACCACCAGCGTCCGTATTGGATGGTGGAAAGAAGAATCGAAAGGGGAAGAAACATCAAAAGGGTAACGAGGAGGTGCTACCCGAACTCACACCTAGCGAGGCGCTAACATCTCATCCACCCTCGACTGCCGAGGCAACTGATGAAGACATGGGCGAAGATACCATAGACATCACCACTGGAGAAGAATGGGTCGCAAGGGTGGAAGTGTCAAGACAAGTCGTCGAGATATTAGGTCGGCGCATGAACGTGGCAGACAACAAGTTCAAGATCCTTGAGGACTTCACCTTTGAGGAGACCGAGAACATTCGTAAGGAGTTGGAAGGTCGCCAGCGGGCTGAGTTCGAGATGAAGGAGGCCATCACTTCCTTGGAGTGTCGGCCTTTGGATGTGATAAAAACGAAGGATACCATTACTTCCTTGGAGCGTCAGCTCACGGAAGCGCTTAGCACGATCGAGACACTGAAGGCCGAAGTGAAAGCACTCAAGGAAGGCGTGGAGGTTGGAGGATCTGCATCACCTGACCGTGATAGGGAGGCCAAGGTCGAGGCTTCTAAGCCATATATGTTCAAAGGCGTCCGTGATTTGCAAGAGGTGGAAAACTTTCTATGGTACTTGGAGAATTACTTCAAGTGTAGTCGGGTGAGAAGCGACGAAAACAAGATCAACACTGCCGTGTTGTATCTTTCGTAGAGGACCATGCTATGGTGGAGCGTAAAGAGTCAGAAATAGGGAAGGGGCGTTGTACCATCAACACATGGGAGAAATTTTGTGATGAGTTCAAGAAAGCCTTTTTCCATAGCAACATCATCATTGAGGCGAAGAGCAAGTTTAGGGAACTGAAGCAAACGGGCAGCATACGCACATATGTGCAGGAGTTCACTACCCTCACACTTCAGATCCCCAACCCCACAGATAAAGATATGTTGTTCTACTTCATGAATTGGATGCAAAGTTGGGCCAGGACGGAGTTGGAACGCCGACAGATCAGGACTATTGATGAAGCCATCACGCAAACCGAAGCTTTGACAGACTTCAGGCACAAAAAGCCCGACAGAGCTAAAGGAGATGAGATGAGATGAGAGGTAGTCATGACCATGGTAGGGGAGATCGTGGCAAAGACGAGGAGCAGCGGCCACATCCTAAGAAGCATGATACGTATAACAAGGCATATGTGATGGATCGCATGGCTACACAAGATGTCCTGAACTAAAGAGCCTTAGTGCTACCATGTGAGAACGGAAAGAGAAGGAAGCACATGAGCAAGAACAAGGCGTGGAGACGACGCAGTTGGGATTAATAAGACTTTGCGGAGCTATCACCAAGCAACCAGGGAAGCCGAGAGTATGCAACACGCAGTATGTCGACATCACGATCAATGGAAGACTCGCTCATGCTATGGTCGACATAGGTGCAGAGGTCAATATCATGACCAAGACGGCAGCGACAAGGTTGGGGATGCATTACAGTCCAAGTTATGCCCAACGGTCAATGCACCACCGACTCCCGTGAGTGGAGTCGCGCATGGAGTAAGCATCATGATAGGCGAGTGGCAAGGTAAAACCAACTTCACTGTCGCTCCTTTAGATCTCTTTGATATAATTCATGGGCAGGAGTTCTTCTAGGAGTGCCACATGGTGCTCGATCCTTACCTCCAACGACTTTTTGTCATGGAGAAAGGAAAAACATGAGTGGTTACCATGGTTAAGGCACCGAAGGCAGAAGGGCAGGTTTGACTAACGGACATGCAGCTCAAGAAAAATCCTAAGAAGGAGAAGTCAACATTTTTAGCCATCATTACAAGTTTGAAAGAAGACAATGGTGCTAAGAAGTCCTTACCATCAAGAATGAAGAATCTTCCAAGAAGGAACAATGTCGTGATGCCAAAAAAGCCACCGAGGCGCTTGCCTACTAGGAAAGAGGTAGATTGTGAAGCCGAGTAAGAAGAGATAAAGTAGTAATTGAAAGAGTTGTGTGAGGGCATTGATCGATTTAATGTACTATTGGTTGCGCGTACGAGAAGACAAGACTCAGTTGCCGATGAAGTGACGATGCGATGCGGTCGTCGCATCAATAGATGGGGGAGAGTGTCACGTCTCGCCAAATCATAGTTAAATTTTGCATCTGGATAGAGGCGAAAGGGTCTAGAGTTGTGGAGAGGTTTGCGAATTCCTTTCCACAACTCTAGACCCTTTCGCCTCTATCCACATGCAAAATTTAACTATGATTTGGTGAGACGTGACACTCTCCCCCATCTATTGATGTGACGACCGCATCGCATCGTCACTTCATTGGTAACTGAGTCTTGTCTTCTCGCACGCGCAAACAATAGTCCATTAACTCGATCAATGCCTTCACACAACTCTAGACCCTTTCGCCTCTATCAAGAAGGCTAGAGAATTCCTTAGAATTCTCTACAATAATTTAGATATTTCTTGGAAAAGTTTAGCATATTCTAGAAAGTGTAGACTTTTCTAGAATAGGGACCGAAGTGTAATTATTAGAAGGACTTGTAAAGTAATTTTTATTTACAATTTATCTCCTAGGTAGTCGTATAAATAGGGGGGACTCTCATTTGTAAATCAACAAAGCAAAGTTGTAAGCAATCTTCCAAGCAATGTAAGCCTTCTTCTAAAATTCTCTAAGTCTTCATTTTATTCTCTTAGCGATCTTAGTATAAAAGGGCTTAGTTGAGCTTACAAGATCGTGCAAGACTCGTGAGTAAGTTGTCAAGTGTCGCACAGAGTCTTAGCAAATACTCTAAGTTCGTGACAATAGTGATTCTATTCTGGGCTTACTACCTTACATACTGTTAAAAAAATATGTTGTATTTAAGTCACCTAGTTTGAGCCATTGTATTTGATATTTATACTTATATATATTGACTCTTAAATCAAGCTCCATTTGGTTAGTTGTGTCCTTACCTCCCTCTCTTCATCAAATATATACTAAGGCATATGGATATTTCTCTTTTGACTCTGCTAATTAGACACAAGGTCTCTTGTGAGCTGCTGTACTAGTTAATCACCAATACATAATCCTTTTGGTTTTATTTAGGGGTGTCAAATGTGAACATAAACATAGATAACCTGCCCAGAATTTTAAGGGTTGGGCTCAAAATAATTTGAATTGAATTCAATCTCAATCCATTCAAGCATAACCCATTTGAAGAGAATCCTCAATTGAGCTCAATTCAATCTCCAATTTCAACCCGTTTTAAAATTTTTATTAAGATATATTTCTATATTTTGTATAAATCATTATCTATTTAGCATCTTTTAGGGTTTATCTATCCATTTTTTTACTCTTTTTTAAAAAAATAATTTCAAGCTAAAATTCAAGTTGTGATTATATAAGTTAAATACAAATATGTTAAATTAGTGAGATTAATCGGGTCAAATTGGGCGGATCAAGACCCAACTCATTTTTAAGCCCATTTGAGCCCAAAATAAACTTGGGCGGGTCAATACCAAACTCGACTTCTATCTCAACCCATTTTAATATTTTTGATCTCAGCTCAACCCGCCCATTTGACACCCCTAGTCTTATTGTTGTAATTCTCTCCCCACAACTTTCATATTTTGTCACACGCCTCTCATTCATCCACCTTGGATTTGTCAGCCTTGTTGTATCTTATTCCAAAATTCTGAATGTTGAGCTAGACAACTATAAAGTTTAAATAATTTCTTCCTTGAATTTCTTTGCTCCTCTACTTTATTATACTTATAGGAGAGTGATCTAGGTGTATCATTTGGTATCAAGATGGAGTTAAAATATCCATGATTAGTCACGACTCAGTAATATGTATGCTCAATAGTTGTAATGTTGTCCATAACAAAGTCCTGGTAGGTATTGAGTGTACACCATGCACTATTATAAACTTAATTTGTGTACCACTTTGTTGCATACACTACAACAAAAATAAATTTTAGCGGCATTAAATATTGACACTAATAAAGAGTGCTAAAATCTTTACCGGCATTAGTTAAGTGTCATTAGAACCAATGTCGCTAAAGGCTTTAGGGACATATACAAAGAGTGAAAATTTCTGCTAAAAATACATATCTAGCGGCAATTAAGAATTAAATACCGCTAATGGTCATTTTTGTTGTAGTGATACCTACCTGGCCAGTATTTGTTGTGTTGATATTTCCACACTTGTGAATTTGACTATATTAGGATTCAAACCACCCAAATTCTTCCTCTAACATTTTCTGTAACATTGGCACTTACATCCTGGTCACTTGTGTGTACTCATCAACATATAATGGTTGAGCTAAACTTCTGGAAATTTTCCTAAGAGCAACAGAGTTATAGAAATTGAGAGCTAGGTTTGGGAGATTGTATTATCGTAGCTATTATAGCTGGAGAAATAACCACAACTTCCATAAGATCTCCTTTTCATCTTGTTTCATGATCTATAAAGTGTTTCTTATTCCTCGTATGTTCTTTATATATTTTTTTGATTTCTCATCTAATGTTTGATATCCATATTAAAGTTCAATTATATTAGAATTCACATCATATAGAACTCTAATCAGAGAGAACCACTTCCTATCTATGATTTTTTTATACCCACCACTCAAACCCGAGACTGCTAGCTAAGGAAGGGGCAATCTCATTCACTACTCATTATAACGTATTAGCTCACCTTTTTAGTTTATTTCAAGAATAATTCTTTCACCTATAAATAGTATTTATCGAAGACTTTTTTGAATCTTGAGGAAAGGAAGAAGAGGAATTATATCATAAGTAGTGATGAAATATGAGTGTATTAGGCTACCAAAGAACTTAAGAGTCCAAGATTACGGATTAGGGGTTAAAAAGGGACAAAAGTAATGTGATAGGAGATAAGGGTAGTTAAGTAAATAGAAAAGTTAGTTGAAAGTTGTTATCTTGACTGTTAGCTGGTTAATGTGCATATTATTAATGCATTGTTCTATTATAAAAGATAATCATCAGAAATAATACTCTTCTCTTATTCTTCTTCTTCTTCTCTAAAATGCATCTCTGATTAATTCATCAATGGTATGTTAGAATTGTTCTTAATCAACATGGTCTCTGAGCTACACACCTACATTTGTGAGGTCTATTGAATTTTTTGGTGCATTCTCAAGCTTATTGAGCCTTATCAATGGCGGCTCCTAAGTTTGATCACAATCATGCTCTGTTTTTGCATCCTTCAAACAATACTGGTGCATCTATCATTCCTATACAACTAATTGGATCTGATAGTTACTCAATTTGGAGTAGGGCCATGCGTATTCAATTGCTTGGAAAGAACAAGTTGGGGATTGTCGATGGCAGCTTGAATAGGGAGGATTTCGGAACAGAGTTAGGGCATCAATGAGATCGATATAATGCCATTGTTCAAGGGTGGATCATTAGTTCTGTTACTCCGAAATTGCACAAATGTGTCATTTATGCAACAAGTGCGAAAGCAGTTTGGAAAGATCTCAGGGAGCGTTTTGATAAGGTGAATATGCTTCAAGGATTTACCAGTTATATAATGCTATCGCTACTACTATTCAAGGTACTGACTGCATTTCTACTTGTTTCTCCAAATTGAAGAATTTGTTGGATGAATTTGCAAGTATTATACCACCTTCCTGTAATTGTCCTACTTCTAAGGATTTTACAATGCATCTAGAGAAACATAAATTGGTGCAATTTTTGATGGGATTGAATGAGAATTATGATCAGTCACGCAGTCAAGTTCTCATTGTTGAACCTACTCCTACGATCAATAAAGCATATGCAATGCTTATTGAAAGGGAAAGTCAAAGATCTCTATCATCCTCGATGAGTGGTGAGGATACAAATTTGGCTGCTTTCATGGCAGGCAAAAGGATGCCTAATTAATATGCAAGAGGGACCACCCAATCACAGTCACAACAATACTCTAAGGGTTCAACCTCACAGTCACTGTCATCTACACAACATTTTAATAGAGGCAAGAAGAATTGGGATAAGATTTGTGATTTTTGTCATCTGCAAGGTCATGTGGAGAATAACTATTTTCGACTTCATAGTTACCCCCCCCCCCCCCACCCACCCCGACTAGAAGTTTAAGAAGAAAGGAATAGAAAATAATGCTAATCATGTTCAGGTTGATACTTCACAACACATGCAATCAGGTATAAGAGATAATGACTTAGATCATTCATTTCCTAAGGATCTGCCAAGGGCTCCTCAATTAACTAGTGATCAACATGGAAACATTCTACATGTTGACACCCAATTTCGACCCTCCTCGGTATAAATTAATTCTCGAGCTTCGTAAATTTTCAAACAATTTAAAATAATTAGTTTTATAAATTTAGCGAAAAAATAATAATAATATATGAATTTTGCGTTATTTTGGATACTTTTGCCACTTTCTTATAATTTTAGATAACATATATACTTTACATGATTATGTATATATTGGTATATTTTACGATTATTTCTCAAAATGTTTTAACTTTTTTTAGTAAAGTATTCTATTAAACTAATTTAGTTTAAATTATAGTTATATTTTACAATTAAAATAATTATATTACTAAAATAATGAAGCTCGCTGATTAATTAATACTAATTCGTTTATTTAAAGTTTGGCCGAATTCATTATCTTAACTCAATTTGGCTATTTATTAAATCTAACCCGTCTTAAATTTCCAACTTAATTCAATTTTGGGCCTTTTCTTCAAAAGCGAGCCCACTTACCTTAAAACTCGGCCCACGTTATTCAAATTTTCAGCAGCCCACTTTAATTCCCAGGCCCAACCTTTGTTTCCCTCCTTTTCCTCTCTAACCAAAATCCGAATTAATTTAATGAAAATTTTTCAAAAAGTCAATATTTTAGCATTTAAGTGGACTCATTAGCAACAACTTCAATATTTAGTAAAAATGTCATTTTAGTTTGTTATGTATGTTTTTATTATTTATTTTTATTTAAAGAATATAATTATTTAATAACAAAAAGGAGAAAATTAAGGGGGGGAATATTTCAAAAAAAGGCAAGCATCCTTAATTTTCTCATCAGTTATATTTTCAAATAAAATTTAAATTTTGTTTTTTTTTCTCTAGAATTTTTACCTTTTTAAAATTATATTCATTCCACAATATATTCTTATATTTATTATAGTTTTTTATTAGTTTGTATTCATTTCAATAGGTATGCCGAATTTATCTATATAGTCATTTAAGAAATATATTTGTATTTTTATATATTTTTTCCCTATATAGTTATTTTTTTCTTCAAAAAATCCTATATGTATTCATTTCAATATGTATTTTATTTGTATTTCTATTTATTCTAGTTTTTATTTAGAATTTTGTATAATAATATATAAAATACAAAAAATTAGTATGATGAAAAAGTGAATGAAATATAAAATTGAAAAGAAATAATTGAATATTTGGTGTACTCATTCTTAAATAAAATACATAACTAGTTGAAATACATTTAGAATAAATACAAATTAGAAAAAAATATCAAATTCAGTTGACATACCTTTATTAGTTTGTATTCATTCCAATATGTATATCAAATAAAATGTAGCTATTTAAGAAATACATTTGTATTCGTATATATTTTTCACTGTGTATTTATTTTTCTTTTCAAAATCTTGTTTCCTTTTCTAAGTCGTATTCATTCTAATATGTCTATTATTTGTATTTGTATTCGAATACAAATAACTTAATAGAAAGTTGTTCTTCTTATAAAGAAAATACATAACTAGTTGACATACATTTGGATGAATACAAATTAGTGACAAATACAAGATTCATAAACCATACAACATGAAATTTTTAATAAATACAAGTATTGATAGTATACATAGTGATTTGAATACAAATTAAGAAAGCATACCAAATTCTAAAAAAGAACTATAAATACAAAACAAACTAATAGAAAATTGTTCGCGATCTTCGTCGTCTTTTTCAAGATCCTCACGAGTAGACAAAGATTTTACATTTGCGTTCTGAATTTGAGGAAGGTTTTGCACACCAATGAGTCTTGTAAATGTTCTTACCCTCTTTCTTCCCTCATTTTAGCAGCGGATCATACATTATACACTATTTGTTAAGTAATAAATAAATTAAAGGATGAAAAATCACCAGAAATTGGTTGATTAAGATGAATACCTCTAGTAAGTCTCTTGGATTCAGTCATTGGAGAGTAAATCATAACGGAAATTGAAAAATACAAACAACATTTTTTTAAGATTTAAACAAAAATAAAATTAGAAAAGAAATCTGAAAATAGGATAAAGATTAGAGATACCTTAATCAAAGGGATTCTTGTTGATTCAATTTTGGATTAAAAAAACAACGAAAATATATGGCAAAAAAAATTTGCAACTTGAATGTTGGAGGAAAATCAGAAAAGATAATCATAAGAGAGAAAAAAAATTAAATGGGAGAGAGAATTAACAATTTGAAAAGATAAATATGAGAGAGAATATATTTTTTTTTAAAAAAAGGATATATAGAATTAATTGAAAAAGAGAGATAAAATAGGAAGAAAATTGGGACACGTAAATTTTTAAAAACAATGACATTATTGCTAATATTTATAAAGTATGGATATTTTTACTAAATATGTTATTTATTTTGACTAGTTTACTAATTTTTTCATTTTTAATTCCAGCCCACTCCTTTTCTTTTCCCATTAATGTTCCCAGCCCACTTTTAGATTCCCAGGCCCATCTTTCCCAGCCTAGCTTACACCTTAACCCGACCCAACAACGTTTATTCCCAGCCCTTTCCTTCGACCCATCACTATGTTGTCTTCTTCCTCTTCGCGACCCCGTCTCGCTTACGCGCAGAAACGCCATTCTCTCTAATAGACCTTTTCTTCCCTCTCTCGTCCAAGTCAATAGAAACCAGTCCATCGCGCGTGGAGGAAGGAGGCAACAACGGATACCTGCACTTTGCTGATGCCGTACGACCTCTGCAACACACAAGACGACGCGAAATCGTCCTTGGCATTGTAGGATCGAGCCACATCGCTTGCCAAGGACGAGGGATCGATCTCAACCCTCCACCTCCCCTTAATTCCGTCCGAATCGCGTGGATTTTGGATAAGGTTTTGAAATTCGAATTCCAAATGGGCCGAAAGTCTTGGAATTTCCTCGTCCTGCCCCCAAAATCGAAAACCCTAGTAATTCCCCTATAAATACCCTTTGCTTCGTTGGTTTCAGGGGAGAATTTTTTTTTTTTATAGAAAGATATATACAGAGGATTTTTTTTGTTTTTTGGGAAAAGAAATTGTTCCAAACCCGGAATTCTCTCTCGAATTCTTTGCTACTGTGTACGTGCCGTTGCGTGGTGAAGTCGTCTTATCTCAACTCGTCCTGTCCGCGGTATCGCTGCTCGAAACAAGGTGACATGCTATTCCTTTCTATTCACTTGTTAATCAAAAGTTTTCTCACGAGTGATTGAATGTAAATGCTTGTTATTGCCCCCCGTATCCGTGTGTTTCTTATGCTTCCAAGGCCCCCTCTCGTTTTGGTGCCAAGTTTGATTCTGTTGAACACCTCTGTATACGCAGATAAACCAGTGTTTCTTTGTTTATCTTGTTTTGAGTGAAGTGTTATCCCTTTAGCAACTCGTTTCTAGGCCCTGTGGTGATAATCTCTGTTGGATTGCTCATTAATTTTCTTGAATATGTATGGTTTCAGCCCCCACATTTTTGTATCTCGTCATTCCGTTGGAATTTATAGCGTCGTTTCGATTTGTAATACATGGTCATTCTCTTAGGATTATTAAGTCTGTTCAAGTGTTTTTCTTTAAACTATATTGATGTACATATTACACCTCTTTGATATAAATTTTATTCTACTTTTTGTTGGAAGGTTCGAGCAAGCTTCAAGCTGGTCAGTACAAAGTATGCAAGCGTTCCTCATCTCTCGATGTTCTTAATTCTTACTCGTTTAGTTATGGTTTGTGTTCTTCCGTCTAGAATTTGTTTGATAGTTGTTAGTATAGCTTGCTTTATATTTTGTAAATCAGTTATCTATTAGTGTTTTTTTTTTTTTTTTTGCATGGTTCGGGTAGTGAAGACATATATATATACAAAGCATATTTGATACTTTATCATCTATTGTCATGCCCAGTATTTGTTTGAAATACCCCTTTGGAAAATTTATTTGGGTTATCCTTATACCTTAGCAGTTGCTTTGATGTTGTTTAAGCCCTTCTGTGGGTCATTAATTGTATGCACCCATGAGTACGATTATAGTTGGCAGTATATGCATTTTCCTCCTTTTTTTTTTAGGTTTGGATGGTGCCATCTTTGGTTTACATGGGTTTCCTTTAGAACCATGCATTCTTGCTTATTGCGTAATGGTTTGTAAAGTTTGCTTTAGTTCAAGACATGTTTCGTTGTTATATTATCTCATGGGCTAATCCATTTTTGTTTTATTGCATGTGAAACTATTCTCGAGTCCTCATGGACTTCGCTCCAATCCCTTGCACTTTCTCGTTGAGCCATAAAGGATCAAAACATCCTCCCCGAGTCGTAGACCCTCTCAAAACTGGTGTACAGGTCGAAAACAGCAAATATGGTGCTGTAAAATTATATTTTCAGGTGTTGAAGAAGCCGTATACCAGCTATATACATATTTTATACACCCATATACAGGTCAAAATACGTACAGGAAGCCAAATGCGAAACCTGAGTTGATAACAGTCCAGATATACTTATGGAAATTATTTTTCTGCTGTCGAAAGTTGAAGAACAGGTCGATATACAACCTGTATACACTGATATACAAATGTTTTATACCAAATAGGTGTAAAAAATACGAATTGCAGGTTTAACGTACAGGGATGCCGAATTTGAGTAAAATTCAGGAACAACGAATTAAAACGCGCATAGGGTACAAATGCTCTGAAATAATATGGAAAATATAGGTGGAATCGCGAGAATTCATTTTCAAACAAAATACAGGCTCAAAAAGTCCAAAATGGACCGGATATATATATATCGTATACAGCGGTATACATCAGTTATATACCCTAATTCTCTTTTTTCAGGAAAAATGGGCCAGGGCCCATCAACAGAATTTAAGGAAATAGGCCCAAAGGCCATATATTGTTTCAGACATGATTTGAATTGTTGAAAAGGGCCCAAGCCTATATTCTTGAAATATGTAGTGTAGGACAGGTGGGCCAAAGCCCAATTTACTGAATTTTGGCAATTAGCCCAAGTTCAAATAATATTCCCTTCTCACCCTCTTTTATTTATTATTGATTTGGATTGACTAAGATTTGGTGGAATTTTATTAATCTCTTAAAGGGCCACCATTTTTTGTATAACTTACATAAATGCCATAGTGTAAAATCTAAATTACCTTCTATCCCTATTATTTTTATAATTACATATATTCCATATTTTTTAGACATTTCAGATACATAATTAAGGATCCGGATACATTATTGCTGATACATTATGTATCAATCTGTTGCACTTATTAAGGAAAAAAAGCTGTAAAATCAATTTAAAATCTCATAGTATCCATTTGTTCCACTAATTAAGGGGGGAAACTGAAAATTAAATTAAGATTCCATAAATTACGTTATTCCATTCAAAATTATTATCAAGAATTCAAAATCCTATATTGTAACAACCCAAAAAAATCAAAAAATTAAATTTCTTCTTCTTGTTCATCATTCTCTCTGTTTCATATAAGAATATATCGAAATTTTGAAAAGCGGGATGAGTTATAAAGGATTGTATGGAATTGTTGTTGTACAAATGATTTCTTTTGTAAATCTTCACGTTCATAGAATATCTTTTCGATTTTGATTCAAGATTATCGAAAATTTTGAGATTCCAAATTCTTATCCAGTCATTGAAGATCCTTTCCATTTTGATTCAAAATTGATAATAATTTTGAATTTCAAAATTATTCTCCTAGTTCATTGAAAATTCTTTCAATTTTGATTAAAAATTATCAAAATTTTCGAGAAGATACACCATGAAGATCCTTTCAATATAAATTGATAAGTGTTGTATTTCTACTAGGTACACTTAATAAGAAAGTGTTGCCCATAAAATTTTAGGTTTGAGATCAATACATTATTATTTGGCAATTGTTATGTTACACATACATTTAGTATAAATTCAAATTTATGTATCATAACAAAAAAATTAGTGCATGATATATATTATTATTTATGTATGTTCTTTTGTTTGAGATCATGACGATCCTTTCGATTGAATTGATAAATATTATATTTTTACTAGATACATTAAATAAGTGTCGCCCATAAGATTTTAAGTTTGAGATCGATAGATTATTTTTTGATAATTATTATGTATAAGATACATCTAGTATAAATTTGAATTTACGTATCATAACTAAAAAAATAGTGTTTGATACATTATTATTTATGTCTGTTATTTTATTTGAGAAATACAACACTTTCAAATTTTTAAAAAATACATTATAGTAATTGTTTGAGATCATACATTATTGTTTGGTAATTGTTATGTATCAGATACATTTTAGTATAAATTTGAATTTACGTATCATAACTAAAATAACCGCTGATACATTAATCGTTAAGTAAGATACATTACATTTTATACATGATACATTAATCTGATGCGTGAGATACATTAATCTGATGCGCTGATACATTAATTTAATGCGCAAAAATGAGGGATTTTGAAAATTTGTAAAACAATAGATATAAAGCTTGAGCATGTGTCCTTCCTCGATTTCTTCGCTCACAAATGTATCACGAATATAATTTGATATTGTGTACGAAAACATATTCTTCTAAATTTGAATAACCGTAGAAGATACATAGCAACACTTGATACATGAACAAATGATATATTTGGTAGAGACTACTTCTTTTCATTTCATAACGTAGTTTTAACAACAAAAGAGGTTCTCCTAAAACTGATTTTTTTGCAGGGAACAATATGAATACATTATATCTTTTATATTTCCCTTATGCATATTGTGAAGGTGAAAATGGAGGAAAATCCGATAATTCTTAGGAAAAAATTATAAAGCGAAAACTTGAGTTGTTTTGAAAAAAAATTGTGAAGAGATATTATGAAAATAGAGAGAATTAAATCTGAAAATTAATAAATAAAGGAAGTAAAGATTGAGGGAGTGAAAATAGGAAGAGATAGAGTGAATAAAAATAGGAAGAGGTTGAGGGAGTGAAATAAGGAGTAAAAATAGAAAGAAAAACGTGTATAACTTTATGTATCTGGAACAATGGATTTGAAACGAAAAAGAGGGATTTTTGAAATATTTTTAAATGATAGGGAATAATAGAAATTATGGAAAATAAAGATGTGTATATAGGTAATTTATCCTTTTTTATACTATATTTATTTAATTATAAATTTTACTACTATTTTACTTACTTATTTTGTTTTATTGGCTTTTGTCAACATTTAGTTTATTCCCCTTAAGTTAATTTCCTCTAAATATTTCCCTTTAGAAATAATTAAAAGAATAAAAATGGAATAAATACATATATTAAAACGAATTCTCTTTATTTAATTAAAATTTTATAATTTATTTTAAAGGTCATTTAGTCAAATCGCCGGTCAACCGCAAGTTAGCGGGCATCCCGAAGGCCTAACTCCTTCTCGGGATGTACATTTGAACTTCGAACCTTTTTCAATTGATTTTTATCTGTTTTGAATCTTTTGAGAATTAATTTTAATATTTTCTGGATTTTATCAAAAATCAAGTGGCGACTCCGTAATCTGGAAAGTCGATTTTTCTTAAATAATACTAATTGATTTTCCGAAACTTAGTCATTTTTCATTATTTTACCAAATAATATATTTTTAAAAAGTAAATCACTACAGATGTTTGATGGGAACACTACTAATTCCAATGTAATGGCTAACATGACAGGTATGGTTCATACTCCTCGATCCAAAGTTAGCAAGTTAAAGTGGACAATTGATACTGGTACAACCAATCACATGATTTCTATTTTAGATGTATTACATGATATGAAAATTTTTAAGACTGAACAAAACATGAAGGTTTATTTACCAAATGGTGGTATAACACTAGTGACTCATACAGGTAGTTACAAAATCACAAATATAGGAATATTACATGATGTATTGTATGTTCCAGATTATCACTATAATTTGTTATCTGTATCAAAAGTCACCAAGGATCTCAGTTATTTTGTCCTTTTATCCTGGATGAGCTTATTCCAGAACCTTTCCAGTGGGAAACTGAAGGGGATTGTTAAAGAAGAGAATAGTCTCTATTTTCTTGTTCAGTCAAGCTGTTATAATACTAAAGTTCTTGTCAATGACATTGTTAAAGGTTTTGCTGCACAAGCTGACAAGAAGGATAATATACTGTGGCACAGAAGATTAGCACATGCATTAATAAGGTCTATTAAATACATGTTAGGTTACACTCTTGATGATTGTAAAGCAACACTACATGATTGTGAGATATGTCCATTAACTAAGCACACTAGATTTCCTTTTCTTAGTAGTTCTACTAAGTCTACTGCACTGTTTAGTTTGCTGCATTTAGATATATGGGGTCCCTACAATACCCCTACATTTGATGGGAACAAGTTTTTTCTCACTATTTTTGATGATTTTTCAAGAATTGTATGGATTTTTCTATTGAAATTCAAAAGTGATGTATTGTCGATTCTTACACAATTCTTTAGAATGGTCCTTACTCAATTCGCCACTACAGTTAAAAGTGTGAGGACTGATAATGGGGGTGAGTTCATCAGTGGTTCCACGCAGGCATTATTCACAGAATTGGGGATCTTACATTATAAGACATGTGCTCATACCCCTCAGCAAAATAGGGTTGCTGAGAGAAAGCACAAACATCTTCTTGAAGTAGCTAGAGCTTTAAGGTTTCAAGGTCATATTCCATTACAGTTCTGGGGGCATTGTGTTCTTACTGCAACTTATATCATTAATAGACTACCTTGTCAATCTTTAGAGGGCAAGTCACCTTATGAAATTTTCTTTGGACAGAAACCATGCCTTACGCACTTAAGAACTCTTGATTGTTTGTGTTTTGCAAGCAATATGCCTAGAACCGACAAGTTTGCTCCAACAGCAATAAGATCAGTATTTATGGGATGTTCAACTGTCACCAAAGGCTACGTTTGTTTTGATCTACAACACCAAAAGTTTTTTATTAACCGGGATGTGGTCTTTCATGAAGATAAGTTTCCTTTTCAACATTTTTCTAAGACACCTGAACCTTCATCTCATATATTTTCTCTTTCCCCTGAACTTTATACACATGATGATATTTCTATTGACATTATTCCACCTCAAAATGACTTGCCTTCTCCATTACTACAACCTTTAGTTCCCACTTCTGTTGCTTTGCCTCCAATTGCCTCTCCTCCTGTTTCTTCTGATTCCACTATTCCACCACTTAGAATATCTACTAGGACCTCTAAATAACCTCTCTGGCTATCAGACTATGTTTCCAAACCTTCAACTAGTACTTTTTTATATCCCATGGAGGCTTCTATATCTTATAATCAGTTGCCCCCCTCATATAAGAAAAACCTACAAGTTTTTTCTGCTGTTCTTGAACCAATTTCTTACCAAGAAGCAGCCTTAGATGTTACTCTCCTAGATAATCATACATGGGACTTGGTTTCTCTTCCTAAGGGTAAAGTTCCTATTGGATGTCGATGGGTCTATAAAGTAAAACTGAAAGCTAATGGTGATATTGAGAGGTTTAAAGCTAGATTAGTAGCAAAGGGATACATTCAATGAGCAGGTTTTGATTTTCATGAAACTTTTTCTCTAGTTGTGTTCTTTCTTTGGATGCTCAATTTAACTGGTCTGTTCATCAGTTAGATGTCTACAATGCTTTTTTGCAAGGTGATCTTCATGATAAAGTATATATGCAGTTGCCCGAGGGTTTGCAAGTTAGGGGAAGTCTGGTATTGTATGTAGACTTGTCAAATCCCTCTATGGACTTAAACAAGCAAGTTGACAGTGGAATTTGAAATTGACTGAGGCCTTAATGGAATCTGGTTTTATTCAAAGCAGCTTAGATCACTCATTGTTTATACAAAGAAAAGGATCAGATATGGTTGTGATTCTTGTTTATGCAGATGACATGTTAGTGACAGGAAACAACTTGACTCTTATTGAACATACAAAGTCTATCTTACATAAAGCCTTCAAAATCAAGGATCTTGGTGAATTAAAGTTTTTCCTTGGTATGAAGTTCAGTAGATCTGCCAAAGGTATTTTGATGAATCAAAGGAAGTATGCATTCAAAATTATTTCAGATTTAGGATTGGGGAGCGTTAAACCTGCTTGGAGTCCACTTGAAGCCAATGTAAAGTTGACGGTTTAGGAACTAGATTGTCTTACAGGAGATTGTGATGATGAGCCGTTTGAAGATAAGGAACAATACCAAAGATTAGTAGGCAAGATGTTGTACTTGACTATGACAAGACCAGATATTGCTTACTCAGTGCAAACACTCAGTCAATTTGTATAACAACCTAAAAAGACACACTGGAAGCAGCAGTGAGGGTGATGAAGTACATAAAAAGAGAACCAGGACTTGGAATATTATTGAGCAGCAGACAATCAAACAAGCTAAGTGTATACAGTGATGCAGATTGGACATCATGCCCTAATACAAGAAGGTCAGTCTCAGGTTTTCTAATTAAGCATGGTGAGACATAGTTATCATGGAAATCAAAGAAACAAAGTATAGTCTCTAGAAGCTCAACTGAAGCAGACTATCGGAGCATGGCCAATGCAGTTTCAGAACTTGTATGGATTATTGCTATTCTGAAAGAATTAGGGAATGAAATAGATCAACCAGATGTGGTATACCGTAACAACACAGTAGCATTACAAATAACAACTAATTTAGTGTTTCACGAGAGAACAAAACACATAGAGATTGATTGCCATTTTATTAAACAGAAGATACAAGCAGGAATTATGAAGACAAAACATGTAAACACCAAGGAACAACTTGCAGACATATTAACTAAAGGCCTCCCTAGATCACAACATGAAAATTTAGTAGGCAAGCTTGGTGTGCTCAATTTATTTACACCCACCAGCTTGAGGGGAAGTAATGTGATAGGAGTTAAGGGTAGTTTAGTAAATAGAAAAGTTAGTTGAAAGTTGTCAGCTTTACTGTTAGTTGGTTAATGTGCATTTTATAAATGCATTGTTCCATTGTAAAAGATAATCATCAGAAATAATACTCTTCTCTTTTTCTTCTTCTTCTCCAAAATGCATCTCTGATTAATTCATCAATGGTATGTTAGAATTGTTCATAATTAATAACAGATAGTATTAAATAAATAGTATTAAATAATATTAGTATTTACTGTGTATTAATCCTAGTCCTATTAGGATTAGTACTCGTTAATCCTAGTCCTATTAGGATTAGTACTCCTTCCTATATCTCCTATATATATCTCCCATGTATCCCCTTATTAGGTTAAACTTCAATACAATCAATATTCCTTCATGGTATCAAGAGCCAGAAAACCTAGATCTTCTTTTCTCTAGGTTTTTTTTCTCTCTTTAGGGCACCGATCGTTCCCTCTCTTCTCTTGGGCGGCGGCAGCCATGACAATCGAGGTGGATCCTCTCGATTCACTTCCTTCTGGCGTTAAACTCCTTCTCAGGAATCTTCATGCCCTGATTCCCCAAAAATTATCAGACATAAATTTCCCTACATGGAAAATCACCATTCTTACAGCCCTTGAGGCCAATTACCTTCTCAAATACGTCGATGGAAGCACAGAACCGCCGCCGGCAGTCATCACCACCACGGACAAATCAGAAAAAACCAATCCGGCCCATGCCGCCTGGAAAGCCGTGGATGGCCAGATCCGATCATGTTTGATTGCGATCATCTCTCCCACGGTTCAGAAACACGTCCGATCCTACACAACTGCTTCAGCCCTGTGGACGGACCTCGCAACACGCTATGCATCAATTTCCCACTCTCATATTTTTCAATTGCGTGATCGTCTCCACACAATTACCAAAGGCACGAAAACTATGGCGGAGTATTTAGACGAGGTCTCCACCATCATCACAGCCCTCGACACCGTGAACGAAATCATTCCCGAAAAAGATCTCGTCATGTGCGTCGTTCGGGGGCTCCCATCAGCTTACTCCTCCATTAAACAGGCGGTTCGCATCAGTCCAACGCCCGTTGACCTGGCTACTCTTTCCTCGTGGCTAAAAAGTGAAGAAATCAACGTGGATCTGGAGAGAAAACTTCTTCTCCGAGAAGCCGCTGTTATGGAGCCGGCCACCGCCCTCACCGCAAGCCAGAACTATCGCGGGGGGCGTGGTGGCGGCCGCCAGGGGAGTCGCGGCAGCTACAGCAGAAACAGCGGAGGCCGCGGGCGCGTCGGTCGGCAGGGCAGTCGTCCACCGTACGACGGTCAGCAGCACGGCAGCAAAAACAGCCTGCACTCCTTCGGCAGCGGCGGGCAGTCATCTTCCAGCGGCGGGCAGGGCACTTACGAGCGGGATCGTCCAACTTGTCAAATTTGTCAGAAAACAGGACATACCGCTGTTCGTTGCTGGTTTTGGTATGAGGAGAGCCGAAATAGTGATAACCGTGCCAATTACGCATCTCAAACCGGTCCCTCCTCTGAATGGCTATTGGATACTGGGGCCAACATGCACGTTACTTCTGATCTATCCAAGCTTAACGCTCCAAATCCATATCATGGCTGCAATGGTATTACTGTTGGCAACGGTGAGTCCCTTAATATTTCTCACACTGGCACGGGTACCATTAAAACCCCTACCGCTATCTTTCACCTACGTAACCTTACCCACGTCCCTTCTATTAAAACCAATCTCCTTTCAGTTCACCAATTCACAAAAGACAATAATTGCTCACTCTTGTTCACCTCTAATGATTTTCAGATCCTAGACAATACTACCAAGAGGGTGATTTTTCAGGGCCCCTGTGAGCATGGTCTGTACATTCTTCCTGGCACAAGTTCGTCTGCCCACCCAGTTTCAGAAAGCGTTCCTGTGGCTCCGGTGGCTCTTTCGGCTGATGGACACAGTCTATTGTCGCACAGTCATCTGGGTCACCCGTCTACTCAAATAATAAATTCTTTAATGTCTCAATTAGGTTTTTCTTCCATTCATGTAAACAATTGTGACTCCTGTTCAATTGCTAAATCTCATAAATTACCTTTTACTTTATCTGAGAAGCGTACAACTGCACCTTTTCAACTTATTCATTCTGACCTATGGGGTCCTACTGTTGTTCCTTCATTTGCTGGTTTTCGCTATTATATTTGTTTTGTGGATGATTTTACAAAATACACTTGGTTGTACCCACTAAAACACAAATCACAGGCATACACCACCTTTGTCACTTTTGAAAAAATGGTCAAAACACAATTCAATTCTCATGTTAAACTTTTTCGAAGTGACAATGGAAAGGAATATGTAAATAACATCTTTGGCTAGTTTCTGCAATCCCTGGGAATTATACATCAAACCTCCTGTCCATACACTCCCGAACAGAATGGGGTGGCTGAGCGTAAGCATCGCCATCTCATTGAAACGGTGGTTACTCTTCTACATCAATCTCATCTCCCTGTCTCCTTTTGGGTAGAAGTTCTAGCCACCGCAAACTACCTCATTAACAGAATGCCCAGTCACACCCTCTCCAACAAATCACCCTATCAACTCCTTTACCAAGAACTTCCCAATCATACCAACCTCCGCGTCTTTGGATGTCTTGCCTACCCTTGGCTACGCCCTCATATTACTCACAAATTACAACCCCGATCCCGTCCTTGTATTTTTTAGGCTATCATCCTACCTCCAAGGGTTATTGCTGTCTTGACCTACAAACTCATAAAGTCTACATATCTCGTCATGTCAAATTTGTCGAAAATGATTTTCCCTACGAGTCTATTTCCTCCTCCACAAATACATCATTCATTGGCGTCCTTCCCCTTTTTCCAACATACTCACAGGGTCCCTCACCACCTTCCCCCACACCTCCACCCACTACCCAACCACCCCTCATCACCCCTTCGATCGTCACCCACAATACACCCACAACCACCACCCACACTCACAACCAACCCGAACCACTCCATACCCACAACATCTCTAGCCCGATCCATTTTGGGTCCTTCCCGGCCACCCCCGAATCACCACCGCCCGTGCCACCCCCCAATACTCATCCCATGTTAACCCGTGGCATATCCTGTATCTTTAAACCCAAAACCTTTCAAGCTACCATACTACCAAATGCACCCCTTCCCGATAGTGAACCAACAACCTACTTTATTGCCTCAAAAAATGCTTATTGGCGTCATGCTATGGATGACGAGTTTAAGGCTTTGACTGATCAGAAAACTTGGGTTCTTGTACCTAAGCCCCATGGGCGGCACCCAGTGGGCTGTAAATGGGTGTACAAAATTAAACACAATGCAGATGGCAGTATTTCCAGGTACAAGGCTCGTTTGGTTGCTAAAGGCTACAATCAGGAGTATGGGCTTGATTACTCCGAGACATTCAGTCCTGTTATTCGGCAGGAAACCATTCGCCTGGTACTATCACTCGTCGTGCGCAACAATTGGCTCATCAATCAGTTGGATGTTTCCAATGCTTTTCTTCATGGCAAACTCCAGAAGTCTCTGTATGGGCTCAAGCAAGCCCCCCGTGCTTGGTACACACGTCTGAAAACATTCCTCGAGGGACTCGGCTTCTCGTGTTGCGTACACGACACAAGTCTGTTTACTCGACATTCAGCACACGGTACAGTCATTCTTCTTGTCTATGTCGATGATATCATTATTACAGGCTCTACTGCAGCTCTCATTCGGGATGTCACTCGAGCTATGCATACTACCTTCAAAATGAAGGACCTTGGCCCGTTACATTATTTTCTGGGAATGGAGGTTTCTCGGATAGGCAGCGACTTGTTTCTTCATCAGTCAAAATATGCTCGAGATCTGTTGCAGAAAGCTGGACTGGAAAAATGCACCAGTCAACCAACACCGATGGCAGTCTCTTCGTCTACAAATGGAGCCGACACCCCCTTTGCAGATATCACCCACTTCCGCAGCCTCATTGGGGCTCTATAGTATCTGGCCATTACCTGTCCTGACATCCAGTTTGCTGTCAACCGAGTTGCTCAGCGCATGCATCAACCAAGTGAACATGATAACCATTGTCTAAAACGCATTCTCAGGTACATTTTTGGCACTCTTGGTCGTGGTTTACTGATTCGACCCGGGGACTTGGAGCTTCGGGGGTTCTCAGATTCAGATTGGGCGAATGATAAAAATGACAGAAAATCTACATCGGGGTTTCTCATTTTTTTGGGCCGAACCTGATCTCCTGGTGTACAAAAAAACAACCCAAAGTCTCTCGGTCCTCGACTGAAGCTGAATACCGCGCCCTTGCTCTTGCTGCTGAGACCATGTGGGTCACATATATTCTTCGCGAACTCCGCGCCACTCACACTGTTCCTGCTCTCTATTGTGACAACAAATCAACCATCTGTTGCCAAGAATTCCGTCCTACACACCAGAATGAAGCATGTTGATACCGATTGTCTCTTTGTTCGCGATGAAGTTCAGGCCGGCACCATGACTGTGCAGTATGTACCCACTGAAGAACAACCAGTTGATATTCTCACCAAGCCTCTCCCGAGCCGACAACACGATTACCTCAGTTTCAAGCTTCCGTTCGCTTCCGCTCAGCTCAGCTTGAGGGGGGATAGTAACAGATAGTATTAAATAATATTAGTATTTACTGTGTACTAATCCTAGTCCTATTAGGATTAGTACTCCTTAATCCTAGTCCTATTAGGATTAGTACTCCTTCCTATATCTCCTATATATATCCCCCATGTATCCCCTTATTAGGTTAATACTTCAATACAATCAATATTCCTTCAATAATCAACAAAAAGAACCCTTCCAAGATCAAGAAAGATTCATTTCCCGTACATTGGTTGAGGTAGGTTACAATTTACTTAGAGTTAGACTTTGCTTAGTTTCTGTAATATATTATAATGTGAGTTGTTTTACATATAATTGCACTTTGGGCATAATTGATTGGGTTTTTTACTTATGATTGTATTAGATGTTATGAATGATGAACTTGTGATTATTCTATACTTGCTGTGTTATCTTGAAGAGTGACCGGAGAAGTTAACATATTAAAATAATGTAATTTTTATTTATCACATAAAATGATTTTTCGACGTTTAGAAGTGCATCTTTGCCTTCACCTTTGCTGCTTTCAACCATATTGAAAAGTTCTTCAAAACTCAATTTTAGAATTTAGTTTGTCACAAATATGAATGTTTTTGAGTAGATAATATATGAGAAAGACTCAAACATCATCTAAAATTTGAGATATTTTTATGTTATTAGGATGGAAAGCTCCATTTCGTCAATAAACTCTCTTCAAAAATCGATTTTTAAATTCAATGTGTTGCAAACGTGAATCATTTTGAGTGAATAGTATATTAAAAGTTTTAAAATATGAGAGGAACTTATATCTAAACTTGGAACTGTTTAGAAGAGATTGGAGTTGGTTAAAATTAAAAAGATAAATCATCCCTTAGTGTAGAAATATTGTATGTAAAGCATTTATGAATGTTCATACATATTTGATACATAATTCTATATTGTATTTATTCACGTTATACGCTATTTATACATGTGTATACATTACATGTACAAATTATCATTTTTATAGAAATCATTTTTGTTGCCAGTAGAATTATGTAAGACGCCCTAGCTATTATCCTAAACATGTATAATACTTATGACCTATTTGAGCACAAACCTTTGAAAGAAATGAATATTATCATAAGCATGTATACCACTTGTTTGAAAATAAATTAAGGTTGAAGTTGTCCCTATGAAGTCTTAAAGACCTCGTTTTTAGGAAACACAGGGTCAGTTTTACAAAATTATTTGTATAACAAACAGAATTATTGAAGCAACAATCTTAATACGTATTCAAGCAACATATCTAACATCTTTTGAAGAAATTCGCTTAAACTACATAAATATAAAACGTATTATAATTAATATATGTTGATATATGTTCTTTTTTTAATGTTAAATATGCGAGTATAGTTAATAGAGTAACTTTCATATATAGTAAACATAAAATTATATTTGTATATCATAGTTATAGTTTACATAATTGCGCTTCATGTTAAATTTTATATTTGTTATGGAGCTTTTGATTTGTATAATTAGCTAGATACATCCAATTTATACAAATTGTTCAGTTTTGTGTAAATTTTTTTATACATTGTAATTTGGATAATAATATCTCTATTTATACAATTATAAGTGTATAGGACGAGAATATATGCATTTGTATTTGTATATACACTTTTCACTCGCTTTATACGAACACATACACATTTTATACAAGAAATATATAAAATAACTAGTTGTATACGGAAAAGGGCTAATTGTATATCGAATCAGATGACAAAAAAATGGGATGTTTACTGCGAATTACAAATAAACTAAACTATGACTATATATGTATATAACTTGTGGTTTGTGTATCTATCACATGCTTTGCTAGCTCCTCAATTTGTATCATCAATTGTTCCATCTCCTCTTTATGAGCCTGTTCTCTGAGTATATCCTCTTTTTGATGGATTTTTAGTCCAACCACTGCCTACTACCTCAGCATCTCTGGTGTAACATTGTTGTTCATGGCCTTGTTGACTGCATCTAATTAAGTTTATGTAGAAGCATACTAGCAATACCTCATTGAGTCATAGATTAGAAAGAGTGGATGACCATGAGTAGGTTACGATTTATTTGGAGTTAAAACTTCGCTAAGTTTCTAATATGTAACACGAGTTGTATTGCATTATCTTTAGAAATAGTTGTTGGTAGTTTGATGAAACAAAGTATTGCTACTAAGATTTAGCATGAAACTTGTTGAATTGATTAATCATTGATATTATGGTTAGTGAAATTATAACACTACAACAAAAATGACCATTAGCGGCATTTAATTCTTAATTGCCGCTACATATGTACTTTTAGCGGCAATTGTCACTCTTTGTATATGTCTCTAAAGCCTTTAGCTACACTGGTTCTAATGACACTTAACTAATGCCGATAAAAACGTTAACACTCTTTATTAGTGTCAATATTTAATATCGATAAAAGTTATTTTTGTTGTAGTGCAATTACTCTGTGATGTGATGATGTTTCTGAATAAGGACATTATTACTATGTATGCTTAGCTTGATGTGTTACCTTGAGTGGAAATTAGAAAGGATATATGTCATATTAAGATGTGCATATGCAGTGAGTATATCACCACTATTCAGATAATAAGTGACTCGAGTCTGATGTGAGCCTACAGACGAACAATTTGTGTGATTGAGTAATATGCCATCACAATACATGGATACCTAAGGTTTCGTGTAAGTCATGACTAGAAAGACAAATATAAGAAACTTCAGCACGTGTATACATATGGGAGTGAGATTGATTATCTTGAGGGGTGTCTGATTGATTCGTGCAATTATTAGTGCAAAGATATGATTTTCATTTGACTTGTCTTTGTCTTGGATAAGTATTTAATAACTTGAAATATTGGTTGTTGCTTGAAAAGATATAATTGTATTTGATTTGTGATGATGACATGTTGATCAAGTATGAATTCTATCTTTATTATGTATTGTGTAGACTAGACTTATGTTTGTACTCTATAAAAAATGATAGAGATTGAAACCTTGTGCAATCGAACGACCTCTTGAACATAACTCTTGACTAATTTTTGTGCATTATAGGTTACTTGAACCAGTGTAAAGTTCTTAGTCAAATTGTCAACAATCATCCATATAGAATCAAACTTATCCAAGGTCTAAGGAAGATCAACCACAAAATTTTTCTCCCACTTTCATTCAAGAATGAGCTTCCTCTAAAGCATACCTTCCAGCCTATACTTAACGTGATGGCAATTTGGAGACTAATAAATGAACTCCATAGTATCTTTCATCAAAAACAACACAAAAATCAGTATGCGAAGTATCACAATGAACTGTGAAATCTTTACCATCCATAAACAAAGCTAAAATAGTTGATGTGGTCAACAAAGTATGAAGATTTTGGAAGTTTTCCTCACATTCATCACACTAATGAAATAGAATATCCTTCTGTGTCAGATGAATTAATGTTGAAGGGGTAGAAGCAAATCCCTTCAAAAACTGATGGTAATATCTGGCTAATCCTATGAAGCTACAAATCTATGATACAAAAATAGACCTATCCTAATTGAAGAAACCTTACACTGATACAAGAATCAGGTTCTTGTACTTTTGTCGCCACATAATAAAGCAGAGATTTTATCGTGGAAATCTTCCTAACTCAAGGAAGGGAAAAACCACATCAAAGTTTTTATATTAATTCAAGATTTACAACTCAGTTAATCAATAAATCTAACTCTAAAATTCTATTATTTTCGATTAACTATAATCGAAAACTCTCCACTCACCAAGAAGTCAATCTTACTTCTTGTTTACAAAAACTCTCTACTCTTCTTAACTCTAACCACCCGAGAAGTCAAACCCACTTCTTGTTTACAATTTTCACATTCTCTCTCTCTCTCTCTCTCAACTTTACCTCCAAGAATTTAAACATACTTCTTGCTATAACTCTCTCAAGACTCTGTCCCCAAGAAGTCAAACCCACTTCTTGTTACACAATCTAGAAATTATTAAAACTCAATAATAAACCTAGAACAAATCAACAAAGACTAATAACCCTAGACTTTAATTGATTAGACTTCAACATTCAATAGTTCAAAGTGGAACACAACTCGTGAACCTGATTCTTATGTTGTTGTGACGAAGCTCTGCGTTTTTTCTCCAATAACTATTGCTCTCAAGATGATAATTTCGTGAATATGTAATACCTATCGTTCTGGCTTTGCTAGAAAAACTCTCTCGATTTTTGTTATTGCAAAGACATTTTTTTTTCCTTCAACTTCTTGAACCTTTTATAGAGTTTGATTTGTCTTCATCAACTTTTACAAGGAAAGAAATTACGAATCTTTTTCTTCTTGAAATTGTCTATATTTACTTCTTTCCTTATTTGACTTGAATTGTAACTTTTTTATTTATATTCTTATTTGACTTGAATTGTTTTTTCTTTATTTCTTTCCTTCTTCATTTATTTGTTGCCTTCTTTTCTTTTTTTATTTTTACATTTTTTTCTTCTTTGCCGCAATCCCTCATAATTGCAAAGGTCATCTACAGTCATGTCTGAGAACCTGGTTCACCTGATAGAGTACACATACGACAACAAGTAGTCTTACATGTTGAATGTGCACAAAAATATCGGTAATTGAATTTGAATAGTGGTTGGAAGTAAATTCGATATATTGTATTGAACGATGAAGAGTTTTTTGTACTATTGTCATATTTGTTTAAATGCATTTGATTTTATGGAATCTATTGATAGTAGAATTCTTTAAGTAGTACAAGACAAGTTTTTCGAATAAGCTATATAGGTTCGATTTATTTATTAGCTAATTTTGTACTTTAGATCACTTATATATTTAATTATGTGATTATTGAGTATATGAAAATAAAATTTATTATTCTTAAAAATGAAAAAATTGTGGCTACAAAAATTCTACACAACATTGCCACACTTTATAAGTGTTGTTCTAGATGAGATATAAAAGGCAACACTTTTTAAATGTGACCAAAACAAAGAAAAAACTACACATTTAAGTCTAGTATAATTAAACAAAAGTTTTTGCTAATGAATTACTACAAAGTGTGCCCTTTATACCTCTTTGGCCACGCTTTTTAAGTGTAGTTACTTTGGAGACATAAGGTTACGCCTCTTTTTGCTACCCCTAAAAGTTGTTGCTTAAAGTTCAAAAGTTTAGCCTTTGATCAAAAGCTACACTTTTTTCTACTTTAGGCTACACTTTACTAGGGTGGTTGTAGGCCTAAAATGTTGTAGTCACTACAAAAAAAGCTCAAATTGCCAAAAATTTTTACTAACAACTTAACTTGGTTAGTATTCTACTAACAAATGACCAACATATTTCTAACCGAATAATAATTTAAAACTTAACAACTAAATTCTAACAGATTATCAACAAAAATCTTACTAAGTATTTTAGTTGGCAAATACGTTGGGAAAAAAATAACGTCAAATTTAGAAACCTTCTATCAATAGATTATAATCAGAAATATTACTAACGAACACCTTTTGTTGGTAATATTACCAACGAAGTAAATATCAGTTAGTAAATATGACAAAAAATTATTTATATAATTTATTAACATATTACCAATGAATTACTAACCAAACATTTACCAACGACAAGATTGTGTTGCTAAATTTACCAACCAAATATAAATGTGTTGGCAAATTAGTAACGAAATGTAATTTGTTGATAAACTTGTCAACCAATATCAAATGAGTTGAAAATTTTGCCGACGAATAAAGATTGTAGTTAGTAAATTACTAACATCATTAAAATAATTGGTAATATACCAACTGATCACTAATCCATTGGTAAAATTTACCAACATATTAATTCTGAGTTGGTCATATTACATATGAATATTTAGTTCAATAAGAACTATTACCAACTGTGATAAAATTTATTGGTAAATTATTAATTACTAACTTATATTTTAATAGTTGGTAAATTACCTATTGAAGTTAAATATTTTGGTAAATCAGCGTCTAGTGTTGAGACTTTCATATTTAGTAACTTTTAAATTTTAACCAAAACTTGACTTTGTTCAATATTTTTGGTAAACGTGCTCAAATTAGACTTCCATCA
The DNA here is from genome assembly GCF_036512215.1 of Solanum lycopersicum. Classification (NCBI taxonomy): domain Eukaryota; kingdom Viridiplantae; phylum Streptophyta; class Magnoliopsida; order Solanales; family Solanaceae; genus Solanum; species Solanum lycopersicum. The sequence continues at coordinate 10,972,219 of NC_090804.1, forward strand.
GTAATTAGCTTGAAAAGTTATTTTTATCTAACGGGAAGGTTGATTCAATTTTTAAGGTTTTCATTTTTGTTTGTGCTATTAGGCGTTTTAAATTTTATGTTTAGGTCAAAATTTGACTTTGTTCAATATTTTTGTGAACATGCTCAGATGAGAATATCGTTAGCGTAATTAACTTCAAAGGTCTTTTTTTTTTTTATCTAGGATGGTTGGTTTGAGTTTTGAGGCTTTCATTTTTACTGTGTGCACTTAGGTATTTTAGCATATAAATTTTGATAAAATTTAACTTTGATCAATATATTTGATAACGTACTCAGATAAAAACAGTTAGATGCAAAAAGTCATTTTTGATGTAATAAGATAAAAGGTTCGGATTTTGAGGCTTCCGTTTTTAGTTTATGTTGTAAGACATTTTAGCTTTTAAATTTTGGCCAAAAATTTCAAGTTAATCAATGTTTTTTGAAATCGTGCTCGAATTGAAATTTTGTCACCGCAGTTAACCATATAAGTTCAGTTTTGATCTTATAGGATGGTTGGTTCGGGATTTGAGACTTATTTTCATTTTGTGTCGTTAAGCATTTTAACTTTTAACTTTTGGCTAAAATACTCAAATTTGAATTTCATCAGCGTGGTTAGCTATGGAAGTTCATTTTTCGCTTTATAGGATGACTAGTTTGAATTTTGAGGTTATCATATTCAGTTTATACCGTTAGGCGATTTAACTTTTAACTTTTGACAAAAAATTGATTTTGCTTATTATGGGGTTCATGGTACATGATAAAGTACTGTGGGGATTAGAGGTAATGAAATTAACTTTTCGTTTTTCAGAAAAATGTGCTGACTAACAGTTGACGTGTTTAAAAACGAGGGAAAACGTAACAAATTGGGTTTCGTGGTGTAGTTGGTTATCACGTCAGTCTAACACACTGAAGGTCTCCGGTTCGAGTCCGGGCGAAGCCATGTCAATTTTTTTCTCTCGTAAAAATCGCATTTTATAAGGCTTATTTTTCCTTCTTTCTTTATTAGGAGGATAGTTTTAATTCTCAGGTTCGAGTTCGGGCAAAGCTTATTTATCCTTCTTTTTTCATTAGGATAGTCTTAATTTCCAAGGCTTATTTTTCCTTCTTTCTTTATTAGGCGGATAGTTTTAATTCTCAGATTCGAGTTCGGGCAAAGCTTATTTATCCTTCTTTCTTTCATTAGGATAGTTTTAATTTCCAACGATTGAATTCAGAGACTTTTAGTTTCAAACCACACATAAGTTTAAGGCACAAAAAGGATGAAAGACATAAACATAAAAACACAATATGTTTGTGAATTTCCACTCTTACAAAACAACAACAACAACATTACCCCAGTCCCCATGAAGTGAAGTTTTGGGGATGATAGAACTTACAACTACTTATATAGTGGACCAGATACAATTATAAAGAACATATAATATGACATAACAAAGGAAACTGTCATAGAGAAGTCTATACTTAGATAACCAAGAATGGATTCTGAATGAAATGATAAACTTAATTTGCAGACCCAATGCGAGCAGAAGCATGTAATGGCATTGGCAAGACCATGCTGCAAGTATTATCACTTAGCTTCATTAACATCACTTGGTCATGATCATGCACGTATACGGCCATAAATAGTTCATCTTCTCTTGCCATAACCGAAAGAAAACCACTCCAAAGTTACAATGGGTCATTCCTATACTTAAGGATCCACAAGTACTCGTTTCCCAATTCAAACACGCTGACATGAGGGATCCATCCATCGTCTGCAGGGCCAACAAAATACAAACGCTAGTTGACACATCCAAGCCAATAATCTGTATATGGATAAGTAGTATTCATTTCTTGCATCGGATTGTCTAAGTAGCGCAGAGTCTCTGTATCCACATTGAAATAACACCAGCTATTAAACACCCAAAAGATCGTAGCTCCGTTGAAGAAAACTCCCGTGGTTCCTCTCAATTCCGATAGAATTGACATTGGAAACGGATCCTGTAATCTCCTCCAGGAGTTTATCTCTGAAGAGTTCATCTCATTGTAATGTAAGCCAACCTTAAGAATTCTATAGTGAGGTGATTTTGAAGGATCAAAAGCCAAACACAAGTCTCGCATATATAACACCTATCCAGACTCGGAACCAGGGGCGGAGCTACAGCCACTGATGGGTGTGCAACTGAACACCCTTTTGTCGGAAAATTATACCGTATATATTGGTCAAATTAATGAAGTTGTAAAATATATACATAAGTTTGCACACAATTAACGTAAGTAGAGCCTCTGGCTCAATGGTAAAGAGTGAGTTAGAAGCTTTGAGGCCCGAGGTCGAAGGTTCGGTGTACATTTTAAAATTTTGCACACCGTTCATAAAATGTCTCGCTCCAGCACTAATGTCCAACACACATTTAAAAATTTTGCACAACGTTCATAAAATGTCTGGCTCTGCCACTGATGCCCAACACTATTTAACGAACAAGAGATAATGAAGAGCCAACATAAATGCTGAAATAAAGAGAAGATTACCTGTATGCAAACCGTTCATAAAATGTCTGGCTCCGCCACTGCTTGGAACAATGCTGAATTGGTTAGTGCTCGGGTTACAGACGTAGTACTCTCTGATCCGTTGTTTATGACAACAACACAAAATTAAACCACCACACGAGCTCATAATTTCAATCATATCAGTTAAAGCGTCGCCTTTGATGAAATCCAAGAGTCTAGTTATCCAAGGGTCGACTACCAGAAGTATACTCATTTTCGAGAGGAAAGACAGAGAAGTTGTCACATTGATCCCGGGATGACCAAGCTAACCTCTGGACAATGAGTGCACTCGGGGAAGTTTTGAGGCCTCCACAAGGAGGATATATAAAGATCAGAAACGAGTTATCACCAATGTTTAGAATCTAATTTGAACATGAACAGAGGTTTTGCTGGGAAGTGGGAGGAGTACTAGAATCTTAAGAACAAGATCATCACTTCTTTCAATTGCTTCAGCACTACTTGATATGGTTGGATGAAGCCATGTAGTAACTTATATTCCTTGTAAATTTAGCACAAACTTTAATCACAAAATACTAAAAATATCCATTAAAACTAAAAAAGTGATCACTTCTTAGAATACATTAGCATCATTTACTTCAACAACATATTCCACTGTAATCGCACAAAGAGGGGTGTGGGAGGTCGTAGAATGTATCTAAACCTTAATACTACCTTAGAGGTAGAAAGACTGTTTTCCATACACCCTTAGCTCGGGAGGAAAAAACAATACAGAGAAAGAATACACTAACATGAAAAAAGTCATCACGAAATACTACCAACAACCTGACTTATCATTCTAAACAGTGGTCAATTTAGCTACACGATAATGGAAGAGCAATAGAAACCAGAGATAATAACCGAACTCAAAGGACAAACAACTGCTAGAATAATATGACTAATAGTATAGAAGAATATGCGAGACAACAATCAACTATCTAACTAACCTCTTATGTATCCTAATTTATGTCATCGCTCCTTAACCTTGTATCTAAGGTCTTAGCTGAAATTATATAATCACCTACTTCAGCCTGGTTTTACCTTTTGTAAAACAAATTAACCATAGCCCTACATACATCTACTTCATATTTATATATTAAGAGCTAATCCCTTCATTTTAATTTGTTTGTCAAAAATCGACTATACAAAGTTTAGTAAATTAAAGAAAACTTTTGAATCTTATGATGTTAACTTGTACATATATATGTAGGATGATTTTAAATATCTCATCTAGAAAGTTGTATTAAAGAGTTACCAGAATGAAAAGAGACATTTTTTTAAAAAAATAAACTTTTAAAAAAAATAAAACGAACAAATTGAAACAGATGAAATATTTTATTACACAATTAAACAATGATTATCGAAGAAATAATGAAAGAACACTCACCAAATCAGCAGATCCAAGAGATAAGGTGGAGCTAAAGTTGAGATGATTCAAGTCTTTTGTATTATTCACACGATTACGAAGGGTCAATATATATAAGTTAAGCCAAACGTTTAATTGGGAAAGAGAAAAAGTAGTAGTAGTTATACAACTACTACTGCAAAGAAAAAGCTAAGTTCATACTATTTAACTATGATCTTTTTTTTAGGAAATAATTCAGAATCCTTTTGAATTAACTGATTATTACTTGTTAATAAGTAATTTTAAGTCTTGAAATCGATTTTATAATTAAACAGTGACGTGTTTTAATAGAAGTATTGAAATTGGTAATGGTCCCTCAATTTTTGTTGCTATGTGTTGTTTATTACTATATTATGATTCGGCTATTATTTTATTTAAAGGTGATTATTGTTGTTTTTCTTTGTATGCTTAGAATGTCTTTCTTATTGTTTGCGATCCATGTGTTCATTATTTATGATTTTCTCTCTTAAAATCTACTTTGATATATGTTACGTATTTAAATTGAGGGTCTTCTGAAAACAATTTCTCTATCTCTACGAAGTATAAGTAAGATATGTGTATATTATATTCTCTTCAGACCTATAGACGGAGTCTATCTTAGGTGAAAGGGGGAAAAGTCAAATAATATCAAGAAAAAAGTAGTATAATTGTGATGCATAGCGTAACAAGCAGGTTTCGTGGTGTAGTCGGTTATCACGTCAGTCTAACACACTGAAGGTCTCCGGTTTGAGTCCGGGCGAAGCCATGTCTTTCTTTTTAAAAAAAATAATCTTTTTGGCAGATATTTGGACCGGCGAAACGCTACTGTTTTATTGATATCGGGTTATTGATTCAACGGTTGGGCAAGTGTTTCATGTAATCGCTTCAAGACTTGATTTATCCAATTTTTATTTTATTTATATTGGGTTATTGGTTTAATGTTGAGCATCTATTTCATGCCACTTCACTATTGGGTTATCGCTTCAAGACTAGTTTGTCCAATTTTTGTATCGATTTAACCGATGACCCATACAAACTTTATGTAAATTATATTTTTTTAACCCTTGAGGCAAACCTCAACCTTGAATGTTATACTACTATATTGTATGTTGTTTTTGTTGAATATCGTTTATCCATCGATTTGATTCATTTTTAAAGTTCTTCGTCATTAAGTTATTCTTTTTTTAGTAGATGACTCCGGATAAGATGGTTCTAAAATACAAATATTTTTTTTTTGATTCAACAACACAGAGGCAGGCCAACGATGAAATTGGGCTCATTTGCACTTTTGCCCCTATTTTATGGTGGTCTTTAATTTATGTCTCTCGTAATAAGTAATTTTGTCATATAGTACGAACCAGACCTTATCCTTACAAAAGTAGAGAGTTTTTTTTTTTTGTCTTTCCGCTCAAGGAGAAATAGTCCAAAATAGTCCAAAAAAAGAGGTAAAAGATTTACGAGAAATAGCATATTAAGCAACAACTTGTAGGACAGGTACCACAACAAAATAATATGATAATTAAAGTATAAGAAACAATTAAAAAAAAAGGGAAAATGTACAAGTACACCCCCTCAACCTATGCCCGAAATCCCAGAGACACACTTATACTATACGAAAGTCCTATTAACCCCCTGAACTTATTTTATAAGTAATTTTCTACCCCCTTTTTAGCCTACGTGGCACTAGTTTGAAAAAAAAAGTCAACCATCATTGGACCCACAAGATAGTGCCACATAGGCTAAAAAAGGGTAAAAAATTATTAATAAAATAAGTTTAGGGGGTAATAGGACCTTAGTATAGTATAAGTGTGTCACTGAGATTTCGGGCATAGTTTGAGGGGGTACTTGGGCATTATCCCAAAAAAAAATTAAAGGACAAGATACCTAAGAAAAATACTACCACTATTAGTATGTACCGTGCATTATAATTAATTAAAAACGGTCCAAAAAATAAGAAGTATATAAAGAATGACTTTTTGAGAGTCCGGGGCTTAAAGGGTAAATAAATTTGATAAAAAAATTCAAAAGGTATATCAAAAAATTTTCTAACCAAAAGGGTAAAATCGCTACTGATGTAGCAATTTATTTTGACACCGTTAACAACTCCAATTTTCTTTAAAATCGCTCTTCCCATAGCGTTTTTGCAATTCATTTTTTTAAAAAAAGAGTTTAAGATCGCTGCTATGGCAGTGTTTTTATTTTTTAATAATTTTTTTTTAAAAAAATTGAAAATCGCTACCTTGATAACGATTTTAGTGAATTGGATTTTTTAAAAAAAATGAAATCGCTAAATTGGTAGCGATTTTAGAGGTTTTTTTTTAAAAATATTGTAACAATTTTGAAATGTAACTTGGCAGCCATTTTTTTGAACTTTTTTTTTAAAAATTTTGTCAATTTTTTTTTAAATTTTTATTTTATTTTATAAATATTCCAACAAAATAATAATTTTAAATTGTATTATATTTTTTATGTTCCAGCCAATTTATAAAATAAAATAAAAATTAAAAAAGTATTGACAAATTATTTTTTTAAAAAAAGGAAGTTCACAAAATTTACAATTTCAAAAATGATAGTTGAAAGAATTAAATAAAAAAATTCAAAAAAAGATCCTCTAAAATTGTTGTCAAAGCAGTGATTTCTTTAAAAAAAAAAGTTCAATCCGTTGATATCGCTGCCAACCTAGCGATTATCTTTTTATAAAAAAAAAAATTCCAATTCAATATAATCGCTGCTATTTTCCAAAAAAAATACTAAAAAGAAATTAAGAAAAATCGCTGTCAATTAAAAAAATATTTTTTATTGAAAACGTTGTCATAATAGTGATCTTAAACTTTTTTTAAAAAATAGTTTTTGCAAAAATGCAGAAGGAGTAGCGATTTTTTTAAAATTTTTTTTAGACAAAATCACTCATCGAGCAACGATTTTTATGTGTTAACGACGTTAAAATAAATCACTACGTCAGCAATTTTATCCTTTGATTATAAATTCTTTTGATGTATTTATCAATTTTTTTGTCCAATAGACTCTGGAGTCACTTAATATATATAATTGAAATGTGAATCCTTATCATTCAATGGCCTTAGAAAAAGTAAGGTCGAGGAGAGTGATCCTTATCATTCAATAGCCTTTGAAGCAATTGCATTACCTCACATACCTAAGATAAATTTAATCACCAGGTTATGGGATTGGATACAATTGCGGCTGTGATTGAATCTGACCACTCAACAATGTTCAAGGACCTAAAGCTAAACATGAGAGAAAGGTTTTAATATTTTTTTTAATTATATATATTTTTATTTAAAATCTACTTTTCTACTTTTTTAAATATGAAGTCATTACTTATTATTTTATAGTCAATTCGTTTTAGTAATTTTTTTTTCGATAAAAAATGTAGCTAATAGATTCAATCAATCTCTATTGAGATATTGTTGACCTTAAATAAAATTTAATCAACTATAATTTTAAAAAACTTCTTTCGATTGAGACAATTACATCAACTGTTAACAATATTAAAAAATAATGTCATTCTTTGATAAATGTTTAAGATATTTTAATTATGAATAAATATTTAAAGTTTGATAAAAATAAAATGAACTACATATATATAATAAAAATATTCTTTTAGAAAAAAATATAGTCAATTTTTTTTAAGAAAAAAAATCTAACACAAATTAGTTGTAAGTAAATGATTGAAACACTATTCTATAATGTGTTTGCCATGTACTCTTCTCTGAAGTAAATAATGAAGATGATACATACATTCAAATAATTTTAAATATATTTATAAAGGTATCATCGTCCAATTTCTACGATACATATTTATGAAGTTGTTTCGCACTTTAATTAAGGCAAAAAAGAATTATAAATGACTAAAATTGTGTGAAAAAAACGTTCTCTGTTTATAGTTTAGCTTAAAAATACTCTAACATTCAATACTTTGTTAAAAAATGTTCTTAAATTATGCGGAAAAAAAATGTCTCCCATTTATAATTTAGTCCAAAAATGTCCCTGTCATCAATTTTTTGGTTAAAAGATGTCCAAACTGTTATTTAATGGGCCCAAAATGCTCATTTTCCAAACAAATATATTATTATTTTCTTTTAAATACATTCTTTTTCCAATAGCGTTTTTTAAATTAGCAAATGTTTATGGCTTCAATTCAAAATATAAAATTAAAAATGAAAGTATTTCTTATTTTATTATCATTATATAAATATAAATTAATGATGTATTTACTATAATCTTATATACGTGACATCTAGCTTTTCAAAGAAATGATGTAAATGGATGTCCACAGACTCCTAGGCGGGGCTTTAAGGTGAATGGTATGGATTCTGTGATTTCACCGATTCGTACTAAATAAAGAACTAATGAATCCCCTTCTCGTTGCCATTGAACCTGCCAATCAGATAAGTTGCGTTGGAATTGATAAAGTTTTGTGGAGTTCATAATTGCATAAAAGGAGCCAAAGTAATGGATGCAGCGCGTTGAGGCACTTCTTCGACGGTCCCCGTACGCCTGGCCTGCCTGCCCATTTATTGAAAGAGTACATAAAGTTATTCTATTTTAAATAAAATGAGATTAAGAAGAAAAAAATACTTCCTACATTTTTATTCGTTAAAGTGATTTTAGAAGAAAGAAAACAAGACTAATGTTCTTTAATAGGAGTAACATTTTAATAAGAAAGATGTGTTCAAAAAATAAATAAATAAATAAATAAATAAATAAATATATATATATATATATATATATATATATATATATATATATATATATATATATATATATATATATATATATATATATATATATATATATATATTCGTCAAAAGGCATTTTGACCCATTTTGTAACTAAAAGGGCATTTTCGGAATAAAGTATTGACGGCAAAAGTATTTTTGAACTAAAATATTAACGGTAAGGACATTTTTGAGTCAAACTACATTCGAAAGACATTTGTTCCTTTCACATTGTTTAAGAGTATTTTTAACCCTTTTCCCTTAATTAAATAAAACTTTTACTAAATTTTATCAATTTTTGATAAACAAACAACAAGAAAAAAAATTAAAAGTTTAATGAAATAATTTGGATAACTAATGAAGTTAGGAAATGAGAGACTTGAATTTATTTCATTTTTCAGAAAAAAATATGAAGCACAATTATTTCCCAAAAATAAAATGTCTTTAAAAGAATATGAATGAGAATAAAACTTTGTCGCATCTCTTATTTATTCAAATCCTTTCATACTCGTTGAAAAATTTAAGTCGAAAATACAAATGCACTTAATAGCTTAATCCTTAATATCTGAATCATTCTGATTCTTATCTCCATCAAATACAAACATATGAGGCTTAAGACCCTTTATAGCATTTTTGTACACCTAAGAGATACATTACTGATTTTTGACAGGTACATGGACTAGACAACTGCAAGGCCAGGGTGAATATAATCCTCATAATTCTATTGACTTATTTATATTTTGACAAATTTGTTGATGATTTATATTAATCGGTGATTACACTTGTATTCTCAGAGTATTGATTTGAATAACATATACTTGGTCATTTAGCAGCTGATGAATTCTGATATTTTGAAGGATGATGATAAATCATATTGATATCTATTTACATCATGATAAGTGAGTAGTTTTTTTTTTTTTTTAATGATTTCGATAATTATGATTTATGTATGTACTAAAACCCCAAAGATAATGAATCAGCAGCAACTACACTAGTTGAATAATCCTTGACTAAAGTTTTGATGACATGTTAACTAACAAAAAATCAACAGATTTAAATGAAGGAAGCGAGATTAGAGTAACCTCGTTAAAGGATAAGATGCGGGAAAACTTAAATGGTTCAGGCATGTGAAGAGGAGATGCACCAGTGCAAAGGTATGAGAGGCTCGACATGAATGGTTACAAAAGAGGCAGAGATGGAATGAAAAAATATTGAAAAGAGGTGATAAGACAAAACATTACGCATGTCTAAACATAACCTAATTAGGTAGTTGAAAGGTATCTTGCTTAGTCTTTCATACTAGTAGTCATGGTATCACTATAAGAGTTTCTTGTTATTCCATACTTTCTTTAGCTTTCTATCTCGGCTTCTTCACTTCATTGTTCAAATTGCTTTGTATTGTTCTTACTTGAGACATTATCTATCGAAAACAACCTCTCTATCAGGTATCACGCTACCTTTAAGAGACCTCGAGAGGACAATGGATATATGTTACCTTTTTGAGGCCTCACTTTGTGGGATTATAGGAAAGGCAAAACAATGTGCTCGAGCACAAGAACTCACGCTCAGTGATTCACAAAGACTGCAGAACAGTTCCAGTTGGCAACGATCCCAGTCCTGGCGCATGGATATGTGTTGTTGCAGATACAAGTGAAATCTCTAACTAATAAAGCTCTGATTTTCAGGTAATGTTAAACTATATTCAACATAGCCCAATATCAAGAGTACCAACACCAATGTAGCTACGTTAAGCAAGAATACTCAGTTTAGTTTGCTGCAAATTGATGAGTTTTACTAGGAAGATGAGTCAAAAAAGAAACAAACCCTATTGGTTTGAACATCTCCAAAGGTTCGAATTAAATTGTATCATCCACATTGCAACCCGACTAAACAGGAAGTCCAACACAAGATGTAACACAGAGACAATTTCATATCCAATGAAATTCGAATTCAAAATCTCTGCATCAACCAATTCAATTTCTGTATTATCTAAGTGGAATAATTTAGAGGAATGTATAGAGTTGAAAAGAAAAGAAAGAAGCAAATTAAATAAATAGGGCTAAACTCATGGTATAAATTTGTCAAAGCTATAACAATAATTACAACATAGAACCAGCAATTTCCTGGTAGGTGTAACTGATTTCATGTATCGCCAAACATATACAATTCATAATTTTTTTTAATCCTTTCTCAATTTGAAGAATCTGAATTAAGTACAAGATAACGATATTGAAATTCGAAGCAGTTCTAAGGTGAACGGTTTGGAGGACGAACAGAGATTTGAACTGGAATTGGGCGACCCGTACCTGTACCTCCACAGCTGCTGCAACCCATCCGACCCGACCCGGCACAAGTCCGACAACCTACATCTCCATCTGACCAGCGTGAACACATACATGAAACCCGACCCGTTCCATTACAACTAGGGCACCGAGGAAACTGACTTGGACCCATCATCGTCTTCTGGTCCATAACTGATTTCACCAGTGCGGCACCAGCTAATACACTGAGACCTAATTGAGTAAGAACAATTGGACCCATAATTTCAGATACAACAGTGAATGAGTTATTGTTGTTGAATTTGGGGGAAGAGAATATGAGTTTTGTTGTTGTTTTTTTGTAAAATTAGAAATGGAAATGAAGTGGTTGATATGTTGTACACGTTAAAGGGTGTGAACCTGGTGAATTTAAGGAGGCTAAGGTTTTGGAATTTAGCAGGAGATGGATTTGATTACTATTTTTTTTTTTTTTAAATTTTACTGGTTCTGGCTGGTACACTTGTTTTTTTTCTTCATGCGTGTAAGTTTCTTCTTTTTTGATTTAATCACGTATTCTCGTTATATATTAGATATTGATATTTTTACGATTTAAAAATATATATTCGTTATACTAACAAACACATATGTATTATAATTTTGTGTACATATTCAATATTTATTAAATATTAAATTGATAGAAAATATTATATTTTTATTTAATCTTCCGTTAAAATAAAAAATACATACTCTAACTTTTGAATAACAAGAGCATTAATATTTTAAAAATATGATAGTGCTATGAAATATACTTGTTATTTTTTCAATTAAAAATATAATTATGAAATTAGCATGTCGAGAAACATAATCTCAAAGGAAATTTTGCAATGCCTTAATTTATTAGATTAAAATTTTAAATTTTGTAGAGAGATGTCAAAATATATATATATATATATATATATATATATTAGTTTGACTTTTACATATGATAGTAATTTTTTTGACAAGAGGAGTTTGCGACTCGACTTCCCTATGGACAACGGGTCGGCTTGTACTCTTCTTTTTTTATTATTAAACTTTATAAGAATTGGATTTTGCTTCTTCCACTTGATTTCTCCAGATACTTATTTTATTTTTTATTGTTTTGTTTTCTTACTTTATGTAAGCAAAAATCTTGTTTTCTTTTATTTTAGATTTATCAATAAAATGGACTTGTGGCCCACCCAAAATTTGAAAGAAAAAAATTAAGAAAAAGAGATGCACTTGTTCTTGCCTTCTTGGAAACAACTCTCCTTTTCGCAAGTTAGGTTATAATACACAATACACGATTTTTTATCTAATAAGTAATAAACAATGAAATCAATCAATAAACTACCATCCTAATTAATAATTAACTGTTATAAATATATTTTATATATTAGTATGAATATTTATTATTTTATTTACGTAATATAAGAGTGAAGAAATACAAATATCCTCATTGATATATCTGCTTATATGATAAAAGATATTTTGAAATTATTTGTGTATTCTTGTTTAAGTCATTGTATCTTCTTGCTTTAGAGATGTACTTCTTTATTTATTAGACCAAAACATTAACATGTATCTACGTATCAAAAATCACTCTTTTGTTAGAAAAACATGTTGATGAACAGGCCACAAGTTAAGCAACACATCCAATTAAAGCTACAAGGTGGAAATTGCTCATTTTGGTGGGATAATTGGCTAGGCAGTGGACCATTAGCTCACCTTACCTCAAGCAACAATAGACTCAGTAACTCCAAAGTTGCAGATTTTTGGGAAGAGGGAGATGGAGTTTGAGCAAACTGTTGGAGCAAGCACCCGCTAGTCACCTCTCCAACATACTAGCTACATACATCTCCCCCCTCCAGCAGTTACCAGATCATGCAGTTTGGAAACCCAACACACATGGTGGTTTCAGTTGTTCATCAGCTTTGGAAGAGATTAGAGAAAAAAGGGTCAAGAATCACTTCAACTCTCTTCTATGGCATAAGAACATTCCTTTTAAATCTTCCTTTTTGTTATGGAGAGCCCTTAGGGGTAAACTCCCTGCTAACGATAGGATTACTAATTTTGGCATTCAGCCAACAACTTGTGTTTGCTATTTTGACAGGTCGGGAATGGACTCCATAGATCATATTCTCGGCAGTGGAAAATTTGCAGCAGCTTCAACATCAACTAAGCTCTCACTACTCTGAAAATCAGCCTTGTCAGCTTTGTCAAAATCTTCAATTGTTTGGTCTTCAAAGAACACAACATCACGACTTCTAACAAGTTTCTTCTCAACAGGATCATAGAAACGATAGCCAAATTCATCTTGACCATAACCAATGAAGATACACTGCCTAGTTTTAACTTCCAACTTTGACCTTTCATCCTTAGGAACATGTACAGAGGCTTTACACCCAAAGACTCTAAGATGATCATAAGAAACATTCTTACCAGTCCAAACTCTGTCAGGGACATCATCATCTAAAGCAACAGCAGGAGATAAATTGATAACATAAGCAGCAATATTAAGTGTTTCTGCCCAAAAGGAATCTGACAGCTTAGCATCTGAAAGCATACATCTAACCCTCTCAACTAGAGTTCTGTTCATCCTCTCTGCTAAACCATTTAACTGAGGAGTCTTTGGAGGAGTTTTCTGATGCCTAATACCCTGCTCTCTGCAATATCTATCAAAAGGACCAATATACTCACCACCATTATCTGAGCGGATGCATTTAAATGTCTTCCCTATTTGTCTTTCAACCAAGGCCTGAAAACTCTTGAACACATCAAGTACTTGATCCTTGGACTTCAAAGAAAATACCCAGAGTTTGCGAGAATGATCATCAATAAAAGTCACAAAGTAAAGTGCACTACCATGAGATCTTACCTTAAAAGGACCACACAAATCAAAATGTACCAACTCCAACAAATCGAGCTTTCTTGAAGGCGGATGACTCAGAAAAGAAACTCTTTTCTGTTTACCGGCTAAGCAATGAACACATTTCTTCAACTTTGCTTGTTTCACTCCAGAAAGCAAATTTTTCTTAGCCAAACTATCAATCCCCTTCTCGCTCATATGACTCAGCCTTCTATGCTATAACTCTGATGAAGTATCATTCTCCACCAAATTTACTGAGTCTCTGGACATGGAGCCTTGAAATACATACAAGTTAGACAACTTGTCACCACGGGCCAAAACCATCAAACCTCTAGTAAGCTTCCACTGGCCAACACCAAGTGTATTAACATAACCCTCATCATCAAGATATCCCACAGAAATCAAATTCAAGCGAACATCTGGAGCATGCTTGACATTATTAAGAACTAGTTTGGAACCATTGTTACTTTCCAAACAGACTGCCCCAATGCCAATAACTTCAACTTCATGATTATTGCCCATTTTCAACGTTCCAAAATTACCTGGAGTATAAGAAGAAAATAATTCCTTCTTTGGCGTGACATGAGAAGTAGCACCAGAGTCCACAAACCAGCTAGACTCATCACGAACAAGATTAATGGCATTTGCATTACAAGAAACAAGAAGATCATCATTAGCAACAACAGCAACACAATTTTTATTATCGTCTTCTCTCTTTTGTTGTCTCATATCTCTCTTGTGCTTGTAACAATATTTCATGATATGCCCATTCTTGTGGCAATAGTCACATGTAATATTCTTGTATTTAGACTTTGACTTGCTTCTACTTTTACCTCTATCATTCTGACCTCTGGACTTGTTTCTCCCCTATCTTTAGTAACCAAAACATCGGAGTGTGAAGCTAAAGAAGATGAGGCTTGAGATCTTCTTCTCATTTCTTCATTCAAGACACCACTCTTAGTATATTCCATGGTTACAACACCACTGGGAGCAGAATTAGTCAAAGTAACTCGAAGATTTTCCCAAGAGTATGGCAGAGTATTAAGAAGCCAAAGTCCCTGTATCTCATCATCAAACTTTACACCCATTCCGGACAGCTGGTCAAGAACACCCTGAAAATCATTAATATGATCAGAAATAGGAGTGCCCTCTTTATACCTGATATTCATTAATTGTTTCAATAGGAACAACTTGTTGTTGCCAGTCTTCGAAGCATAAAGTGTCTCGAGCTTGTCCCACAAACTTTTGGCATGTGTCTCATTCACAATATGATTTCTAACATTATCTTCAACCCATTATCTAATATAGCCACAAACCTGCAGATGCTCAAATTCACATTCTTCATCATTCAAAGACTGAGACTTATTAGAAGCAAACACAGGTAAATGCATCTTCTTGACAAATAGAAGATCTTTCATCTTGTCTTTCCAAATATGATAGTTACTACCATTTAAACACACCATTTTGCTCATATTTGCCTCCATCATTCAAAACGACAATCAACAATAACCAATGCTCTGATACCACTTTGTTGGGAAAGACAAGACACTAACAAAGAATGCCTGACAGGATAACAGCGGAAAAATACCCAAGTCTATACTTTCCCTTCTCGATTTGAACCAAGAGAAGACAAACAACCACAAGCAATATGATAGTAAAGCAGCAAGTAATTCAACCAAACAAATATAACAAGACAATAATAAACCAATCACATAAGACACCAAGATTTACGTGGAAAATCCTTCGATGTGAAGAGTAAAAAACCACGGGACCAACAACTTCACTATAATCACCGAGAGTTACAATATTGTTCTCCAAAATTGGCCACAAAAAAAGTGCCAAACAACGAGCAACAACAAAATAAGGTTGCACCAAATCTATAGAATTAAAGGAGCAAAATCACCAATTTCGCAGCTACTATTCACGACAGCAAAACTGAAGCTGCAGACCACCAAATCCAACTCTGTCAGTTCCTAATCAAAGATTGAGATGAAGATAATATGCTGTCCAAAAATAAGCTCAATCGGACAAGAAACAAAGCGGGAATCGCAATTTGAAGTTGGCTGTTAGAGCTAAATTTTGACTGCGAAAACTGCTCTCTTTCTCTCTTTTTGGCTGCTGAAAAAACTCTCTGTGTTTATGAAAATAAGACCTAAATAGGCTTATATTTGCCTCTAATAATGGGCCTATGGGCAAAAATGGGTTGGTCCAAATTGGGCTTTTATTTATCCACATAGGAAGGGAAAAAGACCCATAACCCAACAATGACATTCACAACACCACTTGGAGAAGAGACAAACAATAAGGTTGAAATAGAGGCAACCATCGTTGGTTTGAATTGGGCACTCGAACTTGGATATAGAAACATAATATTGGAGCTTGATTCCCAATTAGTTGTACATTGGATCTTAAAGAAGGCTGCCCCTCAATGGAGCATTATCACACAGCTGGGAAGGTTACATAACCTCATTTCTCAAGTCAAGAATTTCAAGTGCCTACATGTATTCAGGGAAGCTAATTAGGTGGCTGATGCACTTTCAAAACACAGTCACAAGATAACCTCTCCACAGGTTTACTTCAACATCCAACAAATGCTTAAAGAAGCAAGATCATACTATCACCTTGACTTGTTGCAGATGCCTAGTTTCAGAAGGAAGAAGACCAAAACAATTAAGGAACCTCCTTGATAATTCTCACTTCTTTTCAACTTTTTAATAGATTAGTTTAGTTATAGGCTTTCTTGTAAAGAGAGAGTCTCCCTAGTTTATGTTTTCTAAATATATTGTATGGAGAGGAGTCCTCTCATTAGTACTTAGTATTTTGATTACATCCTTTTGTAAGGGGAAGAGTTGACTTCCTTTAGGAAGTTGATTCCGAACCATCTTAGGTAGGAGGTAAGGTTTATGTCCCCCTCCTTGTATTTTGTTTTGTTATTAATAATAAAGTCTGGGGGTGTTTCTCAGCCCCTGACCCACCACAAGGGTCGTTTAAAAAAAAACTACTTTGTTATGTCGGCTCTTAGTTTTTCATTTAAGATTGTATGTAGTAAAGTTGTAATAATATTATTTTTCATTACTATTTAGTTGGATTCTGTTTTAGATTTATTTTATCTTCTTTTTTTGGTTTTGTATTTAAAAATTAGGAAAAATGTATAAGTACCTTCTCCATTTATATTCGAAATTTCATAGACACATACTCTACTAAGGTCCTATTATCTCATGAACTTATTTTTTAAGTAACTTTCTACCCGGAAAAGGGCATAAAATGTCCTTGAAGTATTGAAAATAGTACAAAAATATCCTTCATCCACCCATTGACTCCAAAATGCCCTTCTCATCAATCTGTTGACTCCAAAATACCCCTGGCATCCATATTTGAGTTCAAAATTGATCACTTACTTAATAATTTTAAATTTAAACTATTTAAATATTTTTAAAAATACTTGGTGCTCAACTATTGGTTATAATTTAATTTATTAATATCATTTATAAAAAAAACCCACTATCCACCCAATTAATAAACCAATTCCTATATAAAAATCGCTCTAAACAGTACTAAAATACGATGAAATTACAGATTACTGAAAATGACATCCAAAAATTATTCGAGTCCGAATTGAAACCCCAATTAAATTTAGGTTGAACCGCTTATTTAAGAGGTTACTTCCAATATGAATCTCTTTCAAGCTTGAATTCAAATTTATGATTAAATGTAAAGAAGAAATACATCCCAAATAATTCATGCACTTTTCTAAAATATAATTTTATAAATATTTATGATTTTTTAAATATTAAAAGTATAATATATATATATATATATATATATATATATTTATATTTAAAATGTTATGTATTAAGTATCATCATATAATTAAGACGAAGGAAAAATTAAGATAAACATAGTCAGACTTTTAAGTTTATCGGTAATTTTTATTTAGACACTTCAATTATGATATATTTTGAAACTCAAATGTATATATGATAATGTACTTCTATAGACATTTTCACCTCAAATTTTTAAAAACACTCATTGACAGTAGCTTTCTTGTTGTTGCATTAGTACTAAGGCCCGTCTATTAATTGGTGGGGTTCAATTAGTAATGGGTGGATAGTGAATTTGTTTATAAATAATATTAATAAGTTAAATTATAACAAACAGTTGAGCGTCATGTATTTTTAAAAAATATTTAAATAGTTTAATTTTAAAACCGTTAAATAAGTGGTCAATTTTAAACCCAAAGGTGGATGACAAGGGTATTTTGGAGCCAATAAATGGTTGAGAATGATATTTTGGAGCCAATAGGTGGATGGAGGGTACTTTTGTACCATATCCAATACTTTAAGGGTATTTTAGGTCCTTTTTTGTTTTCTACCCCTTTTCGGCCTGCCTGGCACTAGCTTGAAAATAAAGTCAACCAGCATTGGACCCCACAAAATAGTGTCACGTAGGTCGAAAAGAGGTAGAAAATTATTAATAAAATAAGTTCAAGTAGTAATAGGACCTTAATTCAGTATAAGTGTATCATTGAGATTTCAGACTTACATTGAGGGGATATTTGTGCATTATCTCTAAAAATTATTATATATTTCAATAGCTAATAACTTGAAATTTTTGAAAGTAACATAAAATTAATTTGTCCATCCAAATTCTATTAACTCCACATAAATTAGGAGAAAAGATAACGCATTTGATTGACTTCCCAAATTATTTAAGAAAATGCATGTTAAAAATACTATATATTGCAATATGTAATGACTTTATATATATATATATATATATATATATATATATATATATACACACACACACACACACACACACTAGATATTTTAAGGCCTGTAATACGGACTCAATAGAATTTCACATATTTCGTTGAAAAAATTATATAAATTCACAACTTCCAGATGATTATTAATCATCTCCTGGATACATCCCTATCTCCTCACAGATACATATCTATCCTCTCTCGAATACATCCCCTCCCTGAAATAATACGTTATTTGCAATGTATTGGACAACCAAGAAATGTAGTCGAGAGGAGTGAAAAATTCAAGAGTTTTTTAATTGAGAAAACTTTTTGGATATGATGTAATTAACCTCCAAATATATAAAATTTCTGTACTTTATACTATTTTTTCTCTAGTAAACAACTTCAACATATTACTTTATAATCTATTTCAAATGGTAATAGACATAAACGTGTCGTTTACAATCTTAATTGAGAAACTTTTATTTCTAAAAAATTCTTCGCAACAAGGACATAGAGAATTGTGTTAGGTTAAGACTTAAAACATTTGGTGTTCAATGAATATATAAAATGTTGATAGCTTTGAAAAAGTTCATCGGTCTTCATATATATTTGCAAGTGGTATCTATTTTTAACAATGTTATTATTTTCGTTTTATGATATTTGCACTATAAACTTTGCATCTGATAAAATACTAATCATTGATCAATCAATTAATAAAGATCGATTTAAAGTCTTTCAAATCTCTATTGTTTCAACTTAAGTATAATATGTTTGTATTTGACTTTGTCGATGAATTTTGTGACAAATTTGTATTATTGTCTTCAATAAATAAAAATAATTAAAAGATTGATTTCTAACTTCACAACAATAAAAATAATCAAGAAAGCAACTTTATTTCTATATACAATTATCGTAATGTTATATAAATATTGAAAATATTTATTAAATAAATAATTTTTGCCTCCACAAAAATAAAAATAATCATGAAAGAAACTTTATTTCTATATATAATAACAATTATCGGAATGATACATTCTAAATCACATTAATTAATTTTTTGTTGATATTACACTTAATATCATGCCGTAAAGAAAACTCTAAAGATTACCCCCACAAAATAACCAATATACTTTTTTTAGGTCGTTTTTTTTTCTAATTTATTCATTTTTTAGTTTTTTTCTTCCTCTATATTTCTAAACATTCTTTTTCTATTGACATTTCTTTTGTTGTTCTTCTTTATTTTTTAACTACTCATTTTCTTTAGTTTGAATTTAATATTCATTAGGATTTGAATGTTAAACGTTCCTTGTCAAATTTTCGTTGTTAAATAGTTTATCATATTTGATATTAAGAAAATATAAAAATGAAATTTTATATTTTTTAATCTTTCAATGAATACATTATCAAATTATTGATTTCTTAATAGTCAAACATTGTTCATTCTTTTAGTCACGAAATTTGATATTTTCTTCAAATTAATTAAAAACTATTGTATATCATTTTAAAGACTATTTTAATAATCAAAATACGAATTTAGTGGTCATATAATGTAACATAATATTAAAAATATGTTTATGCAATATTCCTTAAAAATATTTCTAGAAACAAAATATTAACTAATTCAAATTTAGCATTTAGTATTGTTTGTAAGAAGTTAAGTAATAGAAACTCTTCATTTAAGCAAAATTACAATAATATCCTTATGGGCTCATAACAAAAGTTAAGACATTTATAAATTTTTCTAAATTTTTATTTTGACCATTAATTATATAATTATTATTATTTATCCTTAAATGATGATAAAATTACTAAAACATTATTTGTGGTCCTTCTCATAGTTCTTCTATATAATAGAAATATATATATATCCTCCTATTTAGAAGTAAGACTTTGATGAGGACTAACACAATGGTACAAAAAACATTCTAAATGGTACTATAAAATTGATACTTTCTCCCCCTCCATAGAAACACGTGGCAATACCACCATTCTTCAGGAAAACACATGCCAACACAATTGTTCAGCACGTTTACTACAAAATTGTAGAAAAATAGTTCTGATCCCCTTTGCTTCACAATTATTGTATTAAAATGTCGCCAAAATTTGATCGAAGTGAGCAAAGGTGAAGTCAGGGTGGGGAGTTGGATTTCATTTGAAGGTGGAGGTTAATATTTGAATATATGTGAAAATAGTTACTTCGATTCTATTTTTCTTAGAGATTACTGATTTATGGATTTGAGTCTTTTTTTTCTTTTATTTTCAATACAAACAACCTACAAACGTACTTATGTTGAATTTTGATGTAATTAAAGTGTTTGATAATTTGCCTAAAGTAACTAAGCAAATTTCTCTCTCTCTCTTTTTTTTTTTACACAAGAGCTTAACATTCATCATTTCAGGAGGAGGTGTATTTATTACTACCGAAAAATAATAGTAAGTAATATGTTGTTATGTCGGAAAATTGCTTTTGAAGAACTTTCATTTTGTTTCACATTATTTTAATTTTCAATATGCATGTAGTTAAAAATTAAAATGTTGTGGTCAAATAGAGTACTTTCACTTCGATGGTGCCTTTTTGTTTTAGAAGCTCTGTATATCAAACATTAAATGTTCGGGTACCTTTAATTCATCCAATTGATGATGAATATCTCATCGGTGAAAATGAGTAATGTTTCACTCTTTCAAGCCTATAAATTTAAAGACATAAGCATTAAAACATGCAAATAAATAACAAATAATCTGCGGGAGGGCTAGCTTCCTCATCCCCGCTTTCAGTTCAATAGTATTATTATGTAGTCCTGCGTTGTCTTATTTTTAATGTATTAGTTACTTGCTTGCTTCATCTCTTTCTCATTAACAAATAGTCTTCTTGTGAGTCAAGGGTCTAATGGAAATCACAACTAAACCATCATAAAGATAGGGATAATGTCTGCATACATCTTGCCCTCTCCATAGTCCACTTGCGAAATTACAATAGATATATCTTGCCCTCTCCATAGTCCACTTGCGAAATTACAATAGATATGTTGTATTTATCACATTTCTTCATGTGTAGACTGCTGTCGAATATATAATGCAGCAATAAATCGCCTTTGAACCCATCATATAGCAGACTCCAAAACTCTAACATGACTTTCTTTCAAAGTGTCATAAAGGAAGGGAAAACAAGAAAAGACAACAGAGAATGGGAGGAAGACAAGTCAATTATCCTTGCAGAAGTTCCAAATAAAAAGCAGGATACTCCCGACAATTGGAAAACATGAAGTAGGACAAAGAAGAAAATAAGAAATATATACATATAAGTCGACAATTGGAAAAGTGTTATCGCATCATCATCACATCTACTCGAGGTTTGGAATAGAGAATCAAGCTAAATTACTGAGGAATCATCATATTTTGGCTTGTATTTTCAGTATGAGATTGCATGCTAATTTATGTTCCTCAGCTATGCAATTATTTTGTTGTTTTCAACTTTTATCGAATAAGTATTCATATAGTGGGAGACATTTTATAAATATTTCTTTTCACATGATCCATGTAAAATTCTTAATATTTTCTTAAACCTCTTTGTTGCATCTAACATTTGTTTGTATGAATTTGTAATGAAAATAACTAGAAAAACTATTTTTTTATTAATATTATTCTATTTTTTGTTTTGGAACAAATTTTATTTATATAATGTATATTATTATTTTTCGGTTACAAGCTATTGCTAAAAGAAAACTAAGAAGTTTAGATGGATAACATAAAAAGGGGGTGCTAAGTATGCATTTCTTTGTTTGAATTTGAAGCTGCATACTCATTTTTCCTAACTGTTTGAATGATTTATTAATTTTTTGTTAATTGCAGAAGCTAAAAAAGTGTATTCTCTGACACTCCACTCGACAACTGACCTCATCGACTTTAGGTAATATTTTGCTCTCCTCTTTTTCATCATGCAATGTAATAGTTTCTTTCATGCAATAATGTCATACTTATATTTCTGATCTTGAGTGTCACAATGCCTATATTTCTGATTTTGAGTATCACAAGTAAAAACTTATGTTAATATAGTTTTGTTTAACTATTGATGACCGTGACTGATTGATAACACTTCCTAAGACTAAAGTTGAAGCGAATATGAATAATTTGATATATGATTAGGCACTGAATGCTCAAATTTCAAAAATGAAGAGTGAAGTTCTTTATGGAGTGTACGTCCATAAACATTTTTACTGCAGTACAGTGGACATCCATACTACTTTCTATTAATCAAGCATGTCCCTCGCAAATAGAAGATAATTTTGGTTGTCAGGATAAACGACGATTGGATATTTCAATGTTGGTTAAAAATATAGAAGAGTTTCATTACGGTAAGAAGATATATATCTTACTATTTTCAGGTAGGTTTGCAAATCTATTCATATCTTGCTTATGGGGAAACTTTATAGAAAAATGAGAAATTTATTCATTCTTATTTCATGTGTCCATCTTCTGAAGATGGACAATCGCCTTTAATATAATAGGGAGTCAACTGCTCAAATATTATACTTTGTATTCTTGGAGGATTCAATTTTTTTTTTTTTTACTTTTTATGTTTTTCTGGTAATGCAAAGATGGATTGATGAGTTCCATTTGAAATGATTTCTTTCTTATCGTTCATTAATAAATTTCAGTTAAACAAATGTATGCTCTAAATAAAATTATCCTGCACTTTCGCACTTCCACTTCCTTGTCTGAGGTCACTTATTCTCTCCAAGAGCACTGAAAACACATTCCTAATTTGGGATGATTGAGTAATATCCATAAAGAAGTGTCTTCAAGAGGAATAATTAAATCTTACACGCTTTCTCTTAATAACATAGTCGAGTCATTAGATCTTCAACATCTCTCCGTCATAGCTTAGTTGATTTATAACTCTCCTTTACAATTTCTGAAACTTATCTCTCATATGAAAGCTTTTAGCATACTGTGATCATGAAAGCTTTTAGCATTCTGTGATCATGAAAGCTTTGAGTAGTTTATTGTAGAATTTTGCACTTTTATGCTCTTAATTTCTTCTTAGTATACTTTTTACGCACATTCCTATCCGCTTATTTGTTACACCAATTATATGTCAGCTAGAGTTTTCTAGCAATTAACTTTATTGAACATGAATGTCTTCATTATAATTATTTCTCAACACATTTCTACGTCATTCAACTAAATTTTTTTATTGTTTGTTCATCTCCGGGCATTCACTAATTTAAAATATAAAATATTGGGCCCGTGTGAAATCTCTCTAATATATATATATATATATATATATATATATCAAATGATTAGTTTTAATTTCATATCCAATAGTTTTAATTTCATATCCAATTATGAATAAGAATGAGGATTACCAGCAGCGTACCCAAGATACTTTTAAGAAATATCACTTTTTAAAATGAAAACAATAAATAAAATAATGTATATCATGTTTTTTTTAAAAAAAATATAAACAAAACACAATCCATGTATATTATTATATTTTTTCTAAAAACACATTATAATTTTTTCTATCAATTGTTTTTGATAAAATGTATTGAAATAATCTCCATAACAAACGAAAATTTTTATGCTGTTTGAGTTACAAGTATGACATGGCATACAAAAGTTGTATGAGTCTTTTCATAATTTGACAACTGGATAAATGAGTCCTATTTTCAGAAAAATGGATCAAAGTTCCTTCTCTCTTTTACTTTTTAAATTTTTCCCATTATTTTAACATTTTCGCTTCTTGTTTTGTTTTAACTATTATTTCAAATTTTGCTATTTTCCTTATCTTTGAATAATTTTAAAACTATAAAATCTAGCCTAATTGATCATATACTCCTAACATTTGGTATTATATTTCTATCCTATATTAGTTATCTATATTACTAAATATAATTATTAAAAAATTATTTATCGATTAACAAATTAAACTATCGTTTTTATTTTCTTTACCCTAGCAATTATTCTTTTTGAGAGTAATTTGTAAAGTTGTAAAAATATAAATCTCTTAAAAATTAATTTAGTAAATTATCATTTTTATTAATAATTTTTAAAGAACGTTTAAAAAAGGTAAAATAACTAATAAAAAAGAAGTATAAAATCAACTTTCTTTTCCCCTCAATAGTTTCATATTTTCTAATTTCGTAAACACATAAATTTATCCAATATTCTCCAATAAGAAAATATAAAAGAAAGATCATCCATAATCTTCACAAATAATTACTTAAGTTTTGTTTCTATTTTCATGTAACCCGGAATTGAAAATCATCCATAAACTCCTAATACATACATACTCTCTCAATTTACATACATACTCTCTCAATTTATATGATATATGTCAATTCTTGAAATTCAAGCTATCTGAAATTTAATTGATATTTTAAAAATATTTTTTTATGTTAAGATTATAAGAACTGCAACTTACAGTGTTTGTTCAAAAATATAACCTTCTCATTAAGTTGCAATTCAACTTAAAATATTATTAGTTACAATTTTTATCATGTAAATATAATAAAAAAATATTTTATAGCTTGAATTCAAGAACAAAAAATAATAAACTATATAATAGAGAGAGTAAAACGAAAAAAATAATTAATTATTTATTTACAAGTAATTTTAAACAACTTTTTATTTTTGTCATAAAAAATTCAATTGATTTTTATGTGGTTAAGAGCACAAATCTTAATTTACTTTTTTTTAATTAAATACTTAATTATTTGACTTTAAATCTAAATTAATATTAATATATTTATCTTTATTTGTTTTTTAATAAATGAATATTATGAATTATCAAAATAATAAAGAAAATAAATTACTAATTTTAGGACATTACTATTTTTATATTAAAGATTGGAGAAATAATGCACAAAAAAGATATTAAATTAATAATTTTAGGATATTATTATTTTTATCATATAAGAAATTTACTTAAAATTTAAAAATTTACAATGTACTCTCTATATATAGAGGGGTTAAATAGAAGGTAGGGTAGAGGAGTGAAAAGAAAAATGAAAAAGTTATAAGGTGTGGACCTATAAAATGAATTTAATTTATTAAAATAATTCCTTTTACAACTATGACACGATGTACTTCAAACACCATAAAATTTTTCATAACAATATAATACTATTTGTTTATACAAAGAAAACACCAAATGATTACGAAACAAAGTAGGTCAAAGAAGAAAAAACATAAAAAAATAAATATTTATTTTTTTTCTACTATATTAGAAATGACTTGTTCAACATTTGAGGGTGATTTTGTCTTTTTATTCTCACATATAGCTACGAGTCTTCTTCACACGTATCTTCAATGTACACATCACTGTTTACTTTTTTCTCCAAAAACTTCTCCTCTCTCCAACATTCGTTCTAGCTTTTCAGGTAATCTTCTACATATTGTTTCTTTGTTTTCTTCAAAATTGAAAGTACATTAAAAATGTTCTCCAATTTTATCTTTCGTTGACCACTTCTTATTCCATATGAATTTGTTGTTGATGTTCAATTTTCCAGCTACTTTTCAATAGTTTTAATCATTATGCCTTCAGTTTTTGTTTTGTTCTTGTGTTTTCATCAGAAATCAACTTTGGGGTACTCAGATTTTTGTTTTATTTTCTCACATGTAGTAACTAATTTGGTCTTTGTTCATAATAATTCTTTTGAACTAAATGGATTTTTAGTCAGAATTAATTTTCTAGATTCCTTCAGTTCAATTGGTCTTCTTTTCTCATAATTCTTTTAAACTATCTTTCATATATGGGTTTACTATTGAAATTAACTTTCTGATTTCTTCATTTTAGTCTTTTACCGTTGTATTTTCTTCACTTCCTTTATTTTGAAATTATTTTCACTTGTAGTTTGACATTAAGGATCTGCAGCTACTTATACCAGAATTTGAGTGAAGGGTATGTCTGTTAATGCTTTTGTACTGCCTTTATTTAAAT
Organism: Solanum lycopersicum; assembly: GCF_036512215.1. Taxonomy (NCBI): domain Eukaryota; kingdom Viridiplantae; phylum Streptophyta; class Magnoliopsida; order Solanales; family Solanaceae; genus Solanum; species Solanum lycopersicum. The sequence goes on from NC_090804.1 coordinate 10,998,719, forward strand.
TATTGTGTACATTAGATTCCTCTATGATTTCGTAAAACTGTGAAATACCCCTTTTTTAAGGGCGAACTAATTTGTTGTTCTTATGTTTTGAGTTTTTTAAAACTTAACTATCCTTTATGGCTGACCCTAATTATTTTTCAATATCCATTGATTAATTTTGTGGTAAAGTTTTATGCTTTCAGAGTCAAAACTGACTTTTCAGCTTGTTTGTGCCCAAGGGGTCTTCTTTTGTACTACTGGCACCATGGTAATTGGTTTGAAGTATATGCGGTTGATTTTTTGTATGTATGTGTCTTCTGTTTTAATTGTTAATAATTTGATTGTATCTTTTCATGAGCTGAGATGTCATGTTTAGTTGATAAATTTGCCCTCGAACTTCAATTATATATGTTTGTATGATCATATTCATTCATTGTGTTCTTTTGAATTTTTGATAATAGTATCTTCACTTTTCTTTATTCTTATCCTGAGGTATAAAATTAGTGATTAATCCCTGTCAAAATCTTTCTTTGTTCATGTACCATATCTTAAAACTGTGATATTTGATGTTTTCTTTGTGAAGTGAAAAATTTTCAAGCTCTCTTCTTGTCATTAATCACACCCAATAACTTGGTTAGTATTTCATATATGATTTGCTGGACAAATTGCATCCATATCAATACTTATGAACACATAATATTCTGCAAAAATAACTCTAGTATTTTATGGATTAAATATACAACCTTTTTGGGCTCTGCTACTTCGTGTTTTGCCATCTGTTTCATAAATTTGACGTCTTCACAAACAAGACCATATTTTTTTTTTGATTATATGGAATAGTTGACTCATTGGTATGTTACATTTATATAGTATATAACTGGAATGTTTCAGTACTAATTTATGTAGTTACATGTCTAGGCTTTCGCACAAAGAAAGAGGTATGATAGTGGTTATCCTGTAAGATCCCTTATTTATGTTGTTTGTTTTCATTTGTTTAACCTCCAAATGAATCTCATTGTTCTTATAATTGCTATGATTTTATTCACCAAGGTTAAGGATCTTATTTTGATGATATTCATTATGTTTGTGAATTTAGAAATCTGTAAGGAGGGGGGGGGGGGGGTAAGGTTTTATGGAATATTGACATCTTGATAGTATTCGATTAGCATGAGAAAGTTTGCAAAGATGAAAAATATGCCCAAGAAATATCCCATAGTTCAGTGACCATTTAAGATATTAACTCCACAACGAACCAATACATTTTGAATATCTTCTCATTTTCACTAATGCATATATACGTGAATGTAGAAGATCCTATCTTCTTTCTAGGTAATAGACAAAAGATGAATCTTAATCCTAAGTGTTAAAACTTTGAAGCAATACAATGATTAATCATCTATTTAATCAAAGAAAAAAAAATGAACGGAGTACAAGAAATCGGTAGGCAGAGATCATTTAAAAACAACAATAATTGTGAGCAACAATCAAGTAGAAAAAGGTCTCTACAACATTGAAGTTCTTATCTTATGAAATCAAACAAATGAAATACTAACGGGCTTAAAAAAAAACATCAACCTACCACTATCATCATTATTCTCCTTTCAGAACCCATCGTATTCCCACAAATTCTCTTCCTGGCTGCAAATTCTAACATTGAAACTTATGTTAGTGTCAAAGTCATAAGTATATAATCTCACCTAAACATTAGTATATAATCTCCTTGTGTAGCAGCTATTTGATATACACATGTACTACTAATGTGATCACTCTTTTATGTAGATGTGTATTCTCTTGTATATTAGTTTGTAGAGAACTATAGGACATACAAAGATAAAATTTTATCCTTTTTCACACCAATTGACGAATTGATTTCAAAGTTATTGATTTAATTTGACAACGAAGTATCTCACTGAGTTAGATCCATGATATGAATCCTTCCTATATAGTTTTTAGTAAATATGCTTCAAAATATGTACATGCTTAGAATCAAAGTTAATTTATATTCTTCAATTTTAGATGTCTGCATTTTACATAAAAAAATGGTGTTGCTTTTTTCCCAGACATCTCTATTCCTCTTTAATGAAATAGTTCAAATAATGAACAAAACAACTATTCTCCACATTTCTTGCTTGCAGAAATAAATAGTTCACTTTGAATCTAAATTCATTTTCCCTCTTCCTCCACAGGTACGTTGACTACACTAGAAAGCAACTAAAATGCAGCAATACGTAAATAGTGTAAATTTCAATGCAAATAATAAAAATACAGTTACAAAAAAAATGATATTCAACTATATATATAAAATCTCTATATATGTCTATGAGCATTTATCCTTCTTATATAGGCCTGTATGTGTACATCTATCTTATACATTTTTTTAAATTACGGGCCATATCTACCTATTATTACAAACAAAGCACCAAAAAGTTACTAAACAACGAAGGTCAAATAAAAAAGAGCATACATATGAGGCTATGGAGGGTTGCACACACAACATAGCCTAGGAAATTTTAGCAAAAAACTTCTTCCATCCTAGTGTCGCTTATAATATATACTAGAAAGAGATGACTCGTATTGAGTTTTTTTTTTTTTAAAGTTTGTAACATCAAATTGAAGAAAAGTAATTTGATGAATCTAAGGTGGTGTTCGTTATGCAAAATGTTAATTTTTCTATATTTGATCAGTTAATGTGATTAACAATAATAATTGAGGAACGCATATTAATTTATTTGATAGTATATACTAAGGGAGCCTAGTTTACAAAAGAGATAAATATAAAAAATATGCCTAAACTATTCATTTTTTTAGTTTAACACCTAAACTATTGAAAGTGTGAGTTTCATACCTAAACTATCACTTTTTAGTTTAAAAAACACACCTCAGTGGTGTGTGTAATACACACTCTCTTTTATTTGAAAAAACTTTGACACATGACATTCCAGATAGATAAAATATTTTACCTAGATAAAAATTATAATAAAAAAATAATATTAATTAAAAATTAAGGATTAAAGTATTATTATCCATATAAAAAATTAAATTAATTTTCTTAACCCACTCCACCACCTCCTCCACGTACACCCCCGACAACCTCATCCTTTTTTTTAAAAATAATTTATAAAATATTTTAAAAAATTCATACTTCATCCTCCCCCCGCCCCCCCCCCCCCCCCCCCCCAAAAAAAAAGAAAAAAAAAACCCCATCCACCCACTCATCCCCCGATAGAAATTAATATTATTTTTTTTTAAAATAAAAAATTTGGCCCATACTATTTAATTCTCCGCTCCTAATTTTTATCTTTTTACCTTTTTATCATTTTGTGTTATATATGCACATACATATATTTTTAGAAAAAAATTTTCTACTAGTGTACCGAATATCTTTAATAACTAAAATAATAAAAAAAGTCGATATGTATATCTAAATACTAATAAAAATTTGGAAGCGGAGGGTTAAGTGGGATGGGTAGAATTATTATTTTAAGAAAATAAAAATAATATCTAAATTAGTATTTGAGGAGGGGAAGAAGATGAAGTAAAAAAAAAAAAGAAATACTTTTACAAAAGAAATTTAAACAAAATAAAAAAACTTAAAAAAATGGTGGTGGTGGTGGGGGTGGGATGTGAGAGGAAGTGATGGCATGGGATATGAAAAATATTTTACATTTTATTTTATAAAGAAAATATTGTTTTTTATAATAGTTTTTTAATTTTAACTAATACTAACGGTTGATTTAATTTTTGTCTAGGTTGAATGTTTTGTCCACGTGGAGTGTGATGTGAAAATTCTTTAAAATAAGGAGAGAGTGTGTTACGCATACCATGATGAGAGTGGTATAAAAGAGAGAAGTGTGTTTCTCAAACTAAAAAGTGATAGTTTATGTATGAAACTAAAAAAAAAGTATAATTTAGGTGTGTTTTTGACACTTAACCATAATGAGACCCATTACACAAAAGAAAATTGAGATTAAAGTAAATCAAATCACTTAAAATGATTAATAATAAAAAAGAATAGAGTTATGATCACTTTCAATCTTAATCTCACCTTCTCTATTACACGTAAGAGATCTTAGTATTATGATTAAATATCTCAACCTTAAACTCAGGACGGAGCAAATTTTGTTATTTGTGTATTATTGACACCATTCTATCTTACATCATTCAAGTTGATTAACAATACTTTTTTTTTCTCCAATCTCAAAATAAACTCATGAAGTAAAATCATAAGAAATTTTACGCCTTGAGAAACCTGGTTCTTTAATCAATCTACTTTCTTATATTGTTACCGGATAATTCTAATCAATTGCCAATGATGTAACTAAACTATCATTAATAATGACATCACAAGAAACATAAATAATCCAAGTCATATATACCCTTTATAATATGAATGCAATTGAAATAAAGATAATAGAACAATAAATCAAATTGAGGTAATTAATAGAAATAAAAATAGAGTAGTGTGTATTGATTCGGGTGATAAAGATCTATGAAGACTGTGATGAATAATAAGTTTGATAGAAGAAATTATGAGATCATGTGTATTTAGGTAAATTCATGTAGTTATTGTATTGGTCAGAATACCATAGGTACAAAATTTGCCTCAAACAATATAACAAGTTTGGGAAAAACTTGTGATGTTCTTACTCCTTTAAAAGTCAAACAACGTGCCTACTCCAAAGTGATGTAAGACACGTATTGTAACAGTCCGAAAGTCTATGACCTTAAATAGAGCCTAATATGTTGATCTAAGGTTATTAACACTATCATAAGGCCTAAAATAATGTTAATAAACCATTTAGGAAGTTTTGGAGTCATGATATCAAGAAATGTCCATGACATCCGGAATCTAGTCTAATTTAACTAGTGGAACATCCTTAGCTTTTGGGAAGGTTTAGAGGTGTCATATGAGGTTCAAAACTTGTAAAACGACTTTCAATAGGTAAAACATAGTATATAGAATGAATACATCCAGGTCTGACCCCCAAGGGTCGCCTTAGGGGTCCACGAAAGGACCCCAAACTTGGCTTGGCAAGCTGCCTAGGCAGCAGCCAAAATACACATAGAGGGAGTGAGTCTGCATCGCACACTTGGGTGGATTTCGGTCAAATCTCAATTTCACGCGGCGGGCTGGTAGAGGACTTCACTTTCTTGAAAAATAAATTATAAAATCATGCGGGAACAGCTCTACATTGCGGACTTGTTCCTCGATGAAAATCTGAAATTTGAATTTGAAGTTGGACTTCATTAAAGGGTCAACTTAAGTGAGGGGTAATTTGAGTATTTCATGGTGGGGTATATATATTGATTTCCGATCAGTTTTCTTCACATTTACAGACTCGAATTAAATCCTCAAATCAAAAACCAAAATTTTTCACCTCTCTCTACTTTCTCTCTCTATTCATCCTCCATAAAAGGAAGAAGAGAACTTGAAGAAGAAGATCAATTTTCTCTAGGATTTCACTTCAATTTCATGGATTAATCTTCATTAAGGTATGAGTTCTTCACTCTTTTTACCAAGAGGTCCTTTCAAAGTTGATTTCTAAATTATCCAATTCGAAGGATTTTTCTATTCTAGTGGGTTTTCTTCTAAACTTCAAATTGATGATTGATCTTGATTTATTGTGATTACTTATGACTAATTAGGTAAATATTGATGGTTAATTGGTGATAATTGATTGAATTTAATGTTGATTATGTTCCTTTCCCTAATTCCCCAAATCTTGGGTCTTGACTGTAAATTGATGGGAATTGAAGTATGAATTGATTATTAGACTTGTTTTATCTATTCTAATTCATTCATAGACTGCCTAGGGTAGTTTATTTGGAATTGAATCTAATTATTGAAGAATTTATCATGAACCCTATTTTTCTTAACCCTAGGTTATGAATTAATGTTAATAGTATAGTAATGATGCAATTGACCTAGTTCTTGCGTTAGTTACTATTGATTGATGTTACTAAACCTATTGTTGGATGTAATTGGTTGGTTGATGGTAAGACCGTGATGATGTCTATTAAAGGAGATTGAGTAAGTCTTACTGATCCTAATCTTTACTTCAATTATGATGACCTGTGATTGATGATGTAGTTCAATTGAAGCAGGTCGTGAGATTAGCCTAAGTAGGTGTTGGTATGATGATAAATTGAAATGTCTGTACTATGTTATTGTGAGATTATGTTTAAGATGAAATGATATAAGGTTGGTTATAAAGTACCTATGTGCCTTTTTATGATATGATGATGATGTTATGCAAATCTCACATGTGTGAATTATAATGAAAGGACAACACTCATACAATTCCTATTGATCTATGATGATGATTATGCATGGTATATACCCTATGACCTAATATAAGCTATGATAATTTATAAAGGTATTAAAGACATTTCAAAAGGGACTCTAGCTTAGCACCGAGTGCACTTGTAGGTGAGGGATGATGGTAGGTTCACTAAGGTTCTCAAGGGGTGGATAGCCTCATAGTCCGAAAACAGCATAGAGTGATGTTTCCATGAGACCCCCAAATATCCATAAACTATGTTTCCACCATAGGAATACTAGCTAGTGGATACACCTAGATGCTATGTTCATGTTTGGTTCTACTTTGGCCGGCAGACCACCTTCTATCGGTGTTAAGTTTTACAACACCAGATTCCACACTTAGCACTTGTGGTCTATGTCGGTTAAGGCAAGTGTTCTCAAAAGTAAATGAATTAATGGACTATACACTAACTAGGGTGACTTGAGAGGTTTGACTTAGCCTAGATAGGGGTATGTGACTCTACCTATGCCTTGTACTAGTTTTCCTTGAGGGAATCCTTAGGAGGTTGTTCTTGTGTTATTATAATGTATATGCTATGAATATGATGACTTTACATGTTGATGATCCTATATGTTGTTAGTTTCATTTATGAACATGCTATTGGTCTACATTGCTAAATGTGATGATGATTACTCTTGATGTTATGTTATGTGAAATTAGACTTTAGTTTTGATCCTTTATTTGGTTTACTTGATTAAGTAGGGTTATGGGGCTTTACTTGGTCATTGCACTTGTAGGCTAAATGATGGGTTGTTGGTAAGGGTCTTGATTATGTTATGATATTATGAACTCTTCTATTTATTGACTTATCTAATATTTGATGATGTTGATTTTGTGTGGTACATGACCTTTACTTAAGACTTATGTGTTAATTGGTTTATATGGGTTCTCGGATGTGCATAAGACTTTTGAAAGTAAATTAGCATGTTTTGAAGAAGTTCCCTCTTTAACATGATTTTACTTGTTTATGTGATGACACTCATACTTAGTACAAGTGTCTAAAACCCCCATGTTTATGTTTACTACAAATTGTAGGGTCTGGCTGTTAAACTTAGTTGAAGGCCATTGAAGACTACTTGGACATTTCCCAAGTGTTTCGGTAGGTCCTCCCTTTTCGAGGATAATGCCATTATCAAGCCACTAATTGTTGTTTTAGTTTTAAGACTTCTATGTTCTTTCCTTTTCATTGGAGACTTTTGTTGTAATAGCCTATATGTGGATTCTATCATTGATGTATGGGCTATGCCCAAGTGTTATACTCTTGTTTAGATGGTTATGATATGAGACATCCTTTTAAGACTATATATATATGTGTGTGTGTGTGTGTGTGTGTGTGTGTGTGTGTGTGTTTGTGTGTGTGTGTGTGTTTGTTTGTGTGTGTGTGTGTTTGTGTGTGTGCGCCCGCGCAATAAAAGTAGAAGACTATGTAATCTTCCTATTCGAAGGGTCTATGAATACTCGATATAAATATTATTTGTATGTAGAGGTCTATGTAAACCTCAATGTATAAGTTAAAGAAAAGTTATAAATCTTCCGCATTTTTAATCTATGAATGCAATGACGTAAGCTAAGAGTCTAGTCTTAGTCCTGAAAGAGGACGACAATGCCGGTTATATCTAGGGGGTGCTTTCGGGATGTGAAACACTTGGTATCAGAGTATGAGGTTGAATATCTTTAGGATTGATGTCTTATTTAACCACATCTATGTAGGTTCTTATTCATAATTGTTAAGTGCACCACACTTATGAGTGAGAAGCTATATGATGCTTAGGAAATCCTCATTTTTATTAGAAATCCAAAGTCGTGCCTCTAGTCTTATTTATGTGTGCTTTAACCTAAGCCTTGTATTATGGTTATAGGTATGAATAATCGAACAAATGCTGCACGAAGACTTGATGAAGATATTGCTAATGCGGGAGTTCCTCCCCGTGGAAATCAAAGTTCCTCCCCTTGATGAAGTTGCTAATGATGATCAAGCTCCGACCAATCCTCCGACCATGATGGATGGTGATATAAGGGATGCTTTTCTCCAAATGGATCAAGCCATTACTACCCAAGCGCAAGTCATCACTACTCAAGCTCAAGCCATGACGACCCAAGCTAATTAAGAGGTGGTACCCTGAGGAAACCAACATGTTAGCACCATGGCCTCATGTTTGAGAGATTTCACAAATATGCATTCCCCCTACTTTCTATGGGTCCAAAGTGGAGGAAAACCTGTAAGATTTCATTAATGAAGTCTACAAAATCCTATTTGCTATGGGGTTGACTACTAGTGAGAAGGACGAGTTAGCTACCAACTTAAGGATGTGGCCCAAACTTGGTACGTCCAATGGAGAGACAATAGGCCTTTGAGGGGTGGTCCGGTGACATGGGAAATTTTCAAGAAGGCTTGTCTTGATAGCTTCTTTCCAATGGAAAAGAGGGAAGCTAAGGTGGAAGAATTCATCAACCTTTATCAAGGAGGTAAGAGTGTGATTGACTACTCTTTGAAATTTACTAAGTTGTCAAAGTATGCTCCTTCTTTGGTTTCCGACCGGAGGGATGAGATGAGCCGATTTGTGATGGGAGTGTTCGATGACTTGAAAGAAGAATATTGTTCGGCTAGCTACATGAAAATATGAACATTTCTTGTCTCATGGTTCATGCTCAACAAGTGGAAGAGACTAGGGTGAAAAGGAAGAGTAAGGCTACAAATAGGGCCATGTTATTTGATGGTGGTTCTTCAAAGGGTAGGCTTGATATTCAAGACAAGCCTAAGTTCAAGAAGAGGTTTTCTAATCAAGTTCCTTCCAAGGTCCCTAAGGCTCGTGATGATAGGGTGTCTATCCCTAAGCCTAAATAGGGAAAGGGTAGTAATTCACCAACCAAGAAGCCAACTTATGGAAAATGTGGTAAGAAGCATTACGGTGATTGCCTCATTGGGACGAACAACTACTTTAGTTGTGGTAAAGTGTGCACAAGGTGAATGATTTCCCAAACTTGAAGGGTTAATATAAGGGTAATGGGCAAGCTCAACCAAGTGGTTCGAATGTGGATGGGCCAACGAAGAATCGCTTTTATGCTCTATGCCCTAGGGGTGAGCAAGATACTTCGCCCGATGTGGTGACCAGTATGTTGAAAGTCTTTTCTATTGATGTATATGCTTTACTTGATCCTGGTGCTACTTTGTCATTCGTTACTCCTTTAGTAACTAGAAAGTTTGACATTTTGCCCGACATCTTGAATGAACCTCTTATGGTGTCTACCCCGGTGGGTGAGTCGGTTGTTGCTAAAAGAGTGTATAGAAATTGTCTCATAATGTTTCCCAATAGAATTACTTTTGTTGAACTAGTTTAACTTGATATGGTTGATTTGATGTTATATTGAGTATGGATTGGTTGTATGCTTGCGTTGCTACTATAGATTATAAAACAAGGGTAATGAAGTTTAACTTTCCTAATGAACCCGTCTTAGAGTGAAAGGGGGAAATCTATTCCTAGAGGTCATATCATTTCTTTTCTAACGGCTTATGAGATGGTCTCTAAAGGGTGTTTATACCATAGAGTAAGAGTCAAAGATTTAGACTCCGAAATTTCTCCTATTAAGTCGGTCCCTTAGTAAGGGAATTTTTGGAGGTCTTCCCTAATAATATGTACACTTCGAAAATCCAAGACATGTTATAGAGCCTAACATAAGTGTCATAAGGTTTAGAAAATTTTTTAAGGTCTATTTTAATGAATATAAGTTATTTAGGAAGTCTAGAAACCAAAACGTCGAAGAACATCCATGACGTCCGGAAACTAGTTTAATGAGTTTCTAGTGTGCTTTCGCCAATTTGACTAGCTTTTTAAAGTCAAAAAATGATGAAAATTGGTGGAAGAGTGTTTAACATGTGTTTAAGTTGATTCATGATTGAAACATCCATGTACGAATACCCAAGGACCATCCGTCGACCAACACTTAGCCAAAACTTTGAGGGACCTCTTTTGCACAGTCTCTGAATCAAACCACGGATGTGCAGCAAGGAAGGAGGGGTTGGTCGTGATTGAACCACGATCTGTCGATCATGGTGTCTTCTGTGAGGGGTCCAATTTTCTGCACGTTTTGACTTAGCTTCAATTAGTTAATTAGAAGGTTATTTAATTATTTGGGGGGATTAGAGAGGTCTAATTAACTTAGTTAACCCCCTATATAAAGTCCTAACCTAATTAAACTAGTCTAAAACACTCATAACTCATAAACCCAAAATTTTGTCCTTCTCTAATCTTTTTGTCACCAGTGAAGAACACCATTGAAGACCAATAAAGACCTAGTGAAAGATGTTCATAGGTTGGCTAGATTGGGTGTTAGCTTGGAAGATTCATCAAATCGTGGTTTCATGTTCTATAATAACTCTGAGTCATCTTTGGTAGTTGAGGTGAAGTCCAAAAAACGTCTTGATCAATCATTTATGGAGTTGAAGAAATCGGTTCTTAGCAAGCTTATTGAGTCATTGTCCTTAAGGGGGATGATGTTTTGAGGTATCAAGGAAGATTGTGTGTTCCTGATATACCGTGTTTTCATGGTATTTTTAATGCTTTTTCCTTAAGTTTAGTGTGTGTCCAAAAGCCTTTTTGTATTCATTATTATGTATGTTTCTCTTTATTTGCAGGAAATCTGTCTAAAAGATGAACGTGGAGGTTTTTGACCAAGAAATGCAGAAAAGTACCACCTACTGAGCTTGTGACGGTCCATCATGCCCGTGACGGTCCGTAGGTGGCATCGTTGTGAAGCTGCTAAAGGAAGATGGGGAAGTCTGACCAAGTGTGGGGTTATGGAGTGTGTGACGGACCTTCATAGTCCGTCCTGGTGGTTCGTCATGAAGATCAGAGAAGTAGTCCCACTACCCAAATTCTAAAGTTCAAGTGTTATGGAACGAAGACCCTCGACGGACCGTTGTGCCTGTGACGATCCGCCATACCTGCGTCGAGGGTAATGAAGAGAGCAGTAGAAGAATTTGCATAAGTATGGGATGACGGAGTCCATGACGGCCTGTCGTGACCACGACGACCCGTCGCGAGGTTCGTTGACCCAGCCGCGTTTTGACAGATTTCCAGCAAATAGAGTCCTTCTTTAATTAGGTTTTATTTTTGATGAATAGTTCAAAAAACCTCATTTTTGGTGTTAGAATCTTTGGGGATTAGACTCTTTTATGTTATATTCTTTGTGAGGAGATTATTTTTGGGGATTACACTTTGATTTGTTACTTTTTTCTGGAGTTGATTGTTGGTGATTTTGTCGATTAATCAAGTAAATTTCTGAATTTTATTCTTTCTCATTGAAGTAAGTGCATGAATTCTTATATTGTGATTATGACTATGGGTAAGCAAACTCCATAACTAGGGTTGTGGGAACCATACGCGAATAATGTGGTAAAATGTAACTAAAATAATAATTCTAGAATAGTGTCTTGCATGTATTGATAATTCTTTCGTTTAGAAGTCTTTTTAACGAATGACCAACATTAGAACTCGCCTTAATGCTACTTGCCGGACCAAGGAAGTAGATAATAGAAAAAGAATTATCAACATAGATTTAGTGTATACTATCTAATAGGCTAGTATTGATTGGTACGAGGTAATAACTTAGTCAAATATCGAATACAATGCTTAATATGAGGTAAAGGTAAGGGTTAGTATAGCAACACACGTTGCCTGACCAAGGTGCGAAGTGAAATTTTCTAGATGCCGGACCAAGGACTTAGAAATACATAACTTATCACTTTGCATGCAAGATACTAGGAAAGAGTTATTATAGTTAGAATTATCAAGTTAGGAACCTGTGAGGAATACATAAATCATAGTTACTTCGGAAAAGGGCCTAAAATACCCCTGTAGTATTGAAAATGGTACAAAATTACCCTTCATCCATCTATTGGCTCCAAAATGCCTTTTTCATCCACCTGTTGGCTCCAAAATGCCCTTATCATCCACCTTTGGGTTCAAAATTGACCACTTTTTTAATTATTTTAAAATTGAACTCTTTAAATATTTTTAAAAATACTTGGCATTAAACTATTGATTATAATTTTAATTTATTAATATAATTTATAAATCAACCCACTACCCACTCATTACTAACAAACCTCACCCAATTAATAATCTAATTATTATAAGAAAATCGTCATAAACACTACTAAAACACGATGAAATTATAGATTCCTGAAAATGACATCGAAAATTATTCGAGTCCGAATCGAAGCCCCAATTAAATTTAGGTTGAGACGCTTATTTAGGAGGACACTTTCTTCAAAGTTGAATTAGAAATTTATGATTAAAGGTAAAGATGTAATACATCCCGAATTAATTCATGCACTTTTTTAATTATAATTTTATAAATATTTTTGATTTGTTTTAAAACCTTTAATATATTATTTTCAAAAAAAGTTACCTATGAAGTAATATCACATAATTGAGACGTAAGAATAATTAAGATGAACATAGTCAGACTTTTAAGTTTATCGGTGATTTTTATTTAGCCACTTGAATGTATGATAATTTACTTCTATAATTTTTAAAAACACTCAATTGGCAGTAGCTTGCATTAAGGGTTTATTAATTTAGAAGAATTTAGTTGATAATGGGTGGGTAGTGGATTGATTTATAAATTATACTTATAAATTTAACTATAACAAATAGTTGAGAGCCACGTACTTTAAAAAATATTTAAATAGTTTAAATATAAAACCGTTAAATAAGTGGTCAATTTTGAACCAAATGGTGGATGGCAAGGGTATTTTGGACCCAATAGGTGGGTGGAAAGGGTATTTTGGAGCCAATAGGTGGATGGAGGATAATTTTGTACCATTTCCAATACTTTAAGTGTATTTTAGGCCCTTTTCCGTAGTTACTTTTATTAATTTATTAAACTCCAACATTTGAAGCTGTTAGTTGTCTCCTTTAATTTAGATAATTATTTTCATTCATTTAGAAGTAAAACCCCCCTTTTATTGTCTGTGCTTTCCAAGGAAATAATTGACTAAATAATAGTAATAATAGATTGAAGTTGAGTCTGAACTATTTTCCTCGTGGGAACGATTCCAACCTCATTAGTTGGGTTTTTTTACTTGATACAACCGCTTTACTTCTTATTTGAGAAGTAAGTTTGAGCATATCAGTTCCCAATGTAAATTTTTTGAGGAGCCAAATTCTTGAGGAAGCTCATGGGTCCCGTTACTCCATACATACGGGTTCAACTAAAATGTATCGTCACCTTAGGGAAGTGTTTTGGTGGGAAGGTTTGAAAAAAAACATAGCAGAGTTTGTTGCTAAGTGTCCAAATTGCAAACAAGTGAAAGCCGAACATCAAAAGCCGGGTGGCTTACTACACGAAATCCTAGTTCCTACTTTGAAGTGGGAAGACATTGATATGGATTTGTAGTAGGTTTGCCTCGGACTCTAAGGCAATATGACTCTATATGGTTGGTTGTGGATAGGCTGACCAAGTCCGTGCATTTCATTACCGTCAAGTCTACTTATTCGGCGGAAGCTTATGCAAGGATCTTCATAGATGAGATTGTGTGTCGCTATGGTATTCTGTTATCCATCATATTATATAAGGGTGCACAATTCACATCTAGGTTTTGGAGGTCATTCCAAGAAGGGTTGGGTACTGAGGTGAAGCTAAGCACCGTTTTTCATCCCCAAACGGATGGTCAAGCGGAACGTACTATTCAAACTCTTGAGGATATGCTTAGATCTTGTATTATTGATTTCAAGGTAAATTGGGATAAGCATTTTCCTTAGGTGGATTTTTCTTATAATAATATTTTTCATTCATCCATATCCATGGCTCTTTAGGAAGCCTTGTATGGCAGGAGGTATAGGTCTCCTCTTGGATGGTTTGAAGTGGGTGAGTCTTCGCTTCTTGGTCCTGATTTTATTTATAAGACTTTGGAGAAGGTTCATATCATAAGGAACCGGTTTCCAATGGCCTATAGTCAGCAAAAGTCATGTGTCGATCATAGCAGAATGGATTTAGAGTTTAAAGAAGGTGATAAAGTGTATTTGAAAATTTTGCCTATGAAAGGGGTGGTTAAATTTGGCAAGAAAGGGAAGTTTAGTCCTCATTATGTGGGTCCCTATGAAATCTTGCAAAGGGCCGGTAAGGTTGCCTACGAATTGAAACTTCCTAGTAAATTTACTTCGGTTCCTTCAATTTCCATGTTTCCATTCTTAAGAAGTGTATCGGTGATCCCAAGTCTATTCTTCCTATTGAGGGTCTTGGTGTGAAGGATAACCTCTCTTATGAGGAAGATCCGGTTCAAATTCTTGATAAGCAAGTAAAGAAATTAAGGAATAAAGAGGTGGCTTTCGTAAAGGTGTTATGGAAGAATCACCTAGTTGAGGGTGCAACATGGGAGGCCGAGGCCGACACCCTCATCTATTTGATAACTAAGGTTAATTTTCTTACTAATAATGAAAATAATGACTAAAATTTAAATTTCCTATTTTTAGTAAAGTTTTGCAAAATGTGCATTTTTAATGTTATTACAGTGAATTACAGTGAAGTATGGCCATAATTTGCAATTTTACTTGTTTTGAGTCATGTTGTGCATTTTTATATGGTGAGTATTTATGAATTGATATGTAGCATGTTGATAAGTTGAACTTTGGCATAATTGACTCATAAATTCTATGTTGAGATCTTGTTGTTGTGAGAAGGATATTCCTCATACTGTAATGTTGAGCCTATGTGTGGAAATTGAAGTTCTTAATTGCCTTGTGTAAATAATATGGTTGATGTTGTAATGTATTATTGATTGGTTTGGCTGCTAGTCTAGAGTCTATTCCTTCCTTCAAAAGGTTTTTAGTGTCATTCGGGGACGAATGTTCCTAAGGGGGGGAAAATGTAACACTTCAAAAATCCAAGACGTTTTCTAGAGCCTAACATAATTGTCATAAGGTTTAGAAACTATTTTAAGGTATATTTTAATTAATATAAGTCATTGAGGAAGTCTATAAACCAAAACGTCCAAAAACATCCATGACGTCCGGAAACTAGTTTAATGAGGTTCTAGCGTGCCTTAGCCTATTTGACTAGCTTTTTAAAGTTGGAAAATGATGAAAATTGGTGGAAGGGTGTATAACATGTGTTTAGGTTGATTCATGGTCAAAACATGTGGGTAAGACTCCCCAAGTAACAACCAAGGTCCCTTGAGGAGGACCCTTGCACGTTGGAGTCAAGCACTGCCTGGGTAGTGTGCACCCATGAAAGGTAATCGACGGGGTGTAGGTTGGTGGACGTGGAGTCTATGAATCCGTATACCAACACTTAGACAAAACCTTGAGGGACCTCTTTTTCACAGTCTCTGAATCAAACCATGGATGTGCAGCACGGAAGGGGGGGGGGGGTTGGCCGTCGATTGAACAACGATCCGTTGATCGTGGTGTCGTCTGTGAGGGGTCCAATTTTTTGCATATTTTGACTTAGCTCCAGTTAGTTAATTAGAGTTTAGTTAATTATTTGGGGGATTAGGGAGGTCTAATTAAATTATTTAACCCCCTATATAAAATCCTAACCTAACTAAACTAGTCTAAAACTCTCATAACTCACAAACCCGAACTCTCTTCCTTCTCTCTTCTTTCTCTTTCTAGTGAAGAACACCATTGAAGACCAAGATTGGGGATAGTTTAAGGGATTAAAATAGTCAATTTTCACCATCAATATTCATCAATTAATAAGGTATGGTATCTAATTCACCTTTGAGACCTCTTTCCTCAAAAGGTTCCATCAAATTAATTTCAAAAGTTGGATTTTCAAGTGGGTCTTTTCCAGTATCGAAATTCATATCATGAATTGATTTGTTTATAATTTATTTTGTATATATGGATATATTAATATGTATTTTAACTTAATTATGATATATCTTTATGAATTGGTCTAGTTTGTAGAAGTTGATATTTACCCCTTAACCCTAGGTGATGATTTTGATATGAATTATATTGTATTGATTCAATTGACTTGGTTATTGGTTGAATTTCTACTGCATGATGTTTTTATACTAATCATGAAATAATTAGGGTGATTTATGGTATCTTCATGCTAGTTCTTGAGAATTTGATCTAGGTTATGAAGTATGTGGTGAATTGACCTAAGTATGTTATCTTAAGTTATGATCTAGTATTGAAATGTGATGTACTGATTCTTCTAGCCTTGTTATCATATTGGTCATTGAATTATGATGATGTTATACTCTAATTGTGTTGAATTAAGGGTTGATAGTAAGTCCTTGATGATGAGTTATGAAGGAGACTTGGTAAGTCTTGTGATCCCTATTCTTACTTCAAATTATGGTTAATTTTGATTATGACATGGTTTTGTATTGGAGTATGACTTATATTAGGATTGATAGTGTTGGTATGATGTTGAATTGAAATGTCTTGACTATGGTATGTGAGGTGTTGGATTAATATGTATATGTTATAAGGATGGTGAATGATTTTACAATGTGCCTTATCATGAAGTGATATGTAAATGTGCTAACTTCACTTATATGAATTGTAATGAAAGGATTTTACTCATGAAATTCTTATTGAGCTTTGATGATGATGATCATGTCTATACAAGGCTTAGTTCCTATGACCTACATTAAGCTATGATGATTAATAAAGACATTAAAAGACATTTCAAAACGGACTCTAGATAAGCACCGAGTGAATTAGAGTGACGAGTGTACCTTCCCACATAGGGAAGGTAGGATCACTAATGTACACTTGAGATTGGAGACTACAATGCATGTAGCATAAAGAGGTCCCAACTATATCTCCTAGTTCTTGAACTATGTTTCCCCCATAGGAATACTAGCTAGTGAATCCACGTAGTTGCTATATTCATCTTTTGATACTACCTTGGCAAGTAGTCCGCCTTCTTTCGGTGTAGGGTTCTATGACACCGGATTCCACATTAGCTCATGTGTCTATGTATATTAGATAAAGATGTTCCCAAAAAGGTAGAATGAACTAAATGATTGAACTCTAACTAGGATGACCTAAGGGGTTTAGCTTAGTCTAGGTAGGGGTATGAGACTCTACCTATACACTAAACTAGTTAGCCTTAAGGGAAGTCTTAGGAGGATATTATTTTGTATGTATGTGCTTATAAATGTAAATGATATGCATATGATGATCTTACATGTTAATGATAATATGTGATGTCCATTAGTATGAGACTCTACCTATACACTAAACTAGTTAGCCTTAAGGGAAGTCTTAGGAGGATATTATTTTGTATGTATATGCTTATAAATGTAAATGATATGCATATGATGATCTTACATGTTAATGATAATATGTGATGTCCATTACTCCTATGAACATGTATCTACATTGTTAAAGTATGATGATATGTACTCTTAAATGCTATATTATGTGAAGTAGGAGATTGGTCATAATTCTTGTTCAGTTACTTGATTGAGTAAGGTTATGGGGCTTTGCTTGGTCATTGAACTTGTTGACTTGATAAGGGTTGTGGGTAATTGTCTTTCTTTGGTTATGTTATAATGAACTCTTATTCATGCTTGTTGAGGCTATGACTTGATGGTAGAGTTGCTTTGAATATATGTCTAGTTACATGATATGCATGTTGACTTGACTAGTTTTGATGTTGTTGGTCTTCTGATGTACATGCATATTACTCTATGAATATGCCTTATTGATTTGTATGGTCTTGTTGAATGTGCATAAAGGTTTTTAATGAAAAGTGCATACTTTATGAAATGTCCTTTTTCTAAGCATGATTTCAAAGTATGTGTGCATATGGTCTCATACTTAGTACAAGTGGTGTACTAACCCCATTTTTTTCTTTTCCTCAACATTTTAGGTTTCGGTGGTTGAAGGGCATTTTGGAGACGACATTGAAGAAGACTTGGATCTCTTATTCATATAAGTAGGGTAGGTCCTCAATTTCCGAGGGCACTGGCACTATCGAGCCATGATGTTGGTTTAGTATTAAGACTCTTATGTTTCTTTCCTTTCATTTGGATATTAGACATTGTATGACCTATGTGTGGTCTTGTTTCATTGATGTATGTGCTAGGTCCAATTTGATATACTCTTATTATGAGATGAGATGACTATTATGACTATATTATCTTTTATATACTTATGTGCAATAAAAGTAGAAGACTAAGTAATTTTCCTATACGAAGGGTCTATGTATACTCGATGTATATCTATTATGTGTATGTAGAGGTCTATGTAAACCTCATTGTAGAAGTAGTAAAAAGTTCTAAATTTCTGATAATTTTGACCTACGAATGTAATGATGTAAACTAAGAGGCTAGTCTTAGTCCTCAAAGCGGACAACGACGCCGGTTACATTTAGGGGGTATTTCTGGATGTGAAATAATCTTCTCAGTATCCCTCATGAACAGGAAATTGACTTAAATATCGACTTATTACCGGATAGGAATCCCATTTCAATTCCTCCTTATGGGTTGGCTCTTACTGAATCGAAAGAGTTGAAGACTCAACTCAAGGATTTACTAGACAAGGGTTTCATTCAGCCTAGTATTTCTCCATGGGGTGCTCCGGTTTTGTTTTGTGAAGAATAATGATGGGTCTTTTAGGATGTGTATTGATTATCGTCAACTCAATAAAGTCACAATCAAGAACAAGTATCCTTTCCGTAGTATTCATGATTTATTTGATCAACTCCAAGGTGCGAGCTACTTTTCAAATATAGACTTGAGATCGGGATAGCACTAACTTAGGGTGAGAGGTAAAGATATTCCCAGACGGATTTTTAAACTAGATATGGTCATTATAATTTCCTATTCATGTCGTTTGGATTAACTAATTCCCCGACGACATTTATGGATCTCATGAATAGGGTGTTTCAAAACTATCTCAATGCGTTAATGATTGTTTTTATTGATGATATATTGGTGTATACGGAAAGTGAGGGTGATCATATGGGGTATTTGAGAGTTGTTTTGCAAGTACTTAAGGAGCATCAACTATTTGCCATGTATAGCAAGTGCGAATTTTGGTTGAGGTTGGTAGCATTTCTTTGTCATATTATCTCTAGTGAGGGTGTAGAGGTAATTAGCCTAAATCTTTGGTTCCTACGAATATTAGGAGTTTCTTGGGTTTTCGGTTTATTATAGAAGGTTTGTTGATGGGTTTGTGTCCATTTCTTCTCCATTGACTACCTTGACTCAAAAGAATGCAAAATTTGAATGGTCGGAGGCATATGAGAGAAGTTTCCAAATGTTGAAGGATATGCTTACCTACGCTCCGGTGTTGACATTACTGGAGAGCAATAATAGGCTTACCTCCTTCGCTGTTGACATTACTGGAGGGTACTAAGGGCTTTGTGGTATATTGTGATGCATCCCGAGTGGGTTTGGACTATGTTCTTATGCGACATGGAAAGATTATAGCCTATGCTTCTAGGCAACTCAAGATTCATGATAAGAATTATCTGACTCATGATCTTGAGTTAGAGGCCGTGGTATTTGTCTTAAAAATATAGAGGCATTCGCTATGGGGTTCATGTTGATGTGTATACCGATCATAAGAGTCTTCAATATTTGTTCACCTAAAAGGAGTTAAATCTCCAATAACAAAGATGGTTAGAGTTGTTGAAATATTATGACATGAGTGTGCTCTATCACCCCGGTAAAGCTAATGTGGTTGCGGACTCAGTAATTCGTTTGTCCATGGGAAGTGTGTCTCATGTGGAAGAAGCCAAGAGAAACCTAGTGAAAGATGTTCATAGGTTGGCTCGTTTGGGTGTTAGATTTGAAGGTTCTCCTAATGGAGATGTTGTGGTACATCATAACTCCGAGTCGTCTTTGGTGGTTGAGGTGAAGTCTAAGCAACACCTTGATCCATTATTGATGGAGTCGAAGGAATCGATCCTTGGTAAGCTTAATGAGTCATTCTCCCAAGGGGGAGATGGTGTTCTTAGGTACCAATGGAGATTGTGTGTGCCTAATATCGATGATTTGTGAAATTAGATCTTTGAGGAAGCTCATGGATCCCATTACTCTATTCATCTGGGTTCTACTAAGATGTACCATGATCTTAGGGGAGTGTTTTGGTGGGATGACTTTAAAAAAGGCATAGAGGAATTTGTTGCAAAGTGTCTGAATTGCCAACAAGTGAAAGCCGAGCACCAAAAACCGGGTGATCTACTCCAAGGATTTGCCTCAGACTCAAAGGAAAAATGAGTCTATATGGGTGGTGGTGGATAGATTGACCAAGTCCGCATATTATATTCCCGTTAAGTCGACTTACTCAACATAAGATTATGAAAATATCTATATAGATGTGATTGTGAGTCTTAATGGTATTCCTTTATCCATCATATCGAGTAGGGTCGAACAATTTACATCTAGGTTTTCGAGATCATTTCAAAAAGGGTTGGGTACTCAAGTAAAGTTGAGCATCGCTTTTCATCCTCAAACAAATTGTTAAGCGGAGCGTACATAGCTTGTATCATTGTCTTCAAGGGTAGTTGTAATGAGCACTTGCCTTTGGTTGAGTTCTCTTATAACAATAGTTATCATTCCTCAATATTTATGACTCATTTTGAAGCTTTGTATGGTATGAGGTGTAGATCTCCTATTGGATGGTTTGAGGTTTGCGAGCTTTCGCTTCTTGGTCCTGACTTGATACATAAGAACTTAGAGAAAGTTCATATCGTAAGGAACCGTTTTCAAACAGCCTATAGTCGGCAAAAATCTTATGCCGACAATAGGAGAATGGACTTAGAATTTAAAGAAGGTGATAAGGTGTATTTGAAAATTTTGCCCATGAAAGGAGTGGTTAGATTTGGCAAGAAGGGGAAGTTAAGTCATCATTATGTGGGTACTTATGAAATTTCGCAAAGGGTTGGAAAGGTTGCGTACGAATTGAGATTACCTAGTGAACTATCTTTGGCTCATCCCCGGTTTTCCATGTATCCATGCTTAAGAAGTGCATTGGTGACCCCGAGTCAATTCTTCCTTTTTAAGGTCTTGGAGTGAAAGAGAACCTCTCCTAAGAGGAGGTTCCGTTCCAAATCCTTGACCGTTTAGTGAAGAGGTTGAGGAACAAGGAGGTGGCCTTATTAAAAGTGTTATGAAGAAACCACCAAGTTGAGGGAGCAACATGGGAGGTTGATGTACCATGGTTTCACAGTACTTTCAATGCTTTTTCCTTAAGTTTAATGTGTGTCTAGGGCCTTTTTGTAGTAATTTTAATGTGTTTTATCTGTGTTTTGCAGGAAAGTTGTCCAAAACAGAAATGTCGAAGGCTGTGCAAAAATCAGTGCAGAAGTGACCCACGAAGACATTGACGGCCCGTTGTCCCATCGACGGACCTTAGGTGGTGATCGTCAACTGGAGGTTCAAGCATCTGGAAGCAACTCGACAAATTATGACTAAGTGTAGGGCTACAGAAGGATCGATGGTTCGTCGACTGATCGATAGACCGTCTTGGAAAATCGTTGATGAGATCAGAGAATGCTTCAGTACTCAATGTTGAAGAAAAGCTAAGTATGGAACAACGACTGGCATCGATGGACCGTAAGTGAATCGACGGGCCATGCTGCTGGTCTGTTGATTGGATCAAAGAAGATTCAACGTGCAGGATTTGAAAAGATGCTAAGTATGGACCGATGGAGGCAGTCGACGGTTCATCATTTAATCGATGGACCGTCTGTGGGGTCATCGATTGAAGCGGCATTTTGGACAAAACTTTTCTTATTTTGAATCCTTTTTAATTTAGGACTCTTTTTATTGAAAATAGGCTAAATAACCTTGTTTTTGGGGTAGGATTTTTTTACAAGTTTCATACTTTTGTTCTTGGAGATTTTCTTGGACAATTTATTAAAATTTCCGAATTTATTATTGAAGACAATTGTGTGATTTCAAGTTGAATTTCTAGATTTTCTTCCATTTTGTTAATGTAAGTTCATGATTTATTTTTCATCAATTATGAATTGTGTTCTTCTAAGCATAGGTAACTAAATCAACAACTAGGGTTGTGGGAACCATGAGTGATTAACAAGATAAACTAGCTAATTAACAATTCTTAATTAGGTTATTGCATGCACCGATAATTCTTTCGTCTAGAAGTCTTTTTAACGAGTGCACACATTACATTCGCCTTATTTCTACTTGCTGGACCAATAGTGTAGTTAATAGGGAAATAATTATCGACATAAATTTAGTTGGTACTATCTAATAGGCTAGTTTTGATTGGTGCAAGGTACTAACTAAGCTAAACATCGAATATGATGCTTAATATGATGTAAATGTAAGGGTCAGTAACTTAAAGAGACATAGCCGGACCAAGTTACGGGGTGAAATTCTCTAAATGCCGGACCAAGAATTTAGAGATACACAACTTATCACTTTGCATGCAAAACACTAAGAAAGAATTGTTATAGCTAGGGTTATGGCGTTATGCATTTATGGGAAACACTTACACCCTAGTTTCTCTCACAACCTTATAAACACCAACATTTTACTCTTGCTTTCAACACTTTTATTTTAAAAAACCCCACCTTTAATTATTAGTTTTCGGAAAGGACTTGACTAAATAGAGGTAATTGTACATTAAAGTTAAGTCTAAATCATTTTCCTCGTGGGGTCGACCCCAATCTAATAGTTGGGTTCTTTACTTGATACGACCGCTTATACTTCTTTAGGAATGTGTAATTTGAGCATATCAAATTTTGGCGCCGCTGCAGGGGAAAGTGGCTTTTAGATTAAACATTAATATCAATTACCAAATTTTAGTCAACATTTTCCTAATTTTACTTTTTCTCTTTGTTTTTATGTCTTTCAAGTCTAGCTCTACTGTATGCGAAGTACACGGAGTCGAGGAGAACCAATACCTCCATTTGATCCAAAACTAAACCGTACACTCCGTAGAATGAACGATCCATAGAATCCTGTTAATCTTGGTGATGGGATAAGCCATCCAATTCCTCCGCCGGTTAAGGCTCACAACCAAGTGATTGTGGAAAACCCTAGTGATGGTGCTGTGAGGAGGCAACCACCTATCCCATGCCCTCAAGAGTCCTATAGGGGCAACTTAAAAATCACTAATTCTGATGGGCCTCTTGTCCTACCTCCTCTACCATAGGGTCATACATTCGTGGTAACTAGTAGCTTGATGCAGATGCTCACCGCTAAAGGTTTGTTTTCAGGGCTACCATCCGAGGATCCACATGATCACATCGCCAAATCGAGATTGGTGTGTAAGAGTTGTGTAGGGAGGCTGGACTTGGACATGGATGTTATCGAATCAAGGGTGTTCCCTCTCTCACTGATGGGAGTGGCCAAAATTTGGTTTACTGAGTTGCCCTATAATTTGATCTATACTTGAGAGAAGTTGAGGGATGTGTTCCTAGAACGGTATTACCCGATGTCTAAAAAGATCAACCACAAAGATAGAGTGAGCAACTTTGTGGCATTGCCTGGGAGTCGATGAGTAGCTTTGGGATAATAATAAGGCAATACTTGATACTATTGCGGGGTTGTTCTTTTGGTGGGTACACATATGAATAGATCGCGGAGAAGTTGGAGAAAATCTCTCGCAAAAATAAAGCTTGGAGCACTAAGAAGTCAGACACTGGGTGAAACACCTTTACTGTGTAAGGTACACACAACCCGTCCTCAGATGAGATTCATCAAAAGATGGCTCAAATGAGAACTAAGCTCGGGTTGGTATTGAAACATATCACTGGAGGTGCATAGAAAGTAAATGGAGTGAATTATTTGACCAAACCACCACCGCCAACAAATGAATTCTACGATGAAGAGGATTATTATGCAATGATGAATTCTACTATGAAAGTCCAAGGCTCCAATTAGGAGAATTGGCGCCAAGATCAAGAAAATCAAGGTCGGAACTATGGGAATTACAATCGAGAGGGTCATTACGTTCAAGATGGAAACTACAACTGCGACAACAACTTCAACCGGGGTAACTATGACAATAGAAATGATCGGAATGGGACCTATGCTCCACCTGAAAATTGAGAAGTTGCTCCTAGGTATGGTGGAGGTAGTGTGGCGCGAGTTGAGTACATGTTACAAAAGATGATAAGGAGGTTCGAAGCTAGTGATGAGCACACCAAAGAGTTGAGAGGTGATTTGGCTAATATTGGGCAAAAGGTGGATGCACATGCAATCTCAATCAAGCATCTTGAGTTGCAAATGGCCCAATTGTCTTCTATTGTGAACCCATGTCAACCGAGTATTCTTCCTAGCAATACTGTCCAAAATCTGAAAAATGATGGACGTTGGATGACAGTCACTACTTGAGGGGGTAAGAAAACCATTGATCCACTTATGCCATCTGGTGTGGAAGATGTGTGAGAAAAGATGATGAGGTAGTGGAAGATAATGGTGAGTTGGTACATAAAGAGGTGAAACAAGCAGAGATACCCCAAAAGGTGATCCCCATTCAGAGACCACCACCACCATTTCCGCATAGATTGGTAAAGAATACCGAGGATGGTAAATACCGCTTTTCATTACTATGTTAAACAACTTTCCATCAATGTCCATTTGATAGAAGCTCTTGAACAAATGCCCAGTTATTCCAAGTTTATGAAAGATATGGTAACTAAGAAGAGATCGGTAAGTTTTGAGGATGATAACCGAAAGCAACATTGTAGTGCTATTGCTACAAGGTCTCTTGTGCAAAAGAAAGAAGATACGAGTGATTTTACTATTCTATGTATCATCGGGTTTTTACACTTGCTAAAGCACTATGTGATCTTGGTGCAAACATAAATCTCATGCCTCTCTATATTTCCAAGAAGTTGGGTTTGGGTGATCCAAAGCCCAGCACGATGCGGTTATTGATGGTCGATCGAACGGTGAAGAGGCCTATTGGGATACTCCACGATGTGTTAGTGAAGGTAGAGTCATTTATATTTCCGGTCGACTCTGTTATTCTTGATTGTGAGGTGGATTTGTAGGTGCCTATTATTCTTGGGAGGCAGTTCCTTGCTATTGGATGCGCCTTGGTTGACATGGAAAACGGACAGATCAAGTTTAGGTTAAACAGTGAAGAATCAACTTTTAACATTTGTAGGTCCACAAAGCAGAATGGCTAGCTCCAAACGGTATCTGCTATATCCTACAGGGTTGAGAGTACGTTTGAGGTACAAATAGAAGAGCGCCTTGGTGTTGAGGCACTAGCGGCAGTGATCTTGAATTTTGGGAGTGATGTTATTAAGGAGTATGGGTCATTGGTTGCGGCAATTGATCGAGGTGACTTTCAGTTTATACAAAAGAAATTAGAGTTATATATGAAGCATCGCGAGTCTCCAACAGCGAAACCATCTATTGAGGAGGCCCCTAAATTAGAGCTTAAGGCTCTACCACCCCATATGAGGTACATATGGAAAAGATGACACTTTGTAGGTAATAATTGCATCACATTTAAATGTGGAACAAGTAGAGTGTTAAGTAGAAGTGTTAAAAAGGTTCAAACAAGCCATTGGTTGTACTATTGCGGACATTATTGGGATCCCATCATGTATTTGTTCACACAAAATCCAACTTATGCCCAATCACAAACCAAGGTACGGGGTGAAATTCTCTAAATGTCGGACCAAGGATTTAGAGATACACAACTTATCACTTTGTATGAAAAACACTAGGAAAGAATGAGGTTGGTGACCGGATGAAAAGTTTGTATGGATTACCGGAAGTTGAATGCATGGAATGAAAAGGACCATTTTGGATAAGATGTTCGATAGACTTGTAGCAAAAGGGTGGTACTATTTTCTTGATGGTTATTCGGGTTACAATCAAATATCTATTGCACCGGTGGATTAAGAGAAAACCACCTTTACTTGCCCTTATGAGACATTCACATTCAAGAGGATGCCTTTAAGGTTGTGTAATGCACTTGCCACTTTTTAGAGATGTATGATGTCGATATTCTTCGATATGGTGGAGGACACTATTGAGGTGTTTATGGATTATTTTTCAGTTGTTGGCGACTCTTTTGAGCGTTGTTTGAGTCACTTGGCCAAGGTTCTCAAAAGGTGTGAAGATTGCAACCTTTTGCTAAACTGGGAGAAATGTCACTTCATGGTGAAAGAAAGTATTGTATTGGGCCATCACATATCAGAGAAAGGGATAGATATTGATCGAGCCAAAGTTGAGGTTATAAAAAGACTTCCTCCACCCATCCCTATAAAAGATGTGAGAAGTTTCCTTAGGAATGCGGGCTTCTACAGGAGGTTTATTAAATATTTCTCAAAAATTGCACATCATCTATGCAAGTTACTTGAGAAGGAATGTAAATTTTATTTTGATGAACCCTGTCTGAAGGCATTTGGAGAATTGAAGGCAAAGTTGGTGGCTGCGCCCATACAATTTCCCCAGATTGGAGTAAGCCATTTGAGGTAATTCTAGTGTGGCTGCTCTTGCTGCGGTGTTTGGACAAAGAAGGGATAAAATCCTTCACCCAATTTATTATGCTAGTAAGGCCCTAAATGAAGCACAAAAGAACTACACTGTGACTAAACAAGAGCTCCTTGCAGTAGTATTTGCTTTTGAAAATTTTGCTCCTATTTTCTTGGCACGAGATTTATAGTGCATACTAACCAATCCGCTTTGAGATATTTGATGGCAAATAAGGATGCGAAACCAAAGTTTATTACATGGGTACTACTATTGCAAGAGTTTGATTTTGAGGTGAAAGATAGAATAGGGATCGAAAATCAAGTTGCCGATGACTTGTCCATATTAGAGGATGAAGTAATGCGAGAGTTGGATGAAAAGGCTGAAATTGATGACACATTCCCTGATGAGCATGTATTGGCCGCTTCTCATGACTTGACCCCATGGTTTAGTGATTTTGCAAATTATCTGGCTAGTGATATAGTTCCATCAGACTTGTCCTTTCATCAGAGGAAAAAATTCATGCATGATGTGAAAAAGTTCTTTTGGAATGAGCCTTAATTATACCGGAGTTTCGCTGATGGGCTTACTCGCCATCGTGTGCCAGAAGTTGAGATGCTAAGTGTTTTGGAGGCATGCCATTCCTCGACTGTGGGTGCGCATCATAGTGGTATTCGAACTGCGCATAAGGTCTTACAGTGTGGGTACTATTGGCCCACCATCCACCAAGATGCTCATGATTTTGCCAAGGCATGTGATAGGTACCAAAGAGATGGAGGTACTTCAAGAAGGCAAGAGTTCCCTTTAAATCCCATTCTAGTGATTGAGTTATTTGATGTATGGGGCATTGATTTTATGGGCCCGTTTGTGAGATCTCATGGGATGAAATATATTCTTGTGGCGGTGGATTATGAGTCAAAATTGGTGGAATCCATAACACTTGTCAACAATGAAGGAAAGAGTGTCACCACGTTCTTGAAAAACAACATCTTCTCTATATTTGGCACACCTAGGGCCATTATTAGTTATGGGGGATCCCATTTTTGCAACAAGTTGTTCAAAGGGTTATTATAGAAATATGGGGTTCGCCACATTGTAGCCACTCCGTACCATCCGCAAATTAGTGGGCAAGTTGAGGTGTCCAACGGAGAAATCAAGCAGATCCTAACGAAAATGGTAAATGCTAATAGAACGGATTGGTATAGGAGGCTTGATGATGATCTTTGGTCTTACCAAACAACATACAAGACTCTCATAGGTATGTCTCCATACCAACTTGTATATGGTAAGGCTTGTCACTTGACGGTTGAGTTATAGCACAAGGCCATGTGGGCGATGCAAAAATTGAAGATGGATTGGAATGAAGCAGTAGAACAGAGACTTAATGGTTGAATGAGATTGATGAGTTTCTCCTAAAAGCACATGAAAGTTCAGCCCTCTACAAAGAGAAGATGAAGAAGTAGCATGACCAAAAGATTGAGAAGCGCAAATTTGTAGTTAGGGATTTTGTATTTCTGTTTAACTCTAGGCTGCGCTTGTTTCTGGGCAAACTCAAGTCCAAATGGACTGGTCCATTCTTGATCAGTAAAGTGTTCCTACATGGAGCGGTTGAGTTGGAAAACAAAGAGGGTGCAAGGTTCACGATCAACGGGCAGAGAATCAAGATCCGCCTAGGGCATGCTGAGAGTACCCACGAAACGGTTGAGGCATATTATCTTGATGAAGTCTGAGTAATCAAGGGTCTTGCGTCGTGCCGTGATGTTTAATCAAGCACTTTTTGGGAGGCAACCCGATGTGTATCCTCTATCCAACATTCGATTTTTCTTTTCTTTTGTAGGAATAGTTGCATTATTTTGTTTCGTGTTGATTTACTCATGTCATGTGTAATTTTCTTTTATAGTTTTTAGTCTGTTGTATAGAGTGTAGTTTAGGGTCCGTGTCTAAATAGTGTCCAGAAAACACAAAAAGAATGATTTAATGGGTTCTAGATGTGCCCAAACCACAAGAATTCTGCTGAAATTGGTATGGTGCACAGATCTACGAACCAATCAACGGGCCGTCGTTACATCGATGGACCATCGATGGTGCCCGTAGATCCCAGGTATGTTTTACAGTTTTTCCTAAGTAAGGGCACAATCGACAGGCCCATCTACGGACCGTCGATCCACTTACAGACCGTCGACGGGGTACCGTTAGTTCACTAAAACTAGTGACCCAACCCGACTGGCTATATAAAAAATACCCTTTCAGTTACTTCCCACACCTTTTCAAATTCCCAGCCCAACCGTTTCCTTCCCTCATCTCTTAACCCCACATTAACTCCCATAATCACACACTCCCATTTTCTTCAAATTTCCATTTCTCTCAAACTCCTAGAAATCCCAAACCCCTAGTCCCTCAGTTTCTCCTCCATTTATATTATTTCTCCGGTCGGTGTTTGAAGGTGGGCACGTAGGTTGGTGTTGCAGGATTACCCACTCACTTCACTCCACTAAAACTCTTAGGTATTTCATTCTTCTTTGCTCAATAAATTCTTGTTCATTTCCTTATGGAAACGACTAATTTGTATGTGGGTCTTTACTTAGAAACATAATTACATGATTAAACTTGTTACGAATTGAGTTCCTGTCCCTTAGAATAATAGAAAGTGAATGAGTTGGGGGTGGAATGTGCGTATAATCTAGTTGCTTGTTGTTTTTCCGACTTAGGGCTTGTTAATATCTTAGTATCCATGGTTGAAATTGACAAAATCAAAGCCCCAGGGATGACAAATTGGTCTTTTGTTTGTTATTGCATGTTGGGTGAACTAGTATGTGCTTGAACCTTTCAATTTGTGGGGTAAAACCAAGTCCCATATCCTGTATTTGACCAACAAAATGAGACCCTATTTACAGACCGTCGGTTGATCGATGGACCGTCGATGGTTCACCCTTGAAAATTGCTATCGATGGTACCCCCAAAAAGGTGGCGCCCGACGTAGTCACTAACTCCCAGTTTGATGAGGAGCGCATACTGATCGGCCACCGTCTGGGTGTGCGTATGGTTTTGAGGGAGAATCTGGCTCAGAGGAGGTCTTCGATTCTGAGTCATCCCATTCTACACGGTCAAATGAGGCTGCTGCCTCCGGTCCCAGATCACAGGGAGCCACTCCTCCTGCCGTGCCTTCCCTTCATGCCTCGTATTATGAGTCCCTGAGTTCGGAGTCTTGTTCGGCACCCCAGCATGCGGTCCCAACACCAGTTGCTGATGAACCCAACCGGTGGTGTGTAGATACACAAATTACAGTGATGCCAAGTTGTTGAACATCAAGGAGGTGATGACTCGAACGCTTACAGTTGAGAAGCGTGTTCTTACAGAGAGCCTACACACAGTCCCTGTAGTGCATGACATGTTTACCTACCACCGATTCGAGTGGATGGCCAGGAGTGTGGGTCCTTACAGTAAGGAGATGGTGTGAGAGTTCTACGCCTCTTACGTAGCGTATCTACGAGGATCTTTGGTCAGGCGGTCTAACCCTGCCAAACAGGCACCGCTCACCGATGTCCGAGTTTGAGGCTACCGGGTGGATATTTTGCCTCCTGCCATCCGTTGCTTTTATACGGTAAATCCACTGATGCTGCGCAGGTTCCCCTAACCCAAGAGTTCAACTACAAGTTGGACGTGGTCAAGGGTGGCCACTTTCAGCGGAGCAGAACTTAGAGAGTCCACCAAGAGGTGGATTTCATAGTGGCTCTCCGTTGATGGTGAGGGAGCGGACTGGGTGTTGGACCCAGAGGCCTTATCAAGAAGGCCAACCTCACTTTTGCAACCTAGTTCTTCTGGATGTTAGTCCGCCACCTCCTAACCCCCACTGCTACAGATAATATACTCACTTGGGATAGAGCGGTCTTGGTACCAGCTCTGGTAGCTGGGTTGGAGATCGATGTGGCACAGTTCTTGATATTCGTTATCTATGAGAGGTACTTTAAGTTCACTACCACTTACCCATTTCTATGTATGATTTTTTAGTTGTGAGGGATGCTTGAGTTATCATTTGGCAGATAGATGTCCTCTGTACTCTTACCGGGACAGTAGATATCGGTCTCATAAGGGAATGAGGCCAATTAGGCGTCACCACGGCGAGGGCCTAGGGTTGATGTGCAGCCGCTAGGTGAAAACTTGGCGGATACGGTTGAGCAATCCCAAGGGATTGATCACGCCAATTCAGAGCTTACTGATGTCACCCCGGCCGAGTCTTCCCCTGGAACAAGTAGGGAACCTAGTTCCTCCCGGTCAACCCCACCTTCAGCAACAGTGGTCCCGTTTCTAGGGACCAGAAGTTAGAGGCCCAGATGGACACCTTGCAGCACCATATCCATCCTTGGATGCAGAAATGTATTGTCGAGGCTGAGGACCGGATTGAGCAGAAGGTGGCACAGTAGAAAGAGCTGTAGATTCGGGCATTCCATCAGCGCCTAGATGCTTTCGAGCTCCGAGTCCTAGATCTTCCAGCCCCCACTATTAATCTGACTACTCTTCAACAGGCTGTGGCGAGTCTACGGGCTGATATGGACAACATCCTTGAGATGAGGGGTCCCAAGCCTAAGTCTACTCCAGTTGAGACAACAGAGGACACAATGCTTGCTGTGGTTTTCACCGCTCCACTGCGCCACCGCCTTAGCCTTAAGAACGTGCAAAGAGGCACAGTTCCAGTCGTACCATTGAGGGTGAGGATGCTCATGCTTAGAAGAAGGAGTGAACAGATTTGGAGGCTGCAAGGAGAGTGACATTGAGGAGGCCCGTCAAATGAGGGCTGGAGAGTTAGTTGCTGGGGTGTCTAGCTCCAGATTGGAGGTTGCTGAGAGGAGCACCACTGAGGGTGCAAATATTGTTGTGGGCACCACTGATGGTGTCCCTATTACTAAGGGAGTGGGGTAAATGGAAAGTGAGTGTTGCAATGAAGTTTGAGTAGCCCAACATATGATCCTCTCTTGGTGGTTTTCTCGCCTGTGTTCTTTTTCCCCAAGAGACTGATTACTTTACTATTGAATCGGCATGTGTAGTATCTTGTAAAAAGTATGAATATGAAATCTGATGTTTGATGGCTAGATATGAATGATTTCCCGTTCTACAGAGAATGCTTGCATGATTAGGCATAACGAATGTTGTATGTGTTGGCTCTACGCATGACATAGAGATGCACCACTACATGACCCTCAATCTAACACTCGAACTACGTGCCCAATAATCTGATAGGGTGATGAGGTTTCAAGAGAGTGTGAGGAAAGTTGATTGTTCCATTGTTGGTACCTAGATAAAACTTGCCTGGTTAGTCCTACAAAAAGAAATATATGTTACACATTTAGGAAATGATCATATGCCCTCATTGAAATTAGCCAATATTTAGCCTAAATAAAATAAAATCAAATGAAATTGATCCCTTCTTGATCCAACTATTTTGAGCCTACAATAGACCTTTCTTTTCTACCCCAATTCATCTTTCCTTGGAATAATGTGTTGACCCTGGTCCCTCCTTGGGCATGTGCACCTCA
The DNA here is from genome assembly GCF_036512215.1 of Solanum lycopersicum. Classification (NCBI taxonomy): domain Eukaryota; kingdom Viridiplantae; phylum Streptophyta; class Magnoliopsida; order Solanales; family Solanaceae; genus Solanum; species Solanum lycopersicum. The sequence continues at coordinate 11,030,938 of NC_090804.1, forward strand.
ACTTAGGCCAAAAGCATAAGTTGAGGGTGACGAGTTCAGAAACTGACCTCTTCTTGGCCCTGACTCAACCTTGGGTAATGTGCACGTCGACTCTATTATGAGTAATAACTCAAAAAGTGGGGATGAAAAGATCAATGTGGAAAAAGAAAAGAAATAGTGAATAATAAAAGTGACTCAGTCAAAGCCATTATCAAATAAAAAAATAAAATAAATAAAAGAGAAAAAGAGTGTTTAAGAAAGAGAAGTAAGAGTCATTTCCACAAAAGGAGAAAGAAAGGAGAAAACAAGGGAAAGAGTACAAGAAAAGGGAGAATAGGGCATAATAGACGATGAAAAAGGTATGACGCTTACCCGTAATGTCAACGAGGAAAACAAGTCACTAAAATATACTCATATGTATCAAACCTGACCCGGAGCCTTCGTTAAAAGCCAAGAAAGTCCTATCATAATCCTAAGAGTCTAATATGGATAACTTAAGCCGTGACAATAAAGTCAAGCCTATGGCGGCAAGTACCAACTAGGTGTGAAGTTGTTCTGAGTGTGAGTGTCGAATAATGATCCTTGTACTCAAATTTGAAATCAATGTGTGAAAAAGGAGGATATCTTTTGAAGTGAGGAACTAGTTGCATATTGGAAAGTTGGTACCTTAGTGAGAGATAAAAAAGTAGAGGAGTCGGTGCGTGGTAAGTCTGTGTCATGGTCTGATCTACATGAATGAGCTTAGTGAGCGCAAAAGTAAAGGCATGTACTAAAGCAATAAAAATTTGGGATTGATAGCGATATGATTGCAAAAGCTTAAAACAGGATACTTTTTTACAAGCTTTTGTGTTGATTCATAATGCGTTGCTGGAGGAAAAACAACAAATTTAAGTTTAGGGTGTTGATGTACCGTGGTTTCACGGTACTTTCAATGCTTTTCCTTAAGTTTAGTGTGTCTAGGGGCTTTTTGAAATAATTTTAATGTGTTTTATCTATGTTTTGCAGAAAAATTGTCCAAAACGGAAATGTAGAAGATTGTGCAGAAATCAGTGCAAAAGTGACCCACGAAGCCATTGACGGCCCATCGTCGACGGACCATAGGTAGTGATCGTCGACTGGAGATTCAAGCATTTGGAAGCGACTCGGGGAATTCTGAATAAGTGTGGGGCTACGGAAGGATCGACAGTCTGTCTACTAATCGACAAACCATCATGGAAAATCATTAATGAGATCAGATACTGCTCCAGTATCCGATGTTGAAGAAAATATAAGTATGGAACAACGATGAGCATCGACGGACCGTGTTGCTGGTCCGTCGATTGGATCAGAGAAGATGCAACGTGCAGGCTTTGAAAAAATGGTAAGTATGGAGTGACGGGGGGAGTCGAAGGTCCATTGTTTGATCGATGGACCGTCTGTGGGATCGTTGATTAAAGCGGTGATTTGGACAAAACTTTCCTTATTTTTAATCCTTTTTAATTTAGGACTCTTTTTATTATAAATAGCGTAAATAACCTTATTTTTGGGGTTGGATCTTTTTACAAATTTCATACTTTTGTTCTTGGAGATTTGCTTGGACAATTTATTAAAATTTCTGAATTTGTTATTGAAGACAATTGTGTGATTTCAAGTTGAATTTATGAATTTTCTTCCAATTTGTTAAAGTAAGTTCATGATTTCTTTTTCATCAAATATAATTTTTTTCTAAGCATGGGTAACTAAATCCACAACTAGGGTTGTGGGAACCATGGATGATTAACAAGATAAAACTAGCTAATTAACAATTCTTAATTAGTTTATTGCATGCATGGATAATTCTTTCGTCTAGAAGTCTTTTTAACGAGTGCACACGGTAGAACTCGCCTTACTGCTACTTGCCAGACCAAGAGTTAGTTAATAGGAAAATAATTATTCACATAGATTTAGTGGGTACTATCTAATAGGCTATTTTCAATGGTGCGAGGTAATAACTAAGCCAAACATCGAATATGATGCTTATATGAAGTAAAGGAAAGGTTTAGTAACTTAAACACACGTAGCCGACCAAGGTACGACGTGAAATCCTCTAAATTCTGGACCAAGGATTTAGAGATACAAAACTTATCACTTTGCATGGAAAACATTAGGAAAGAATTGTTATAGCTAGGGTTATGTCGTTATGTACCTATGGGGAACATGTACACCCTAGTTTCTCTCACAACTTGATAAACACCAACAATTTACTCTTGCTATTTGTTTGATTTCTAAACATTCAACACTTTTGTTTTACAACCCCCCCTTTAATTATTAGTTTTCGAAAAGGAATTGACTAAATAGAGGTAATCGTACATTAAAGGTAAGTCTAAATCATTTTCCTCGTGGTATTGACCCAACCTAATACTTGGGTTCTTTACTTGATACGACCACTTATACTTCTTTAGGGAAGTCTAATTTGGCCAAGGCCGACAAGAAGTCCTGTTATCCTCATCTCTATTCTAATTAAGGTTAAGTGTTCCTATAAATAATGAATAAATTGAATTTGGTTTGTTTCACAAAAGTGTATATATGCATGATAAAAAAATTTCCAAAAAAAAGGTTTCATATAAAAATGCTCTCTTGCTTGATATGAACTTATGTGAAATATATGTTTTGTCTTCTTGAGATTTTTTGTCTTGTGATGTTGTGTTGACAAGAATAGCATGGTAACTCTTTAATGTCATTTTTGAGCTCATGTTGATGTTGAGAAGGTAGTTCCTCATAATGTATTATGAAATGTTGAGCTTTTATGTGTGGTGACTTGAGTTGATATGAGTAATGTTATTAAAATATGTTGAATGGAGTTGTGAAGTACTCCTATGAGTTGTGACTCATTATATACATGTTTTTTGTTCGGTTGCTAGTATTGAGTCTATCCCTTCCATCCAAAAGATTTTAGTGTCATTCGGGGACGAATGTTCCTAAGGGGGTGATAATGTAATACTTCGAAAGTCTATGACCTTAATTAGAGATTCACATGTTTATTTAAGGTTATTAGCACTTTCATAAGGCCTAAAATAATGTTAATAAACCATTTAGGAAGTTTTGGAGTCAAGACATCAAGAAACGTCCATGACGTCCGGAAGCTAGTCTAATTTAACTAGTGGAACGTCCTTAGGTTTTGGGAAGGTTTATAGGTGTTGTATGAGGTCCAAAACATGTAAAATGATTTCAAATAGGTAAAACCTAGTATAGAGAATGAAAACGTCCAGGTTTGACCCCCCAAGGGTCGCCTTAGGGGTCCATGAAAGGACCTCAAACTCGGCTTGGCAAGCGGCCCATGCAGCAGCCAAAATACGCATAGAGGGAGTGAGTCCGCGTCGTGGACTTGGGTGGCTTTTGGTAAAATCTCAAGTTTGCATCGCGGGTAGGTAGAAGACTTCACTGTCTCGAAAAATAAATTAGAAAATCATGCGAGAACAGCTCTGCGTCGCGAACATGTTTCCCGACGAATATTTGGAATTTGGATTTGAAGTTTGACTTCATTAAATGGTCAACTTAAGTGAAGGGTCTTTGGGTATTTCATGGGGCAGAGAGGTATATATATTTATTTGCAATCAGTTTTCCCTCACATTTACACACTTAAATCAAATCCCCAAATCAAAACCCAAAAGCTCTAACCTCTCTCTACTTTCTCTCTCTATTCATCCTCTATTGAAGGAAGAAGAAAGCTTGAAGAAGAAGGTCCATTTATGTAGAAATTCACTTCAATTTCTTGGATTAATGTTTATTAATGTATGAGTTCTTCATTCTTGGGATTCCTTTCCCAAATATGTCCTCTCAAAGTTGATAATTAAATTACCTAATTCCAAGAGTTTTTCTATTCCAATGGGTTTTCCTCTAAACTTCAAATTGATGATTGATCTTGATTAATTGTGATTGCCTATGAATAATTAGTTAAATATTGATGCTTATTTGATACTAATTTATTGAATTTCATGTCTATCATGTTCCTTACCCAATTCCAAAATCTTGGGTCTTGATTGTAAATCGATAGGAATTGAAGTATGAATTGATCATTAGACTTGTTTTATTTATTCTAATTGATTCATGAACTGCCTAGAGTTATGTATTGTTGGAATTGGATCTGATTCTTGAAGAATTCATTATGAACCCTATTTCCCTTAACCCTAGGTTATGAATTGATGTTAATTGAATAGTAATGATGCAATCGACCTAGTTCTTGTGTTAGTTATTATTATTTGATGTTACTACACCTATTGTTGGATGTAATTGGTTGATTGATGGTAAGACCATGATGATGGCTATTGAAGGAGATTGACTTAGTCTTTATGATCCTAACCTTTACTTCAATTATGATGGCTTGTGATTGATGATGTAGTTCAATTGAAGCATGACTTGTGATTAGCCTAAATAGGTATTGGTATGATGATGAATTGAAATATCTTGACTATGTGATTGTGAGATTATGTTTAAGATGAAATGATATAAGATTGTTTATGAAGTACTTATGTGCCTTATTATGACATGATGACGAGGTTATGCAAATTTCACATGTGTGAATTTTAAAGAAAGGACAATACTCATACAATTCCTATTGAGCTATGATGATGATTATACAAGGGATAAACCTTATGACCTAACTCTAAGATATGATCATTAATAAAGGTATTAAAGACATTTCAAAAGGGACTCTATCTTAGCACCGAGTGAACTTGTAGGTGAGGGGTGACGCCTTCCCAAGGAGGGAAGGTAGAGTTCACCAAGGTTCTCACGGGATGGATAGCCTCATAGTCCAAAAAAGGCATAGAATGATGTTTCGATAACATCCCCCAAATTCCATAACGATGTTTCCACCATAGGAATACTAGTTAGTGGATCCACCTAGATGCTATGTTTATATTTGGTGCTACTTTGGCCGGTAGACCACCTTCTATTGGTGTAAGGTTTTATAACATCGAATTCTACACTTAGATCTTGTAGTCTATATCGGTTAAGGCAAATGTTCCCAAAGTAAAATAAATAATGGACTATACACTAACTATGATGACTTGAGAGGTTTAACTTAGCCTCAGTAGGGGTATGGGACAATACCTATGCCTTACACTAGGTTGCCTTGAAGGAATCCTTAGGAGGTTGTTATTGTGTTATTATATTGTATATGCTATGAATATGATGACTTCACATGTTGATGATCCTATATGTTGTTAGTTTCATTTATAAACATGCTAAATTGGTCTATTTTGCTAAATTTGAGAAGGATTACTCTTGATGTTGTGTTATGTGAAGTTAGACTTTACTTATGGTCCTTTATTTGGTTTACCTTATTAACTAGGGGTATGGGGCTTTACTTGGTCATTGCACTTGTAGGCTAAATGTCGTGTTGTGGTTAAGGGACTTGATTATGTTATGATATTATGAACTCTTATATGTATTGACTTATCAATACTTGATGATGTTGGATTTGTATGGTATATGGACTTTACTTAAGAGTTATGTGTTAATTGGTTTATATGGGTTCTTGGATGTTTATAATACTTTTCAAAGTAAACTAGCATGTTTTGAATAAGTATCCTCTTTTGCATGATTTTACTTTTTTATATGCATACACACATACTTAGTACAAGTGTGTACTAACCCCATGTTTATGTTTACTACAAATTGTAGGGTTCGGCTGTTAAGCTAAGTTGAAGGCCATTGAAGACTACTTGTACATTTCCCAAGTGTTTTGGTAGGTCTTCACTTTTCGAGGACAATGCCATTATCAAGACACTAATGTTTTTTTAGTTTTAAGACATATATTCTTTCCTTTTCATTGGAGACATTTGTTGTAATAACCTATATGTGGCTTCTATCATTGATGTATGGGCTATGTTTAATTGTTATACTCTTGTTTAGATGGTTATGATATGAGACATCCGTTTTAAGACAATAATGTATCTTATATATATATATATATATATATATATATATATATATATATATATATATATATATATATATATATATATATATATACACACATATATGTATATGTGTGTGTGTGTGTGCGTGTACGCGCACGCAATAAAAGTAGAAGACTATTTAATCTTCCTATACGAAGGGTCTATGTATACTCGTTATAAATATTAGTGTACGTAGAGGTCTATGTAAATCTCAATGTAGAAGTTAATTAAAGGTTTTAAATTTTTCACATTTTTAACATATGAATGTAATGATGTAAGCTAAGAGGCTAGTCTTAGTCCTCAAAGAGGACGACGACGCTGGTTACATCTAGGGGGTGCTCCCCGGATGTGGGACGTATGTAAACCAAAAATACACATTAGTTTGATAGGTAAAATTACCAAAGTACCATTATTTTAGAATTAATTTACAAAAAACAGACATGTTGAGAAGTGAAAACTCGGTTAAGAAGATCTTATCTTCTTTCTAGGTAATAGACAAAAGATGAAGCTTAGTCAAATGTGTTAAAACTTTCAAGCAATATAATCATTAATCATCTATTTCATCAAAAGAAAAAGAAAATTCAAATGAGTACAAGAAATCGATAGGCGGAGAAAACATTTAACAATAACAATAATTGTGAACGACAAACAAGTAGAAAAATATCTCTACAACATTGAAGTTTTTATCTCATGAAATCAAACAAATGAAATACTAACGGGCTTAAAGAAATAACATCAACCAACCACTATCGTCATTACTCTCCTTTTAGAACCCATCGTGTTCCGACAAATTCTCTATTTGGCTGAAAATTCTAACATTGAAACTTATTTTACTGTCAAAGTCATAAGTATATAATCTTACCTCAGCATTAGTTTATAGAAAAGAGTTTAATACAACCGAACATATTTGTCCATATACAAGTAAGATTTTATAAATAAATCAAATTTACACTATCTAGGATCTCCTTTATCTCAATGTGCAAATATGATCTCTAAATCTTTGTCACCTACAACTCTATTCTAAAATCTTAGTGTCTTATTTATTGTACATTTCTTTATCATCTTAGTTATCAGTCTAGGCACATTTCATATTACACTTTTAAATTAGAATATTAATGTGACTGAATAATATACATCTTCAGTGAATTTGTTCATCGTGTCAATCACTTAAAAAACTATCATTAACAACCAGCCATTAGCTCTCACTGTAAGAACTACTACAATAAGCAGCAAAGGCAGGCTGAAATAGACTATGACAAAGGAAGACCGAAGTGTATTCTCTACACACGTCTTCCATCTTTTCAATAGTCCATAGATTCTCTACTCGAGTGTGTACTATTTTCATCTTCAGATGCAACTTTTATCCATTTTATTTTTACTTGATAAAACCTATGGTAAGATGCACATAGATATGTTGATGAATATGAGGCCTCAACAAAATTAAAAAGTTTTTGAGAGGGTAGAGTGAAGCTTTTCCACGCTAAGAAATAGTCTCCAGTCCTTTATGTTCTTTTGATGCCCCCATAATTCCAACATGCTTAGAAGATTAAGTAAAGATGTTGTTTCATAGTAGTTATTATGATAAAATATAAGTTTTGAATTGAACTTCACTTACTTTGGTGAGATATCCTATTGTTTTTAATTCAGCTTCCAAGGATTAAGTGCAAGTAAGGGATTTTGTAGTCTTTTTGCAACCCGTATGAGGTGATAGTCGCACGTATGGTAAGAAGATAGGTTCGCGTGTGTACGTGTAGTGTGGTGTGGTGTGTCATACTTAGGTCTATCCACCGTATTTGTTCCGTATATTTTTTTCTGCAATAGTCAATTGACATCAAATAAAAAAGCGAAATCGTGCTATTTGATAAACACATGTACTACTAATTTGATCACTCCTTTATGTAGGTGTGTATTCTCCTGTATCTTAGTTTGTAGAGAACTGTTGGGCGTACAAAGATAAAATTTTATCCTTTTTCACACCAATTTATGAATTGATTCCAATGTTATTGATTTAATTTGACAACGAAGTATCTCACTGAGTTAGGTCCATGACATGAATATGTTGGAATGTATGCGTCGACTTATATAGATGGGACCAGATCCTCAATACAATTAAGTCAGAAAGAAAAGAAAAAATGCAGAATCGTAAAGATCGACGAGCAACTTTACGTGGCAACCTCCTTGCTCAAGGGAGGAAAACGACGACCTGTTCTCAATAGAACTTTTCAAACCACTTTCACTAATCTTATACAAGAAAAAGTAAAAGTCAGCTACAACAAAAGATTAGTCTTCTAATCTCCCTACTAAGTAATACTCCCTATTACTTAGCTGAGCCTAAGAAGATAAAAGCTCTCAAAAGTAAAAGCCTAAGTTACCCGTAACTTAAGCCCTTACAATGATTCACAGAGTGTTGAAATGTTTCTATCACTGTTTAAATGAATCCGACAATTTAAGAACAATTACAAGCAAACAAAATACAACAAATACAAAAAACAATGAAAGCACTTCGATCAGCTTCCTTGCTATTCATGAGGCTTGTATTTCTCTCTTTGAATGAATGAAGTTTGTTGTTGTTTGTTTGATATATACCAAGAAAAGTTATTACCCATCAAACAAACAACCTAGTCGTCACTTATTGGTGATGTGCCCTGTTGTTTCACCACTTTCTTGACGAAGAGAGCTTTTACAGCTGTCCAGCACTTTGAAGCCTGGACGAGTTTCATAATCCACAGAGGACCTGGTCCCTGCATTTGTGAGAAAATCATCAAAACATCTAAGAGCATAAACACTTATCAATTTCCACCGTTTTGATGATGAAATACAACCTTCATAACTCCTCACGTGAGTGTACAATCATTAATTCATATGACCATAAACAATAAGCATTTATCATATGACCAATGAAGTCTCCTTCACTCTATCAAGTCCCTTTGTTGAGTTGAGCAGAGTTCTTCCTTGAAGATGACTGTCTCTTTCTAAGCTTATGAATTTTTAGAGATAACACACAAATATACCTCACACTGAGTTTATCATTCATTTCATTGTTAGTGATCCCAATAACAAGGATATGATTCTTTGTTATATGTTTAAGTTTGTTAAATCATCAAAACTTAATATCAGCTCCGAACTAACATTTTCCTCCTTTTTAATGATAACAGACTTATTCACTAGTTCCCCCTATCAACAAGAACTCTTGGGATTACTGGAGTTTCATCATCCCGAATTTTTTAAACTCACCAAAACATTAACATAGCATTTTCCCCCTTTTTGATGATGAAAAACTTCTTTTCCCCCCTATCAACAGGACCAGGTCCTCTTCAGGTAGCTAGCATTTATTCCCCCTATCAGCATAACCATATCTCTTCAAGTAGCTACCATTGATTTCCCCTATCAACATGACCATATCTTTTTCCATCAGTTATGACACCGTTGATCTCATATCTTACCTTAAAAACTTTTCCCTCTTTTGACATCATAAAAAGGGTTAAAGTAGTAAACCAAGTTGACAAAAATGCAGTTCAAGAAAATTCATGGCCACTTGGGCAACACTAAGCATGAGTAAAAAGGCATAAAGTAATGAGACAAGTCAGTAGAAATAAGAATTTTTTCATCCATAAACAAAAGAGTAACCATCAAAGCGTTGCAAAAACATGATTACAAATGAAAACCAAAACAATGCCTAAAAAGCGGAATGAGGACTGACATAGAGAGGTAGCAAGAGAAGGGATGACTTAGAGTCAAGGGATCAAATGAATAGAATTAGTAGAGCATATCCCTTAGCATGGTATTTTAAGAATTCTCTCATGAAGTTCACATTCTTTGTTGCCTCGCCTTAATGTTGAACCTTTACGGTTGCCATTTTCTCCTTTTTTTTGGGTACCTAGTCCCTCTAATAGTGTTGTTTCAGAAGCAAAGCCTTTAGGAAAACCATTTCAGTATCCCTGTTAGCAAGAGCAACTATCATAAAATCCAATGCAAGTCTGAGTTTGTCATAATAGAAAGATTGGTAACACAAACTCACTCAAGGCCTCTGAGATGAATAGAGCACTAGTTATGGAACCAAGAAGAAAATTTCATTTCTATTTTTTTAAAACAGACACCTTCTTTTTCAGATTACCTTGAGTTCGAAGAATATCAACTTATCCCTTTTTGAACATCCTCTTTTCCACTTCTTCATTTTTTTTCTTGGAGGACCAGGTCCCTCTTCCAATAAGAATAAAGGGGTTAAAAATTTGAAGTGTGTTTTGACAGAAAAGAAAAGGGAATTTCAAAACACCCTGATATTTGGAAGGTAAAATGATTCTTTTAGGGAAATAGAAAGAAATATGAAATATATAAAAGTGAAAGGAAGTATCATTTTGGTACTCAAAAGATGAGACAACAATCAGATTCTTAAATGATAGACATGCAATTGCAATGGCTCTCATGAATAATTCAATCTACAATGTTAAGAATACTAACCTTCGAGAAATAACCAAGTCCCTCTGTGTAGTTTGAATGTCATTGCCTAGATCTATCCTGACCTCCCTTTTCCTTCAACATTTTTCCATGTGTGTATTCCTACAAAAGGTATAAAACTGAACTTGCTAAAACATACATAACTGAAAAACAAGGAAACCTGCTCCCTTTGCATAGTCATGAAAGAGTTAATTGCTTCAGGCAGGATCTATTCAAGAAGGTTTTAGCATTTCCATCATCAACTTTATTAATTCACCTAGATTTTATGAGCTTCAAGATGTTTCCTGATCCACAAGAGTTTAACCCATCAAGTTGCACTTGCTACATTCTTGCCTAAGTTGATGAAAGAGCAACTGAATTTTTGCCTTTTATTTTCACTTGATTGAGAGATCATCCTATAACATAATCCACTCTTGAGGTACTCTTTCCATCAGCTTGATACCCAACACAATCAATCAACACCATATATTCCAAATCAAAAAGTTTGTTGATGGACAGAATAGGATCAGGTCCCCTGTCTTCTTCAAATATCTTCAGATCCTACTAGCGACCTTCAAAAGTGATTTCTTTGTACATGAGTAGAGTATTTGAACCCACTTCATTAGCATCCATCTTCAAGTTAGTGTCCAAGAACGTACGAATTTTTTAGGCAACTAAAATATGAAACCTTTTCAGCAACTTCTTTCAACAAGTACTAGGTCCCTTCCTATGTTCAAATAGCAATTGCCCTGATCATATTCTATCTTCTTCTCTTCAACTAAGCCACTATGAGTACATACTTATTATTGACAAGTTGTACCTTACGTAAGCCTAGGGTGAAGATGTCATCCACTTGATGCTCCATTTTGCAAGACTCCATGATGACATCGCCCTTCTTTCTCATTGTCTTGACATCAAGTATGCTAAGCTATTTGAGCAACTCAATGATGTATTATTCTTGACAAACAAAGGTATCTTTTGAGATTTGCTTGATCTACAGCTCCAAGAAGATATTCAATTCTTCCATTATGCTTATGAGTTAAATAGAAATAAACTCTTCACACAACACCTCAAAGATTGCCTCAAAGATGACATCATGAATATGTACCTGAATAATAAGCAATTGCTTTCATATTGAATTCAAAGAGAGGGGTTTTTGACAATTTTACCTCTCTTAAAGCCATTATTAAAGAGAAACTTGGAAACCTAATTAGCTTGTTGGGGAACCGACAGTCAGAATTTGCTTCTTTCAAATTGAGCTTGATCATCTTCTTCATTCTCACCTTTATAATTCACATTATCAGTTTGGACAACATCATCTTTGTTCAGCGATGTCTAGAGGACTGGGTCCCTCATCAGGTACATCATCTGCATTGGCTTCCTTGAGATTGTTGGGTTCATGAAGAGGATGTGCTTCAGCAAGCTTATTGTTTAGATCATCTCTCCAAATCTGAAACATCTCTTCCATCTCAAATTTTTCTTTGTTTTGCAACTTGCTTCTCATTTCTTCAAAACATATCAAAAAAATCACATGAACATCTTTTTCAATGCACACAAATTTGACACACCAGATAAGACTTGTTGGAGGAAGAGTATCCCACAAATACACTTTCAACATCATTGAGATTACACTTTTCAATATCACCATTTCGTTCACAAAACATGGACTATTAACCATTTCAGCTTGAAGGTCCTTTGGAATATTAACTACCTGCATATTTCACTTAAAGAGCAGTTTGATATTCTTCTCTTTCACACCATTGTCACAATGTTTGTCATCTGTAAACTTCATTTTGTGCAGACACTTGAATTACACCTCAGCATTCTAACCTTGAGCATTAAGTTCAGTGAGACTGTCACAATGAGTAGTAAATAAATCAGCAATATACATGTTCATGCATCTCTTTTCTATCAAGATCATCTCCCGAGAGAGCAAGTTATGGCCACACATTCTTTCTGATAAGAACTTAACTTTATTTCACTCATCACAGATCTGTGAAACACTTAAATATAGTACTTCCACTATTTGTAAACTACATATCCTAAATAGTGTGTTCCATAGATTTCCTAAACATATCTTTCCAAAAAAAATGCCCTTTCTTGCCAACGCCAAATAAGACATCTCCACCTTGAAGTGCCTGGAGAGAGAGGATGTTTTTTTTTTCTTTTCAGTTTTCCGAGCCATGTTCTTGGAACATCTCTTATTCATGAACTACCACTGACTGCTGCTACTTCCTCTCACCTCCATACCATATCACTTGTTATCCTTGGGAACTCACTTTATTTAGAGTTCCCAATAAGCAAATAATGGGTTGACAAGAAAATCTTTTTACCAGTGAGGCAGACTGATTTCTTCAACTTAGGACCATGAGTAGGAACAGGTCCCTTCTTCAGCCTATTCCGCTGTATGGAATAGTTTGACGAAATTTCTTCAATTTTTTTCAATATTGGATAATCTTTCGTAAGATGTCCATCTTGACCACAATTCACACATAACACATTATCAGCATCAAGAATAGATTTGTTGTGAGGATCGAATAAGGAATCTATCGTGTCATGTCCCAACCCTCTTCTATTGTTGTTGCCTCGACCAATCATATTTGTACGAATCTTAGAGGTATTTGTCCATTTGAGGGATTTTTCCAGTTCCTCTTTTACAAGGACCAGGTCCTCTCTAACTCAAGATTTCCTTTTAACGCCAATTTAGTCTTGATTTCAGCAGTGTGAAGCTTATTCTCAAGCTCCAACTTCAAGTTGATTTCCTCGTTCTTTCCTTTAAAAGTTGTATTAGTTACCCCTTTCATCTCTTCCTTCAATTCTAGATTTTCAGCTTCTAGAACAACCATTTGACTTTAAATATCAAATATTTGGGTAACTAATGCAATTTTTTCATCTTGAGAGATGTCTATACTGTTGTTTATGAGATCCTTCTCACTTGTCAGCTCACTTATCAAATCAAGTAATACAATAGCTAGCTTTCTCAACTTTCTAGTAGAAAATGTATTCAAGTTTTGCTTGAACTAAGATACAGTTACCTTTTCATCAGCATCTTCCTTGAAGAATTTTCCAAGACTTCCAGAGCTTTCTTCACCACCCGATCAGCATTATCCTTTCCCCACTTATGACGGATGACGTTTTCATTTTCTGTTCTATTGGAGTTTCATTCTTCTTGAAACCTTCTATGTCTTTTGACTATTCTTTGAAACCTTTTAGTCAAATAACTCATATCTTTTTTGTCTTCAGAAGTATCATTTTGAGAAACCTTTAATTCTACAGACTTCTCCTTTTTTCTGTCTATTTCATCATACTCTCTTCTACACTTACGAACCTCTTGAGTTAACCATCTTTTCTTCATGTTCCTTGTAGGAATGTGAGTACCATCAAGAACCAAGTCCCGCAGCTCACTATCCTTCACCATGATATAATTGTGTAGCCTGTTCTTCCACCATCGATAGCACTTAGGTTGAAATGAGGACATATGGTGGAGTTACCTTCTTCTATACTAGGTGAGGACTCCATTCCATCATTATCTGTTCTTATATTGTTAACCATAAAGAGAATCCAATGCTCTGATACCAATTATTGAAATGTATGTGTAAACTTATATAGATGGGACCAGGTCCTCAATACAATAAAGTCAGACAGTAAAGAACAAATGCAGAAATGTAAATATTGACAAGCAACTTTACGTGGAAACCTCGTTTCTCAAGGGAGGAAAACCATGACTTGTTCTCAACAGGACTTTTCAAATCACTTTCACTAATCTTCAACAAGCAAAAGTGAAGGTCGATTACAACAAGAGATTAGCCTGCTAATCTCCCCACTATTACCTCTCACTGTAACAACCATTCCATAAAGAAGCAAAGGCAGGCTGAAAAATACTATGACACAAGAAGACCAAAATGTATTCTCTACACACGTCTTCCATCTTTTCAATAGTCCACAGATTCTCTACTCAAGTGCGTACTAGTTTCATCTTCAGATGCAACTTTTATCCAATTTATTTTTACTTGATAAAACCTATGGTAAGATGCAAACAGATATGTTGATAAAATATGAGTCCTCAACAAAATCAGAAGTTTTTTGAGATGGTAGAGTGAAGCATTTCCACACTAAGAAATAGTCTCCAGTCCTTTATGTTCTTTTGATGCCCCACATAACTCCAACATGCTTAGGAGATTGAGTAAAGGTGTTGTTACATAGTAGTTATGATGATAAAATATAATTTTTAAATTGAACTTCACTTACTTTGGTGAGATATCCTATTGCTTTTAATTCAGCTTCCAAGGATTAAGTGCAAGTAAAGGATTTTGTAGTCTTTGTGCAAACCGTATAAGGTGAGAGTTTCATGTATGGTAAGAAGGGATGCTCGCGTCAGTACCTGTAGTGTGGTGTGGAGTGTCATAAATAGGTCTGTCTACCCATATTTTTCTGTACACTTTTTTTCTGCAGTAATCAATTGACATCAAATAAAAGACCAAAATCGTGCTATCCTACTTCTTTAGTCTTGCTGACAACTTTTCTCCTTGTCTAGCGGCTATTTGATATACATATGTACTACTAATTTGATAACTCTTTTATATAGGTGTGTATTCTCTTGTATATTAGTTTGTAGAGAACTGTTGGATATACAAAGATAAAATTTTATCCTTTTTCACACCAATTTACAAATTGATTCCGAAGTTATTGATTAAATTTGATAACGAAGTATCTCACTGAGTTATATCCATGATATTAATCTTTTGGAATTTATGCGTCGACTTATATAGATGGGACCAGGTCATCAACACAGTAAAGTAAGAAAGTAAAGCACAAATGCGGAAACGTAAAGATTGACAACCAACTTTACGTGGAAACCTCTTTGCTCAAGGGAAGAAAACCACGTCCTGTTCTCAACAGTACTTTTCAAACCACTTTCACTAATCATCAACAAGCAAAAGTTAAAGTCGGTTACAACAAAAGGTTAGTCTGGTAATATCTCCACTAAGTAATACTCCATATTACTTAGCTGAACATGAGAAGATAAAACACTGCTCTCAATAGTAAAAGCCTAATTTACCCGTAACCCAAGACCTTACAATAATTCACCCAAGGTTGAAACGTTTCTATCACAGTTGAAACGAATCCTACAATTTAAGAACAATTACAAGCAAATAAAATACAACAAACACAAAAAGCAATGAAAGCACTCGATCAGTTCTTGAGGCTTAAATTTCTCTCATTGAATGAATGAATGAAGTTTGTTGTTGTTTGTTTGATATATACCAAGAAAAGTTATTACCCATCAAACAAACAACCTGGTCTTCCCTTATTGGTGAAGTACCCTTATGCTTCACCAACTTTCCTACGAAGACAGCTTTTACAACTGTCCAGCACTTTGAAGCTTGATCGAGTTTCATACTCTACAGAGGACCAGGTCCCTGCATTTGTGAGAAGATCATCAAAACATCTAAGAGAATAATATCAATTTCCACTTTTTTGATTATGACATACAACCTGCATAACTCCTTATGTGAGTGTACAATCATTCAATCATATGACCATAAACAATAAGCAGTATTCATATGGCCAATGAACTCTCCTTCACTCTATCAAATCCCTTTTTTGAGTTGAGCAGATTTCTTCCTTAAAGATGGCTTACAGTTTGTAAGATAATGAATTTTTAGATAGGAGAAAATCCAAATTTAGTTTGCCGAATATTGAGTTTGTCTTATGTATTTAGAGATTATATCAAATACGCACAAACTCCTTGGGACCGCTCATTGGCTGAGAGTCTGCCATTCTGGAAGGACGAACACCTACCACATTAGAAGTGGAAGATTTTCTGACAACTCTCTTGTCGTCCTTTCATATACGCAGTCTTACAGGGACCAGGCCGGTCTCTTGCAAACTTCTTTATGAATTCTTGAAAGTCTTGTTGGCTGACTTTCTTCTTTGAGTGAATGTATTTAATATGGTGTTTGTCGTGTTGAAAATATCAAACATAAAGAGCCTTTATACGTTGGACAAACACTCTCGTCCATTCTGATTGGTGTAGTACAATAATGCCTCACCAATCTCTGACATGACAACTTTAAAGTTGTACCCCATTATAGATCCGGATGAGCGAACTCAGACAGGGACCAGGTCCCTTCATTTGTGAGGATCATCAAAACACCAAGAGTATAACATTTCCCACTTTTTAATAATAACACACAAATATACCTCACACTAAGTTTATCATTGATTTCACTGTCAGCAATCCCAATAACAAAGATCTTGTTCCTTATTAAATGTTTAAGTTTGTTAAGTCATCAAAACTTAATATCAGCTCCGAACTAAAAAAATCTTCCTATATAGTTTTTAGTAAGAAAGATGATATGCTTCAAAATATGTACATACTTAAAATCAAATTTAATTTATATTCTTTACTTTTAGATGTCTGCATTTTACATAAAAAATGGTGTTGCTCTGTTTTCCAAACATCTGTATTCCTCTTAAATAAAATAGTTCGGATAAAGAACAAACAAATATTCTCCACATTTCTTTCTTGCATAAAAAAATAGTTCACTTTGAACCTAAATTCATTTTCCCTCTTCTTCCACAGGTACGTTGACTACACTAGAAAGAGTCCAAAATGCAGCAATACGTAAATAGTGTAAATATCTAGTGCAAATAGTAAGAATACAGCTACAAATAAAATGATTGTCAACTATATATATTAAATCTCTATATACGTCTATGTGCATTTATCCTTCTTATATATGTCTATATGTGAACATCCACCTTATAAAAATATATTAAGCACGAGCCATATCTACCTAGTATTACAAACAAAGGACCAAAAAGTTACTAAACAACGAAGCTAAAAAAAAGACCAAAAAATATGTGGCTATGGTGGGTGCGCACACAACCTAGCCTAGGAAATTTTAGCAAAATACTAACTATACTACATTTTTCTTCCATCCTAGTGTCACTTATAATATATACTAGAAAGAGATGATCCATATTAAGTTTTTTTAAAAAATTTTAACGTCGAATTGAACAAAAGAAATTTGATGAATCTAAGGTGTTATTTGTTATGCAAAATATTGATTTTTCTATATTTGATCAGTTAATGTGATTCACAATAATAATTGAGGAACATATATTAATTTATTTGATAGTACATACTAAGGGGAGCCTAGTTTACAAAAGAGATCAATGTCAAAAATACATCTAAACTATTCACTTTTTTTAGTTTCATACCTTAACTATTGAGAGTGTGAGTTTCATACCTAAAGTATCACTTTTTTAGTTTGAGAAACATACCTCAGTGGTGTGTGTAATACACTCTCTCTCTTTATTTGAGAGGAAGTGATGGCGTGGTAAGAAAAATATTTTACATTTTATTTTATAAAGAAAATACTATTTTTTTATAATAGTTTTTAAATTTTTAATTTTAACTAATACTAACAACTTATTTAATTTTTGTCAAGGTTGAATGTTTTGTCCACGTGGAGTGCAATATGGAAATTCTTTAAAATAAAAGAGAGAGTGTATTACAATACCATGATGAGAGTGATATAAAGAGAGAAGTGTGTTTCTTAAACTAAAAAGTGATAGAGTTTAGGTATGAAACTCAAAAAAAGTATTATTTAGGCGTGTTTTTGACACTTAACCAAAAAATAGAGACCCGTTACACAAAAGAAGGTTGAGACTAAAGTAAATCACAATCACTTAAAATGATTAATAATCAAAATGAATAGAATTATGGTCAGTTTCAATCTTAATCTCACCTTCTATATTACATGTTAGAGATCTCAATCTTATGTATAAATATCTCAACCTTAACCTCAGGATGGAGCAAATTTTGTTATTTGTATATTATTGGCACCAACTATCTTACATAACTCAAGTTGATTAACAATACTTTTTTTTTCTGAAATCTCAAAATAAACTCATGAAGTAAAATCATAAGAAATGTTAGAAATTATCACCTTGAGAAACTTGGTCCTTTTATCAATCTACTTTCTTATATTGTTACTGAATAATTCTAATTGATTGCCTATGATGTAACCAAAGTATCATTAATAATGACATCACAAGAAACATAGTTAATCCAAGTCTTATATACCCGTTATAATATGAATACAATTGAAATAAAGACAAAAGAACAATAAATCAAATTGAGGTAATTAATAGAAACAAAAATAGATTAATGCCTATTGATTCTCCAAATTCGGGTGATAAAGACCTTTGAAGAACTGTGATGAAAAATAAGATTGATAGAAGAAATTTTGAGGTCATGTGTATTTAGATAAATTCACGTAGTTATTGTATTGGTCAGAATACCATAGGTACAAAACTTGTGAGTTCTTGTTCTTACTCCTTTAAAAGTCAAACCACGTGTCTACTACAAATTGATGTAAGAAACGTATGCAATCCATAAATACACATTAGTTTGACAAGTAAAATTATCAAAATGCCCTTAGTTAAAAATGAATTGAAAAAAAAAGACATGTTGAAAAATAAAAATTGTCTCTTCTAATATAGATTGATAAATATACACCCTCTATGCTTGTGTCACGTGACATTCCTTTCCGCTTCCTAAATTTTCCCTGTTCACAAGAAACATATGATCACTAGAAGTTATAAAATTTTAATAGTCTTCTTATACATACAACTGAAAATTTTTAGAGAAGTTCTATATGTTATATGTATACCGCGATTTTCTATGAAGTTTCAATATCATAAAAGAGGGTGAATCGATATTTAGAATTAGAGATTTTGATAAATGTTACAAATCCTCTCAAATATATGTAATAACATTTAGTGACGTTTATAAATGCATGTGACACTTGATTGTGAAATTATCACAACCCACCTCTAGAATTGGTGATGAGTCAAAGATTTTGGACTAGTTCAATATTCTAGTTCACAAAAGTATGTCCTCCTTGTCCATTTATGTTCTTTACTCATAAAAATGTATTTGTATTTCAATTATAAAAGAATAAGGATGGCATGGAGCTAAAAGAGAGAGAAAGAAGCCAAAAACATAAAAAAAATAGGGAGAAGGCGACGATAAGGATTGCCAAAGTTGATTCGGTGCGTCGCCGAATTGAATAAATGTTGTCAACTGTTATACTTTTAAAACCCCCAACTTCATATCAAGTTGGCGATGAAGATGAAAAATCTGTTGAGATTGCCAAAAGTGACAGACACTTGAAAGGTAACTCAGACTGGGTAAGCTAAATTGACGATGGAAATGACAATTTGGTGTATCACCGATCAATTTAGAGGCCTCGACTATGCTCACTGATTATACCCTAAGCAGGAATTCTGTGAACATATAAATAGATCTTTCAATAGAGAAAATGTAACCTTTATACTATTTTTATTTTTTGAGTACTCTAAAAACCGTTTCTATTCAGGAAGAACTTGTACGAAGATTTGAGAGAAGCTTCTTGAGATTGAAGGTCTTCAGGATTTGATTTTTAGGATTTCAGTTCAGGTAGCAATGATAAGTAATAATTTTGGTATTATTCTCTTACCTTTTATCATGAGTAGCTAAATCTCCTTATTCTTGAGGTTGTGCACTGTATGGATGATTAATTAACAATTAGTTGTTGTTTAATTACTCATTAAATGTTAATTTGATATTGGTTCAATTGTCTCTTTATGTTTTCATCTATAATTTGGTGGCGCAGACTCTTATTTATTTTGGATTTCTAACATTTCTTGTGAAAGATCTTTAGAGTGTAAAGAGTTGATTGATAATGAGTCAATTAACTTATTTTGATAGATGAAGAATGAAATAAGCTTGGTTGAATTAAATTCATAGATTGATTTTAGTTTTATACATATTAGGGTTTAATAAAACACACATGATTAATAAGTAGTTATCATTACCTTAAATCTAGCTTACACATTGACAATCAACTCCTTTATTGAAAAATTATAGTCCATACAAGCACACTCCTAAGAGTCTCCAATTTCGTGTGATAAATAGATGTTTTAAGCTTTGTGATTGAGAACTTGTTTCAATCAATCAAACGTTCTGAATTCGTATCTTAATTGTTACTTAATCCTCCCCCTTCCCCCTAATTTACTTTCATGCATAAATTATGTCTACCCCAACTCACTGTTGGATTTTAGAAATTTTCATGAATATGAGACTTTGTTGGACTAGTATTTTATTGTTGTTTACTAATACCTATTTCTTGTTTTTTTTAAATCTATAGGTGACTACATGAGTTCTCAAAGGAGTCATACTGTCAATTATGATGAGCAGTTTACTGATGAGGATCAATTGAGAGATGCGGGTCGAGCTAGCACCATATGTCTACCACCAACCATGGGAAACACCGCCTTTCATATCAACAGACCTATGTTACATTTAATTTCTTTAAATGAAATGACTCTATGGAGGAAAAGATCACGAAGATCCACACAATCATCTCAAAAACTTTATTGATATGTGTTGTTCTTTAACTTTGAAAACATAAGGCAAGAATCGATTCATATGAGGTTATTTTCTTTCTCACTCACGGGAGAGTTTACAACTTGGTTGGCTGAGTTTACGGATGGATCTATCACATCTTGTATTACATGTATATTCTTCCCACCTTCTCGAATGTTGCAACTCTCAGATGTGATAACAAACTTTCATCAAAATGTTGGTGAACCTCTTCATGAGGCTTGATTGCATTTTCGGAAATAGATACTCGAGTGTCCAATTTATGGTTTTCCAGATGCATTACTTTTGAAAGTTTTCTATAAGGTAATAGATCAAATAAACAAAAATATTGCCAATAATATTGTCGGCGGTACTACCATGACTCAAACTTTTGGTCTAATCACATTTGTTTTTCTTGATTGGATGGCGAAGACAAATCGAGTTTGGCATACTAGAGAGGTCAAAGTAGCAAAGGGTGTTGCTTCCTCTTCGTCTATTACCAATGAACAAAGGTTGAAGGATAAAGAGAGCGATGAAAACATTGGCAGGATGATAACACAAATGAACCTCTTGACTAAACATGTGACGAGAGGTGGTTCAAAAAGTGTGAATGCAGTAGAAAACAAGTGGAAGTAAAAGTTATTAAGTTGATAAATTTGAGGCGAAGTTTTTTTTCAATCAAACCAAGTGTGTGGGGAGGGGAGGGGTTCTTTTCCTACATTCCAAAGGGTTGTTTTAATTTATTATTTTGTTCCTGCTAGATTATTAAGGTGTATAGTTAGAATTTTTGATATTGTTATGTTCTTATAAACCTTAACTATCATTTATTTCCTTGCTTTTCATTATGCATTTTCTTTTCAAGATCAATTAGCCTATGATGCCTACTGGGTACCTGCTATTTTGGTACTCATGTTACATTTTGAATCTATTTTTCCTAATGCAGATCCGAGCGCCAACTTACAATGATAAATTTTATAATGCAATAGGGGCTTTCAAATATATAGGTTGACCTGATGGCATCCTAGTTTGACTCATCACCGTCTGTACATAGTTTTTTCTAGTCTTTTGTATCCAAGACAAATTTGTACTTGTTTTGTTTTTTTTGCAGATTGTACTCATTTTAGTAGCTTTGTACCTTCACACTAGGTTGTGCATTGGATTTGTATCTTTGCATATATCTATGTCATTTCATTGTTTCTATTATTTATTCCTTTTTATTGTTTTTGTCTTCTTGTCGTTTGTTGATTCTTCCCAAAATGCATGTTACTTGTCGTTGTGGATATGATATGGCTTAACTATCGGTTGGTTTTGGTAGTTGTCATCATGACTTAAGTTTTTGGGTCATAACCTGAACACTTTTTTCAGAGACTTAATACTTTTCTTATTTTTATTATGTTTAGATATTTTGTAGTTTGTTAGATAAATTTATTGTAAATAGCTCAATTTTGTAATTTAGATGTTGTTTTAACGATGTTTAGCTTTTGTATGTGTGTGTGTGTGTGTGTATATATATATATGTATGTATGTATGTATGTATGTATATATATATATATATATATATATATATATATATATATATATATGTATGTATGTATGTATGTATGTATGTATATATATATATACATACATACATACATACATACATATATATATATATATATATATATGTATGTATGTATGTATGTGTGTATATATATATATATATATATATATATATATATATATATATATATAGAGAGAGAGAGAGAGAGAGAGAGAGAGAGAGAGTCATATTTAATAGTCTTTCTGAGTTTCTTTTCCGACCTTGTAGTATATTTGAAACCATTTGCCATATTTCATTGTTGGGGGGGGGGGCATTCTTATGTTCTCATTTCTTCAACATTTATTATTTCAAGATATCGCTAATAATCTTGGGTTTTTGCTTGCCTAATAGGGGTTATGAGAAGGTGCCATTATAATTCGATTTCATATCCTGACATAAAAACATGAAAAATACAAGCAAAAACTACCTTTAAAAGTTATAAATTAAATTGTGTATCCCATTTATGACTTCTAAGTAGTTAATCTTATCAATTGAATAAAAAATGTTCTTATTGGTAAAAAAAATATCATCTAATTTAGTGGTATCTTGACTTTGTTTTAGACTTTGATGAGTAGAATTAACTAGATCATATTGCTTTCAATTTAGTAGTATCATCTAATTTAGTGGAAAACTTTCATCCTTGGTGGCTACTATTTATTTTTTTTATTAAGGATTTTTTTTGTAGAACTGAAAAGTGAATTGGTGTGGAATCAAAGATTCTCAATCCTAATTTCAAATTTCTCAGTTTTCAGTGAAAATTTTCTACAATTCATATTAATTACTGAAAGTACTTTTATTAGTATTTCTAGTTTTTTCTCAAATAATTAATATATTTTATTTATTCATTCAAAAAATCTATATAATTCATTTTCTCCCATATCATACTCTTTCTTTTCAAATGTTCTCCTTCTCGTTTCTCACCACCCGTAAGACAAAACCATCGCCGGCATAATTCTTGCTGGAAAGTATGGTCAGTACAGATCTGTACCAGATCTGGCCAATAAAGATCAAATTGAGCAACGTCCAACTATTTCTGGCGTCTTCCAGTGATTTTGGGGGATCTCCAGGAATCTGACAACATACACTCCAATAAATACCAGATATGGAAACATCCATCCAATTCTGGCGTCTTCCAACAATTTTTGGTGACTTGCGATGACATCCAACAATTCCGATGACTTCCAAATTTAGGTTTGTTGCTATTTTTAAACCTCTTGGTACTACCAAGTGTAACTCAATGTTCTCTTGATCTTTGTCTTTGTAGAATGTATTAGCGACTCTATGCATTAACCTACATTTATCCTATTTGGAATTCAGATGCATATTTGTTATTGAATGCCTGTGAATGTCAGAATCTTCCACTGAATTGTTTCCATAGTATAATATGAGTACAACTGGTGCTACTTTATCATTGTGTATTTACATAATTCTGTATTTCTTCTTGTCAGCTTAGTTTAGCCTTAGTGGCCCTAGTAAGAGATGATAAAATATGGTCTTATCAAAGGTTGGGGTCAGGGTCGGGAATGTGATTAAGGGGGATGCAAGGTTGATATTAGGGTCTTAAAACATAGGGAATTTTTTCATGAAGTCCTTTGAGTTAGTGAAAATCCTGAAGAAGAGGAAGATCAATATAGCTTACATTCAAGAGACTAGATGGATAGGTTCTAAAGCTTGGGATGTGGATGGGTTCATACTTGGTTACTCAAGAAGTCTGAGGCCTATAGGGAGCAAGTGGTAGATTTCAGAGGATAAAAAATAGATTTTTGGAGATCAAGCTAGTCATTTGAGGGCTAATATTGATGTAGTTAGTGCATATGCTCCACATTCAGTCTTAGACAAAGAGGTAAATACATGTTTTTGGGAAGGATTGGATGAGATTTTGGGAGGGTTTTTTGAATCATCGAGAAGGTTTTCATTGCCAGAGATTTCAATATACACATTGGTATCTCCTAGTGGTTTTGATGATGTATGGAGGCATTGGTTTTAGGCCTAGTAACTATGGTAGAACCTCGCTCATGGATTTTGCTAGAGCTTTTCAGTTGGTGATAGCTAAGTTGTGTATCAAAGAAGGTTGAACACTTGCTTACCTTTCGTAATGTGCTGGTTAATTCACATATCTATTGCTTGCTTATAGGGAAAGTCAATAGAGAACTTCATATAGATTGTGAAGTTATTTTGGGTGAAAATATTACTTCTCAACATAAGCTTTTGGTTATGGACATGGAGATTCAGCAATAAAAAATAAAGAAGAAGTTATATGTAAGGCATATGAATAAATAGGGGAGGGGGTTTGTCTGTAGGATAAAATAGCAAGCTAGTTGTAATAGGGAAAAGTTAGAGTGGTGTTTGGGGTGTTAAAGGGTAACTTTGGTGGACACCGAGGGTATTGATTGTGGAATGGAGAAGTTACAAAGTTGAAGCCAAAAATGGTTAAATGCGAGTCAACGACATGGATGAGGAAAAAAAGTGGGCAAATTGAGAAATATGTATAGTGGAAAGGACAAAGGCTAAGTAATCAGTTGCTATAGCTAAGACAAAATCTTTGTAAAGATGGTATGTTAAACTAGGAGACAAAGGTGGAGATAAAAATTTCTACATGTTTACGAAGGAAAGTGATAGAAGGCTTGAGACTTGACTTGGATCAAGTGAAGTATATCAAGGATGAAGAAGGCAAGGTTCTAATGAAGGAGATCCTTATTAAGAAATTATGGCTATCATACTTTCATAAATATTGAATAAACACGGTGACGAACATATTGCGTTGGGTGATTTGGAGATTTATAAGAGACATTTTGTGTTTATGGGTATTGTAGGCTTATTAAAGTTGAAGAGATGAAATTTGATATTACTAGGATGACCAACGGTAAAGAGAGAGGTGAAATGTGATATAAGTAGGAGTACCAATGGTAAAGAGACATGTCCATATGATATCCCAATAGAGTTTTGGAAGAGCATGGATAGATAGGTTAGGAATGGTTGACTAGCTTGTTCAATGTCTTTTTAAGACGGCTAAGATGCTCGATGAAAGGAGGTAAATTACAATGGTTCCATTGTAAAAGAAAAATTATGATATAAGAAATTACAACATATATAGGGATATAAAATTGTTAAGTCACATTACGAATGTATGGGAGAGATTAAGATGAGTGTCAGAAAGGGTGACTCTATCTCCAAGAATCATTTTGTAATCCTGACCAGGCGTTCGACCATAGAATCCACCCATATTGTAAGGAGGTTGATGAAAAAATATATATCAAGAAAAGAAGAGAGACTTATATATGGTGTTTATTGACCTTGAGATTGCCTATGATAAAGTACCGAGATACGTCTTGTGATGTCTTGAGAGAAGAAGTGTGTTGATGCCTTAATTTATAATGTTAAAGGATACATATGAAAAAGATAAATAAGGGTAAAAATGATTGGAGGAAAATCAACGCACTTTTGTGTGGAGATAGGGTTACATAAGGGATCAACTCTTAGTACATGTTTTTTACCTTAATGATGGATTTATTGATGTAAGACCTTACAAATGAGGTTCCATGGTGTAAGTTTGGATTGCATAGTACTAAGTGATGAGACACACAATGTAGTTAATTATAAGTTAGAGGTGTGCATGGACACTAAATTTGGAGACTAAAGGGTTCAAGTCGAGTAGGGCAAATACAGAATATTTGGAGAGAAAATTCAATAAGTGATGCTTGAGGTAGGTATGGAAGTGAGACTTGACATACGAAAAATCCTCATGAGAGATATAGTCAAGTATCTGGAGTCTGTAATCCAAGGGAGAGGTGATATCAATGATAATATCACATAACATATTAATATGGTGTGGATGAAATGGAGGCTTGCCAGCCACGATCCAAAAATCCCAGTCATGATGAAACCTACCAATAGTTTAAAGGATTAGACAAAAAACACAGTGGAATGAGAAGCAACTATAATATAAACAAAGCAGTAGTACAAGATCCAATCATATGACTTGGTGGACTATAGTAAAAAGCTACTATACAAGTAGATGTTCCAAAAGTGGATCAAAAGTACACATTTGTGTCAAATACAAAAGACTAGTCGAAAACTATATACATGCGAAGATAAGTAGAACTAAGACATCATCATCTCACCCTCTATCTCTGAGCATATGCTCTAAGAAGTCCCGAATACTCATTGTCAGACTTTAATCATTGTCAAGGCATTCTGACTAACCCAACAGAACCATCATGTCAAAACAAAAACTCGACTAGTAGAAGTGTACCGGGACTTAAAATGTGGTCGGTAGAAATGTGCGTAGGCCTTGACTCGTGGCTAGTAAACACATCATAGGGAGAAATCATAATCACCAAGGACCACTCCAGGTTAAACTTAAAGATCGATCCAATACAACCAACATAGCCAGAACTCGCAAAAGATTATAATGGGGACGAAACATACGAGAAATCGTGGATTAACGGTTACAAGAGCAGTTGCCGCTAAGCTAAAAGTTCATACTATCAAACCAAACTCGGCTATATCACTCTACAGAGAGCTAATCTGTCCAAAGAAATGTTAGAGAATTTCTAAGGAAAAAGAGTCCAAATTGCAAGTATAATACAACACTAGCCTACACCTAGGATAAGGAAAAGAAAAATCTACTAAACCATACAATCCACAATAGATAAACCACAAGGAATGACACAATCAATGCAACTAAAGTAGCATGCTTGATTCCTCGAAAATAAGGATTAGGCCAGCCTTCTAACGAATAAACATGATTCAAACTAGAAACCCATGCATAGACTAGTTAATGAACATGAATTTACTAGTACAACTCCATCTAATGATCATTAAGTTGTAGCCTACCTCAATTCGTACCGCACACACTCCAAATCCACTACACTGGAGCTTACCGCTTCCAAATTACATCTTATCACTACCATGGTGACAAATATATGATTAAAATATCAATATGGATGTTATTAAATCCAAATCGCAACAATTGAACACATGCCCAAAAAGGAGTCAAAATTGCTTTATTGGACTTGCATTAAGAAATATGAAAGTGAGTCCACTCATTAGTCTCATATATATTTAGAAAATTGTACCCCAAGAACGGGAACGTATTGAGCTTTTACAACAAGACAAAATAGTTCATGCAATAACGAGGAATATAATTCACTATTAAAGAGGGAAGGGAAGGTCTTCAAGACAAGAATTTACAGCAATGTAATTCCCTTACATCGTCTGGATGGTCCAAATATGTAGTTCCAGATATTCCCAAGAAAATGGAAGTAAATAAACTTAATTAGAGCTTCAAACCTTCCCCTGAGCTCTAGAATCTAGAAATACATTTTCATCTCCGTAGACAACAAATAGGGGTGACTTCACATTGTTTCCTGACACACCTATCTTTGTTTTAGGTAAATCCTCTCCCCGTTCAGGCGGATACCATAGACACAAAATAATTGAACTCACAGATTTGAACAATGATCAAATTTTCAAGACTCATCCTTTAAAGTGGATCAATTAAATGACTTTTATGATCGTGATAGTCAATATGGTGAGGCCAACCCTGACCTTTCTTCGTGAACATGGAAGCCCATCTGAAACGTGAATGGTCAAGGTCCCACTTCTCCATGAACGCGTAGTAGAGCATGTGAATGTGGTGAGTAGATCTCTTGGTCTGTAAGAATGCAGCTCTAAGACCGCATACGTGATGAATAAAATCATGGTGCACCAACAAAGGTTACCCAAGATTAAGTTGGATTTTGTGAAATGCCTTGATAGAGCCTCATGATTTGTTCAGAACCCCACGCACACAAACATACTATGCTACACCAGAAAACTCAACATTACAAACTTAAAGATGTCAAAATTTGTAACTAAGGTTGTCTTTACCAAAGGGGATCCTACACCCTAGATCTACATGTGGCTCAAAATAAGCCCAGAATCTCAGGGTATGCACCAAAGGTCTTTCTAGATCAAACTCAATGTTTTGAATAAAATTAAACCATAAGAATTGCATTTTAAGACCATATACCTAATGTTTTCACTGAAATCAACCATTCATATTTCAAAATCTCCAATACATAAAAACTCACATAAAATCAAACGCATGACTAGGTGACTAAACTGTCGATCTCATCAAGTCATAAATGACTTGGTTCGCTATAGAAAATCTCTAGATGCTGAAAATAAAGAATAAAGAGAAGATGAACTAGTGGGTCATTAAATTTCCACTACTTGAGTGATAAAATGGCACCACAATAACTCAAAGGTAAGTTATGCAGAGTAATGGTTAGAAGTACATTTTTATTGGGACTTAGTGTTGGCTAGTAAAGAACTCCCATATCTAGAAGATGCCTTTTAGAGGGATAAGGATATTGAGGAGGATGTGTTATCATACTAGGAGTGATAAGATTAGAAATAAGGATATATTCGGGAAATGGTCGTAGTGGCACTAGGAGTGGCTTCTATGGTGGATAAAAAAAGGAAAGCAAGACTCGGATGTTTTGAACATGTGAAGAGTAAATGCATAGACACACTAATGATAAGTAGTAATAGGTTGGTAATAGAGGGTACGGTAAGAGGTAGAGGCCGACAAAAGAAGTATCCAGGGGAGGTGATAAGTCAAGATATGATACAATTTTAGGTTATGTAGTATATGACCTTAGATAGGAGCGTGTGAAGGATGAGTTTTACGACAAAAGGTTAGTAGGTAGTGTAATGTTATCTTGCATAGGTTTTCTAGTGTTTGCTATGGTACTAGTCATATTATTTTAGTTCTTGTTTTTTTTATCATTGTTTATTATTGTTTTAAATAATATATCCTATTCTTTTGATTGTGTTTCAATTATTCACATTATTTTATTGTTATTTTGTCTCCTATATGGTAATCATTGCACTGTTTCCTTGTTATTTTATATATTCTCTTGAATGTCTCCTTCTTCGATATATCGGGATTTATTTCATTTAAGTCGAGGATCATTTGGAAACTGTATGCTTACCTTCATAAGGTGGTGGTGAGTTTTGCATTCATTCTACTTACCATAGACCTTAACTTGTGGAATTTCAATAGTTGTATTATTGTTGTTATTAGAAGACATCCTCCCGTCCCCGCTCTTAAGACTATTGCTACAGTTTGATCAAAACTAAAATCTTAAAATGCCTTCTTGTTAGACATTATGTATGGCCCCACTTCATCAAAATGAACTCAAAAAATAAACTAAAAAACACAAAAGTTTCAACTAACATAAGACAAAACAAGAAAACATGACAAAACCCAACATATGAGTATTTCTTAAATCAGGGTAAAATACTATTATAGAAAACATATGTTGTTGTTGGTGAACTGATGATTCAAAAGTAGATCTCTATTATTGTTAATAATCGAAAAATAGAACAATAACTTCTCTTTTGCGGGTTTTTTTAACCCAATCGTCCTTTGAGCGAACCTTTGTTTGACCTTCTATGGCATGGCTTGAAGTAAGGAATTGCTTACAATCGATGCATTAGTATAATAGAAGGAAGTGTCAGATGAAGTGTCTCACAATAGGGGCTAGGTTCCGACTACTCTCGCTTCTTCATGACCCTAAAAACTAATCACTTTTATCAATTTGGGTAAACAAAGCTACCTTATCATCAACCGATAAGTATATAAATCAAATAAGGCATATGATGACAATGAAGTCTCCTTTTGATGGGCACACTTTTTTTTACCTCCTACAAAATAATTTCACATAGATTTCACGAAAGAAACAACTGAATTCCTTTTCAATGTTGAAATCGTGTCAAACACAACCTTATAATATCATATATTTGCATGGAAGGTCCTTGAAATATTCTAGGCTTGTAGAGTATTCTAGAATGGGGTATTATTTGTAAACATGTACAAAATTACAAACAAATATTATTTTTATTTTAGCGACAAGTGACTAATATAAATATAGATTCATTCATCACTAAACGAATCAAGCAAATAATTCAAGTTCTCTCAAATATAAATCTCCCTCGCAAGAGAATTATGAGGGAAATTTGTATTGGAGAGATTTTAAATTATTTGGTTGATGTGTTTACATATGAGTGTCTCTGTATTTATATTTCTATATATAAGTTCATACATATTTACAAATAATTCTCCATTCTAGAATATTCGTCAAGTCTAGAATATTTCAAGGATTTTTCATACAAATCTATGGTATTCAAATGTTGTAATTGACATGAGTTCAACATTGAAAAGGACTATAGTTTGTATAGTTTCCTAGATAACTATGTAGAGGTGGAAGAAACGGTAGTTAAGAGGGAGTGGCAATTGCTCTTTGAGTCTCTCGCTTGTTTGTTTCCTGAAATAGTTCATGAGGATTTTACTTCCTAGCAATCTAGGATGAATCATAAAAGTATAAGGCGTTGATAGATATCTATCCGTTCTTAGAAAGTGGTTTGGTTCATGATGTAGCGATTAATTGCACGATAAAGGTCATAAACTATATGTTCTATGATTCTAAAAAGGTGTTGGGTACTTAATTTGCTTATCAGGTGGAAACAAAGAAGATCAATGCCCTTATATTGCTCAAGTTATTGGTCGGGCCGGATGTCTTCATGGCCCACGTCTGATAGCATAATAATGAATAAAGATCTGACATTCAAGCTAAGCATTGGTTTAACTTTGTGTGTTCATGCTTGATTCCTTCCGAAATGATACCAAAATAGCCATTCACAGGGAAATATTTTTTCCTTGTATCTTCAATCAGATCTTGATAAATCTAGGTGAAATTATTGGGGAGGAGATAAAAAAAGGTGTGCCCGTCAAAACGAGACTTCATTGTTAAAGAATGACAAAGTCTCATATTGGAGATTAATGAGTTGGTTGGAGTCCTTATAAGAATTGGGAAATCATCCTCCCTTTGACCTAGTTTTTTGGGCGTGAGATAAGCCTATGACCTAATTTAACATTGTATCATAGCAGAACCCCTCTCACCCAATATTGGGCCCCTCAAAAATCCAAAATGTACACGCACTAGATATTAAGCACTGCGTGTGAGGTGGGGTGTTAAAGAATGACAAAAGTTCCTCACTGGTGGTAAATGAGATGAGTTGATTCCTTATAAGGCTTTTGCAGTCTTCCTCCCTTTGAGCTAGCTTTTGGGGTCTTAGTTAAGCCTTAGACTTAATTTAATAGTATCTAGTTAATTGTGCAAAACTTTTTATTTTCTATATTGAGTAGTATAAATATGGATGTAGTTAATGATTGTAATAATTTAAAGTGGTCTTAATAGCCTATATAAAACTTGAGCATTCTCTAAGAAAGAATTCTCCTTCTATATTTTTTACAGATACATGTATCTCAAATAACTAGATACATGTATTAGAAAATCCTAAAAGACGTCCTGAAAAATTAAGAAACAATATTGAAAGATAAATTTCAACATGTGAATGCATTAATTCCAATAATCCCCCTTAATGCATATATTTGACAACCCTAATCCCTTCTCGAAGATGGAAAAACATTTCTTTCAAAAGTGTTTTAGTGAAGATGTCAGCAAGTTGTTCTTTTACCTGGAAATAATTACAATTGAATTAATATCTCCTTCTTGATTGAGTTTAGTTTTATAAATCCACTTTAGACATATAAATTCTCTTTCTTTGGGTATATCATACACACCCAAGTTATTTGTCTAAATCATCCGTATTTTTTCTGTTAAGGCCTTATTCCAAACATCATATTTATTGCCTCCTCATAATCTTCTTTCTCAACACAGAAAAAGTTGCATCTTTGATAAATGTCACTCAACATTTTTGTACGTCTTATATGTAGTTCTTCATCATCTGAATATGAGATTTCTCCCCATTGAGGGTCATCTTCCTCTTTCTCATCTTCTTTTTA
Source organism: Solanum lycopersicum (assembly GCF_036512215.1). Classification (NCBI taxonomy): domain Eukaryota; kingdom Viridiplantae; phylum Streptophyta; class Magnoliopsida; order Solanales; family Solanaceae; genus Solanum; species Solanum lycopersicum. Next base: position 11,063,127 of record NC_090804.1, read on the forward strand.
ACTTGATAAATCTTAAGATATGATAAAATTGTTCTCTACCTTAATATCAATATGCATCTGTGGAAGGTCTTGCACCATGTCTTTTTGCTTGAGAAGCTTTCAAACCTTGAAAATTCAAGTGATAAAATCTATTGTGTCAAAGTCATGAATCATCTACAACTTCATTTTTGAATGTTTTGTAATGAAACTACAAAGGAAATTCTCTTTTAATCATGTGTACTTCGATAATGCCTTGATTTGTCTTAATTTTATTATTAATCTTTCAATAAATATATCTAAACAAAAGAGTAACCATTTTTCATGAACTGACCAACACTAATCAAACTTTCGTGGGTATTATTATCAACTACATGTATCTATAGAACATATAAAAGGAAAATACTTACTTAGAGAGTGCTCAAGTTTTATATGGTCTATTTAAGGTTACTTGAGATGATTACAATCATCAACTACAACTCTATTTATAATAATCATAGTAATAAACAAAAAATTTTGCACAATTAACGAGATACATGTATTACAAAATCCTAAAAGACTTCTTGAAAAACTAAGAGACAATATTGAAATACTAAACATCAAAGTGTGAATGCATTAATTCCAACATTCATTGCCATTCATGTGTCTTATTTCTATTAAATGCTTGAATGTTAAGATAACATTGTTGTCCCACATTGATAAAAATGATTAGCTTTGACTTTGAGACTTATACCTTAAGGAGAAAGTTGGAGTTCTAGTGCAAATGCAAATGTGAGGACTAGTTTAAGGAGGCATCAGACATTAATGTTGCTCTGTTAGGTCCCCATGATGTACCATGGTTCTAGTTAGGTAGTCCATACTCCCTACCTTCATGTATGCTATATTTTATGAAATAGGGATAATATATAATTTTTTAGTTGGGGAGTTTATTTTTGTTATGATATTATGAGATTTATTGATGATGGTATCAAGTTCAGGCTTGGTTGTTGTTTTGAGATATTCTGGATACATTTGTATGCCTTTGGTTGCATGATTCGTAATTATTGTATGCCCTTATGGGCGATATTTCTACTTGATGTCTTTGATTCTATTGATGTATCGATTCCTCTCACTAGGCTTATTTTAATGGTATATGTAGTCAATCCTAATTTTCCTCTTATGAGAAGATTTCAGGAAATAAACAACTAAATTCCATTTCAATGTTTAAATTACGTCACTCGCAACCTTAAAATATCATAGATTTGCATGAAAGATCATTGAAATATTCTAGGCTTGTAGAGTATTCTAGAAAGTTGTATCATTTGTAAATATGTATGAACTAATAAAATAAATTTTATTTTCATTTTAGCCATAAGTGACTAATATAGATATCGATCATTCATCACTAAACGAATCAAGAAATAAATTAAAGTTCTCTCTAATACGAATCTCCCTCGCAAGAGAATTATGAGGGTGATTTGCATTGGAGAGATATTTGGTTGGTGTATTTACTGATGAGTGTCTCTCTATTTATATTATTTACTTGGGGATAAAATAAAAATAATATAGTTTTGTGTATAATTCATACATACATACAAATAATTCTCCATCCTAGAATATTTGTCAAGTCTAGAATATTTCGAGGATCATCCATGCAAATCTATGGTATTCAAAGGTTGTCAGCGACATGAACATTTAAAAGGACTTTTGTTTGTATGGTTCCTAGATAACTATGTGGAGGTAGAACAAACAATAGTTAAGAGGGAGTGTCAATTGCTCTTTGAATTTCTCGGTTGTTTGTTTCCTGAAATAGTTTATGAGGGTTTTGCTTCCTACCAAGGTAGGATGAATCATAAATACTATAAGGCGTTTGTAGATATCCATCTGTTCTTAGGAAGTGTTTTTTGTTCATGATTTAGTGGTTAAATTCACAATAAAGGCCATAAACTATGTGTTATATGATTCTAAAATGTGTTTGGTACTGAATATGCACATCAGGTGAAATCAAGGAAGATCAATGCCCTTATATTCCATAGGTTATAGCTCGGGGATGTCTTATTGGGCCAAGTCTGGTAGCACAACTATGAAGAAAGATTTGACCATTCAAGCCAAGCATTGGCTCAACTTTGCCTGTTCATGCTTGATTTCTTCCATAAATGATACCAAAATAGCCATTCACAAAGAGATACTTGTGGCTTCTACCTTCAATCACATCTTGATAAATCTAGGTGAAATCATTGGGGAGGAGATAAAAAAGTGTGCCCGTCAAAATGAGACTTAATTGTTAAAGAATGACAAAATCTCATCTTGGTTGTTGATGAGATGGGTGGAGTCCTTATAAGAATTGGGAAATCCTCCTCCCTTTGAGCTAGCTTTTGGTGTGTGAGATAAGCCTATAAACTAATTTTACATTGTATCATAGCAGGGACTTTCTCACCCAATGTTGGGCCGCTCCAAAAATAAAAAATGTCCATGCACTAGATATTAAGCACTGCACGTGAGGTGGGGTGTTAAGAATGAAAAAAGTTCCACACGTTGGTAAAAGAGATGAGTTGATTCCTTATAAGGCTTGGGCAATCATCCTCCATTTGAGCTAGCTTTTGGTGTCTGAAATAAGCCTTAAACTTAATTAAACAGTATCTGGTTAATTTTGCAAAAAAATTTGTTTTCTATTTTGAGTAGTATATTGTAATCATCTCAAGTGGCCTTAAGTTGCCTATATAAAACATAAGCACTCTCGGGAAAGAACTCTCCTTCTATATTTCCTACAGATACATTTATCGCAAATAACTAGATATATATATTACAGAACCCTAAAAGACTCCCTGAAAAATTAAGAGACTATTGAAAGACAAAACATCAATATGTGAATGCACTAATTTCAACAATGCCCCTTAGTGCATTTATTGGACAACTCTAATGCCTTCTCGAAGATAAAAAATCTTTTCTTTCGAAAGTGCTTTAGTGAAGATGTCAGAAGGTCATTGTCTTGTCTGACAACAATTATAACTGAATTTCATCTTTCTCTTGTTCTTCCCAATATCTCCTTCTTGATTGAGTTTGGTTTTATAAGTCCACTTTAAACTTATAACTTCTCTTTCTTTGGGTATATATTCACATACACTCAAGTTATTTTTCTAAATGATTCAAATTTTTTATGTTAAGACTTTCTTCTAAACATCATGTTTTATTGCCTCCTCATAATTTTCTTTCTAAACAAAAGCAAAATTACATCTTAGATAAATGTCACTCAACGATTTTGTATGTCTTAGAGGTGGTTCTTCATCATTTGAATCTGAGATTTCTCCCCCTTGAGGGTCATCTTCCTCTTTCTTATCCTCTTTTTGATTTAATACATCTAAAAGATATGATAAAATTATTCTCTAACAAAATCTCAATATGCATCTGCGGAAGGTCGTTCACTATGTCGTTTTGCTTGAGAAGCTTTCAGACCTTGAAAATTCAAGTGACAAGATCTTTTGTGCCAAAGTCATGAATCAGCTACAACTTCATTTTTGAATGCATTGTAATGAAATTACAAAGGAAATTTTCTTTTTATCATCTGTACTTCGATAATGACTTGATTTGGATCAATTTTATAGCAAATCTTGCACTAATTATCGCTAAACACAAGAGTAACCAATTTCCATGAACTGACCAATACTAATCAAACTTTCATGGGTACCATTATAAACTACATGTATCTATAGGAAATGTAAAAGGAAAATACTTACTTAGAGAGTGCTCAAGATTTATATAGGCTATTTAAGGTTACTTAAGATGATTACAATCATCAACTACAACCCTATTTATACTACTCAAAATAATACATTTTATCTTTTGCACAATTAACGAGATACATGTATTACAAAATCCTAAAAGACTTCTTGAAAAACTAAGAGACAATATTGAAACACTAAACATCAAAGTGTGAATACACTATTTCCAACAATTCCACTTAATGCATTTATTTGACAACTCTAAGGCTTCTCGAAGATGGAAAAACTTTTATTTCGGAAGTACTTTGGTGAATTTCGCCTTTCTGTTGTGCTTTTGAATATCTCCTTCTTGATTGAATTTGATTTTATAAATACGTTTTAGACTGACAAAGTTGCATTTTTGATAAATGTCACTCAACATTTTTTTTACCTTTTGGAGGTGGTTCTTCATCAGAATTTAAGATTTCTCACCCTTGAGGGACATCTTCCTCTTTCTTATCGTCTTCTTGATTTGACACATCTATGAAAAGCCTTTTTAAAGATATAAAACTTATGTTTTAAAAGAGCTCACGACAGTGTAAATTGTTATATGTGCTACAAATGACATTTCTCAAATTACTAAGAGTTCAAGTCTTCTTCTCACCTAATAGGAATGTATTTTCTTGAGGACAAGAAATAACTTATGTTTGGGATTTTAATAAGTTGGTGTTTACCAACTTAATGAATCTCTTGGAAATTGATAATTTGGGGACCGGAGTTGATACATAGTAGAAAAGAAGATCTAATTCTACTTTTAGCTTATTTGAGAAGAAAATTATACAACTATTAAAGCTTAGGATTTATTTTACTTGAATTGAAGCGATCTTGGGAGGTATTTTTTAATTCATTGGCACAGATTTCAATGTACACATTGGGAATCTCTAAGTGGTTTTGATGTGCATAGAGGCATTGGTTTTAGGGCTAGAAACTGTGGTAGAACCTCGCTCATGGATTTTGCTAGAGCTTTTGAGTTGGTGAGAGCTAACTTGTGCATATTAAAGAAGGTTGATCAATTGCTTACCTTTCTTAGCGCGATGACTAAATCACATATAGATTACTTGCTTATGAGGAAACAATATAGAGGAATTTTTATGAATTGCGAAGTTATATTTGGTGAGAATATTACTACTCACATAAGATTTTTGTTATAGGCATGGATATTAAGCAAGGACTGATAAAAAAAAGTTATAAGTCAGTCCTAGGAATAAATAAGGGAGGAGGTTTGACAATTTTCCTCTCCAATGAAATTTGGGAGAAGTTTATGATGATTGCAGCTTGGAGGAGTAGTGGGGAAGCGGAAAGAATGTAGGATAAGATAGCTAGTTGAAATAGGGAAAAAGTTAGAGAAGTTCTTGGGGTGTTGAAGGGTAAATTTGGTGGACACCAAGGGTGTTAGTGGTGGAATGGAGAAGTTCAAGAAAAAGTTGAAGCAAAAAAAGTTCAATGCAAGCCAACTGCACAGATGAGGAAAAAATATTGGCAAACAAGGAAATATATAAGGTGGAAAGGACAAAGTCTAAGTGATCAGTTACAACAGCTAACAAAACATCTTTTTAAAGACTGTATATTAAATTAGGAGACAGGTGGAAATAATAAGTTCTACAAGCTTACAAAGGCACGTGAGAGAAGGCTTGAGACTTGACTTGGATCAAGTGAAGTGTATCATAGATGAAGAAGGCGAGGTGATAATGGAGGAGATCTTCATCAAGAAAAGATGGCTAGCATACTTTTATAAACTATTAAACAAAGAAGACATACTTATTTTGTTGGGTGAGTTGGATAACTCAGAGAGACATTAGGTTTTTGGGTATTGTAGGCATATTAAGGTTGAGAAGGTGAAATGTGATATTAGTAGGATGACTAAGGGTAAGGTTGTAGTGGCACTTGGAGTGGCTTCTATGGTGGATAAAATGAGGGAAGTGAGATTCAGATGTTTTGAACATGTGAAGAGTAAATGCAGACACACTAATGATAAGGAGTAATAGGTTGGTTATAAAGGATATGATAAGAGGTAGAGGCGGGTCAAAGAAGCATTCAGGAGAGGTGATAAGACAAGATATGATACAATTTCATAATATTGAGGATATGACCTTAAGGTAGGAGGGTGTGAAGGATGTGTATTAAGACAAAAGGTTAGTAGGTAATGTAATGTTATCTTGCACAGTTTGATGGTGTTCGCGATGGTACTATCATATTATTTTAGTTCTTTTTTTATATCATTGTTTATTATTGTTTTCAATAATATGTCCTAGTTTGTTGTTGATTGTGTTTTGATTATTCACATTATTTTATTGTTTTTTATCTCTTATATGGTAATCGTTGCACTGTTCCTTGTTATTTTATATATTCTCTTGACTGTCTCCATCTTCTTTATATCGGGATTTGTTGTATATTAGTTGAGGGTCATTTGGAAAATGTATGCTTACCTCCATAGGGTGGTGGTAAGTTTTGCAAACATTCTACCTTCCATAGGCCTTACTTGTGGAACTTCACTAGCAGCGACAGAACCACCATATCTTTAGGATATTTATCCAAACTCCCTTCGGTGAAAAATTATATTATTTTTACATGGTTAAAATAATTATTTAGGTATATATAGTATATGTCAACTTCCTTCGGTTATTTCGTATGTCTATTTCTTCAGATTTTAACCCCCTTATCGAAAATTCTAACTTTGTCACTGTTCAATGGTTATATTATTGTTGTTGTTAGAAGACATCCTCCCCGCCCCCTCTCTTAAGACCATTGAGTCAGTTTGATTAAAACTAAAATTTAACAATGTCTTCTTGTTAGAGAGTATGTATGGCCTCACTTCATTAAAATGGCCTCAAAACATAAACTTAAACAAAAGACAAAAGTCTCAACTAACATAAGATAGCAGGAAAATAGGAAAAATCCTAAAACCACAAGCCAAGGTCCTTCAAAAACCTAAAGCATATGCTCTAAGTCAATCTCCCCAACAAAGGAAACAACATTGCTCTAGATTGATGTACGGATTAATTAAAGAATCCTGGCGGCCAATGCACCATTCATATTTGATTCGATTTTTATATAGATGCAGTTTCTTAAAACCACTTATTAGAGACAAATCCAACATGTGAGAGTTTGATAAATCAAGGTAAGATACTATTGTAGAAAACATATGTTGTTGTTGGTGAACTCATGAGTCAATTGTAGATATCTATTATTGTTGATAATCGAAAAATGGAACAAACACTTCTCTTTTGTGGGGTTTTTAACCCAGTCGCCCATGGAGTGAACCTTTGTATGACCTGCTATGGCATGACTTGAAGTGAGGAATTGCTTGCAATTGATGCATTAATACAATAGTAGGATGTGTAGGCTAAACTCTCTCACAATAGGGGATAAGTTCCTCCAACTCTCGCTTCTTCATTGTTTTATTTCGGAAAATATTTTTTTTGCAAGTTTTTGACTTTTTTAAAGTCGCCACTTAATTTTTAAAGAAAAATCAAGAAAACTTTTGTTTTCAAAAGACTTGAAACAGGAAATCAATTGAAAACTTTAAAAGAGTTCGAGAATTCTTATTTATATTTTAGAATGGTTTTTACGGCACCTAAAACACTCGCTAAATCGCGATTATCCGACAACTAACTTGTTTGGCTAAAAATCTAACTTAATTTTGAGATAGAAATCATTTAGAGTTTGTTTGAAAGCAAACCATTAATTTTACTATCTAATTGAGATTTTCAAATTTTTATTTTTATTATTATTGTTGTTGTTGTTGTTGCCGCTACTGCTGTTACTATTACTATTACTTGATTGATTTAGATAAGTCATTAAAACGAGGTGGCATCTTGCGGGCATTTGAAATTTCCTAACTTAAAACTAGTAGCAAATATCAACAAGCAAATAGACGAAAGCAAATGGAGGGAGAGAGAGAGAGAGAGACAAAGTTGGGTCCAAATTCGGTTTCTGACCGCTTGTATCGATATTTGGACCTATTTTTGTTTTGTATATGTCCTAGACTAATCAGACAATTAATAAATAATAAATATAGAAAACAAAAGACTACAGGGGCTTAGGTAGGCCCAAAGATGATAAAATACAACGTTAAAATAAATCTGAGATTCTTGGCCCAAAATCTTCAACTTCTTGGAGTTTTGAGTCCTTCCGACTTTAGGACATGTACGCCTTTTTCGGGGTCAACTCGAAGGTAGCAATTTGAGTTTATGACGAACACGGACAAATTCACATGAAACGGACAAAGCAAAGGGAAAGGAATTAGCATAGGGTAGGATTCAATCTCTTGGCAAAATATTTTTAAAACACAAGTTGCATAAATGAGGCAATCCACGTAGTATATACCAAATAACTCAAACAAATTTTAGCTAGAGGCATGATTACAAGTATACGACAAGCAATTAATGAATAGAAGATGGAAACTGCAAAGATAATTAATCGACCAAAGAATAATCGGGAAGCGAGGAGACGCAAAATATTTCTCACAATTTAACATCACAAAGCAAATCAATTGAAATACAAATGGTATTAGTAACACTGCCGAAAGTCATTTATTTATTATTTTTATTTATCTTTTTTTTTAAAGAAAAAAAAAAGAAATGAAGGCCTCAAATTAACAGCATGACAACTATGCACTTTCATAACCGTGTAAGCAGCAAAAATTAAACATTAATCAACAAGATGAACAAATACAGACAGAGGGAACAACAAAGATGAATATTCTCATACTTAAGTTATGATCTTAATCACAAATAAATCACACTTCATATTTTTTTTTAAAAAAAATGCAACTATAAAAACCCCTTCTTACATTGATCCAAACATTGAAACAATAAGAGATTCAATAATTTTGAAGCAAAGTAATAAACCTACAAAATGAAGTCTATCTAAAAGAACCCGAGATTGGACTATACAAAAACCCCAAACTCAAAGGTACTACCAAATTACCTTGCTCATAATTTTAAAGTGATTTGAATTACTGCTTCATCGACAAACACAACATTTAATAGGTTTGATATGAGAAATAATGCAGCAAACTTCAGTCCGAGAGGCAGACAACCAACGGACGTTTAAGAAAAAAAAACTACTTGAGAAAGTCACCCTGATGCCTTGATCACATGAGAACGCTACTGACACAAACTCAGTCAACAGAGAGGTCACAGCATTGAGCATAAACCCATGGAAAAGGCTTTAACTCGACATTGCGACTCAATTGCTGAAACGACTAAGAAAACATATACACATCCCATCATCAGCAAGCTTGCAGGTATTAACAATGAATGGTCATAAGACCAAAACTTTTCAACATTTTGAAAATATCACATGAGGAACGAAGGTGAGAGGATACCGAAAAGGAGGGAGTATTACATGAAGTAAATTATTTCGACAGGTTCATATTAAAACTATGACAAAACAGACCACTTTTTTGAAGCAAAAATGAGAAAGACAGATCACTTACTTAAGAGACCACATCAGATAAGTTAGTACGAAGTTCTAATCTCAACCTCCTCGGACATGGGTCTTGGGGAGATTAAATTAAAGGGTTAAAATGCACAAGAAAGAGCTTTTACTGATCTGTAAATGATTCTTTGTGAAATGCTAAAGAGCAGCCCCGGAAACACTTAAACAAAGATGACGAATAGCCTTAAAATAAGTACAGAGAAAAAGGTGATGAATATAACATAATGCTACTATTGATAGACCACGAAATCTCTAACAATATAAGTACAACATTATCATGTCCCCAAACTTAATCACCAAACACTTCCAAATATGAAAGAGAACACTGTAGCAGACAATAAAATCACGTGAAAGGGAAGCTATTACCTACTTTTTTGCAGCGATACTGGATATAGACGAGTAGTGATAGCGACTCCACAACCTCTGAAAACGCGAAGACGAATGAAAGAGTGTAAATCTGGATAGCAACTTAATTCAAACGTGTAACTGTGAATCACTCTTTTTTTTTTCGAAACATATTCAGCACACATTCAAAGAGACGCTTTTGCTCGAATTTTCCTTTTGTATTTTCTTGCTAAGCAGAATCAAACTAAAATTCCTTTCAATAAATTTTTCTCCATCTTCTTCACTATGAATAGAAAAGAATATATATGGGAGAGAGATTAGGGTTTTTTCGGATTTTTTGGGGGGAAATGGAAAACGGATAGATCAAGTCCTATTCCAAAAAATTCAAATCTTAAGAGAAAAGCTTCACCATTTTTGGGGAAATCTCTTTTTCTGGAGTTCTTTTACCACAATCCGAAAGAGCAAAGGGGAACGGACAGCTTGATCGATTCCATCATCCGTCGGGTGTGACTGAGAGTGACGTTTGGAGAAGAAAACAAAGTTGCAACGTACTACCTGTACCGCTCGTCTCTTTATGAACGTCGGCGTGGCTGATTCCGTCAACTCTCTCTCGCGTGCGTGCAGGGTTGATTCGGGGTTGCTTGGACGTTCACGCGTCGTTTTCCGTTTACTCTGTTCAAAAGACACTGATGAAAAGAGCAAGGTTGGGTCGGGTTATGGGTTATTTGGGCTGGGTCAAGGTGTTATGACGTTGTTTGGTAGGCTGGGCTTGTAAATTGGATTAAGGCAGCTGAATTTGAAGTTGATGTTGGGCTGTTGGGATTGAATAGAAATGGGTTGCTTGGAGTTTGGAAATTGAAAGAGTGGGTTGAGAAAAATGGCCCAAATCAGATTTTGAACTTATAAATTTGTCTTTTGGGTTACGATTAAAACCAAATGAATTTAGAACGTAACCAAACTGAGTAAATTAGCAAATTTGGCTAAAATTTAAGTAAATGAATTGATATTAATTAATTAACAAACCTCTTAACTTTAACAAGATAAAGTAGCAAACTTAATTATAAACTAATAACTCAAAAAATGTAAACTAACAATTTAGACAAAATTAATTTAATAAAGTATTAGGTGAAAGAAAAATCCTTTGAGACGGTTTTCAAATCTTTATAAAATAAACTAACTATACACAAAACATATGAAAATATATATCACTTCGAAACTATAAAATTTGACTAACACTACATTAAAATGATTTGAAAAACATTTGGTCAACTATTTCAAACTTGTTTGGAATTTAATAAACTCGTGAATTAATTTGTACAGGGGAGGGCCAAAATTGGGTGTCAACATTCATGACCCCCAAAACCAATCACTTTCTATCAATTTGGGAAAATAAAGTTACCTTACCATGAACCATAGGATATATAAATTAATTAAGGCACATGAATAACAATAAAGTCTCATTTTGACGGGCACACATTTTTTTATCTCCTCCGAAATAATTTCACCTAGATTTCAGGAAAGAAACAACTGAATTCCTTTTCAATATTTAAATCACATCACTCACAACCTTAGAATACCATAGATTTGCATGGAAGACCCTTGAAATATTCTAGGCTTGTAGAGTATTCAAGAAAGGGGTAATATCTGTAAATAAGTACGAACTTACAAAATAAATATTATTTTCATTATAGCCACAAGTGACTAATACAAATATAGAGTCATTCATAACTAAACGAATCAAGCAAATAATTCAAGTTCTCTCAAATACAAATCTTCCTCGCAGGAGAATTATGAGGGAGATTTGTATTGGAGAGAACTTAAATTATTTGGTTGATGTGTTTAGTGATGAGTGTCTCTCTATTTATATTACTTACTTGGGGCTAAAATAAAAATAATGATTTTTTATGAATAAGGTCATACATATTTACAAATAATTCTCCATTCTAGAATATTTCAAGGATCATCTATGCAAATCTGTGGTATTCAAAGGTTTTCAGTGACATGATTTCAACATTGAAAAGAACTTTAGTTTGTATGGTTTGCTCGATAACTATATAGAAGTGGAAGAAACAGTAGTTAAAAGGGAGTGTCAATTGGTCTTTGAGTCTCTCGGTTGTTTGTTTTCTGAAATAGTTCATGAGGTTTTTGCTTCCTACCATGCTAGGATGAATCATAAAAACTATAAGGTGTTGGTAGATATTCATCCATGCTTAGGAAGTGTTTTGGTTCAAGATGTAGTGGTTAATTGCACAATAAAGGTCATAAACTATGTGTTTTATGATTTTCTAAAAAGGTGTTGGATACTGAATATGCATATCAGATGGAAACAAGGAGGATCAATGCCCATAAATTGCAGATTATAACTCACGGATGTCTCCTTGGGCCACGTGGGGTGGCACAATAATAAAGAAAGATATGACCATTCAAGCTAAGCATTGGCTCAACTTTTTGTGTTCTTTCTTGATTCCTTCCAAGAATGATACAAAAATAGCTATTCATAAGGAGTTACTTGTGACTTGTATCTTCAATCACATCTTAATAAATCTAGGTAAAATTATTGCGGAGGAGATAAAAAAAAGTGTGCCCGTCAAAACGAAACTTCATTGTTAAAGAATGACAAAAGTATCATGTTGGTGGTTAATGACATGGGTGGATTCCTTATAATAATTCGGCAATTATCCGTCCTTTGAGCTAGATTTTGGGATGTGAGTTAGGCGGAAGATTTAATTTAGCAGTATCTAGTTAATTGTGCAAGACTTATTATTTTCTACTTTCAGTACTATAAATAGGGATATAGTTAATGATTGTACTCATCTCAAGTGGCCTTAAATATCCTATATAAAACTTGACCACTCTCTAATAAAGTATTCTCCTTCTATATTTTCTGCAGATACATGTATCACAAACAAGTAGATACATTTATTACAAAATCCTAGAAGACTTTCTGAAAAACTAAGAGACGATATGGAAATACTAAACATCAAGGTGTGGATCAATAAATTTCAACACTCCCCCTTAATGCATTTACTTGACAACTCTAATGCCTTCTCGAAGATGGAAAAGCTTTTCTTTTGGAAGTGATTTGGTGAAGATGTCAGCAAGTTGTTCTCTAGTCTGACAATAATTACAACTGAATTTCGCCTTTCTCTTATGCTTTTGAATATCTCCTTCTTGATTGAGTTTGGTTTTGTAAATCCACTTTAGACTTACAACTTCTCTTTCCATGTATTATTTTTTAAACCATCCAATTTTTTTCTACCAAGGCTTTCTTCCAAATATCATGCTTTATTACTTCCTCATAATTTTCTTTCTCAACACTGGCAAAGTTACATCTTTGATAAATGTAGCTCAACAATTTTGTACCTCTTGGAGGTCGTTCTTCATCATATGAATGTGAGATTTCTCCCTCTTGAGGGACATCTTCCTCTTCCACTTCTTGATTTGACACATCTAAAGATATGATAAAATTATTTTGTACCTTAATCTCAGTACGCATATGAGGAAGGTCTTGCACAATTTCATTTTCCTTGAGAAGCTTCAAACCATGAAAATTCAAGTAACAAAATCTTTTGTACCAAAGTCATGAATCATCTACAACTACATTTTCAAATGAATTGTAATAAAATTGCAAAGTAAATTTTCTTTTTATTATCTGTACTTCAGCAATGACTTGATTTAGCTCAATTTTATCATAAATCTTGCAATAATTATATATAAACACATGAGTAACCATTTTCCATGAATTGACCAACACTAATCAAACTTTCATGGTTACAATTATCAACTACATGTATCTGTAGGAAATATAGAAGGAGAACACTTACTTAGAGAGTACTCAAGATTTATACAGACTACTTAAGATCACTTGAGATGATTACAATCATCCACTACAACTCTATTTATACTACTCAAAATGAAAAATAAAAAGTCTTGCACAATTAACTAGATTTATGTATTACAAAATCCTAAATGACTTCTTGAAAAACTAAGAGACAATATCGAAACACTAAACATCAAGGTGTGAATGCATTAGTTTCAATATTCATTAACGTTCATGTGCCTTATTTCTATCAACTGCTTGAATGCTAAGGTAACGTTGTTGTCCCACATTGATAAAAATGATTAGCTTTGGCGCTTATACCTTAAGGAGCAAGTTGGAGTTCTAGTGACAACACAAAAGTGAGGAATAGTTTAAGGAGGCTTCAGACATTACTGCTCCTCTGACAACACCCCATGATGAACCATTATTCTAGTTCGGTAGTCCTTACTCCCTACCTCATGTATGCTTTACTTTATGAATTAGGGACAATGCATATTTTTTAGTTGGGAGCTTATTTTTGTTATGATATTATGAGATATATTGATGGTGTCAAGTTCATGTCTGGTAGCCCAATAATGAAAAAAGATCTGGCTATTCATGTCAAACATTGCCTCAACTTTGTGTGTTTTTGCTTGATTCCTTCGAAGAATGAAACCAAAATAGCAATTCACAAGGAGATAATTGTGGCTCGTATCTTCAATCACATCTTGATAAGTCTATGTGAAATTTTTTCGGAGCAATTAAAAAAAGTGTGTACCTGTCAAAAAGAGACTTCATTGTCATACATGTTATGATATTATGAGATACATTGATGTTGTCGAAATTCTGGATTGGTTGTTGTTTTGATATCTTTTTGACACATTTGTATGCCCTTGGTTGCATGATTTGTAATTATTTTATGCCCTTATAGGTGATGTTTCTAATTGATGTCTTATTGATGTGTTGATTGATCTCACTAGGCTTGTTTTCATGTTATATGGAGTGTATTCCTAATTTGCCGCTTATAAATAGTGTGTCAATAAACTCCATGGATATGTTTTCATGACATCGTTCTTTTTCGAGTTGTGGATTTGTTTTATTGTATTGATTTTTTATTTTCGAATCGAGTGGTTTTTCCAATGATTTATTCGAATGCTTCTTATTTCGAAAAAATAAGAAAAGAAAGGAGATATAAGGGGTGTAAAGAATATAAAGTTGGTGCATGTATAGGCTGACAATTTATGTTTGAAAAGAGCTTACAACAGTGTAAATTGCTATAGATTCTACTTTTAGCTTATTTGAGAATAAATTTACTTTAATTGAAGAGTTATTAATCATTAATTATTTACTTAAGAAAAGGGTAAAATTTGTAAGAAAGATTCATTAGCAAGGACTTGGGCTTTTGCCCATTTGATAATTACTGCTAAAAATAGAATTATTTACTCGAGCTAAATTGGTTATTTAATTAGAAACATTTTGGGGTTTGAAAAAAATAAAAGTGAATTGCCTTTGTACATTGAGAATTGTAAATTCAGGCAAAGTCAATGTTACCCATGTCAATATCATTTGATAATCAAATGTTATAATCCAATTGGATGATATAGACTCATGTTATCACATCCTTAGGTTCTCATTCTCAACTGTTTGAATCAGATTTTGTAATATAGTTCAATTTAAACATGTTAAATAATTTTGAACTTTTGATCAAGATCATCCATTCAAATTATAAAAGCTCCAAAACATGGAAACTTACACAATAACCAAAGGAACAACTAGGTGATCGGACTGTCAGTACCACCGAGTCATAAGATATGATAGAAACGGAAGTTAAAGCAAGAAATTCATGAGTGTACTAAGATAAAATTAACCCAAGTCGTTTCTTGAATAAAATGTGACCAATTAACCAACCAACAAAACCACAAGTACATATAATTAACACTACAATAAAAATAACTTTAGCGGCAATATATATTGACAATAATAAAGATAGCTAAAATTTTTACTGAGTTATTTAAGTGCAATGAGAATCAATGTCTCTAAAGGTTTTAGGGACATATACAAATAGTGCTAATTGTCGTTAAAAAAATATATTTAGCGACATTTAACAATTAATTGCTACTAATGATCATTCTCAATGTAGTTGTAAGCTTAACTGGACATCATAAGCAAAGAAGGTACACTGGTGCGCAAGTTAAGTAAAAAGTTAAATGGAACCCCTTAAGTCTAGTGTTACACTGAATAGTTAAATCTACTAAGAATTAGTCATGATGATTTTAGAGTCGGAGAAGGCAAGTAACGATAAGAGTTGTCCAAAGCTGAGGGGTGTAGAGACCGGACCTTGAACCACGGATGGTCACCAAAAGAAAAAATAAATTGTAGCCAAAGTGTATCGACTCTATAGAGGATAAAGAGCATCATGACTAGACCTTAAATCTACGACTAATAGGAATCAAATCCATATAGAATAAGGAGCAGTGACCCAACCTTGAATTCGCGACAATAAATGGTTGTTGAAGGATCTTATGTAAAAGCATCATCATAAAACTGATGTAGGACAGAGTTCACTCTCATGTAATAAAAAATACTCCAAGCTTGAATCAACTCCAATCCCAAGTCACCAAGTGAAGCCCAAAATCTAAAATATAACACACGGGATTGTAGAAAGAAGGAGGGTGAATATAACGTCATCAAACCTAAGTCAACACCTAATCTAAGGCTCATTCTATCAGACTCGAGTCTGCTACTCCAATTTTTAAGGAGGTAAATCATCTTAAATGACTTCGAGGAAAAACTAAAGGCCAAGCAACTTCAAATATTGCAAGTCTATGGAAAGCACTATTCTAAGCCTAGACTAAGGCCAAACAAGCTAAAGCATTCAACAATATAATCAACCAAGGACAACCACAAGGTAAGAATGATCACGTAACTCACCTAAAATATGTTTACTCCCGATGATCCCGATATAAACCTAAAACATTGTTTCCAAGTGAAGTAGCATGATCAACTAGTTACCCGCCCCTAATTCACTCAAATCAACATGATTTCACATTTTTATCTCAATCTAAGGAATGGGAAGTTGTAGCCTACCTTTAGATCAACCGTGCAAGCTCCAATTCATGTCTTCTAACAATGTCACGCAATCAAAATTAGGATCATAATTTTAATATGGTCATTTAGACATTAAAATTACATAAAACGAAGACAGATATAAATTAAAAAAAAACAGAAATTATAGGACCCACATCAGAAATTTAAAAAAGGACTCTATTTAAAGGTCCAATTTAATCTCCCGAACTTGTTTTCCAAAATGAAACATAATTCTGGGCTTGAAACAGAAAGAATCAATACATGCAACAATTCACACTTAAAGGACAAGAATTAAGTTAAGGCATGCCCAAAAATATTGATTTCACCTCCAACAACGTTTCCTCGATCATGCACCTTAGTATTCCCAAGCTCAAAAAACACACAGGACTTTGAATCACTGGATTTTGAACTAAGATGGAGGGAAAACTGCACTTGGAATTAATTAAATAATTATTGATCGAGTTGCTCTTAAGACAGTTGCAGGTGCCGTAAAAGGGGCGAGGCACAAAGGGTGGTTCTAGCCAAAGCAGGCCCTAGCCAATAAATTGTACGTCACTTAAGCGAGGCCAGAACTTCTTAAGTGACAAATCCCAATCTAGGCAAGATTGTTAAAGCACCTATCGTCTGGTTGCCTAGCCCACTAAAACAGAACTCGAGCCGCTTAAGAGACCCCAGGATTGCAAAACCGATTGCACTAGCATCAGGCACCAAAAAAATTAAGCTAAGCCCTCCGGACTTTGCTAGGGGCCCAAAATATGTTTAGAACCTTGTGCACGCAAATGGAATATGCAACCCAATTAAATTCAAAATTTTGGACTCAACAGAGCAGTCAAAACATTCATTTGAGTTCATCTTGACAAAAAGTGGGTCCCACACCCGAACTCTATTTTAAGTTGATATCTACATAGGGGATCAAAATTAACTTGGAAGCCTCGGGATCCGTACGAAGGGTTGTCCCAAATAAAACTCAATATTCTGGAGCTGAAGGCATTGACAGTTCTCATTCGGGCACGTTTTACAAAGAATTTTGACTAAGGTCAAACTAAGGGCCGAAACTTAAAGCCTAAATTGCCTAACAACACAAACTCGTACCGAAAGCCTTAGGACCCGAGTCATCCATGCCACTTGCCTAAAATGACCCCTTCCGAAGTTGATGGAACCGTCAGAATTGAATTTTGAGGCTATTTTTATGAACTTTTAGTCAAAAATCAACTTTTCAAGATTCAAAAGTTCCAAAACACAAAAATTCAGATAAAAACTAAGCGAACAACTAGGTGACCGAGCTATAAACAATGAAAAAAAAAGGGCATAAACACATAAATAACCTAGAAGGTCATTATATTGATTCGAAATTGGGGTTTCTATTGTCGGCCTAGTTCTAGCTTAATTCATGCTTTCACGTGTCAAATGTCAATCGATCCTCTTGTGTAGCCTGAATTTCACAACAACTATTATTATTATTATTATTAGTATTAGTATTAGTATTATTATTAATTAAATAATAATAATAATAATAAGACACATAGGATGTATAGGTATTAACTGTCTCGATTCAACCTCGCTCTGCATAAAACACTAGATCTATTTTAATTAACAAGTTTTTTTTTTTTAAAAAAAAAACAGATATCATCATTTGCGTATTGTATGTGGAGAACACCTTGTCTAATTGTTCTTTTGTGCAATATAAATACCCATAAGAGCAGAGAAAAGATGCCTTTGTACTATAGATTTTTGGTCAAATGTGAACATTCTAGATAGTATGTTACTTCAAATAAATTTTCTTTTCACTTTAAATTATCAAATAAAGTTGGAGATGAGACCGAAGGTGGGATAATTCTATTATTATTATTATTATTATTATTATTATTATTAAAAGAATTGTTGGTTGAATTAGTACTGAACAATTCAAGATGATCTCACATAGTAGGACCAAACAATCTTGATACCTAGCCAACGTTCTTAAATGCTTTAAGGGTCGCTATCTCTAGCAATAACTATATAACTTTTTTCAATTTGATTCCTCTATGTTTTTGTTAATTAATCATTAACAAATTAATTTAGTGAGTTGTTGCACTCTCCGTATTGCTTTTAGTCAACTTGTGATTGGTTTGTGTCCGCTTCAATGAAATTATTATATTAAGAAACCAATAACATCAACCTAAATGACTGTTTTTAAATTTATTTAATGACTAAATGCCAACTTATTAACAATACAATATATTGTAGTTGATTTGTTGAAACTTTATCACTAATAACTATGTCCCCGCTAATTAATTCATAAACTTTATGAAAACTAAAAATTATCTCAAATTTATTTTCTTATTATCGATGTAAGAGAATAGTTAAAATGTTTGAACATTTAACAGGATAACTACATACTATAATTTTCTTTGTTAATAGGTTTAAAAACATTAACAACAAAAGAATCTTTATATTATTATATAATATATAAATTAGATACCTTCTGTAAGGTCATTTCAACAACTTAGTGAATTGGTTTTCTGAGGATTCTATTAAATTCGATAAAAAGAAAAAGTATAATATGATCAATTTAATTTAATTTTATTTGATATTTATGTATATTTTCTAATTTTGAATATGAACAAATGAACAGTTAAATTTATATAAAATTAAATAAAAGTATACAGTGACATAATGTACCGTCAAAATACTCCTTTCACATAGATCAGAAGAGTAGAAAAGATAAATTGGACCGAAAGAGTGGTAAGATCTACTCAGACACTCCATTTTTTATTTATTCAAAAAAAGAATAGAGTGATACATTTTTTATTTAAAAACAATTTAATTAGGTTCTTGTGCACCATTATTCTTCTAAAAGCTTCCCTGTTTCAGTTCCTGCTTATTTTGTTTAATTAAAATCAGTGTGCAAAAACATCACAACATGGGAAAAGACGCCCAAGAAGAATTAACCCTAAACAAAGATAACAAGGTATGGGCTCTTCTATAACTTGTGATTAATTATGAAGGTTTTGGTACTAATCAAAGTTTTAATTTCATGATTAGGATGGTGAAGTTGTAGAATATTCCTTGTTACCTCCTATACCAAAATCACCAATTAATAACAGACCAAACAGCATGGTGATTAAGGCAAGTTCAATTTCTATGCTAATTTTAACCATAATTTTGTTGTTTTATATTTTAGATGTGGTTGGAATGACTTGTTTTATCTAAAACACTTTATTGGGAGAGTGTAAATTATTTCTGAAAAGATATAGTATTTATTAAAGATTTATAGTAAAATTGGCAAACTTGATGGTTTTTGAAATCCTTGAGTATGAAATATTGATACCAATCTTTTGTTTACGTTGGTTAAAGTAGTGATGTCACGTTGAGAATTGAGATAATTGCGATGGAAAATGATAACCAAACGTGATATAAGTTATATTCTGGATTTTTTTTTTTTGTATGATATTTAAAAAGAGTTGATAAATGAACAGAAAGCAAATACTGTAATTCCAGCACATTTGGTGGCAGAAGCAATATCAACACTCCATGGGCTTGATTTAAGATGGTCAGGTCCAATTACACCAAGTGAAATGCAATATGTTCAACAATATGTTTTAGCTAAGTACCCTGAATATTGCAATGGACTTGTGGAAGAAGGGGATAAAATCGATCTTTATGCACTTTGTATGAACGAAAAGGGAAAATCCCCGAGGAGAGAGTCTTCATCGCCTTCTTTTGGTACTAGTAATTCAGAGTTGGGAAAAATCCAATTGGAGCCATCAAGATTGCTTGATATCCTAACAAAGAAAACTTCGTACCAAGGGAATTTCATTTCAATCCCAGAAATACAAGTTCGTAATCGAGCATTGCAACAATGTGGACTAAGTGAAGAGGAGTATTTAGTTGTTTTTGCACTTACATTTAAAGAAGCCATGATGATGATTGGAGAATGTTACCCTTTCTTCAGGGGAAATTACTATATGACAATTCTTGGTGAAGAGTATGACTGTATACGCGAATTTGTTACTTTTAAAGATTCAAAAGTGATTGCAGCACCAGAAACATGGCTTGATTTAAGGATCAAAGGATCACAACTAAGTCAATATTTTCGGAGAAGATCAAAGCATAGTCCAAAAGGGCTATTTGCTTATCCTGCTTATGTAGAAGAAACACGCTATTCAATGCATTGGATCTCAGAAGCTCATAGAAATTCATGGCATGTTCTGTTAGATGCTTCTGGTTTGGATGCAGGAAAAGAAAGATTGGCTTTAGCATTATATCGACCCGATTTCGTGTTATGTACAGTTGATAATACACATGCTCAGCCCTCTAAAATCACTTGCCTTCTTGTAAGGAAACAGTCCTTCGAAACTGCAGCTTCTTCAGCATGTTAATTTACTCAAGGTTGACAAGTGAGACGCTCAAGTGGTTAAGCGACTCTGTTATCATCCGGTAGGTAAAGGGTTCGAGTAACTATACATGATAAGTGGAAACACTATTGATCGTATCACAGGGTGATGTAGTGTGTGGGAAAAACATAAATGTTTTCTCAAGGTTAGGGAAGAAAGTTATAAAACTTTGTGTATGTATAATTCTCTGTTTACTTCTGTTGGAAAGAGAGACCATTTCTACTAGTTTTCATTTGCTTTGAATATGGTTATACATCATTGAGCTGTTACATTTTCTTGCCTAACTTCAGTGTGGGTGGATGATCTGATTCACATAAGTTTAATAGAAGTCATAAAAGTATACAATGTTTTATTTACATTACAACTAGTTAAACGTCATAAAAGTATACATTGACTATACACTATAGCTTGGCAAAAGTAAACGGAAGTATACAATGACTATATAATATAATGTACTTATACATGGACTATACACTACGATATACTCCAAAAACTCAATATAGCTTTCTTTGCTTCTTTTTTTAGAAAAAAAAAAGGAAGGAGGGTTGCTCATTGTCACGTAAACTTAAAAAAAAATTCTAGATTCATAAAACTAGAAGCAACCAAACAAAATTTAACCAAGGTCATTTATGAAGTTGCCCTTCTTCACTCGAATCCTAATGTTGGGCTTGCCACATTCTTCAAGATGCATGTAATCTTAGAATGAAGATTTATGGCCTCGATGAAAAAGGTAGTTGTTTCGCGATGTTAAATTATATTCGCAAGCAAATCGTTTGTAGTGTTACATTCTCTGAAGGTGTGAATGAAAAAGAAATGACCAACTGAACTCATGCATTTGAATTTATTTAATGTCATCTTTGGTGAGCCAAGGGAGGTTAATCATATCTTTAATTGTTTGAATAATCAAAGGGAGTTGGACTCTACATTAACTCTATGAAAATCATGATGTAGACGCCATCTTAGGCTAGTCTTAAGAGATAGAGTCTCGACTGTATTATTTGAGGAGTTAACCCATTGATGGTCCCCTAAAGTTGGCATCATGTTAATTTGTTTTATATGAGACAATTTCTACTAGTTTTCATTTGCTTTGAATATGATTATACATCATTGAGATGTTACATTTTCTTGCCTAACTTCTTTGTGGGTGGATAATCTGATCCACATAAGTTCAATAGAACACTATACACAAGTTCACATGGTATATTTATATTACAAATAGTCAAAAAAAGTCATAAAAGTATACATTGACTACACACTATAGCTTGACATAAGTAAACAAAAGTATACAATGACTATACAATATAGTGTATTTATACCTGAACCTACACTATGATATAGTCCAAAAACTCAATATAGCTTTTTTTGCTTTTTTTTTTTTAAAAAAAAAGGAGGGTTGCTCATTGTCACATAAGCTCTCAAGAAATTCTAGAATTCATAAAACTAAAAGCAACCAAACAAAATTTAACCAAGGTCATTTATGAAGTTGCACTTCTTCACTCGAATTCTAATGTTGAGCTTGCCAACTACATTCTTCAAGGTGCATATAATCTTAAAATGAAGATTTATGGCTTCAGTGAAAAAAGTAATTGTTTTTGGAATGTTTAATCATATCCACGAGTAAATTAGTTGTTATTACCTTCTCTGGAGGTGTGAATAAAAGAGAAATGACCAAGTGAACTCATGAATTGAATCTGTTCAATATCATATTTGATTTGCCAAGGGAGGGTGGGGGGGGGGGGGGGGGGATTGATCATACCTTTAATTGTCTGAATAATCAAAAGGGAGTCGGACTCAACATTAAGTCTAGGAAAATCATGATCTAGGCACCATCTTAGGCCCGTCTTTGAGAGCTACAAAATTGTATTATTTGAGCAAAAGCTAAAACAGGCACGGAAAGTCATAATGATTTCCTTCATTACGAACATCCGCGTTCAGTAACTCAATATAGCTTAACTATATATGAATTATACATTCACAATATATACGTGAAGTATATATTGATTATGCAATCACGATTAACTCGAAATCACCTCTAAACAGTTCTAAATTATAGATATAAAATTTTCTTGATACTTTTTTTGATATATAATTTACTTGAAATGGTTCATGTTTACGGTATTGTTAAAATTCTTTTAGAAAAGAAGAAGATGCTTTAGCAAGAAAACACAAAAGAAAAGTGTGAATGGTCATTTTATGATAATATTTTAGGGAACTTTCGCATCTAACCACTAATAGTTTAATTACACTACATAGCGATAGTTTGCTAATCATGATCTGTAGCTACAAGTTATAGGGAGGAGAATGACGAGCGAGATTGGCAGAGGAAGAGATCAGAGGCTAGCGAGATAGAGCAGGGAGTGGAAGAGAAGCGAGCGAGATTGAGAGAGGAAGAGAAGAGGTGAGCGAGATTAGGAGAGGGGGGGGGGGGGGGGGGGGGGGAAGAGGCGAGAGAGAGCAATAATTTGTATAATTCACATTTCGCTTGTATAATTCACGGGTGAATTTGTATAATTTGCGTTTTTTTTTATATAATTGAGTAAAACAAAATCCGGAACTACACAAATATGAAAAAACTTGAAATAACGAATTGATACAAACATAAACATATGAACTTTAAACAATTATACAAAGTATATCATACAAAATTCGAAACTACACGTTTATATTAACTCTATGAATAAAGATTATGGTGATAAAACTGAAAAATCAAAGAAAATCATCATCATATACAAATACAAACTATTGTGTACAAATCAAGCGAAGAATTATTTATTGCGAATTATACAATATGACGAACCTGATTGATTATATTAACTCGAAGTGATTCAACGTAATTAATGATTAATTAAAATTATAAATGATAATTATAAAAACTATAACTATAATTACTAATTAAATAATATAAATTTACTTAACCACATAAATTTCTCAATAGTTTATATAAGAAATATAACGTAACGAATATTGTCTACTTTACCAGTTTCTTATGGGGATAGAGCCATAGTTTCTTATGGGGATAGAGCCATAAAGTTTGACTTGGTATGTGAGGAATTATTTTATTTTTATATAAATAAAAGAGTATATGGTCCTACCCTTTCTCCACAGCCTTCCTCTTTCTCATTTCTTTATTTATTTTCACTCATTTTTAAATTAAAAAAAAATCTTGTCTCTTCTAATTTTTCAGATCAATTTTCTTTAGTCTATGATTTTTATTTACCTAATTCTAGAAACTTAGAGAAAATATTTATTATTTATAGCAATAATTTTTTTATTTGATTATTTTTAATATATTTATAATATAATTTTAATATATATTAAAAAGAACAGTTTATTATTCACATACAATACAAGTTTTATTGATGGATAATACATTTATTGCACATTTTATTACATTTATAATTCAATGTGTCAACTTTTTTTACCAAAGAAGCATAATATATTTTTAAAAAATAGTTATAATACATATATATTGCATATATAATTCATTTTTTTATACATATTGCAGATTGAACATAGTATTGTTATATATTGCTATAAATAATAATAATAAATAAAACGTATCACTAAAATTGATAATTATTTATTAAAAGGTAAGGAAACAAAAATTATGAAAATGAAATTAGAGAATTTATAAGCAAATAGCAAAAAGCATAAAGTTGAATAATTCACTTGGTCAAACTGCTCCCTAGTTTCGTACGTACCAGCAAACTAAATGCATACAACATAATTAATTCCATTAAAACAAAACAAGACGATCAAGCTACAACCAAAAACTTTAAAGGAAATTAAAACCAAAAGTAGGTTTGACAATCAAAATACAAGTAGGTCGGTAGGAGCTAAAAAGATTGCAACAGCCACAATTGTTCCGGTGACTGAAAGTTGAGGTCCGTTCTTGTATCCGTCGGAGACGTCTTTGTTAGTATCTGGTGATGACGATGCGGATGGTGTGGTGGATACAGGCGATTTGCTGGTGGCATTGGTGAAGATGGCATAGTCAGGAGAAGTTGGAGGAATGTTGAGTAGCTCTGCGTTCACCAAAAATATGTAACAAAAAAAATATTTTGTATATTTTATTTAGCATCATAATTAATTTTTGTTCATGGACCAAAAATATATAAGAAATTTTTTTAAAAATATTGTAGGCTAAATATTTTTAATAAACTTGACGAGTAAAATAAAATCAAATGGATAGCTACTTAGCTAGCTAGCTAGCTAGCCCAAATTGAGACACATATTCAAAAACTCTAGGACATATAGAAGACTTTACGGTTAAAATCATTCAATGAAAATAAATTTTACATAATTAAGTTATATTTATTTATTTTATGAAGTTGGTCAATAAATATCCTCGAATACATTTTACACTTTGATATATAAAAAAGTAAATATTTTTAAATTATGATTTTAATAAAGGATTATTTATATCAATTTTCATCAATGTATTATTAGGACCTGTACTATTGAAAACATTATGAAATGGTCCATAATTGATGTAGTGGCTGAATTTGAGTAGTCAGGTAGATAAAGGTTATTTTCAGGTACACTTGGTCAAATATCTAATGCCTAAATACATTGAACTTAATATCTATATTTAAGTTATGATGCACTGTGTCACTTGTCATTATAACCAAACAGAAAAAAAGAAAGAGTAAACAATATGACTTATCATGTATTGGTATGAACGTGTCATCTTATTTAAGGTTTCATATTCAAGCTTTGGATATAGATAAAATTTGGATTGGAGCGTCAATCCCAAATAGATTCTGTCAAGTGCAATTCGAATTTAGTTGAAGCTTTGTTATGGACTTGAATTTTGAATGGAAAGAAATAAAAAAACAAAGTAACCTTTAAAAGAAACAAAGATTAATTAATTTATTTATTTTTAAAAAAGGAAATAAGAATTTTTGGTCATTTAAAATTAAAAAAAAAAAAAGAAGATAAAATACATTTTTTTCTTCAAATTTTTAGGTATAAATCAAGATCTTTTGTTTTAAAAAAAAAAAAGATAATAAATTTTTTTCAGAAAAAAAATAGTCAATTCTCCCCGTCCAAATTGGTCCAGCTGCTTCTTAAATTCGATCACTGTTGAAATAATGAATATCCTTCACTATCGATTAAGGTAGAAAAATTCAAACAGTTGGATTTTGAACAAGTTGATTATAAAGAGAATGAATGCAAAACAATTAGTTTTGTAATTCACAGATGCTACTCTCTGTCCCAACTACTTGTTCATTTAAATTATATAAATTTTGATTTTAATTAAGAGAAATATATTTTCATATACTTTCTTACTATTAAATAATCATATACAATATTATTTATTAAATTAGACTTAACACACCTTTTAAAAAAATACTTTTGAAAAATAAGAAATAAAAGAAAACAAATTATTTTTTGTATGAGCATGTGACTCTTAATAAAAAATTGAAAAAGATACTTCCTCCATTTCAAAAATAATAACATCATTTTCTTTTTAGTTTGTTTAAAAAAAATAATTTCTTTCTTTTTATGGTAAGAACTTTCCACGTGGCGTATTTAAGGCCACAAGATTAAAGAACAATTTTGTATATTTGATATAATTTTTATTTAGAACCACATGATCAAAAACCATTTTTATTTTCTTAAACTTCGTGTCAAGTTAAACTAGATCATTCTTTATAAAATGGATAAAATATTAAAAACAATTCTAAACTTAGCGTGTATTTCGCTCGTATTCCAAGTTAAAAAGTAATTCACAGCATGTATACCTTATAAGTCAAATATTGACTATATATAGTATGGCATGACCAAGAACGTACGTGTCACATGAAAATAATTATGTCACATAACTAATTTTTCTCTACACATAACATGCAGCTCATATATTTTTTTCTTATAGTATATAGTATTTTTTTTTTTTAAAAAAGAACTTACTAGGACAGTTAGAGATGGTAGCATTAGTGAGTTTGCAAGCAGAAGGAAGCTGAAGCAATTTTTCTTCTTGAATTCCCATACTCTTCAATTGAGGACTTGATCCTTTATGGATCTGTTCTATTATATAACACAAACAAACCGGGTCATGATCTTTGATATCTTCCGCCGCATCGCAACATTCCTTCGATGGCGACGGGGCCTTCCCCGTCGCGTACGTTAAACATGCAGCCACTTTTTGAAACTCCGTACCACACTTATCGCCCAAGCTCTTATCATCATCACCATTAGCTATTACTATTCCAATAGAAACTATTAGTAAAACTACTAACTTATATGCACTTGCCATTTTATTTTTAGGGAAGGAAAGTAAGGTTTTGTGTTGTTGTAATAAAATGTAGTAATATTTATGTATAAATAGGAATAAATGGGGGTGAATGAATAATAAAGATGGGTAGTTGGGAGTGTAATGAATTATAGGCTGATTGGGTTGTCAGCATGTGAAACGGGATGGTCTTAAATGAAGTAAGCTGCCGTATCTGTATCTGATTCATTTCCCGCAGATTCTGTTGGAAGATTTTCATCCGTTGATTACTACGTGAGGGGACTTTTTCGATACGGTGATAAAGTGTATTAAAAAAATAATGCATCATGTCATATATTTTATTTAATATTATGCTAGATATAATTAATGCATGAAAAATTACGATGTTGGCAATATAAATATATGTATTAGCATGATTAAAGATGTAATTATCTCATGAATTCTTTTCCACTTTCTTTCCACAACTTATGTAATAATAATTTTGTTTGCTTTTTTGTTTTTTTCCTCCAAATTTTCCCCGACAAAGGGTCTACCATTCTTTCATTTAAAAATAAAAAAATATCAATAGGTCTTAACTTACCAATGTTAATGAAGTACCTAACTTCTACTAACTAACAAGCATTATTAAAATAAGAAATAGAAATAACTAAGTATTTTGTAGCTGTTACAGAGTTTGTAATACACTATATGATGATATTACGAATGAAGATGCTTAAATAATGTAAAAATATGACAATCAAGAAGAAGGTTGCATGATCAGTCTCAAACTTTCTATTACGAAAGTATGAACTTAAAGTATTTTCTTATTGTCTTTCTTCAGACCTGTCCAATAATTTATACTTTTTTTCTGGATTTATTGAATCTTGTTGAACCTATTGATACAATCAAATGGTTATGCTTTTTATGTCGCTTCTGTAGGTGTCTTAAAACAAACTCCTCAATCACTATACCGTCCAAACTATATTGCATTTCATGCGTCTTCTTTTTTCTTTTGTTGCTTCCACTTCTTTGTTACTTAGGTTATAAATTCTCATCTCTGACCACTCTTTCAAAGCATATGTCCTGCTCTTTCTCATCTTCACCAAGAAAATCCTCGCGCAAATCAATTGTATTTGATGCTAATGCTCCTGATTCATTCTTCTTTGTAATTACACATTCAAGCATAAATACAAAAACTTTTGGGCTTAATTTTCTATTCATAGCAGGTAAAACATGCTCTTCTTGGACCAAATGACTATCATTCTCTATTGAACTTACTAGTTGTCAAGATTCACCAAGCGACTCCTAAGATGGGAAAGAGATCTTATGATTCGATGTACTCAATGTGAACATGAGTGGCTTATCTGCTGGATTGATTTAAGTAACATGACATCTTAGATTTTATTGAATAACTTAGCTACTCGGGAATTAGATATAATGTTGGAGTCATTATATTACCATCTTTTCCAATAGTACTTAATAAAGTATTAAAGTTATTTGAACATAACATGTCTATTGAATCATTAAAAATGTTTTGTCTCTTCTCACCATCATGACTTTGAGTCGCACCCTTTTTCACTACATGGAGGATAATTTTGACTTGTCGGGGAAAGGGTGTGACCAACTTTTAATTGCATTCTCGTTTTCAACTTGCAAAACATGCTTCTAGAAATTTTCAACATTTTCAATGTCAATTCTATGCATTAATTTTTATCCTGAATAAACCCGTGAAGCATCACCCCAAATTATTCATGTTTCCCCTATGTCACGATTCATTGAATTTGTACTAATGTTGCTCAGAAGTGGGAGAAACCAATTGCTGATCTAAAGTAATAACTGAAATTCAAGATGGAGTGCATTAAAATTTTCTTCAGTCAGCTTCTTGTAATGGCAAATAGACTTACCTCCACGTAGTCGAATGGATAAACTGTAATAATAGTATGCAGTAAGTAAAAACATATAGAGTTTTTATACTGGTTAGAAACACTAATGTGGTGCCTATCTTCAGTCCTCTTGAATTTCACTTTAGAGCTTTGAAGTGAACATCAGATGTACAGCTTCTATAAATTTATCATGTCTGATATGCAAATCAGATGTTCTATCTTGACACTTTCTCTACCGGTAAACCTACACTTAGAATCTTTCTTTCTCTTTTCTTTTCAATTGAAATCACTCAGGTGTTTACAAAGATTTATGAAAGAGAAAAGAAGATTGCACTATAAGCTCAAGTGAAGTTGCGTACTTCACACCTAAGTCTGAGGGAGGTATATATATGAATAGACTTGTGCTCTTTACTAGTATCTTTAAAGCAGCTTCAATGGTATCGTCAATGTTTTTGTTATTTTAATTTCTTTTCTAGATCAAACGACAAATAATTCCATCATGGCTTTGGTACATACAATAATTGCAATACAAAAGTAGATTATCATATACAACCTCCCGAAAAACTTCGATCAACCTACCAGATTTTCCTATCATAAACTACAATCTTATACAATTTGATAGCTTTTCCATTAGATCATGTATAACCTTGACCTTAGCATGGCTAGGTATTGACTTTATTTGAGTAGCTTTATCTATGACTATTGATTTTCCAAATGTCGATCTATAGATAGCAAAGACTTCTTTGCAAACAATTCAGGAGATTCTTCCTCCTTGTTTTCCTCTTCTTTGTCTTCATCCTCCCTCTCTTCGTCTTCCTCTTTGTATTCCTCTTCTACTACAATTATTTCTTAAGCATTATTTAAACAATCATTAAAAAAATGTAATCTTTCTTTTGTTCAACATCTTCTTCAAGTGAATTGTGTGTATTAGTATAGTTAATTTCTTTGCATTAGATCAGAATCACTAGAAAAGAAGTCTGGCATGGGTTGGTGATGCTATTAGAAAGATGAATTTAGTAAGAATGAATTTTAGTATTAATGTTAGAAAGATAAATCTTAAAAAGGGATAAAATGTCATTTTATAATTAAATTGTTTTAGTATTGATGTTAGAAAGATAAATTTTAAAAAGGGATAAAATGTCATATTATAGTTAAATTGATATGAATGGAGGGTGCAAGATCGCAAATGGAGGAGTTTTTTGTATGAAGATATTATTTTTGTCTACATAAATAGTATGAACATGAATCTATCTATTAAATATAATGTCACATCTCTAAGCTCCACAACGATTTATCTTTTATATATATTATCCTTTATATATATTTCGCTATTGTATTCTATTTATGAAATTTATTAAATAGTTTATAATCATATTAATTTATCGAGTATAAATTATTATATTAATTATTGAATATATTATTGAAGAATCGAAAAGGTCACTGTTTCAATATTCCGCATTTTCTCTTTCTATATATATATATAGGGGATCTCTTCCGTTAAAATTTTCTTCCGTTTTTGCTCAATGGACAATTGCCAAATGTTTAATTTACATTTTTGAAAACTGAGATCAATTTTAATTATTAATCGAGAGTTGGTAAACAGTCAGAAAAATATAGTCAGAATTTGGTCAAGAAAAACGTATAAAGACTATTAATTTTTTTAGTTTAAAATAAAGAGAAAATATTTAAAGTGTTTGTCATTTTCTAGAAATATAATTTAATTAGAACACAGATTTATAGGTTTAGCATATTAAAAGTTCCATTGACACAATATTTTTCTTTAATTGTAGCATGAACTTGTTATGAAGTAAAGAGAGAAGAAGAAGATGAAGAAGGAGACGGCTTAACAGAAGAGAAGAGAGGATGAACTAAGAAGAAGAAGAGTATACTATAGAGAGAATATCTCAGCTTTTCATTATTTGATTGATTCAACATTAAGATACAATGAAGTGTTTATATAGAAGACTAATCAAGAATCTTTTCAAGTAACTAACTTCTTGAATTGTAACTAACTACTCTATAATTGTAACTAACTAACTAAATTAACTAATTACTTTTAACACTCCCCCTCAAGCTAGGTAGTGTGAAAATGTTACAAGTTCCTAGCTTGGAATTGAGATACAAATGTTGAACTGTATTAAGACCTTTTGTAAGTAAATCAGCCGGTTGATCTTTTGTTGATATGTACCTTGTTGCTACCAATCCTTTGTCTATTTTTTCCTTTATGAAGTGGCAGTCTATTTGAATATGTTTGGTTCTTTCATGATACACTGGATTAGCTGCAATTTGTATAGCAGCTTTGCTGTCTGAGTAAATATCAACAGGTAGTTTCAAGTTTACTCCCAACTCTTTCATCAGACCTATAATCCAAATTAATTCTGAAACTGTGGCAGCCATGCTCCTGTATTCTGCTTCTGCAGAGCTCTTTGAAATGGTTGTTTGTTTCTTTGACTTCCAAGTTAACAGAGAATCTCCAAATTTAACCAAGTAACCTGTCACTGACCTTCTTGTATGAGGACATGAAGCCCAGTCTGAGTCACAGTAGGCTGTAAGAGTTGTATTCTTGTTGCTGGACAACAGAACTCCTAAACCTGGTTGATTTTTCACATATCTTACAATCCTTAGGGAAGCTTCCATGTGTGATTTCTTTGGTTGTTGAAGAAACTGACTTAAAGTATTGACTCCAAATGCTATATCAGGTCTTGTTACAGTTAGGTATAACAACTTTCCTATCAGCCTTTGGTATGCTCCTTGATCTGCTAATTGATCATTTGAGTTGAACTTTTCTGAATTTCTTAATCTGATGTACTCATCAAGCTGCTTAGTTGTTAACTTAACATTTGTATCCATTGGTGTTGCAGCTGGTTTAGAACTGCTAAGCCCTGTCTCTGATATAATCTCCAAGGTGTATTTTCTTTGATGCATAAGTATACCTTGATCAGACTTGGCAAACTCAATGCCTAAGAAGTATCTTAGTTCTCCAAGATCCTTCATTTTAAACACCTGTTTTAACTTATCTTTTGTTTCTTTCACAATTCTTAGACTATCTCCTGTGACTAATAGATCATCCACATACACAAAAATAATCACTATTCCAGATTCATCTTTTTTTATGAACATAAACTGATCATACTCACTCTGTTTAAACTTAAGCTCCACTAATGCCTTAGACAACTTAGCATTCCACTGTCTAGGGGCTTGTTTCAATCCATATAATGACTTCACAAGTCTACATACTTGTTTCTTGTTTCTCCCCCTGACTTGTGAACCTTGAGGCATTTCCATATATATTTCATCAAACAAGTCTCCTTGTAAGAATGCATTAAACACATCCATTTGGTGTACACACCATCCCTTTTTTGCAGCTAGTGCCAATACTGTTCTAACAGTTTTCATCTTTACTACAGGAGAGAATGTTTCTTGGTAGTCAATACCTTCTTGCTGGTTGAATCCTTTAGCTACTAGTCTGGCTTTATACCTTTCTACCTCTCCTGTGGATTTATATTTGACTTTGAATATCCACTTGCAGCCTATTGGAGTTTTTCCTTCAGGAAGAGTTACTAAATCCCAAGTATGGTTACTTTGTAATGCTTCAATTTCTGACTTCATAGCTTCTATCCATATTGAATCTTTAGCAGCTTCTGTGTAAGACTTTGGTTCAGTATGATTTGAGGCTGCAGCTATGTATGCACTATATTTGTCAGAAATATTCTCATAACTTATATAGTTTTGAATGCCATAGTCTGATTCCTTCTGAATATTGAGAGATACAAAGTCTTTTAACAAAATAGGTGGTTTGCTGCTTCTTCCAGACTTTCGAGATGGTTGTAAAGGAATCTGTGTTGTATCCTCATTTAATCCAGTCCTTAACTCCTCTTCCTCATTCTGTTGGCATGATTCCCTACCTTCATATTGTATGTGTTGCTGAACTTGTTGAGTAGGTGTAGTAACAGGAATACTGGACCATTGACATGCATGATCTAAAGTTGAATGGGTGTCTTTAAACACAGGTTCTAACTGTTTTCCTTTACCAAATGGAAATGTTGTTTCATTGAATATGACATCCCTGTTAACAAAGAACACTTTATTAGTTAGATCATACAAAATATATCCTTTTTGCACCTCTGAATATCCCATATGAACAGACATCATAGACCTTGATTCAAGTTTATCATGTTGGTTTGGCATTCTAGCAAAGCATAAACACCCTAGAACTCTTAGATGAGCTATAGAAGGCTCTTTTCCATGGAGTTTGTTAAAGGGAGTTTTTCCTTTTAACACAGAACTAGGAAGCCTGTTTATCAAGTAAGCTGCAGCTAGGACACAATGTCCCCGGAATTTTATAGGTATATTAGCCTGCAACCTAATGGCTCTAGTTATTTCAAGAATATGTCTATGTTTTCTTTCAGCTACCCCATTTTGTTGGGGTGTATACACACAAGTTGTTTGATGAATAATTCCTAATTGTTTAAATAATTGTTCACATAATGAGTTAATGAATTCAGTTCCATTATCAGTTCTAACTATCTTATCTATTTTACCAAACTGATTTCTAGTAAAATTCATAAAAAATTGAAGAGATACACAAACATCACATTTCTGTCTCAAAAGAAATATCCATGTATCTTGAGTAGTCATCTACAACTGTTAAGAAATATTTGTGTCCATCATATGTATTGGTTTTATAAGGACCCCATAGATCTAAGTGAATCAATTCAAAACAACTACTACTTTTTATACTACTATTCTGAAAAGGTAATCTACACTGTTTAGCACAAGGACATACTACACAATCTCCTATCTGAGTTCTAATAGAAGTAAGCTCAATGTCAAACAGTTTATGTAACACTGAAGTAGATGTGTGTCCTAATCTTTTGTGCCACAGATTTATCTTGTCTGTTGACACATTCTTAACATCTTGAGCAGCTAGACTGATAGATCTTCTTGCATCTTTATTTAGTAGACAATATAGCCCATTCTGCTCTCTACCAATCTCCTTCACCTTCCCAGTGAAGAGATCCTGCAAAATAAAAAAGTCAGGAAAGAAAGAAGCAGAACACTGTAACTCTTTTGTTAGTTTCAAAACTGATAACAAATTAAATTTGAATTCTGGCACATACAATACATTAGATATAGTACTACCATCAGATATACTACTTAAGCCAGTATGAGTAACTTTTGATTCATCTCCATTGGGCAATTCAACAGTTCTATTATAGCCTAACTTATTAACTGATAACTTGTTTAGTAACTCTCAGCTTGAAGCCATATGATTTGTTACTCCTGTGTCCACAATCCAATTAGGTTTGTGAGACACATTCATAGCGATTGAGCTAGTCATACCTACTGTGTTTGCAGCTGTGTTATACATAGAATTCTGGTTGACTTGAGGGCTGTGTTGTGCTAGCATCTGTACTATATGATTGTATTGTTCTTGTGTAAAGTGATTAGCCTCAACTTGACTTGGTTTGGACTGAATTTTATCCATGCTACTTGAACTTTATCCATGACTGAACACATTCGTATCAGAACCATACTTGAACTCAGATTGCTCATTTCCAGCCTGAAGTACCTCATTTTGAGTGTTTTCTTTTGCACTCACATTGTAAGCTGCACTTCCACCTTCAGAGAATTTCTTCTTTTTAAACTTGAATTCAGGGGGATATCCCACTATTTTCCAACAATTATCCTTATTGTGTCCTCTTATTTTGCAAACCTCACAATACAGATGAGAATTTATTGTAAACTTTTGATTACCATTTGTTCTGCTGTACAAAGCAGATTCATAGTTGCATGTATGTGACATTGGATTTGCACCCAAGATTCCATTCATAGCTGACACAGACCTTTGACTCTCATCACCCATCACCATAGCATAGGCTTGATTGATTGAAGGTAATGGACTCATGAGCAGTATCTGACTTCTTGCTTGATTATATGAGTCATTCAGCCCCATCAGAAACTGGAACAGTTTCAGTTTTTGCAAATGCACTATGAACTCTTTAGATCTTTCACAATTACAACCAGGTGGTGGTACCAAAGCCTCAAATTCCTCCCAAAGAGTCTTAAGTTTGGAGAAATAGACTGTTACAGAGTTTACTCCTTGAGTTAGGGTGGCTATTTCCTTATGCAGGTTGAAGGTTCTTGAACCATCTATCTTGGTGAACCTTTCTTGTAGATCTTGCCAAACTGCTTTAGCTGTGGCTGCATACATAATGCCACCTAGTGAACTCTTAGAAACAGAGTTCATCAGCCAAGATTGAACAATGGCATCAACTCGATCCCAGTGATTCCACAGATTTTCACTATATTTTTCTTTATCACATGATCCATCTACCATTCCTAGTTTATTTCTCCCTAGCAGAGAAATGCGCATAGATCGAAACCAGATTGCATAGTTTTCCATACCTGTTAGCTGGAATGAAATGATCTGATTTTCACTAACATCTGATGGAGATAAAAACAATGGATGATTGTAGTCAATTTCTTGACCAATGTTGGCAGCTCGATTGGCATTCTCTTGAACAATTACTGGTTCATCATCTCCAGCCATTTTTCCAGAGATTTCGATTTCTTCAATCTTTTTCATGATCGATTAGCGGAAGCAATTCATATTTCATAGGGTTAGATCCCCTGCTCTGATACCATGAACTTGTTATGAAGTAAAGAGAGAAGAAGAAGATGAAGAAGGAGACAGCTTAACAGAAGAGAAGAGAGGATGAACTAAGAAGAAGAAGAGTATACTGTAGAGAGAATATCTCAGCTTTTCATTATTTGATTGATTCAACATTAAGATACAATGAAGTGTTTATATAGAAGACTAATCAAGAATCTTTTCAAGTAACTAACTTCTTGAATTGTAACTAACTACTCTATAATTGTAACTAACTAACTAAATTAACTAATTACTTTTAACATAGCAGCTATTTCTAATAATAAAACCATCCCACGAATCGAGAGAAAAATTGAAACAAGAAAAGAAGCAGAACAATATTGTGAAAAAAATAAAAAAGAAACATGTTATACAACACATTCGTATTCTTATATGGCGTTAGTACTGCTAAGGAATTCTGCTAAATTCTTTTTCCTATTCTTCTCTACTCGATCATTTCTCCAAAAAAAATATGAATATAGCTGAAGTCAGGGAAGAGTTATACAGATCTTTAGTGTAAATTGAGAACACTTACGTGAAGAACTAAAGCGTTGGATCACTTCTTATCCTCAATATTACGTCGATTTGATAAATTGTGAATAATTACTTACATTTATTACTAAAATGACCTTCAATTAAGCATTTTTTTCAAATTATTATGTATAAATAAAAATTAAACTATATATTTAAATAATTTTAAATGTAGTTAGTAAATATTGAGGTGAAGATATCTCAAAATACATTAAACCAGGTAAATATAGATAATTATAGAAACCATGCATAAATTTCATATGTGTCGAATCAAAGAGAGTCATACATTGATATTATTAATCATACAAGTCTTTCCGCCTATATTACGTCAATTTGATTAAGTTGTGAATTAACGATTTTCCATTAAGTAATTTTTTTAAATTATTATGTTTAAATAAATTTAAGCTATATAGTTTAATGATTTTAAAATGTAATTTATAAAATATTGACACAAGGACAACTCAAAACACATTACACTTGGTTAATATCGATAGTTATAGAAATCATGCATATAGTTCATATGTGTCGAGCCAAAGAGAGTCAGACACTGATATTATTAATCATATAAGTTTTATTTCTTATATTATGTCAATTTGGTAAATTATGAATCATTACTTATGCTTGTTGCTAAACTGACCTCCAACTATGTAATTTGTTTACTAATTAAGTTTCAATAAAATTAATCTATATAAATAAATAATTTTTAAATGTAATTTGTAATATATTGGGATAAGAACAACTCAAAAAACATTAGACCTTGATAATTGTCAACACTTATAGAAATCATGTGTATAGCTCATACATGTCGAACCAAGATAAAGATCTGGTCAAGTATAATTAGGTCAAGTAATGTTCATGCCATGTGTATTATATAATAATTTATGGTTGAAATCTATTTAAATTATATACTCATTAACTATCAAATAAAGCAATTATGTATACTCACGCTAATATTTTCAAGAAAAAAAATTAAGATGACGGGAATATGCAAACTTTCTGGATTTTTATCTGACAAACTTGTTCATGAGAAATTTCACACATGCTTTTTCCAAATTCTGAAGTAATCTTTAAGAATAAATCAAACTTAAAAACATAATTGAGTTCTAAATAATAATTCAACTAAAGAACATGATAATACATTTTTTTAAAAACAAATACTTAATTGAAGGTTTTCAAATAATTATAAAAAAATATTTATTTAGATTTTTCAAAAATGTCGGATTCTTTGAAATAGTATAATATAAAAAATTCAATACAAGTACGAGATTTGACAGGTAAAAAAGACAGAAAGTCCACATATTTCATAAGTCTTATTTTTTCTTGAAAATATTAGTTATGGTACACTTAATTGTTTTATTTGATAGTATTAAAAAAGTAAAAATATTATTAAGATGAATATATAATTTAAATAGATTTCACCATAAATTATTATATAGTACACATGGCATTAATCTATAAGGCCATTGAACATTACTTGATCTAATTATACTTGACATGATCTTTATCCGTCGAACAAAAAAGAGACATATATTGATAGTATTGATCAAACAAGACTTATCTCCTATATTAGGTAGGCTTGATGAATTGTAGATTATTACTTATATTTATTACTAAAATGACCTCCAATTAAGTAAGTTTTATAAGTATTATATTTAAATAAAATTAAACTATATATTTAAATAATCTTTAAATGTAATTTGTAAAATGTTGAGATAATGACAACTCAAAATACATTAGACCCGATAAATATCGATAATTATAGAAATCATGTGAATAGTTCATATATATCGAATCAAAGAGATCAAAATGTTAATATTATTAATCATACATGTTTTATCCCTATATTACGTCGATTTGATAATTATGAATCATTACTTATGTGTGTTACTAAAATGACCTTCAAATTCTAATTAAGTATTTTTTTAGTTATTATGTTTGAATAAAAAAAATTAGTGTTAAGTAAATTCAGTTAACACAAATATTTTGGCCATAATATGTTGTAATATCAGTTAAATAATTTTTTCTTATAATACAATTAACAATAATATAATGTGATTCAAAAAATATTTCTTTTACTATTAATGTCATAATTATTATTTTTAAAACATAACTGAAAACATTTTTTTCACATATTGATCGTCTAATCTACTTAATGATCAATGTGCTCATTGGTAGAATTGTAGTACATAGAAATTTCCTAGTACATAATTAATTATGGAATCTTCAATAATTGATACAATTAGTTATTTTTAATATGTTGGAAACATGATAAAAGAATGGATTCCCTGAAGAATATATTTGATTTTTAAGTTAAA
Organism: Solanum lycopersicum; assembly: GCF_036512215.1. Taxonomy (NCBI): domain Eukaryota; kingdom Viridiplantae; phylum Streptophyta; class Magnoliopsida; order Solanales; family Solanaceae; genus Solanum; species Solanum lycopersicum. The sequence continues at coordinate 11,101,484 of NC_090804.1, forward strand.
AACGTAAAAATGTCTTTAAAAAACTAGTTTATGAATGCTATTTTTTACAATTCTGACCAAATTATGGCGAAAAGGATTTTTCCTTGTTAATCATTTCACCTACGGTCCAAAAGCACACAAATGGATGAACTAATTTGTTTTAACTGATAAATAATTTAAATCTACATTAGATTAATTGAATTAAATCTAATTAGTAAAGGAGCGTTCACAACCGTTAGAAATATTTTTAAAAATATACATTGCAATCCTCACTCTTGATTCTTCACGTTATTCATCCTCTTTCATGCTACACATGATATTTTTCTTCGATTCATCTTGATTACCTCAATCTTTTAAAAATTAAATGACTAATTAAAAGAAAAAAAATAATAAATAAGGTTGTTACGACTTTTAATTTATGTAAAACTAATGTTAGGAATCAATCGATATGAAAGTTCATTTCAATAAAAATTTGATATCAAACAAATGAAAATTAAAAGAAAAACAAGCACAAAAAGAGAATATTACAAAGCTCAGATTTTCTTTTGAATTCAAATGGATGAAAAAGTACACTTAAGATTTTTGCTAAAAGCTGCAAAATGTGTGAGAAATTAGTTTTGGGGACCGTTGTGATATTATTAATAGTCTAAACTAATCTCAGCCTTCAACATATAAATTAAACACTTTGGCTATCATCCAGCATTCTATTGAGAAAAACTTGAACTAGATACTGAAAGCCACGGACCCAATATATATATATATATATATATATATATATATATATATATATAATTAATTAATTTTTGAAAAAAAAATATTACTATACTTTCGAGTAAACATGATAAAAATTATTATTTTAAAATTCAGTGAGCGTTCTTGGTTTACTTTATTACTCATTTGTATATTTTATTTATCACACTATTTTTTTTAACAATCTTTAAAAAGTATTCAGTTAAATTATTTTTATTTATTATTTATTTTAATTTAATCTACTTGTTTTTAGTAAAATACATCAATTAGATTAACTTGATTCCAATTTTGGAAAAGATCTCAAAAATAAAAAAAGGAAAATGGTCTTGAATGCTACTCTAAGTTTTACCAGACACTTTTTAGGTGTAACAGCTTATTCTAGTAAGTTGCCTATTTTTTTGGGAAATTCAAGCACTATCTCTAAGGCTTTCGTTTAATTTTTAAAAACAAATTAAGGGGTGAATACGATTTTGAATAGTTTAATAGAATAGTCTGATTCAACAATGTAAACAAAGAAACTTAGAAATTTGAAAAATCAAATAATAACATTGGGAATGGAAAGGAAGTGAAGAAAATTATAAAGTAAAAGCTTAGATGCATTTCTAACAAAAACTATCTCCCACATTGGACGCTGGTGGAATCTCAAAATGCCAAAGCCTTCCTACCCCTTTGACCAAATATTTTCTACACAAGAATAGTTCTGCATAAACTTTCTCTACTTTCCGTTCCACATCATGTAAAAACACATGGGTAACGCCTTTTCCTTTTCTGTTTCTCGCCATAACCGCCGCCGAATAGATGGCTGCCATTCTACCTGGTGCTTCTGCAAAATACCCTCGAGGTGCATCGATCATAATCAAATCCCATTCCTTATCGTAAACCTCATTCGATAGCATATCTAGTGCTAATTTACATCCATGATTGCCGCGTAGAAAAGATTTCTTCGCTGAACAATCTGGCTCTTTACGGTAATGCTCAACTAAATCATCTGCCTCTGATAACATCGTTCGATATTTCACTGTCTCCGCGTGCAGAAACGGGGCGTCTTTTACGATTGTTTCCACCCATTTCGGATCTTCCTCTAAAAACAATGTGTTCCCACGGGAATTAAATGAGGCCCACATCTGTGAATCATGACCCAAACCAAATACAAGGAAATTACAAGGAGTGCGATTTTTCAAAACGTCAAACGATATTCGGATTTCGTTGATGTTTTGTTGAGGTATCACTCGCGATGTGGCATAGTGTAAAATTGCATCAAGCAAGATTTGCTGTGAATTCAACTTATCAACAAGAAAATTGTCCATGGTTGGAGCTTTATTGTTGTTGCAAAGGATCCAATTGTTAGACGTTTTGAGAAACAGAGAAATGAAGAGTAGAACTGCAACTAATGCTGTAACGAGGCACCATGATCTCTGTGGCTTGAGATGGCTATGACTCTGTTTTTGCATATTTTTTAAGGGATGAAATTGATATGTGATTAGTATGAAACTTTGTTCAAGAAAATAGACTTTTATAATATCAGTTTTTCCATCAGAATTAATACTAATATTGACTTTTCCATTTCCCATCGGAACTAATACTAATATTGACTTTTCAAAAAAGAGTTGTATCGACGTGATTAGTCATGGATATATATAGATAATCCTATAACCAATGGCACTTATTATTTTATTTTTTATCTCCAACTATAATGATAGTTTTTATCCTTTTTCGATACGGAAATACGTATTCAGAATTTCAGTTATATGGGTGTGTAATTACGAAAAAATATATCTTAAATATAAATTTGATCGATTTAACTTTTAGAATTCGTTTGGTAGGCCGTATTAGGTAGAATAATCCATGGATTAAATTTTAGTCCATTTAATACATTGTTTGGTTACTTCATTTAATTTAATTCATAGATTGTTATCCATCATATGTGGTATTATCTTATCCCTAGAAAATGGAGAAATAACTAATCCAAGGTTTGTTAAACCTTGGATAAGACCCCTAAATGACTAAACTAACCTCTTATTCTTTTTTCTTAACTTCTTTTGTAATTTACTTTTTATTTATATTGGAATGATTATAAATGTTCTTTTCTAATTCTTCAAAATCCGTTTGGTGTAATTTAATCATTTCACTAATATCTTTTTCTCAAATTTTCCTTGTTTTTTTTATTATATTCAAGATGATTTGTCAATTACTCACTTGAACTATTTGTTTTAAAAATAAAAATAAGCTTTATGTATGAACAATTTAAGTAGTCTTAAAATCTATTTTAAGCTTAAGATATATATTTGACCAACAAAAAATTAGAAATACATTGTGTCGTCAATGATCTTCTTAGTGATACATCATAACTAAAATTAATAACAATTTTATGTATACATGTATTTGATTTAACTAATTAAATGGAATACATAATTCTTTTAAAAAAATTATCCGCTCCGGTGGTTATCTACCTTGATCCAATTACATGAAATAAACACTCATAATAACACAAGGGTATAATAGGAAAGACACTTTTAGTAGAATTATAAATTAAACACAAAATTAAGTGGAAAGTAGTGAACCAAACACTTGACAAAAAATAATCCCTGCATTACTAATCCCTACATTATTAATACATGCATTACTAATCGTTGCATTATCAATGTTTGTACTAAACGACCCCTTAGGTTCTTAATATGAACCATAAAATTTTAAAAGGTATAGGTCCAAAATATATAATACTACTAGTTTTTGTTAAATATATTGTATTATGGTAAATATCTTGTATTATGGTAAATTAGTTAGGAGTATATTTTGTAGCCTTATTTGTTGCTATCTTTGTGTATAAAAGGATCAGTAAAATAGAGAGATGAGATTGAGGAAAATATTCTTTCATGGTATCAGTTGCTTAGGGTGCTTCTTCCGTATACGCCCCTAATTCCGCCCCCTTTTCTTCTTCCCCTTCTTCATTTTTTTCGCCGGTAATCTTACAATGTCGGATAATTTTTTTCATCTAGCTTTGGCTGTCTCTAATATCAAGAACCATATTTCCATCACTCTTGAGATGGAAAACGTTCAATACTCTACGTGGTCGAAATTATTCAAAATTCATGCTTGTTCTCACAGAGTACTAGCCCATATTATTCCTCCGAAAGAAGGTACGTCCAAACCACCTTCAACTGATCAAGAGAAGAAATTGTGGACTACTTTGGATGCCACGGTTCTTTCATGGATGTATGCAACTATCTCTAATGATCTCCTGCAGACCATCATTGAGCCTGATTCAACTGCTATGGAGGCCTAGGATAGGTTGCGAGACATATTCCAGGACAACCAACATTCCCGTGCCATTGCTCTTGAACAAGAATTCTCCACCACTTCTATGGAGAATTTTTCCAATGCATCCTCTTACTGTCAGCATCTCAAGTCTCTCGCTAATCAGTTAAAGAATGTCGGTGCGCCGGTTTCTGATAGCCGGATGGTGTTACAGTTGGTTGGTGGCCTTACCCGAGCCTACTGTGGTGTGGGCACGCTTATTCGTCAAAGCAATCCGCTTTCTCCCTTTTACAAGGCTCGCTCCATGCTTGTTCTTGAGGAAACCGTAATGGCAAAGGAGGTGGCAACCGAATCTGCCATGGTTGCAACCTCGTCAGATGACTCCTCCGGTCATTTGACAAACACGGGTCAGCTGAAGAGCAAATATTCCAGCTCGTCAAACAACAAGCACAACTCTGGTAGCCGAAAAAATGCTGGTCGTGGCTTCGGTGGTGGCTACTGCGGTGCCAGGAAAAATGGTAGTTGGAATCCACCGGCTGCTGGGCGAGGCTCCGGTGCGGCTCAAGATTCGAACATGTCCCCTGCTTTTTGGCAGCAAGTGTATCCTTGGGGATATGGCTGGCCTATTCCTCATTGCCCTTACCCAACTCAAGGATGGACCAGGCCTGGTACTCCAAACCAGCAGGCTGGACTATTAGGCCCAAGACAACGAAATCAGCAGGCTTACATGGCGTCTGGACAGCAGCAACAATTCGGTTTGATGACTCCTACCGATATTCAGCTGCAATGCATACTATGTCCTTTAATCCGACTGATGTGTCTTAGTACATGGACACCGGGGCTACTTCTCATATGAATTCCTCTTCAGGTAACTTCTCATCTTATTTTAATTTGAGCACTCATCCAAATAATAATATAGTTGTTGGTAATGGTCATAAAATTCCTATTTTTGGTTATGCTCACACTTGTTTGCCTTCATCAAGCCCGACCCTTTCTTTAAATAATGTCCTTCATGCTTCTAAAATCATAAAAAATCTCATCTCTGTTAGAAAATTCACTACTGATAATTCCGTAACTCTTGCATTTGATCCTTTTGTTTTTTCTGTAAAGGGTTTTCAAACGGTGAAGCAAATAATGAGGTGTGATAGCCGGGACGACCTTTACCCAATTACTACTCCAATCAACAATCAAGCTACCTCTATTTTTGCCGCACTTTCTCCTAAACTTTGGCATGATCAGTTGGGTCATCCGAGTGCTCCTATATTAGATGCTCTTAGGCACAATAAAAATATTGATTGTAATAGACTTTCAAGTTCTAGTATTTGTGGATCATGTGATTTATGGAAACATGTGAAGTTGCCGTTTGTTTCTTCGATTTCTAGTACGACTTTGCCAATTAATATAATACGTAGTGATCTTTGGTCATCTCCCATTTTGAGTTCTTCAGGACATTGTTACTATGTTATATCACTTGATGATTTATCTAATTTTTTGTGGACTTTTCGTTTAGCCCAAAAATCTGTTGTATCTGACACATTCTTGATTTTTAGGAATCACATTCTCACCCAATTTGAACGCAGTGTTAAAAATGTACAATGTGATAATGGGAGGGAGTTTGATAATGATCAATTTTGGAAATTCTGTGAAAAACATGGCATGTCTTTCCGTCTCTCTTGTCCTCATACTTCTTCAAAAAATGGGAAAGTCGAAAGAAAAATTCGTACTATCATTAACATTAGTCGTACTCTTCTTGTCCATGCCTCACTTCCACCTTCTTTTTGACATCATTCCTTACAAATGACAACCTACCTTCTAAATATTCTTCCGAGCAAATTGTTGGGTAATAAATCTCCTTTGGAAATTCTTTATAAAAGGGAGCCTTCTTATTATCATTTACTGGTTTTTGGGTGTTTGTGTTATCCACTTTTTCCATCTACAATCTATATATATATATATAAAGCTGAATCTCAGTTTACTGATGTGGCATGCCTCAATGGCCAGTATTACTATTTATCAATTTTTTCATAATTTTCAAATTTTTCATCTTTTTTCTATTAAAAATCTGTTTACAAAAATAAAAATTCCCCTCATTATGAGCATTTAAAGCATTTAAAACATTTAATCCTTCCTTCCAAATTAAGTTGTGTAATGGTTATAAAGGAATGTATCTACCCTTCCATTTTTTCAATCAACCGTTACTTATTTTTAATTTGTACATGTAATGACTTTTAATATGTATTAATTTTTGAGTTATTATATGTTAATTAATTTTGTGTCTTCCCATAGTCTATGTTTTTGTGCTATATATATAGATTGAGATTTCTTTTTTCTTTTTATCTTGTAACTTGCTTACTCTATTTTGCTTTTAATTAGATTGTTAATCTAGCATATACTTTTTTTTTTATGGTATTAATCTGATATAGATGATTTGATGATAAGGATTTTTTCCCCTTTTTATATTGTAGCTTGCTTACTCATTTTGCTCCTAATTAGATTGTTAATCTGACATTCTTTTTCTTTTTTCAGTGTTGATCATTACTGATATGGATGATTTGATGATACGGAATAAAATTTGAAGAACGTGAAATGTAATATATTTCAAGAAAAGTTGCAAATTGATTATTCTGGATATAATTTTTATTGACTAAAAAGTATCTTATATAGATTGTGATTTCTTTTTTCTTTTTATGTTGTAACTTCCTTACTCTATTTTGCTTTTAATTTGATTGTTAATCTAACATATTCTTTTTTTTTACGGTATTGATTTGATATAGATAATTCGATGATAATGAATTTTTTCATCATTTTTATGTTGTAGCTTACTTATTCATTTGCTCCTAATTAGATTGTTAATCTGCCATATTCTTCTTCTTTTTTCAGTGTTGATCATTACTGATATGGATGAATTGATGATAAGGAAAAAAATTTGAAGAACGTGAAATGCAATATATTTAAAGAAAAGTTGTGAATTGATTAATCTGGGTATAATTCTTATTGACTAAAAAATATCTTATTACATATTTTTGTAATACTAAATGTGTAGACCTGTTGGAATCTATATATAAAATAAAATGAAACATAGACGAATTGATGTCATACTTGCTTGTAATATTGCCATTATAATTTATCTTTATTTTTACTTTTCATTTTTTTTCAATTTTAAATATATAATAAATCTATTAAATAAAAGGACTCATAATGGCTATGAATTTGTATATTAATATATGAGTAAATATATTTTAAATTATTTTTTTGTCTTTTCGTAGTCTATTATTTTGTGCTATACATAGATCAGATGTGTATGCTTTCCTAATGTAGCTTTCTTAATTTATATACCTTGCTTTCGGTTGGATTGTTAGCATGCCATATTTTTTTTAGAGTTAGATTACACATAAAGACAATTTGATGATAAATTGTTAGGATTTAAAAAATGTAGAATGTTATTAATTTCAAGAACATGAAAAACTAATCAATTTGAATATTTTTTTTATTGACAAAAAGGAATTTTGTTCCATGAATATTAGTTTTTTCTACACATTCTTTTTAAAAAAATTTAAATTCTCAAATTACTTATGATTATAATTCGATGAATCATATGGTCAAAAGAAATTAAGTTAGCAGGTTCAAATCAAGTTGATTGAAGGTTTTTTTTATTGATTATCAAAAACTTTAAAATTGTTTAAGTATTGACAACTATCACATGTAAAAGGATTCAACACTTTTCTTGAGAGGTGAAAAATTAAGGATGACAAAGTTTGATTTTACAACACATGCAAAGAAGAAAAAGACTCTACTGAAAATCATTCAAAATTTAGTTAATTATCCGTTATATATTACTAATTACGATATCTTTTACCGATTTCTCTTCGGATGCTACTAATTTAGTGTTACCAAATAATTACTTTCTTGGTGAAGTATAAATTAATTTCAGGTATTAACATTTTTCTCTTTTTAAGCTACAAATATTTGTCATATAACATTTTTTTTAAAAAAAAATCAATATATAAAGGATAAGGTACACTAATACTCATTGACAAAATATTAGATGAACAGACACCCACAAAATAGTCATTTGATAAAAATTTTAATTTGTAATGTTGTAATCAATAAAATATATTATTTTGTGGATATACTTATTTATTTTGAAAAGGAGCAGAGAAGTAACGGTAAAAAGAAGGATGCGAAAAATGAAGGTAAAGAAAAGACATGGATTAATGCATTGTTTAGTGTGAAAATTGTGAATTTTATAAAGAATAATTATTTCAAAGTTATTATTCGTTTAAATTTTTTTTGTGAGCACAAATAAAAGTTGTTTTTTGAATTATAAATAATTTAAAGTGAAAAGGTGAAACATATTTTTATTGATTTTGAAAATTTTAAAATTCAACTTCAAAGTGAATTTATTGAAAGATAAAATTTTTTACTTTCAACATCATTTTCTTTCAGAATTTAACTCTCAAGAAAAAAATATTTCATGAACAAAATGGTAAAAGGGCGATGGATAAAAAAAGTCAACAAAAAAAGAGAAGAAAACAATTTAAAAATATAGAAAAAAAGGATGATAAAAATTATATAGCAAAACCCATTAAACAAATGTTGTGAAAAAAATCAAATATTATTGTTTACTTTCACATGCTCAAGTAGAGTAAATATATTTTTATTCCATTTGATGACATAAGGTAATATAAGGGATCAATCTTTCTTCAAATTATATCACACTTTCAAATGATACAATTTAGTGGAAAGCAAATATTAACAATCGATTAGATTAAAGTTTGAATTTTAATAAGTGATAACTATATCAAAAATTATCACCGCGCGAAGCGCGGTTAAATTCACTAGTTATTAATAAATTGCAACCCCGATATACTTCGTGTGTATTTTTGGGATTTCCGCTGAATCACCGTGGCTACAAATGCTATGATTTATCATTTCGTAAAATTATCATTTGTAGACATGTTATTTTTTATGAGAATTCCTTCCCCTTTGCAAAGTTACATACTCCTTTTTCTCCATAATATAATCTTTTGGACTCTGGACTAAATTCTTATGTTATTCAACATTTTAGAAATTCTAATGTTGCGTCCAACGACCCTCCACATCCTGTGGCCCATTCCCCGGACCAATCTACTCCACATGGCAGCACCTCTTCCTAGCAAGCCCAACCCGCTTCTCCCTCTACTGACTCTCCCCAACCGCCTTCTGGGCCATCCTCCCTTGACAGCTCATCACCTCATTCCTCACCCCATACTTCCCCTTTTGACCACACACATCCCACACCATCAAACAATTTAGCACCACAACCCACTCAAATTCCTCTCCAGCGACAAAGAGTTGTGACCCATAGCCAAAATGGGATATTTCAACCAAATAAGAAATATTCTTTTGTTTTTGAGATTACAAGGTCACCTTTGCCTCGTAATCCGATTGCGGCTCTCCGTGATTCAAATTGGAAAATGGCCATGGATGATGAATATGATGCTCTTATTAAAAATAAGACGTGGGAGTTAGTGCCCCGTCCACCTAATGTGAATGTGATTCGGTCTATGAGGATTTTTACTCATAAACTCAAATCTAATGGTGTTTTTGAGAGGAATAAAACACGTCTTGTAGGTGATGACAAAACTCAGCAGGTTGGAATTGATTGTGGTAAGACATTTAGTCTGGTGGTCAAATCGGCTACAATGCAGACTGTTCTTAGTCTATCTCTGTCCAAAGCATGGACAGTTCATCAATTGGATTTCAAAAATGCTTTTCTTCACGGTGAGCTTCAGGAAACTGTTTATATGCATCAACCCTTGGGGTACAGGGATCGTACTCATCCTGATTATGTTTGTCTGTTACGTAAGTCTTTGTATGGCCTTAAGCAAGCTCCCCGGGCTTGGTATAAGCGTTTTGCTGATTATGTTTTGTCCATTAGTTTCACTAATAGCCGGTGTGACAATTCTCTATTCATCTACAACAAGGGTTTGGACATGACTTACATTTTATTATATGTTGATGATATTATTCTTTCTGCTTCTTCTGATGCTCTTCGGTGTTCTATCATAGCTCTTCTCAGTTCTGAATTTGCTAAGAAAGATTTAAGTTGTTTAAATTATTTTCGTGGTATTGCTGTCACTAGACATAAGGGTGATATGTTTTTTTTCACAGCGGAAATATGCTGATGAAATAATTGAACGAGCCGGCATGTCCTCATGTAAATCGACTCTTACTCCGGTTGACTCCAAATAGAAAGTTAGTGCTGATTCTAGTGCTCCTTATGCTGATCCCACTCTTTACAGAAGTCTTGCAGGGGCCCTTTAATATCTCACTTTTACCCGTCCGTATATATCTTATGCTGTTTAACAAATTTGTCTCCATATGCATAATCTGCGTATTGATTATTTTAATGCTCTCAAAGGAATAATCCCGATATGTTAAGGATACTTTGGATCATGGACTTCACCTTTATCCCTCTTCTTTCTCCACTCTTGTCTCTTACACTGATGCAGATTGGGGAGGGTTCTCGGACACCAAATGGTCTACATCCGGGATTTTTGTGTTTTTGGGAGATAACTTGGTCTCATGGTCATCAAAACGACAAACCACATTGTCTCGTTCTAGTGCCGAGGCCGAATATCGTGTCCAATTTCGTCTCCGAATCATGTTGGATTCGTAATCTTCTCTTAGAGTTGCATTGTCCGATTAAGAAAGCCACACTTATATACTGTTATAATGTAAGTGCTATTTATTTATCGGGTAACCAGTACAACATCAGCGTACAAAACATATTGAAATGCATATCCACTTTGTTCGAGAAAAGGTTGCTCGTGGACATGTTCATGTTTTACATGTTCCATCCCGTTATCAAGTAGTTGCCATTTTCACAAAAGGTCTTCCACATGTCTTGTTTGAAGAATTTCGGGACAATCTTAGCGTCCGCAAACCTTCCGCTTCGATTGTGGGTGTGTTAAATATATTGTAAATATCTTTTATTATGATAAATATCTTGTATTATGGTAAATATCTTGTATTATGGTAAATTAGTTAGGAGTATATTTTGTAGCCTTATTTGTTGCTATCTTTGTGTATATAAGGATCAGTAAAATAGAGAGATGGGATTGAGAAAAATATTCTTTCAGTTTTAAATTTTAATATACATATTAATTTAATTATACTAAAAATTTATAGTGCTATTTTTTTAGGAATTTGCAAATGTAACACACTTGAAAATTTTGAAAGATTTAAGGGAACAAAACAAAAGTAAAATTAGTTGAAGTGCCAATACAGTAAGTGATAACCACTTGGAGAGGTGTTGCTCAAAAAGACAAGTACACTCGATCATCATTGTATTATTATATGATACTTTATACATGGACACACACATATATACTTAAATACTTTTTAAAAGATAGTATAAACACTATAATATATGATCTAGAGAGAGGAGCATGAGTTCATGTAACCCACAACACCCCTCTAAATACGCCTCTGCCAATACGTCAAAAGGGCAATTTTGATTATTTTCCCTTTAAGTTTTCAAATTTCAGTAATTAAATGTATTTTTTAAAATAATTTCATTCTTAATTATTCAAAATTCAATTATTTAAATGTCTGTTTACATACTCTTTATATCCAACCATACTTGTTCACTATTGATTTTGCCGCGTTTTTAAGAAATTATAAATAGAAGGATAATTATATTTTGTCACCTTTTGAATATACTATCTTCGTCCATTCTTAATTGTTTTATTTAAGTTTTTTAGATTGAAACGATAAAAATTTTGACTAACATTTTACGATGCATTTTTTCATCAATTGATAAACAAAAAATTATAATTTATAGTATTTTCCGTATAGTTCTTGATTATCTTAATTTTATTTAAAATATTGAATTAATGTAATCTAATTTAATTTTGAAATTAGTCAAATTTTGACTTTCAAAATCGCAACATAACAAATAAAATTAGATGGAGGGAATAATAAAACACAATGTCTTGAAATATGTAATAAGTAAAATGTATATGATTAATTATAAAAAAAAATTAGGATCTAATTATAAAATTATTCGTTAATTTCATAAAGTGGATAAATATTATTAGTCATTCAAAAATGATAGTGTATAACTATTGATAAACGAAGATAGTATTGTTTCATTTTGCCATAATTATGATTGTTGTACTATGATTTATCTAAATTATTTGTGCTATTGCTTTTTTCTGAATTATCTGTGCTAGTGTTTCATTTTCCCATGATTATGATTGTTGTACTATGCTTTTTTCTAAGTTATTTGTGCTATTGTTGAATTTTAAGAAAATATGTAATATCATTTGTCGTGCCTGTGTTGAATTTTAAGGCAATATGTAATTTCATAATATAATGACATTAGGAAAAAAAAAAATTTACATAGAAAATTTGATTAGAATAATATCTTATCTATGTTATTTTATTTTTAAAATATTTTTACTTTCTTAGCTTTAAAATATTTTTCTCTAAAACTAAAAAGAAGATCAGTTTATTTTAAAATAAAATAAAAGATCATAATTTTTTAATTTTTTTTATCAAATATTAACTAAATTTTATGATCGTCCAACATTGTTACCAATGGCATCATATCATTGTTCTCCGAGTGGAATTTGAAGGATTTTGTAATGTCATCATCATGACACGTTTGAAAAGTCATTTAGCCAATTAAATTTGGTGTATAATTAAGTGTAATTACTCTTTTCGTTTCTATTTAATGTTTATATTATTTTAAATTCATGTTCCTTAAAATTTAGGTAAATTTATCATTATATTTTTACTTAGTGTTATTTTGGAGTCAAGTTTTAAATAATTAAACATCAACTAATTTATTTTGATTAATTAAATTATCAATGAATATGAATTAACATTTTAGTTTTTTTGTGTTGATCAGAATCATATTTTCAAAACTAATAACTCGGATAAAACAATAAAAATAATATTTTGATATATTAATTTTATAAAATAACAAATATAAAGAAATATCCATTTTTAGTTAGGATGGCATATAAATAGAAGCGGAGGAAGTATCTTTTGACATGTTTAGTTGACTGTCTAATTGCTATTAAGTGCAACCTTGAGTGGAGTAATTACACTCTCCAATCTTCAAGGAGAAATCGTGAATTGGTAGTAAATTATATTGTGTAATTACGAACTAATTAGTTTTTACTTTCTTCCTTTTATTTATTTTTATTTTTTTCATTTTATTTTATTATTCTAATATTTTCTAAACTACATATATTACTATTATGAGAATCTTAGTAGCTTAGTGGGTTGGTTACTAAATTCCAGCCTTATTGGTGAGTGTTCGATTCCTTGTATTGTGATCCCCTCCCTCATTTTTCCTTTCCCTACCCAATATATTTTGAAAAAACAAAAATAAACAAATAAAAGTGTCATACGACAAGCCAGCTAACCAATATATTTGTTTAGCCGATGTAAACTCTTACCTCATTGTTTTCATCGACTTTGAATATGTCAATTGCCTCCATGGAAATCGTTCATACTTCCCATATTCATCCATTATGAAATCGTCAATAAATATCACTGTATCACCAAGTGATGAAAACGTGAATGTATGTATAAAGTATAAAATTGTCATTTGAACATCCTAGTTAATATTTATATGCCCATATGAAATTGTTGAAATGATGTCCTTTGCTTTCACTTGTTTTTGCGTCAAGAAAGTACCTTTCAAACAACTTGCTCGGAGTGAATTTCGAATATCTAAAATCATCAAAATTATGCGGACATTGTAGCTCAATTCGATGACAAATTCTTTAATACTAAAATGCAAAATATTTCCATTTGCACGACGAACGTGAAGCTCTTTGGTGTTGTCCTACTCCAACTCATGAAGCAACAAACACTTTGTAATTTGGCCTTGATATTTATAGTTAGAGATGTTGAGGTATTGCTCAAAAATAATTTTCTTCAACAACTCAACACCTTCAACCACCATGAAAAACTTGAAATCATCTACAAAACACATGTTGTAGGTCGAACCGAACTTTAACGACTGTTGTAATTTCTTTTTGTTGGAATTCTACCCTCCTGAATTCTTCAAAGGAACACGTATTTACTACTTGTTTGTGTTTAACAGTAATTAATTTGAACATCACTTTGCATTAATTGTAAATTTCAAGTAATACAAAGATTACAACTCTTTAGCTCTTAAGGAATTATAAACTCTAACTCCTTCTAATCAAGACAAAAAACTACTCCCTAGTTTTCTATCTTTTCAATGCTTTTCAAGTACTATAACTTGTCAAGCAAATCTACTACCTAGATTGTAAACAAAACTCTTGAATACAATCGTACAACTTTAACACTCAACTCGCAGCACACAAAAGATTTTAACAAAACTCTCTCAACCCTCTTGATCGTGTTTTGAAGTTCTCTCTTTGTAGGTGCGCAAGTTTTTCTGATCAAAATAGCTCTCTATTTATAAACCAGAAATTCAGCCAATCCTTGTACAAATCAACTTGTATTTGTCTTCTACAAATCCTTGTTGACTTCTACTAACTCTTTTTCTCGAAACATTATTGTACTCAAATTTATTTTTAATAGTTTTCCTTAACCAAGTAAACTACTATAAACAAAAACGTACATATAAGTTTCCATATATAACACATACGCCGCCACTTGCATACCTGCTGCAATATTTCACTGGAACATGTTGTACTACCTGTTTTCAATTCACTTTTGCCATATTCAAAATCTCAAGATTTAACAAATTCCCCCTTTTTGACTATGGCAAATAATCAGCTTGCATTTTGAATAGGTACACAATACATCAATCAACATATAGAGCACTTTAATATCATCCTACAAGTTTGCAGGCTGCTTCCCCCTTTTGCCATTAGCCAAAAAAAACATTGAAAACCAAGGTACATATGCATACTAGAATAGAGCATCAGACAAAGTCATTAGTGACATCAAGAGTTAGTCATCAAACCAAAATACATACAAAAATAGTAATGTCTACTTCAGTCTTTAACTAGTCAAAAACAAAAAATTATAAGATAATGCATATATGAGGATTGATTAAACAGAGGGTGCCATAGAGGTGGAAGAGTTTGAAGATCCCTTGGTTAGCAACCCCATGATACTTTGTAG
The DNA here is from genome assembly GCF_036512215.1 of Solanum lycopersicum. Classification (NCBI taxonomy): domain Eukaryota; kingdom Viridiplantae; phylum Streptophyta; class Magnoliopsida; order Solanales; family Solanaceae; genus Solanum; species Solanum lycopersicum. The sequence continues at coordinate 11,116,592 of NC_090804.1, forward strand.
ATGCCCAAAATTCACTGCTTGTTCTTGATGTAACGCAGCCTAAGTTTGAGTGAGTTCTTCCTTAATCCTGCAGTTCTCAACAATCAATTCCTCACGTTCCAACTTATGAGCCATCTGAACCTGTTCCATCTCTACTGAATGAGCCCTTTTTAGTGCTTCCATCTCCTTTTCTACAGCAGTAAGAGAAGCCCTCAACCGTTGAGTTTTCACATCAACCCTTTTAGGCGTACCAGGCATGTTCATGTAGTCCACCTTCCCCATGACATCAGAAATGGTTTGAATCTGCCACTTCTTTACAGGCACACCAAAATGTTCAAATACTTGTCTTAACCAAAATCCATAACCCAAACCTCTTTGCTTTTTATCAACCTTGGACAAACTATGTATGTGACTCATTATTAGGTCGGCAAGTTTATTTGAGTCCTAGACAATAGTAAGTCCATAAGTGTGATATCCAAGTAACATGCTTCAGTCCTTTTTTGCTTTCTTGGAAGAAGAATTTTGTGAACTACATTAAACAACATCTGATGTAAAGGTAACATACATCCCTTATCAACACTAGAATATTCTGATAAAGTAGGATCATTTGAGAATCGCCTACATATGTCAAGTTGAGAGGTGTTACCCTCTAAAGGAGGCCAATCCTTCTTGACATAGTGACCCCATCCCCTGTTAGGTATCCTGAGTATTGAAGACAAAGTCTCAGCAGTAAGTGTTAAAAGAAATACCACACACAGTACTAGTAATTGACGAGGCAGTTCCTGTTGCATTGATATAAAATTCTCTGGTTTCTACTCTACCCATTTTATGCCTAAAGGATCCTTGAAGCATCAGTTCTGTCCATCCTTGTTCTTGTAAGATGATCACTAACTCATCCATCTCACCACCCCCAAAACCAGAAATTACTCTCCCCCTAATCACACTCCTCTTCTTAAAGGCTAATACTCTTGCATGGTAATCATTATCATCTAAATCATGAAATTTTGTTTTGGATGAAATTTTTCTCCGTTCTGACTATTCACTGTTTCTGCTACAAAGTTTAACGATGAAGAAGACTTACGCTTTCTTGTGCGAATTTTCTTAGTTGATTTAGCCAAAGTCTCTGCTTCTCGAGTGCGTTGTGCAGATCTAGTTACTCGCATTGGTACCTTTGCCGGTAGAATAGAGTGAGATTCTTCTGGAGTTCCAGGAAGAATCGTAATAAGATGTTTGCAAAAAGATGAACTTCGTTTGGAACAGGTTCTGATTTGGGAAAGCATTTCAAGCAAGGTAATATTTTCATCATCAGAACTATTTTCTTGGTCCTGTGACGAAAACATTTGTTCCCCCTCACTTCGTGCACTCATATTTTCTAACCCTTGACTTCTCTCTTCCCCCTGAACTAATGCATCTTCCATAAGAGACCATCGAGTTATGCCGGTCGAATCAATGTAGAGAATAGCTGGTAGGGCATGTAGGCTTTCTTGAGTATCAAAGGGAATTATGGCTAGTGAAAGATTGGAGGACATGGCTATTTTTTTTCAACAACACAGTGTGGATTCTGGGATTTCAAGGGTTTGAGAGAGAATGAGAACAATCGGAGAAGAAAGAGAAAAGGGAACTGCGTTTTAAGAGGGAGTATAGGAAAGTGTAAGGGTTTTACTGAGAATGGGAACAGGTATGATTTGAAAGGTTTTCTGCAGGTTTTAAATTGGCGGTTGTGGTTTGTGATGATGATTTATTTATTTATTTTTAAATTAAATAAAGGAACAGAATCCAATGCATTGGTCTTATAATTTTTAGTCTATCTTAGTTAAGAAGAGTAGACATACCTTTTAAGCATGCATAAATGATTTTGAGAGTCCAATTCCTTCAGCTTCTATTTGCTTAGTTTATCTTCATCATTCCTAGCTCCAGCCCGTTCCTTTCAAAGTGTTCCCTTGATAATGCCTTTGTAAAGATGTCCGCGATTTGTTCTTCCGTAGTACAAAAGTTCATAGAGATTAAACCCTTTTCCACATTGTCTCTAAGAAAGTGATGACGAATGTCAATGTGTTTAGCTCTCTTATGTTGTATCGGATTTATTGCAATGTTGATAGCACTAGTATTATCGCAGAAAATTGGAACTTGTTCAATTTTGAGACCGAAATCACTAAGTTGTTGCTTAATCCACAGAAGTTGGGCGCAACATGACGCAGCTGCTACGTACTCAGCCTCAGCAGTGGATAGTGCAACTGAGTTTTGTTTCTTTGATCCCCATGAGATGAGACATGATCCTAGAAAGTGAGCCATTCATGTAGTGTTTTTTCTATCATCCAAGTATCCAGCATAGTCAGCATCCGCATACCCAACTAAATCAAAGTTGCTTCCTTTTGGGTACCACAGTCCTAAATCAGAGGTTCCTTTTAGATATCTGAGGATTCTCTTGACTGCTTGAATATGTGATTCTTTAGGATTAGTTTGAAAGCGAGCACATAATCCTACACTTAACACAATATCAGGTCGACTAGCAGTAAGATACAAAAGTGAGCCAATCATGCCTCTATACAGTTTTTGTTCAACTGCAGGACCTGTTCCTTCAAGGTCCAACTTAGTGGCAGGGGCTATAGGAGTATCAATTGGTTTAGCTTCGTCCATTTTAGACCTCTTAAGCAATTCTTTGACATATTTTTGCTGATGAATCCATATACCCTTAGGTGTTTGTTTTATTTGAAGCCCAAGGAAGTAGTTTAATTCACCCATCATACTCATTTCAAACTCATTGCTCATAAGATTTGCAAATTCTTTTGTGAGACTCTTATTTGTAGCTCCAAATATGATATCGTCAACATAGATTTGCACGATCAGGAGACCCTTTTCTTTATTCTTGAAGAAGAGTGTATTGTCAATTTTACCTCTTGAATATCCATGACTTAAAAGGAATTTTGACAATCTATCATACCATGCCCTTGGAGCTTGTTTTAACCCGTAGAGAGCTTTGTCAAGCTTATAGACATGGTAAAGGAAGTCATTATTCTCGAAGCTAGGGGGTTGTTTAACAAAAACTTCTTCTTGTAATAGCCCATTCAAAAAAGCACTTTTGACATCCATCTGGTACAATGTGAACTCCATGTGAGATGCAAACGCTATAAGCAATCTGATTGCTTCTATTCTTGCCACGGGTGCAAAAGTTTCATCATAATCTATCCCTTCTTCTTGATTATATCCTTGAACAACCAACCTAGCTTTGTTTCTGATTATGGTACCATGTTCATCTAACTTGTTCCTAAACACCCATTTAGTTCCAATTATAGTTCTGTTTGAGGGCTTAGGTACTAGATTCCATACTTTACTCCTTTCAAATTGATGTAATTCTTCTTCCATGGCTATAATCCAATCTGCATCTTGAAGAGCTTCACTTATTTTCTTTGGTTCTACCATGGATAGGAATGCACTATGCGCGTAGTGATTCTTCATTCTTGATCGAGTGGTAATTCCTGAAGAAAGATCAGTGAGCAGGTTTTCCAATGGGTGTGATCCTTGGTATTTATACTCTTTTAGGGTAGGAGTTGATCTTTCTTGTTCTTCATTAACATCTGGTTGTTTTTCATCTGTATCAACTCTTTCATCAAAATTTACTTGAGTTTCAGTTTCTTCTCTGTTTGTTGTGTCAGAGGAACCAGTTTCTTGGACCTGTTCCTGTTCAGAGACAGCATGTTCTTCAGCTGATGTGTTACTGACCAACACATCTTCATTTGACATAGTGCTGCTTTCATCGAAAATGACATAGACACTCTCTTCGACACACATAGTTCTTTTGTTGAGTATCCTATTGGCTTTGCTATGTGTAGAATATCCAAGAAAAATTCCACTGTCACTTCTAGCATCAAATTTTCCAAGCAGATTTTTTCCATTGTTATGAATGAAGCACTTGCATCTAAACACTCTAAGATAAGAGATGTTGGGCTTTCTCCCTTTTAATAATTCATATGGAGTTTTTTCTAACAAGGGTCTGCTCATGCAACGATTTATGGTGTAGCAAGCAGTGTTTATTGCTTCTTCCCAGAATTGGTTTGCAATTTTGCTTGCGATCATCATAGTTCTAGCCATTTCTTGAAGAGTTCTGTTCTTTCTTTCTACCACACCGTTTTGCTGAGGGGTTCTGGGGGTAGACAAGTTTTGATCAACCCCATGATAGTCACAATATTGGGCAAACTTTGAATTTTCAAATTCAGTTCCATGATCTGATCTGATTGCCTTTAATTGTTTCCCATATTTTCTTTGAATTTTTCTCATTAGTTAACAAAAAACTTCAAACGCATCATCTTTTGCAGCAAGGAATAGTGTCCAGGTATACCTAGTGTAATCATCCACTAAGACAAACACATATCTTTTTCCCCCTCTACTTTGAACCCTCATTGGTCCACATAAGTCCATGTGAATTAGTTCTAAGGAACAAGTTGAGCTTACCATTTGTTTGGACTTAAATGATGATTTTATCTGTTTCCCTAGAGTACATGCTTCACAAACCTTATCCTCCTTGAATTTGTTTTTAGGCAGTCCTACAACTAAATCCTTGGTGATAAGTTTGTTTAATTGAACTTGGCTAGCATGACCCAACCGTTTATGCCACAACAAGGAATTTTTTTCCAACACGCTTAAACACACTAGATTTGTGTCAGAGATAGCTGAGGTGTCTACAGTGTAGACATGTTTATCTCTTTTTCCTGTTAACACTAATTTTTGTGTGTTTAGATTGATTACTTCAACACCAGTGGATCGAAAGATTACCTTGTTACCTTTATCACACAACTGAGATATGCTGAGTAAATTGTGTCTAAGTCCTTCCACATAGTATACTTTATCAATTGAATGTTCATCAGTTCTTCCAATATTCCCACAACCTTTGATTTGACCCTTTTTTCCACCACCAAAAGCAACCATACCTCCTTTTCCTTCTTCTAGTGAGAGAAACAATGTCTTATTCCCTGTCATGTGTCTTGAGCAAGCACTGTCCATGTACCACTGCTGCTTGCTTTCTCTCACTTCTTCCTGAAAAATTAGATGTTGGATTTAGGAACCCAGATTAGCTTGGGTTCTTTGTTTTGATCAAAAGGGTGAATCAGATCTCTACGAGCCCAGTTGGGCAGACTGTTTTTTCTGGGTATGTACCTGTTCCTCTGAACAGTTCTATAGGTTCTTGTTGGGTTGTCTTCTTCAGTGGCAATTTTGTATTTGGGACAATATTGTTTAGAATGACCAAAGTTACCACAAACAATACAAAACGTAGGATTTCCATTTATGGGCTGTTCATATCCAATTCCGGTTTTGATGTTCCTATTGTTGTTCCCTAGATGAGTTACTATCATAGAGGATTTTGTCCATTTGTTTGCTCTTTCCAGTTCACTTCTTACTCTAGTCAATTCAAGATTTATACTTTTACAGTTTTCTTTTCTAGCTTTAAAGTGTTTTTGAGTTTGTCAACCTCAAGCTTTTGGTCAGGTAGCTCACCCTCTTTTCCTTTGCCAAGAACTTTTAATTTTGAATTCTTAGTTCTTAGTTCCAGATTTTGGGTTTCAAGTTGCTTGATTTTATCTTGTAGGTCGAGTTTGTTCTTATTGAGATCAATATGCTCAAACTTTAAGCTAGATAGGGAAGCAAGTAGTTGGCTCTTGGTGTTCACAAGTTCTTGAATTGTGTCTATGGATGTAAGCAATAGGAGTGAAAGCTTTTTCTTTGAGAACTTTGCTAGCTTATCTTTTAGATTAAGAAAGTTTACCTCAGTTTCTTCAGAATCTGATTCAGGTTCAGCGTCTGATTCTTCTATCGCCATCAAGGCAAGGTCTTCAACATCTTCATACATGTCCGAGGAACTGTTCCCCAGGCTGCATACATTGCTTGTTCCTTTTCTTTGGTTTTCTTTTTGTTGAGGAGTTCATTCCTTTCTTTTTCAGCATTTTCCTTTTTCCATTCTAATTCCCACATTGGGCAGTCCTTTATTTGATGATCTGTCTTACCACACTTAATACAACCTCCATTTTGTGATCGTTCGGAATTTTTTTCTTTCAAGGGTGGTGATTTTTTGGTAGAGTTTAATCCCCTTTTAAAGAGTTTCTTGAAGTTCCTACTTATCAAAGCTAGATCATCGTCATCTATGTCTGATTCATCACTTTCAGTTGCTTTAAGACCAAGAACTTTTTCATTATTCCCTTCACTTCTTTTGTCTACATTCATCTCATAGGTCTTGAGATTTCCAACTAATTCATCCAAAGACATAGTAGTTAGGTCCTTAGCTTCTCTAATGACAGTGACTTTGATTTCCCAAGACCTAGGCAAAATCCTAACTTTGTCAACCTGTTCCTCAGTGGTATACACTTTGCCTAATGAGATTAGTTCGTTTACCACAGTGGTGAATCTGGTGATCATATCTTGAAGAGATTCTCCGGATTTCATCTTAAAGGCTTCATATTCTGAACACAAACTAGCAATCCTGAATTTTCGGACTTGAGTTGTACCTTCATGAGCGTTTTGTAAGGTATCCCATATTTGTTTAGCAGAGGTACAACTTGAGATACGGTTAAATTCATCAGGTCCTAATCCACACACAAGAATACACTTAGCTTTTGCATTTTTTCCTAGCATCTTATAATCTGCTTCATTATATGTATCTGCGGGTTTAGGTATTTTATTTCCTTCACTATCAGTGGTGGTAGGAATTAGTGGTCCCTTGGTAATTCTTACCCATAATTCATAGTCTTCAGCTTGAATGAAGTCTTCCATCCTTGTCTTCCACCACGAGTAGTATTGTCCATTAAATAGTGGAGGTCTGTTGATGTGTTGCCCCTTACCGTGTCCGAGTGGAGGTGCAGAACTCATGTTGATCTTATCTTGAGTTGTTAGACTCTCTAAAGATAACCTTGCTCTGATACCACTTGTTGGAATTCTACCCTCCTGAATTCTTCAAAGGAACACGTATTTACTACTTGTTTGTGTTTAACAGTAATTAATTTGAACAGCACTTTGCATTAATTGTAAATTTCAAGTAATACAAAGATTACAACTCTTTAGCTCTTAAGGAATTATAAACTCTAACTCCTTCTAATCAAGACAAAAAACTACTCCCTAGTTTTCTATCTTTTCAATGCTTTTCAAGTACTATAACTTGTCAAGCAAATCTACTACCTAGATTGTAAACAAAACTCTTGAATACAATCGTACAACTTTAACACTCAACTCGCAGCACTCAAAAGATTTTAACAAAACTCTCTCAACCCTCTTGATCGTGTTTTGAAGTTCTCTCTTTGTAGGTGCGCATGTTTTTCTGATCAAAATAGCTCTCTATTTATAAACCAGAAATTCAGCCAATCCTTGTACAAATCAACTTGTATTTGTCTTCTACAAATCCTTGTTGACTTCTACTAACTCTTTTTCTCGAAACCTTATTGTACTCAAATTTGTTTTTAATAGTTTTCCTTAACCAAGTAAACTACTATAAACAAAAACGTACATATAAGTTTCCATATATAACACATACGCCGCCACTTGCATACCTGCTGCAATATTTCACTGGAACATGTTGTACTACCTGTTCAATTCACTTTTGCCATATTCAAAATCTCAAGATTTAACAGTTTTATAATGTAGTTCATAGACTAAATTGAAAAAAATATGAACAATAATTAAAATAATAAATATCACTATACCGACTAAGACGACATTGCAACGACAATGTATCCTATATTATCTAAATTAGTTACAACGTTCAAGATCAGTTTGACCCAAAAAAAAGGGCAAAACTTGAAAAAAATTGGGAAGTGATCTTAAAATTGGGAAGTGATCTTTGGTCATATAACTTGATAAATCTATTTGTTAGTGAAAAACTTAAAATATAGCAAAACTAAAAGATTACAATTGAAAATAGAATGAAGAAATAAATATCTTTAGGTTGAGACATATATATCTCGCTCTCTTTAAGGAGATTCAGGCCCACTGCAGCAAATGTTTTCATCAATCCAGCAGTAGTCCTCTTTGACTTGTCCCCTCCAGGATATAACAACATTCACAAAGTATAACTCAACAACTCTGGACAAGAGGTGAGTCCAAAGCTCCACAAAAAAGAACACCTCCCTTCAACTAATAAGAACTCTCTTTTTGACCAACTCTTTCACTCTATATTTCTCTTGTGTATTGTATCTCCCAAACCAAATAAAGACCACCACTATTTATAATTAGGAATGTCTTCCTAGCAATGAATAAGAAGATAATGGGATAGTAAATAGTGAATATAATGGTCTTAGGAGTTACATAGGTTAAAGAATAATAGAGGAGTAAAAGAAAGAAAAATAATATTTGAAAAGTTACAAAAGTCTCTTGGCTGAAAGATGAAAGCCAATCGTTGGTGACATTCAAGAAAAAGTTTGTAACATATACGGTAATTCCAAAATGGAGTATGTTATGCAATAACTCCAAAATAGAGTAATGCACTAAGCAAGAAGTAATTGTCATTACTTCTGTAGCATACGAACAAGTCAACCAAACAACCAAAAACAACTGTCTGTGTGACCATGCAATTAATATTTTTTAGAATATATTAAAATGTCACACCAACAATTCCCCATTCATTTTAATATATGATAAGAGAGACCATCAGCTAAATGAAGACTACTCTGCATAACGAAGGTGTGCTCTGCATTGAATCTCCACTTAGTGAAACAGTAATTTATATTTCAGAGTCGTAGCGGTCTCAAACTTGAACTATGACTCCTTAAATGAAATAAAATATCAAGTCCACACATAATAATCAAGGTGTTGACATGTGCTTTAAAGTCAGCATGTTATGGCCATGTTATCCCGATTTCATGAGTGCATTTGAGAATGAGCCTGATACTCATAGGAAGCGATTTACTTTCACACATCACTATTTTACTCGAAATTGAATTATAAAAATGACTAAGTTTCAAAAAATTAATTAATCTTACGATTTAAGAGAAATCAATTTTTCAAATTAACAAATCACTGCTTACATCCCCACTCTATTCAAATAGGGAGAAACGATGCGGTGACTCAAAAAAATTATTAATTAAGTCAGTTTTAAAAGAATTTTAAGAATAAATGAATTTTAAAGGAGTCGCCACCCAATTTTTGGAAAATCACAAAACCACTTTAAGTAATCTACGAAATAATTAGTTCTAGCTAAGGGTTCAAGTGATTCCGAAGGAAGGTGTTAGGAACCCTTCTAAATCCACAATCGTGGGTCGGGACTGAATTACTTTTTCAAATTGAGGAGGAAATAAGCAATATACAAGTACAATTAACATGTAATTTACACAAATAATAAAATAAAATAATAATGTAAGTATCGGCCTAAGGTTTGTCTAACGTCAATAATATACACAATAATGAATATTAAATATATTTGAAGTCCATTGGAATAGCTTCGATGAGAAACAACTCCAAGGTACCTGTAAACACACTTAGTAAAAGTGTTAGTATCAAATATATATAAAATATATATGATAAAATTAAATGAATTAAATAACAATTTAAAAGTAAATATCCGTCTTATTAACATGGAAAGACCTCCAAAACCCTCGGAGAGGTTTTCTTATTGACCAATTTTGACAAGTAAAATAATATAGCCAAAAAGAATAAGATAAATAGCATTCTGATATAGTGGCAAACAAATTTGTAATGAAAAGTATCAATAGATAAGAGAGACTACTTTCTTAACAATAAATTTCAAATTAACATACAATTTTCTTGAACATATAACTATTAACAATGGAATAAAATAAAAGATAATGGAAACAATCATCATGAAAAACATAAAGATTATCAAAATCCACAGCTAAAATGAACAAAGTGAATCACCTGAAATGTAACAAATAACAATGCAACAAAGAAGAGCAAAACTAAGCAAACCAACATTAACTAAAACGTCGAACGAATACAACCTACACAACATACTAAAGCTTACTAGAAAGTCATGAACAAAGACTTAGATATTCTAAAAATAGAGATAATAATGGCCAAAAATTGAGAAAAGTGACAAACAAAAATAATAAAAACCAACCAATATTCACAAAGCAGTAGCCAAATATAACAAAAGAACATTCAAAAGAAACAAATGAAGACAAAGCCAAAAGAGTTCACTATTTATTATGGATTTTTCGTTCAGATCTGATGGAGGAGAAACTTAAAATGGAGATAGTGATGATTTGGAGGTGGTTTCAGGTGGCAACTTGGTCGTGTTTTGATGGTGATTTACGGGAAGAGGAGAGGAAGAACAGTGAAGTTTTGGTGGTTCGCCGGAAAATGCTCTGGTGAGGGTGGTTTTGTGAAATGGGTCTAGTGGTTCTGGTGGTGGCTTTGCTTGATTCGGGCAGAATTTCGGCAACTTGCCGGAAAATACTAACACTAAAAGAAGTCTTTAAAGACCAAAGGCAATCTGAAATTACCACTAACATTTATCCACTACCCTCTATTATTGACTTAATCTAAACCTAAATAGAAAAAAAAAATTTAATGGGCTCACATGTGTGGGTTTGGAATTGTGGCCCAAAATAATTGATCAATCTACGTATGCAAAATTCATCCGTAATATTTAAATAATTTTTTTAGATTGTGCAAAAAATAAAAACAAATATAACGAAAAAATTATGAATTTGGAAAATGTTAGGCCAAAATTGAGTGTCAACAACTGTCCCTTTCGTTGAATATGATTGATGAAAGAAATCGTCCACAACGAAAATTAACAAACCCAATTTTAACCGAACACATGACCTTTATATAAAAGTGTTGTTGAAATGTAGTAGAATTCGATTCCGAACTTGCATCTAAAAGGTTTCACGCTGTGTTGCGTCCTTGTTGAAGTAGTCCGTACATGTGGCTCCACTGAGAGTGCATCCTCTAGAATGTTGCAAAGATGAATGGAGATGATCAATCGTCAGGATATAAATACATGTACATTGGTAGGACGAATGAAGATGATCCATCGGAAGTATTTGAATGTATATCCATTGTACATTGGTAGGACGAATGAAGATGATCCATCGGAAGTATTTGAATGTATATCCATCGGTAGAACAAATGAAAAAAGAAAGAAAAAAATGATCCATCGGTAGGATTTTGCATGTTTGCCCATCAGTAGGACAAATAAAAAAAGATGATCCATTGGTACGATTTTGCATGTTTGTCCATCGGTAGGATGAATGAAAAAGATGATCCATCGGTAGGTTTTTGCATGTATGTCTATCGGTAGAACGAATGAAAAAGATTATCCATCGGTAGGATGAAAAAAAAGGTGACCCATTGGTAGGATCTAAATGTATGTTCATCGATAGGACGAATGAAAAGATTATCCATCAGTAGGATTTTTAATGTATGTCCATCTATAGGACAAATGCAAATACCATTTAACACAAGTTTCCACCGACTTGAACGTTGAATAGATAGGGTGCACATCCTTCAACACCGAATATATGTGACTTATATGTGAATATCTTTCGACGCAAGTTTCCACCGACTTGTACGTTGAAAAGATAGGGTGCACATCCTTCACCTCCAAATAGATGCGACTTAAATGCAAATATCTTTCAACGCAAGTTTTCACCGACTTGTATATTAAAAAGATATGGTGCACATCCTTCACCACCGAATAGATGCAACTCAAATGCAAATATCTTTCAACGCAAGTTTCCACCGGCTTCAACGTTGAAAAGATAGGGTGCGCATCCTTCACCACCGAAAAGATGTGACTTAAATGCAAATATCTTTCAGCGCAAGTTCTCACCGATTTGAACATTGAAAAGATATGGTGCACATCCTTCACCACCGAATAGATGCCACTTAAATGCAAAAATCTTTCAATGCAAGTTTCCATCGACTTGAACATTGAAAAGATATGGTGCACATCCTTCACCTACGAATAGATGCGACTTAAATGCAAATATATTTCAACGCAAGTTTCGATCTACTTGAATATTGAAAAGAGATGGTGCACATCCTTTACAATGAATAGATGCGACTTAAATGCAAATATCTTTCAATGCAAGTTTTCACCGACTTGAACTTTGAAAAGATATGGTGCATCCTTCACCACCGAATACATGCGACTTAAATGCAAATATCTTCAACGCAAGTTTTCACCGACTTGGACGTTGAAAAGATATAGTGAATATCCTTCACCACCGAATAAATGTGACTTAAATGCAATGGCCTTCTTGGCGAATGAAAACAATGCAATGGCCCTCTTGGCAAATGAAAATTCAATTATCCTTTCGGTAAATTAAAAATGCAATGACCTTTTCGGTAAATAAAAATGTAATGACCCCTTGTCAAATAAAAATGCAATGATCCTCTTGGAAAATGAAAAATGCAGTTATCCTTTCGGGAAATTAAAATGCAATGACCCTCTTGACAAATAAAAATGCAATGACCCTCTTGGCAAATGAAAAATGTAATTATCTTTTTGGAAAATGAAAAATTCAATGAACTTTTCGGTAAATAATGAATGCAATGACCCTCTTGGCAATTGAAATCTACAATTATCCTTTTGAAAAATTAAAAATATGATGGCCTTTTCGGAAATAAAAAATGCAATGAAAATGCAACTGATGGATAACCCAATGATTTTCCACTGTTACGAGGTGGATGACTCGTGTATCTTAAAAATTTCATCATCTCGATGCTTTCATATGTCCCTGTGTTCTAAAAGGAACAGTTAGAAGACAACATGTCGCTTTAGCTAGCAACATGATTAAGAAACTTAAAGGAAAGATTCACAAGAGAATATGTACAAAGTGCCTTTCACTTTGGCACAAGTGAGCGATCATCATTTTGATCTTGAACGCTTTATGTTCTTTGAAACTCATGTTTTCATGGAGATTTGTATGAGGAGATGCTGGGTTGCCATAAAATGCTGGAGATTTGCAAGTTGACTTGGAACTTCAAGCGATGACGGATCATTTGAAATCGACTATCAAGCTTCTCATAGTACTTGTTGAAATTTTTGAGGTCTTCCTCAGAAATTCTGTCCCAGTTAAAACTTTTGGCAAATCTCAACTTCCATCTTTACTTGCTGGAGATAGCATCTTTATTGTGAATTTTTGAGATATTCTCAAAAATTCTGTCCTAGTGTTTATTACAAGGAGAAAGAAAAATCACACTAGGTATATGACCAAGCCGTCGTGGCGCCTACATTTCCTCTTGAATCAGGAATCATGTCAAATGTAGTTCCAATCTTATGGATGATGAATTTTGTAAAAAATCTGAGACAAGATCATCTAGTATAAAAAATGCACAATATGAACATGATAAAATAGAAAAATGATATCCCTACTATATTTTAAAGCCTAAAACAAAATATATCACATTTTTTGAACGGACAACCCAATGAAGTAAAATAGGACTCTCATACATACAAAATTAACCTAATGATACTTTTTTACAATGAAAAACAGAAAAAAAACAATATCTTCTTATTTTTTTAAAAAAAATGGAAAGACTCTAAAAAAGGTTTGAAAAATAGTAAAGAGCAAGTGTTTGCTTACTTTTTTTTAAAAAAAAATAAAGAATGTGATGAGACAGTCAAATGTTGACTACAATTGGTATCAGCGGTTAGGATTGCAGGTAATTCTCTCATTCTCTTTTCTTTCTTTTTATCTAATTAAGATTGAGTTCAAGGTAATTCCTACAACTTCAAGTGGTATCTCAAACATACTTAGGAATCAACAAGTTTCGTTCATCTTGCTTCAAACAAAGGTTTGAATTGTAGCAATCCTTATGTTTCAAGTGCCCTCACGACAAAGGCTGGTCTTATTCCACACATATTTGAAACATTTGATTATAAGAAAATTTTCAAAGTGCACTCACATTCAGAAGAATGTTCAATGCATACAACTGTGATACCATATGCTCGATCCTTATGTAAATCTTCACTAATGTGAGAACATTTGGAATGAGATCATGTAGGGCTTGTCATTGGCTTGTAACGTAAGCTTAGGGATGGGTAGGATATTTATTTGGGATTAAAGTGACTTAATTTTTTCTTGAGCGTTACACAGAATTTGTTCTCTTAATGATTGGTATGTCTTTGGCGTCGAATCCTCTTCATTGTCCTCTCCCCTTTTGACTTCTTTTGAATTCTCATTTTTGGAGTTTTTCCCTTCTTATTTTTTTCACCCCCTTTGTTTCGACTTCTTTTGAATTCTCAATTTTTGGAGCTTTTCTCTTCTTCTCTTCTTTTTTTCCCCTTTTGTTTTGATTTCTTTTGAGTTTTCTTTTTTTGGAGCTTTTCCCTTCTTCTCTTTTTTTTTCACCCCCTTTGTTTTGACTTCTTTAAGTCCTTATTTCTTGGAGCTTTTCTTTTATTTCACTCCTTTATTATAAATTTTTCTTGTTTTTTGTTGGACTGTTTTCTTTCCCACTTTTCATTGACCCCTAAGGGTATTTTTGTCTTTCTTTATTTTTTCAACTTTTCTTTCTTCCTTTCTTTTTTTTTTTTCTCTAGAAGTCTTTTACTTACTTAACTTTGGGAGACTCTATATCTTTGCTTTTTCAAATTTCAAATATGAATCTTCTCTTATAATTTGCACATTCTTGGTGTAATCAAGAAGGTTGGGCCAAGAGAGGGATAATGCATGTGAGCACTCAAAAGGGTAATGGCTAAAATGTGGTTATCAAAGAAAGGCTTCAGGCTTGAAGTGGGAAAACTAGGGACCAATGTCATTTGATAGGTTTTGAAAGGCACAATCGGGTCAAAAGACCTACAATCCTTTCTCAAACCAAACATTACTAAGGATTTCGCCTCGATGACATTCAGGCCAAGTTCTAGATCAACAGTGCGATACAATTGAATGTTGATCTAAAAGCTCACCACACAATGTACATGAAACATAAGATCGGTTTTATTCATACCTTGAATGCATGCAAGAGAATTTTCAAGCAACATAAAAGTATAAACGAGAGGTACCAAAAGAATCTATGGTTTACCACAATCCTTTCCGTCATATAGATTATTTTTAATGATCCTAACTGCATTGATCCAAACTAAGTCGAAGACATCACTATTCTGATATATACACATTTTTTTCAAAGAATGAATACCCAACCCAAGAAGGGCTGCCTACATATCTCATCGAGATGAGAATTAGGTGAGCGTAGTTCATGCAGTTATGCCTTTGAAAATATGCACAAACCATTTGACCCCTTTTTTGAATTCAAAAGAATAAATACCGAACTCAAGAAGGGCTCCCTACGCATCTCATTAAGATGAGAGTCAGGTGTGTATAGTTCATGAAGTTATGCCTATTAAACCGCAAAAAATATTTTATTTTATTCTTTTAATTTTGGAAAAAATAATACCGAATCCAAGAAGGGCTGCCTAAAAATTTCATCGAAATGTGAATCAGGTTCGCGTAGTTCGTTCAGATATGACTTGAAAAATATGCACGAACTATTTTATTTTATTTTTTTACATTTGGAAAAAATAATACCGAACCCAAAAAGTGTTGCCTACGTATATCACCGAAATGATAACAAGGTTCACGTAGTTCGTTCAGATAAGACATAAACAATTTTAAAATTGAGACCAACTAGAGGTGATTCCTTATATTCTCTCAACTGTCAACCTTTGTACTGCATGTTGAAGTGATCTTTTTATTTTTTATTTTTTATACAGTTACCACTTGTTGTTTTTTTTGTTTGTATGTTTTTTGGAACTCTGTATTCTCTCAATTATCAATGAGAACCAAACATTATGTCGGGGATGGTTTTCCTGAAAAAATATCAGAAAAGTGTAAAAGCAGGACCATAATTGCAAAAATAATTGAAAATAAATGAGTGTGACCGTATAGTCAAAGACCCCCCTGATTTATATTTTTGACTTGACATTAATGTCTTGTGAAATACAAAGACTCGAATTTGGCTAGTCTTCTTGTCTCTTGTAACTTTGGACGGACAATGATTTTCAAATTCTGACATAAATCAACCTTTCGCTTTAAAGAAGAACAACTCAAAAGGTAAGAGTGTTAGTTCCTGTTCATTCAAAATATCACATAAATAATTAATTAAACACATATCCACTGTCTTGATTGAAGACAAACTCAATTATATACATCACATAACATACAAATAATTATTGCGCATCCTATACAAATATGGAACCTTTTATGTCAAGGATAGACCTACCGATTTGAAGGATGAATAACGTCATTTGAAATACGTCATTGACCAAACCCCAAATTCATACAAACTTTATGAATAAAGCTGAATGGGATACATATCACGAAAAATGGGATACAAAATAATCACTAATCAGTTATACGCAGGGGTACAACCCTAAACTATGCCTCTATGAAATGTCCTTCTTCTTTCTTGAAACATTTTTGGATAAAGTAATAGCTTGTGAAACTTTCTTCAACTAGAATAAACTAGACAATTATTTTTTAAATAACATATACATCTTAGGCTAAATGTCCGTTTAGGCTATGAGCCATTTTGAACTCAAGGTGGTCTCTTGAATGGGCCCAACACGCCTTGGGTGTTAGGTTGACTTAGTTCGAAATACGCTAGAAATCGAGATTTTGTTTAGCTCTACACTAATTGACTAAGAGTGGCTTTTAAAAGACCGTGAACTCAAGTGGATAACTTAGACTAAAATTCAGGACCACCATTAGACGCATGACGACCCAATAAATTGTCGATCATTTTAAAAAACGATTGATTATAAAAAGTGCAATTGCAGTCCCGCAAAACCATTTTTTAATAAACTATACAAACAATAGAACATATCATGAATGCAATGAAATTATACATACAAAGAAAATGAATAATGAATGAACAAAAAGTATGATATACAAATAATCAACAAAATATACAACATACAAGTTATAACACAATAAAAGAGAATGCCCCTCAATTTGAAAATAATAAATTCATATTGGTTAAAAATTTAAGATCATTAGCGGAGTCGTCAATCTGTTTACATCCCCACCCTATTCAAATAGGAAGAAACGTCGCGTTGACTCAAAAAAAATTAATTAATTAAGTCAGTTTTAAAAGATGTTTAAAAATAAATGAATTTTAAATGAGTCGCCACCTAATTTTAGGAAAACCAGAAAACCACTTTATGTAATCTACGAAACCATTAGTTCTGGGTAAGGTGTTCAAGTGATTCCGTAGGGAAGGTGTTAGGCACTCCTCGAAATCCAGTCGCGTTGACTCAAAAAAAATTAATTAATTAAGTCAGTTTTAAAAGATGTTTAAAAATAAATGAATTTTAAATGAGTCGCCACCTAATTTTAGGAAAACCAGAAAACCACTTTATGTAATCTACGAAACCATTAGTTCTGGGTAAGGTGTTCAAGTGATTCCGTAGGGAAGGTGTTAGGCACTCCTCGAAATCCACAATCATGGGTCCCGACTGAATTTATTTTTTCAAATTGAGGAGAAAATAAATCAATACACAAGTACAATTAACATGTAATATACACAAATAATAATACAAAATAATAAAACAAAATAATAAAGTAAGTATCGGTCTAAGGTTTGCCTAACGTCAATAATATACACAATAATGAATATTAAGTACATTTGAATTCCATTGGAATAGCTTCGATGAGAAGCAACTCCGAGGTACCTGTAAAAACACTTAGTAAAAGTGTTTGTATCAAATATATATAAAATATATATGATAAAATAAATGAATTAAATAACAATTTAAAAATAAAAATCTATCTTATTAACATGGGAACCGACGGAGAGGTTTTCTTATTGGCCAAATTTGAAAAATAAATTCAAACAAATTTAATAATATAACCAAAAAGAATAAGATAAATAACATTCTAATATAGTGACAAACAAATTACCACTAAAAGAAGTTTTTCAAGACGAAAGGAAATTTTCAGATAAATGTTATTGGTAGTTTTCAGATTTCTTTTGGTCTTGAAAGACTTCTTTTAGCGTTTAAAAGAAACAAATGAAGACAAAGCCAAAAGAGTTTACCATTTATTATGAATTTTTCGTTCAGATCTGATGGAGGAGAAACGCAAAATGGAGAATGGAGTTTCAGAGCTGGGAGCTCGTCTGGTTCTTTATGCTACCAGAGCTTGGAGCTTGGAGCTCGTTATACGACTGTATACCTGAAAAGAAAAGAAATCGTCAAAGAAAATGGGGCGGGGGACTGGTGGTTTAGCTTGAGTTGTTGGGTTGGCTGTTGTTTGGAGGAAAATGAAGGTGGTGAAGGTGAAAAGTCTGGTTTGGGGTTGTGGAGTTAGGTGATGATTTGGAGGTGGTTTCAGGTGGCAGCTTGGTTGTGTTTTAATGGTGATTTAGTGGAAGAGTGAAGTTTTGGTGGTTCGCCGAAAAATGCTCAAAGTGAGGGTGGTTTTGTGAAATGGGTTTAGTAGTTCTACTGGTGGCTTTGCCGGATTCCTGCGAAATTTCGGCAACTTGCCGGAAAATATGGACACTAAAAGAAGTCTTTCAAGACCAAAGAAAATTTGAAAATTACCACTAATATTTATCCACCACGCCCCTATTTTTTTATCTAATTTAAACCTATATAGAAAAAAATGCAATGGGCTCAAATGTTTGGGCTTTGAATTGTGGCCCAAAATTAATGATCAATATCCGTATGCAAAATTCATGCATAATATTTGAATTGTGGCCCAAAATTAATGATCAATCACGAATTTTGAAAATGTTAGGCCAAAATTGAGGTCAACAGTCGCCACTTAATTTTTAATAAGAAAAACTTGCACTTCTTTTCAAAAGATTGAAAGAGATAAAATAAATTGAAAAAGGTTATGAAATTCAAATGTACAATTAGAGAATGTGTTAGGCCCTCGGAATGCCTGCTAAATCGCAGTTAACCGGCGATTTGACTAAAAGTGATTTTTCAATAATTTTCCCAAATTACAACAAAGGATAGAAAGTTCTTTTTTTTTCATTTTTATTTACTTACTTACATTGTCATTTTTAATTAATTTTTTTAAAAGAAAAAGTAACTAAAGGGGATTATAAGGAAGTAAATTAGGTACTAACAAGACCGATAAAAAAAACTGAAGTAGTAAAATATATGTAAAATAAATTCTTATATATATATTTAATATAGGAAGAAATGGCTATTCTTGAAAAATCAATAAAATTCAACTAAAGAGTTAGTTAATTTAATAATACATAAATAAAGAAGGAAAGGGAGGGAATGTTTGAACTTGGGTCAATTGTTCAAATTCCACTAAATTGGACTTTTGGTCCACCTGTCCTAATTCTAAAATTGATCACAAATGAACTTGGGCCCAAATCTTCAGAACCAGTGGAAATTCTTTGGGCTTTTGGCCCCTTTTTGTTTCTATCTGCCATGATATACATTAAATTTATATTTGATGTATGTACATGTATACTGCTGATTTTTGGACTCCCGACGTTGTAATTCATTAGGATTTTGTGTTTTCTGTATTTTTCTTCTGCATTAGCACGTTTTTGACCTATTTTCTATATATTCCAACTGTATACCAGTGCATACAGCCGGTATATCGACCTATTTTCGACTTTTTGGGGGGTTGAAAAAATAATTTCCAGAATCATATTGTTGCTTTCAACCTGTACATCAATTTCACTAAACCAATAATGAAGCTTACTCGAGAGGAAAAAATTGAGACTAGGCTCAATTTAAAATGTAAAGGAGAGGAGAAAGAGTCCACTATGGACTCAAAAGGAGTTTCCACATGCAAACGAAGAAAAGGAAAAGAGTTAATACATAAACTAACTTGAGATAACAGAAAAAGGGGAGAGTACACGATTTAATAGAGAATGTGAATGAGCACAAGATAGTATAAATTGACATATAATTTCACTAAGTTATGACACAGACACATGGAGAATTAATGAGCTTTAAAAAGCAACTAAGAGAGCATAGTAATCATTTCAATCCAAATGAATCAATACAGTAGCTAGCAACATATGCATATGACAAATAAACATAAAAAACAGTAGCTAGCTAATGAAATAGGGATTACTTGATAATGTAAAGTTAGTTAAGGGTAGTTAACGAATTTTAGGCAAAGTGGTTAAGTTGGTTAGAGATGAACAGTGTATATATATCACTGTTCCATTGTATTCTGTTGGCAAACATTTTTCTCATTGTATTGAAATAAAGATTCTTCTTCTTCATCTTCTTCTCAAGGTGCTCATCAATGGAGTTTTAGATTGAGCAATTATTCTGAATTTAACATGGTATCAGAGCCTTACACCTACAATTGTGAGGTTTATTGAAGTTGATTGTATGAACTCAAGCTTCGTCTAGCTTCATCAATGGCGACGGCTAAGTTTGATCATAATCACGCACTGTTTTTGCACCCTTCCGACACCACTGGTGTTTCTATCATTCCAATGCAGCTAACAGGATCCGATAATTACTCTGTATGGAGCAGGGCTATGAAAATTCAATTGCTTGGGAAAAACAAGCTAGGAATTGTTGATGGCAGCTGGAAAAAGGAGGATTTCGGGGCTGAGTTAGGGCATCAATGGGATCGATGTAATGCAGTTGTTCAAGGATGGATTATGAGTTCTGTAACTCAAGAATTACACACAGGCATTGTCTATGCAACTAGTGCAAGAGCAGTCTGGGAGGATCTCAGGGATCGTTTTGACAAGGTAAATGCATCTCGGATTTATCAATTGCATAAAGCTATAGCTATGACTGTACAAGGTCACGATTGTATTCCTACATACTTTTCTAAGCTAAGGAATTTATGGGATGAGTTTGCAAGCATTATACCACCTTCTTGTCAATGCTCTAATTCAAAGGAATTTTCTATGCATTTGGAAAGACAAAAGCTAATGCAGTTTTTAATGGGTTTAAATGAGAAATATGATCAATCGCGCAATCAGATCTTAATGATTGAACCCACTCCTAACATAAACAAGGCATATGCCATGCTTGTTGAACGAGAGAGTTAGAGATCTATGGCATCTTCATCCTTAAATGGTGAAGGAACAGATCTGGCAGCTCTCATGGCAGGGAAGGGGTCATTTCATAAATACAACAGGGGAACAGTTCCACAAAATTACAACAAGGATTCTGCATCACAGCCTACATACTATAATAAGGGGAAGAAAAATTGGGATCTGAAGTGTAATTACTGCAATATGCAAGGTCATGTGGAGAGTAATTGTTTCAAACTTCATGGATATCCACCTGATTGGAAATTCAAAAAGAAGGGAACTGGAAATACTAATAATGCCTACAATTTTCAAACTGAAGGTGCTAGTGCTAGAGGTAAGAGCATGGATTCTTCAGTTAATGAAAATCTGCAAAGAGCACCTCAACTGACTACAGATCAGCATGGACATATCATGAAGATGCTAGATGGAAATGTTTCTACTGCTAATGCAATGGCTAACATGGCAGGTATGGTCAAAAATCTTATGTCTACAACTACAGGTTTGAAATGGATCATAGATAGTGGAGCAACAAATCACATGATCTCTAATCTGGATTTATTACATAATGTGCATACTGTTAAGACAAATCAGAATAGCAAAGTACATTTACCAAATGGAGGTGTGACTTTGGTAACTCATACTGGTGCTTGTAAAATCACAGAAACAGAAGAGTTACATGATGTTTTGTTTGTGCCAGAGTTTCATTATAATCTTATGTCTATATCAAAGGTTACAAAAGAACTTAACTGTTTTGTGTCATTATATCCTGGATTTTGTTTATTCCAGGATCTTACAACTGGGAAACTGAAGGGGATTGGTAAAGAGAAGGATGGCCTTTATTTTCTGGTTCAACAACAAAGTTTTTCTAACTCTGGAGTTCATGACACTATTAAAAGCTTTGCTGCGCATGATGACAAGGAAAACATAATGTTGTGGCATAAAAGACTTGCACATGCTTCTATAGGATCTATAAAGAATTTGCTAGGATATACATTTGATGATTGTAAAACAGTTCTGAGTGATTGTGAAGTATGTCATCTTGCAAAACATACTAGACTTCCTTTTAATAATAGTAGTAATAGATCTACTGAGAGGTTTACTTTGTTGCATTTGGATGTATGGGGTCCCTATAATACTCCAACCTTTGATGGAAATAAGTTTTTCCTTACTATTGTTGATGATTTCTCCAGAATTGTATGGGTATTTCTATTGAAATTCAAGAGTGATGTATTGCAGACTCTTGGACATTTCTTTAAAATGGTTGATACTCAATTCCATACATCTATTAAAGGTGTGAGGACAAATAATGGAGGGGAGTTTATTAATAATGCTCTGCAAGATCTGTTTAAAGAGTTGGGGATTATTCATTACAAGAAATGTGCTCACACACCTCAACAAAATGGGGTTGCTGATAGGGAGCACAGGCACCTTCTTGAGGTTGCTCGAGCATTGAGATTCCAAGGACATATTCCTATTCAATTTTGGGGTCATTGTATCCTTACTGCAGCCTATATAATCAACAGATTGCCTTCAACTAATCTGGAAGGGAAGTCACCTTATGAATTATTTTTTGGGAAACAGCCTTGCATTACTCATTTACAAGCCTTTGGATGTCTTTGTTTTGCTAGTGTACTACCTTGAGCTGATAAATTTGCCCCAAGAGCAATCAAGGCAGTGTTTATGGGTTACTCCAATGTTACCAAGGGTTATATTTGTTATGATATGCAACAACAGAGGTTTTTCATTAATAGAGATGTGGTGTTTCATGAGGACCAATTCTCATTCCAACAATTTCCACAAGTATCTGATCCTTCTTCTCATATATTTTCCCATTATCCTGCAGCATCTTTACATGATGAA
This sequence comes from Solanum lycopersicum, assembly GCF_036512215.1. Taxonomy (NCBI): domain Eukaryota; kingdom Viridiplantae; phylum Streptophyta; class Magnoliopsida; order Solanales; family Solanaceae; genus Solanum; species Solanum lycopersicum. The sequence goes on from NC_090804.1 coordinate 11,139,356, forward strand.
TACTTTACTGATGTTTCAATCCAATCTCCTGATTTACCTCCTAATTCTTCTCCAAGTTTACTTCATATTACTCCTGCTCCATCTCCTATAGATACTAATGCCCCAGTTTCAGTTCCTTCTGTTTCTCAACCTCTCAGAAGGTCTTCAAGACTCTCCAAACAAGCACTTTGGCTGACAGACTATGTCTCCAATCATTCTACTGGAAATGCTTTGTATACTCTTGCTGCATCTATTTCCTATGATCATTTATCTCCTACTTATCAAACATATTTACAGGCTTTTTCTGCAGTTGTTGAGCCAACCTCTTACAAGGAGGCTATTCTTGATAATAGATGGTTGGAATTCATGCAAGCTGAACTGCAGGCTCTCCATGATAATCATACTTGGGATTTGGTACCTCTTCCCAAGGGTAAAATTCCTATTGGATGTAAGTGGATATATAAAGTCAAGCTAAAGGCTAATGGTGATGTTGAGAGGTTTAAAGCTAGACTGGTTGCAAAAGGATATACTCAAAAGGAGGGTCTTGATTTTCATGAAACCTTTTCTCCAGTGGTTAAAATAGCTACTGTTTGAACTGTTCTTTCTTTAGCTGCACAATGCAATTGGTCTGTCCATCAGTTGGATGTTTATAATGCCTTCTTGCAAGGTGATCTTCATGATGAAGTATACATGCAATTACCAGAGGGTTTTGACAGTCAGGGGGAGTCTGGACTTGTATGCAGACTTGTCAAATCCCTCTATGGACTTAAACAAGCAAGCAGACAGTGGAACTTGAAGCTAAGTGAAGCACTGTTAGAATCTGGTTTTATTCAAAGCAGTTTAGACCATTCATTATTCATTAAAAGGACAGGTTTAGACATAGTGGTGATCCTAGTGTATGTTGATGATATGTTAGTAACAGGAAGCAGTCTGAGTCTTATAGAACATACAAAAGCTGTTTTGCACAAGGCATTCAAGATCAAGGATCTTGGTGAATTAAAATTTTTTCTTGGAATGGAATTCAGCAGATCAGCAAAAGGTATATTGATGAATCAGAGAAAGTATGCTTTGGAGATCATTTCAGATTTAGGATTAGGAGGAGTTAAACCAGCTTGGACTCCTCTTGAAGCCAATGTGAAACTGACAACTCAAGAATTAGATTGTGTCACAGGAGAGCAGAATGATGAACCTTTTGAAGATAGAGAATTGTATCAAAGGTTGGTGGGAAAGATGTTATATTTGACAATGACAAGGCTGGATATTGCTTATTCAGTTCAAACACTCAGCCAATTCTTACAAAATCCAAAGAAGTCACATTGAGAAGCAGCTTTGAGAGTGATGAGATACATTAAAAGAGAACCAGGACTTGGAATTTTATTGAGCAGCAAAAACTCAAACAAACTAAGTGTGTATTGTGATGCAGACTGGGCATCATGTCCAAATACAAGAAGATCAGTATCAGGATTCATAGTTAAACATGGTGAGACATTGTTATCATGGAAATCAAAGACGCAAAATGTAGTTTCTAGAAGCTCAGCAGAGGCTGAATATAGAAGTATGACAAATGCAGTTTCAGAACTAGTATGGATAATTGCTTTATTAAAGGAACTGGGAAAAGAGATGGAACAACCAGCTATGGTGTATAGTGACAATAAAGCAGCATTGCAAATAGCAGCCAACCCAGTGTTCCATGAAAGAACAAAACATATTGAAATCGATTGCCATTTTATAAGACAGAAAATTCAAGAAGGTGTTATGAAGACAGAACATGTGAGTTCTAAGGAACAACTTGCAGATATTCTAACTAAGGGGCTGCCTAGATTACAACATGAATGTTTAGTAAGCAAGCTTGGTGTGCTGAATGTATTTACACCCACCAGCTTGAGGGGGAGTAATGAAATAGGGATTACTTGATAATGTAAAGTTAGTTAAGGGTAGTTAAGGAATTTTAGGCAAAGTGGTTAAGTTGGTTAGAGATGAACAGTGTATATATATCACTGTTCCATTGTATTCTGTTGGCAAGCATTTTTCTCATTGTATTGAAATAAAGATTCTTCTTCTTCCTCTTCTTCTCAAGGTGCTCATCAATGGAGTTTTAGATTGAGCAATTATTCTGAATTTAACACTAGCAACATATGCATATGACAAAGAAACATTAAAAAAAGAGTAAGATTGAGCTTCACCACACATTCAAGTTAACAAAACATATATAAATTGCATGTACCCAATTATGTGAGCATTGGGCATATATCTGTGAACATTTTGCCCAAGGAAAATCATTTTTTGAAGGAGGACACATATTCTAGGGAATGAACTGAGCTACTATTTAAGACTAAGGTAGAAAATGAAATAAAAGCTACAAATAATTAAAGTTGCGCTAAAGAAAAAGTTTAACAGCAAAATAAGGGACAAAAAATGAATATAACTCAAACACATAGATGTCTTCTGACCTACAGTTGGTCCAAATCTAATTTGTTCTTAGAATTTTAATTTATTCACAATCAAATACAAAGTATCTCAAACTACAATTATCATCATCCAAAAATGATCTACAACTATACCACTCAAAAACACATCATGAATCATATTATCTAAATTTGTCTTCCAAAGAAATTGACAAATCTAACCATCTCAGATTGACAGACAACAGAATATCAAATGCTTTAGCCTCAGGAACAAGATTTTTCAACATGAACAAGATTTATTTAATACCTACATATATATTTGAAAGCTAAGGAGGAAGAACAAGTGAACACAACCTCCAAAGGGATTGACAGACTGAAACGAAGAGAACACGCCAAAAATTTATTTTCAAACAAAACAGGCTATCAACAAAGAATTTCGAAGTGAAAATAAAGAGGAAAACATGATTGTAGCCAAGGAAAACCAAACAGAGACATGTTCAACACATAATACTCGGAATCAAAATAAAAAGTAAACAAAAGTAGACGTTACCTTTTTCCGGGCAGCTACTGACGAGCTTAGAGGGCAGTGACTTTCGACGACTCCGAGAGATTTCGATAAACAACCGCGTTCGGAAAAGGAGAACAAAACCTTTTCTTGACTCTTCCAACTATAAATTTCCCCAATATTTTCTCCCAGTATCTCGTCCAACTCAATGCAAGTTGTTCCTTCCTCTGTTTTTTCCAACTTTATTTCAACTCTCTCTCCCTCCAACTCAAAGAAGAAGAGACTACTAGAAGAACTAGGTTTAAAATGGGGGGAAATCGGGTGAGGAGTTGGAGTAATTTTTTAATTCAAAATTCAAATTCCCTTAAGAGATAAGTGTGTAGCTAAAATGAATACAAATTTCCAACGGAACTCAAAGGAAAGTCGTCCGATTAAGGGAAAAGGACGAATATGGAGCCACCAGGACGGATTCTCTAAATTGTTCTTAATACAAGAGAAGAGGACGACACACGAGAGTAAGAGAGGACGAGGCAGCGAGCTAGGCCTCACGATCTTGGCTGAGTCGCTGCTGGACTGGATTCATTTTTTGGGTTTTCTTCGCATTGAACTGCTGGAGGAGAAGAAGAACACGTAGATTCTGATCTCGGGTTGATTTTCAACTACATGCTACTGGTGATGTTGTTGTATGTAATGGGTTTCTATTGAATTTGAATTGAAGGGCTGCTTTGGTATTTGCTTGAATTTCGGCCTGGGTTATTTGATAGAAGGTTGGGGTGAAGGGTTGAGTAATTGGCTGATGTAAATTATCCCAAAATTTGTAGTTTGATGGGTTTAAGGTGAGGGTAGGGAAAAAGGTTGGATCTTAGAGTTTTAAGAAATTTCCATAATGAGTTAAATTAACAGATTCGGCTAAATCTTAAATGAGACGAACTGATATTAATTAATTAATAAACTTCTTAATTTTAAGGAAATAAAATAGTTAACTCACATACAAACTAAATAATTTAAAGTATAAACTATCATACAACTAAACTATTTAACCTAATATTTAATAAAACTAAAATCTTTCTTTTTTTAGATGATTTTCAAATATTTATAAAATAAACTAATTATATAAAAATATATTTATTAGCAAAAACTATAAAAGCGGCCAAAATTACTTCAAATACTTTTAAAATATTTTAAACTTTATAAACTAATTATATCAAATCGTTTGGAATTTAGGAAGCTCGATATGATTAATTTATATTAGGGAGAGTCAAAATTGGGTGTCAACAGCTGTCCCTCGTTTTACTCAGATTGATGCAAGAAATTCGAGGAAAATGAAATTGACCAAGCAAATTTTGACCGACCACATTATTCATCTTTAGGAATGGGATTTGGTACAAATTTTAGAAATTATGGTTGAGCCCTGGAATGGGTTTCCTACATATCTCAGGTTATATGAGAGTTCAGGCTACTTGTAGTTCGATAAGCTTGATTCAGCGCACGATTTGAAAGAATTCTTATAATGAATTATGAAGGGACCAAAATGCTCGAGAAAAAGATTTAAGAGTGAATTTCATAATACAATCGGATTTTCAACTTTGAGCTCGCCTACATATCCAAAAACATTATTAATCAGGCTATTTGTAGTTCAACTCGATTGGTCAAGAATGAAATTTTTTATGACGAGATATCCTTCGGTTGGGGAGGAGTGAAAAAAATGAAGTGTAAAAATGAGGTTTGCAACCTCTTAGTCATGAATGCGGAGTTCTTCACATCCATAAGTAAAAACTTATACGGATATAATCTCCAAAGCTCTAGGTGCATTGTCACTCAGATTGGATATCCGCTTCCGGTGAACACCAAAAAAATTTTGGATGCGAAACTGAAACTGACAAACCTAAAAAAAAAAAAAGCCCACGTTCCTTCTAATAGGGGTGTGGTTTGATTGTGGTGGAAGTCGCTTTTCTGCTCGCGTCCCTAGAGTTTGACACTCCTCTTTGGACTATGTCCTAGTTCGCTGCTAAGAAAAAGTTCCACGTTGTGCTGCATCTTTTTTGATGTCGTCCGCACTATGGTTTGATTTGAGAATGCATCCTCTTGGACGCTCTCGACAAAGATTGAAACAACTTGTTAGTAGAAAATGTAACTGGAAAAATGGTAGTATCTTTTACGATGCTTTTCAGTTACTCTTGATGTGAAAGAGGTCTATTTAGTATATGTCGCTTTCGAACACAGTATGTCCATTACAACTCATGATTTTCTAAGGATTTGGAGATGTCATTACTTGTTTTTTGCATGGCAAGCTCTGGTGATATGTGCAACGATCAAGATGGTTCAGTGATTTTCCAATTGTAATGAGGTGGATAGATCGATAGTGTTCCAACTGTAACGAGGTGTATGATTCGATAATATTTCATCTTTAATGAGGTGGATGCTCGATAATATTCCATCTGTAACGAGGTGGATGTCTCGATAATAATCCAACTATAACGAACTGGATGACTCGATAATATTCCATTTGTAAAGAGGTGGATGCTCGATAATATTTCAACTGTAACGAGGTGGATGCTCGATAATATTCCATCTATAACGGGTGGATGGCTCGACAATATTCCATATGTAACAAGGTGGATGACTCGATAAAATTCTATCTCTAACAAGGTGGATGTCTCGATAATAGTCCATCTGTAATGAGGTGGATGACTCGATAATATTCAAACTGTAACGAGGTGGATGGTTCGATAATATTCCGACTGTAACGAGGTGGATGCTCGATAATATTCCATATAAAACGAGGTGGATGATTAATAATATTTCCACTGTAACGTGGTGGATGCTCGATAATATTCAAATATAATTCAAAAATAGGAACCTAAAATGGAAAAACAAATATACGAACCACTTACGAGGTGGATCGCATAACAAAACCATATGTTAAAGTCATTGATTGAGAAATCAAAACACCACTTATGGGGTGGATAACCAACAAATTGGAATTTTGTCTCTAACATTGTCACAAAACACGTATACCTAAATTTCTACGCGATAAACATACTTAAAAAAACTAAATTGACGTATATGCAAGTCGCAACTACGATTCTCTCTTTAAAAGACAAAATTATCGAGGTGAATGATTTAATTCCTTCACATGAAAATTATAGTCACTTTCATCCTCCTTGACAAACTTAACAAGATTTGAGTTTGTTGCTGTCATTTTCAATCGTTATCGAAAACTTGTTACGATTCGATAACTTTGACTGTCATGGAGATTGCATCACCAACATATTTGATGTTGATTTCACATATGATTCTGACATTGCAATACTATCACCTGCAAAGCTTGACACCAAACGTTAATACTGACGATGAAGTAAAGATTAAAAGTAAAGTTGAAGAACTAGATTAAGTCATTTGACTTATCGAGATTAGGCTATGGTAAGCCTAATTGTAACTTTGATCATGATTCATAAGTAGAGATCCTCCAACACTTTATTTTTTACAACTTTGAAATAATCTATTAGTGTTTGACTTTAATATTCCTGCAACATAAAGATAAACTTGTTTATAAATCACTCAAGGCAACATAATGAAATGAAGATAAAATGAGGCGGAAAGTTTTCTAGTTATGTTAATAAGGCCACGAGAGGCGTAAATGATGTCTTTTCCACGCTTGACAACTTTGCCATTGCCATTTTTGTGACTTTGTTGTTCTTGCATTCAAAGAAAAATTCTTAGATTGAAAGACTGATTTGTGTTGGTCTTGTCTCCATGCTCCTTTTTGCAGTTGGCTTACACGCTCGTCCGTCCTTTGTAAGATAGTTTTGATGGAATTTTTTCGAACACTCCTAAAAAAATTTGTCGTGGTCTAAAATATAGTTGATCTCTCATAACATACTTTGTTAATTCTGAGGTTGCTCATTCTGGAATTTTGAGGCCCATTTTCAAAATTATGTCCCAGTTTGCCTCAATAATAATAAGTATAAGACTATTAACAAATGAATTTTTTGTGTGGAATTTTAGAGATCGTCTAAAAAAATTTATCCAATTGCTTATTTCAACATAATTTCCAACTTGATTCTCCATAAAATGTCATCTTGTGTAATTTTAAGATCCACCCCAAAAATCTACCCAGTTGCATTTTGATATTTCAGTCTTGACTTGTTGAAGAAGTTGATCTTCGAATGAATTTTTAAGATCCTCTCAAAAATTCTATCTCAATTTTCATTATAAAAAGAAATAAAAATCTTGCTAGAAATATGACCGAGCCGTTGTGGCGCCTACGTATCCCGTTGAAGCAAGAATCAGGTCATACATAGTTCCCCTTAATGATTAATAGGAAATTTAATAAAGAAACGACCGAGAACGACACAGGCCGCCCACATATCTCATTCTTGAGAATTCAGGTCGAACGTATTTCATTACAATGAATGTGCGATAAATGGAAACAAAGAGATCAAATATGCTTTTTCAAAGAAAGATAACAACAACTTCATATGCAGAATTTTGACCAATGTTGGGCATACTTCTTTTCAACATTTGATGACAAACATCTTTAAATGCCTCAGTTTAGAAATGTCTAGTACTCACAATTAAGCATCCAATAAGTTATCCCTTGAGGTGGTTTCCTCAATATTGATCAAATTTTTGTTGATCATGTTTTGCATCTTGTGCTTCAGGGTTGAACAATTCTGAGTATCGTGTCCAACTTTCCTGAATGATAAACACATCTATGTTCAGCCCTATAAAATTTTCCCAAAGAATTGACTGGTCTTCCTTCTACAGGATAGAGCATACCAATTGCTTTCAACCTTTCATAAAGTTGAGTTTGAGGTTCCCTTAATAGTGTAAATACTTTAGGAGTCTTCCTAAAGTTTGGACGGGGAAATTTTTTCTAATTGACATTATGTTTTTGATATTTCCTTTGGGAAGTTTACCGCATATAAGTAGTCGTGACCATACCTACCTCATCTGCTTTTCCTTTTGATGTATCCATATAACTAATTCTACCAATCTTAAAATCATCTTCCAAAGCTTCTCCCACTTTGACAATCTCGATTAATTTTTGTCCCATCATACACAACATTCTTTCATAGTACTTAGACTCTTGAATTCGAATGAATATTTCAGTGATATCACGTTCAGACATGAGAGGTTGACCTCTTGTGACCTCTTTTCTCCAACGAAGAGCGTACTCTCGATAATTTTTTTGTAGACTTGTGTTTGATCTTCTCAAAGTAGTAGCGATCTAGGGCAGCTTCTACGTTATGTCCAAATCTTTCCGTGAAATCCTTTTCGACTGGATTCCAACTTGTCCATTGTTTCAGTTCTTGTGATGTAAGCCACTCCAGAGCTTCTCCACTTAGATTTGACTGAAGAGACGCATCAACAATGCTTCATTTTGACAACTCCCATGAGTTGATCACAATAATCTCTCAGATGTGCTAGAGGATTTCAAATTCCATTAAAAGTGACGAACTTTGACACTTTGAACCCTTCCGGAAAATCCAAATTCGGATGAATGCATAAATTTTCATAATTCAGCCCCACCTCTTTTGAAGCATAATCAAGTTCTTTTATCACTTTCACAATAACTTCCTTCATGATCTGCTTAGTTTTTTCCTCTTTGTCCATCCACTCCTTCTCCTTCTCTTTGTAGTGGTCAAGTTTGGAATAGGTAGTGTAGTGAAGATGCGGCTTGGTTTGGACTGGGATATCAAAAGTGACTTTCAGAGGTAAGGTATTAGACTTTTGTAAATTTTGAGTGTCTTTTGCAGGGGTGTGGTACGTGAAAGAGGATGTTTGATGGTTGCTTACATTTGAGCTCTAAAATGGAGGGAGTATTTGAGAGTTATTTGCGTTTTGGTTTGAAGAAGAGGAAAACTTGAGAAATGGGATTCGGACTTTTAAGAGGAGGAGGTGTTTGGTATGAAGTGTTGGTCTGATGAATATTTGGGTAGTGAAGTTGATAAATGAGGGATTTTGAGCATGGTTAGAGGGTGGGTTATTCTGGACATGTTCTAAATTTGAATTTAGAGGAGGAAAGTAGAGTGGAAGCCTTCAATTGCCTAGAATGTTGACATCAATAGTCGAAATTGACAAATCTTGTTTTTTCTGGGGCTCAACCCTTAACTCAACAATCTGTTGCATCAAGTGTGCAATTAACTCATTTTGTTCAAAGACAAGTGGTTGAACTATAACAACTTTAGTCAGGCTGGTATTCTTATTATTCTGCGTCATTTTTTTTCTCTCTTTCAATAAATTTCAATTGGAAAAGTAATCTTTGAGAACTTTGAATGTTCAACAATCAACACAAATCAGAATTGAGTACCTGATAAAGAAAAATAACTCAAACAACAAATGTATTAGTTTGTTTAGGTAATAGGTAATACAAGATATCACACACAAAGTTGCAAGCACACAAGAGTCGCTTGATTTGAAGATAAACTAGCCCACAAATATATGAGATGACTAAAGAGACAGAAATTTGTCTACTTAATTTTAGAACAGTGAATTGAGAACGTTGACTTGTATTGAGTCAAAATACCTTTGTATCTTTCATAGTAGTACTTGTGAATTTCCATCGAGATGTAACCCTAACTTTTTTGAAAGAGTTGAAAAGATAGAATTTCTCACAAAAAAAGGAATCGGACCTTGAAAGGCTGCCTACGTATCTCACAAAAGATAATTCAGGTTTTACCTAGTTTGACCAACTTGAATCTCTTGTTGAGTTGAGCGATGAATCTTTTATATGATATGAGAGAGTTATATTTGAAAAAAAATGAAGCTCGAATTTTGTTGAGAAACTAAAGACTCGAAGAATATTTGGACTCATTTTGATAGTGACTCAATTTTTGTGCTTAGGGCTCCTAAAAAGCATTTGAATAAGAATGAGCTATAATATTTTCAAATAAAGCAACATATTCATATAAGCAGTTATAACACATAAACAATTATTACACGATCTAAACAGATATGTGAATCTTTTGTGCCCAAGAGAAGGCCTAGCGATTTGAATGACATATACGTCTTTTGAACCATTTCATTGACCCAAAACCTAAATTTATCCAAATTTTAGAAATAAACTGAATGGGGATACATAGCAGGGAAAATAGGATATAAAATATTCAGTCCCGCGCGGGGGTACAAACCTATACTATATTTTCATGAAAGTATCTTCGCTCTTGAACTTCTTCTTGTCTCCGGGCGTTAACGTCTTTGTATGAACTATTATTTTGTGAAGGTCTGTCTTCAACTAAGAAAACTATAATCTAATTCTTACTCTATGAGGTGATGGTTTTGGGTCATCCTAATTTAAATGCTCCTAAATTTGGGATTTTGGTTCGACTCTGCGCTAGTTGACTAGGAGTGACTTTTGAAAAAAACCAGGAACCCAAGTGGAAAACTTGGGCTGGAATTCAGGACAACTATTAGACGTATGACGAACCAATAAATTATCCATCATATTGGAAAAGGGTTGAGTATAAAAAATTCTGGCTACGGTTCTAGAAACTATCCTTTAATATACTATACATACATATCGGAAGATGTCATGAAATGCAATGACAATTATCAATTTCAACATATTAAGCACATCTAATCATTTTAGCAATTAACAACACTTAGTCAAACAGTCAAAATCTCATGGTTAGAAGTTAAATAGTTCTTAGAAGAGTCGTCATTTCAGTTTTACTCGAAATGAATAAAAAATAAAAATGACTATGTTACGAAAAATTAATTAATATTATGATTTAAGAGAAATCAATTTTTTTCAAATTAACAGAGTCGCCACTTAATTTTTAATAAAAATCAAGAAAAACTTATACATCTTTTCAAAAGATTGAAATAGATGAAATCAATTGAAAAAGGGTCCAAAGTTCAACTGTACATTCCGAGAAGGTGTTAGGCCCTAGAAATGCCCGCTAACTCGTGGTTAACCAGCAATTTGACTATAAATGACTTTTCAATAATTTTTCCAAATTACAACTAAGGATAGAAAGTGTTATGAAAATAAAATATTAAAAGTAATAGAAAAGTGAAGAGAAAATGATCGCACTAGAAAGGAAGAGGGCAAGGAAGTAATTCCTTTAATGGTATGTCTTTTTGCATTGAGTGAACATATCCTTTTATAGGAAAAAAATTACTTGGAGTACTAATATTGCTACAGTACATGTGGGTCCCATGGACATCCACATCATTCTTTTTTTACGACACTATCCCTTGGATGTTCATATATTAAAAAAGAGAAATATACTAATAGGCATTGGTTGCTGCCTCATTAAAAACCTTACCAGGAAAACCCAGTGGGATAAAACCTTAGTTAAGGGAAAAAGAGTGCAGCGCGTATTTTACTCCCCCGATGAAGACGTTACTTAATACGTCGAAAATGACGCATTCCAATCTTGTATCTCAACTTCTCAAAGATGGAAGTTGGTTATGCCTTGGTGAAAATGTCTGCTTAGTTATCACTCGAACAAACTTGTTGAACATCTATTTCTCCATTCTTCTAAGATCGTGAGTAAAGAAGAATTTTGGTGAAATATATTTTGTTCTATCTCCTTTATGTATCCTTCTCTTAGTTGAGCTATACATGCATCATTGTCTTCATATAGTGTTTTAGGATATCTCATTTTAAAGGAAGAAAATATGTCTTCTGGATATGTTAGGCTAGTGATCTTAACCATACACATTCTCGACTTGCTTTATGTATGGCTACTATCTCGGCATGATTTGAAGAAGTAGCAATTGTAGTCTATTTTGTTGAACGTCATGATATAGTTGTACCTCCACATGTAAATAAATAACATGTTTGAGATCGACCTTTATATGGGTCAGACAAATATCCAAGATCGGCATAGCCAATTAATTGTGCATCGGATTCCTTCGAATAAAATAGTCTCATATCAATGATGTCTTGAAGGTATCTAAATATATGTTTAATATCATTACAATGTCTTCGTGTTGGAGAAGAACTAAATCTAGCTAATAAATTTACGAAAAAGATATATCTGGTCGAGAATTACAATCAAGGTACATTAATGCACCAATTGACTAAGATATGGTATTTCAGAACAACAAGTTCTTTGTCATTTTCATGAGGTCGAATGGATGTTTATCAATATGAAGTTATTTCACAATTATTGGGGTACTTAATATATGTTCTTTATCCATGTAAAATCTCTTTAAAAAAATTTTAGTATATGTTGATTGATGAAGAAATGCTCTTTTTTCAAAATGTTCAATTTGTAGACCAAGATAAATTTTGTCTTTCCAAGGTCTTTCATTTCAAATTCCTTTTTCAAACATTCTACTGCCTTTGAAAGTTCTTCGCGAGTTTCAACAATATTCAAGTCATCAACATATACATTTATAATGACAAATTCAGATCTAGACCTTTTAGTAAATAGACAAGGATAAATTGGGTCATTTTATATTCTTTATAGAATTAGCTAAGTCGATTATACCATATGCGTCCTAATTGTTTCAATCCATATAAAGATATTTGAAGTTTTATTGAACAACTTTCTCGGGAATCTTTATATATTCAGGCATTTTCAATCCATTTTTCATAAAAATGTTGTTGTCTAGTGAGCCATATAAATAGGCTGTAACGACATCCATTCGATGCATTTCAAATTTTTTATGAACTGAATGATTGCATCCACCATAGGAGAATATGTCTCCATATAATCAATACTATGTCTTTGCGAAAATTCTTGTGCCACTAGTCATGCCTTATATATTACGACTTCATTTTTCTCATTTTGTTTTTTCACAAAAACCCATTTGTACCCCACTAGATTTATACTTTCAGGTTTTTGGACAATCGGTCTGAAAACTTCGCGTTTTTCAAATGAACCTAATTCAACTTGAATTGCATCTTTCCATATTGGTCAATCATTTCTCTGTCTTCATTCCTCAACAGATTTTGATTCAAGATCCTCATTTTGTTGCGTTACTTCTATAGCAACCTTATAAGAAAAAACATTGTTGACAATTATATCATTTCGGTTCGATATTTTTCTTGATGAGACATAGTTTATTGAGATTTCTTCATTATTTTCAGGCACATGAACCTCTTCCAATGTTTCATCAATTATTATGTCTCTTTACTCTTCTTGAGTAGTTTCTTTCATATTATGACCATCTTAATCGTTAGCTCCTTTTTTTCGAGGATTTTTATCTTTGGAAACGATTGGTCTACTACATTTTAAGTGTTGTTTACACTTATTTGTATTAATTAGTTGTCCTATAGGGACGTCAAATCGAAGTGGAGTAGTAGCAGCTGGAATATGAGATTTAGTAACTCTTGATAGGTCAGTGAATGCATTTGGCAGTTGATTTGCAATATTTTTCAAATGAATTATCTTTTGAACCTCTTGTTTACATTTATTTGTACCAGGATCAAATAAGATACTGATAGTGCATTCTAATCTATTTCCTTTCTCAGCTGCTTATTTTCTCCCCCTAATGCTGGGCATATTGATTCATCAAATGACAATCAACAAATCTTGTCGTAAATCAAGTGATAGGTTCCAAATATTTTATAATCGAAGGAGATTCATATCCAACATATATCCCCAACCTTCTTTGGGGACCCATCTTTGTACAATGTGTTGGAGCAATTGGAACATATTACTGTGCATCCAAATATTCTTAGATGGGAAATGTTCGGCCCGTGACCAAAAGCCAACTGTAATGGGAAGATTTTATGATAACTTGGCGGTCTGATCTACACAAGACTTGCTGCATGTAAAATAGCTTGACCCCATAATGAAATGGGAATCTTTGTTCTCATAAGCATTGTCTAGCAATCAATTGGAGACGTTTAATCAATGATTCTGCTTTATCATTTTGAGTATAAGCATGAGTAACTAGATGCTCGCATGTTATCCCAGTTGATATACAATAATAATTAAAATCTTGGGATGTAAATTAACCAGTTTATCAAGACGAATTTTCTTAATTATATAATCTGGAAATTGTGCTCTTAACTTTATTATCTGAGCGAGTAACCTCACAAACGCTACATTACGCATTGATATTAAGCACACATGTGATCATCTTGTAGATGCATCTATTAAAACCATATAATATTTAAATGGTCCACATGATGGGTGAATGGACCCACATATATGACCCTATATACGTTCCAGAAATGATGGAGATTCAATTCCCACTTTGATTACTGATGATCTAGTAATCAATTTACCTTGAGAACATGTAGCACAAGATAATTCCTTACATTGAAGAATTGGGTGGTTCTTCAAAGAGTGTCCATGTTAACTCTCAATTATTTTGCGCACCATATTAGACCGAAATGGCCCAAGCGGTCATGCCAAATAATAAAATTATTTGATTTAGTAAATATTTTGTTTACTATGGCATATGTTTCAACCATGCTAATACTTGTGTAGTATAAGCCAGATGAAAGAGCTGGTAACTTTTCAAGTACAAACTTCTTACCTGACATCATTGTAGTAATATAAAGATATTCATTCTTTTCATCACTTGTAGTCTCAATATGATAGTTATTTTGATGAATGTCTTTGAAACTTAATAAGTTTCTTTGAGACTTACTACAATTTAATGCTTCATTGATTATCAAATTTGTTCCTCCGATAAGTACTTAGCTTTTCTTCCGGAGTCTTCAATTAGTTTTGTACTACCAGATATTGTATTAACATTAGCTTCTTTCATAATAAAGTAAAGAAATATTTCTTATCTCTTAAAATTTTATGTGTTGTGACACTGTCTATAAGGCATATATCATCATAATCAATTTTGGATTCAAGTGATGACTGGAAAATTTTCATATTCTTCATAAAAATAAAAGATATTATAAGAACATAAAAAACTAACAACATAAGAACATTTAAGAAAATTATACTAAAAATATAGAATTTAATAAGACTTAATGTCTTAAGAAAAACATTTAAGAAGAACAACATAGTAGTAAACATAATAGAAAATAAGTATTATTTTTCATAATTTTATCCCAGTTAGACGACGAGTCCTTAAATCAATATTCTCATAAAAATCATCAGCTCCCAATGAGTAATATTTGGGAGGTCTTCAAAATCTTCATCTTTATAAGCAAGATTTGCCTCAATATCATCATATTTATTTGAGGGAGCTGCTTCATTATCATCATTCCGAAAGGTCAAGTTCACCTCCACATTATTATCTTTTATTTTGAGAGAGACTTGATAAAGTTTCACAAATAATCAGGCGTACGACATTCATGTGTCCAATGACCTTTCATGTTACATTTGTGATAAATATTGATTCTTCCCCGAGAAGGATTGTTTTGAGAAAATTTGTTATTCTCATGTCTATTTCCACCATAATGACGATAATTATTTCGTTCTCTACCACGTCCTCGTCCATGGCCACGACCACGATCACGACCACGACATTATTTTTTCTTGATTCAGACTGATTATGTGTTGCTACAACATTCACTTCAGAGAATGGAGCAGACCTAGTGGGACGAGTTTCATGATTTTTCATCAACAAAGTATTATTTTGCTCAGCCACAAGTTGGGATGTTATTTTGAAGCGTGAAAAGTGGAAAAAAAAATTCCCAAGTAAGTCATCATCAGTGATGGTATCTCCACATAATTTTAATATATGGAACTTACTTTATGAATAGCAGAATTATACTCAGTTACTGTTTTAAAATCTTGAAATAGAATGTGTATCCACTCATATCGAGCTTTTGGTAACGCCTTAAGTTTTATGTGGTGATACCGATCCTTCAAATTAATCCATAATTCAAGAGAGTCTTTCACAGTTAAGTATTCAGTTTTCAATCCCTCATGAAGATGATGTGGAAGAAAAATCATGGTCTTCACTTTATCCTGACTTAATGCTTTATTTTTTTTTTGTTTAATAGTATCACCAAGACCTTTAGCGTCAAAGTGGATTTTAGCATCAACAACCCATGACAAATAATTCTTTCCGGTGATATCAAGTGTCACAAACTCAAGTTTTGATAAGTTTGACATGATACACACTAAAAGAGAAAATTTTAGAAATAACCAAGGTAATTTGTATTAAAATCTTTTGAAACAAATAAGTTAAAGTAGATTCACAAGGTATATTCCTATAAGAAAATTAACATAAATTTCTCTTTTATTTGCTAACAATAACAATAATACATCACATGTAAACTTGATGCGAAATTTATATATCATAGATATCTAGTTAATTTTCCTTTTATAATAATATTTATTTCCAACTTTATATTATAACCCAACGAGTATATATAATGATGAGGTTTGTTTGTAGATCTATCATTTTATGGAACTTACTTGTTGATCTTAAAAAGAAACATTAAGTTGATATAATCTCGATTTGGTGCAAGAACATATATTTAATAATTCTCCTATTTACAATTCTTCGGTTTATAGTAGGAGATCTTTCTCTGGTTACAAAAAGTTACCAGAAATCCAGCATATTTTCCAATAAGTCAAGAAGGTCCTAGTTATGGATTGGCAAGGCGAAGGCCTTTGTCTCTTCACACTCTAAGTGATACTATGAGCGAAGGATTGATTGAAAGGGTAAGGATAGACCCTAAAACAAACATTGTTCAAGCAACAGATAAGTTGTCAGATTTGGATCAAACTCAGTCAGAAATGGATTTCAGTATTGATAAATCAACAGATCTCAACGATGTTTAATGATGTCAAGTCAGCTTATTGATTTCAGTCCAGGATCCCTGGCTCGAAAACATATTCAAAAAGAATTTTATAATAAAATATGGAACCAGTTTAGAACTTGGTTTTTTGAGACTTATAGTCAAGAAGATTTAAACAATATTTCTCAAGAGTTTTATGAAACTTGTTATTTGCATAACAAAATTATTTATTTTGTTCCCTGGTTTATAACTACTTATTTGCCTTTATATATCAAAGTTATAGAAAGAACTTTCAAAGAAAGTGATGGCACTATTACTAAAGTCATCTATCATCCTCAAGCTCCTTTTATTTTACCAAATAATACTGGATTAACTTTTTCAGCTTTTCAAAAGTTTATTCAAACAGATATTGCCCAAATTACTATTCATGAGATTAATAATCTTATTGCTCAAAATAATTATTTGAGTCTCTATGTTAAAGTTCTTGGAGAACATATCAGTTCTTTAGATAAAAAATTAGATGAATTAATTATTTTGGTCAAGGAATTTTCAAAAATGTCCAAAAGAAGATAAAGCTTCTACTTCAGAAACCTCTTTCAGTGTTCCTACTCATATTCAGCGTCCTACAGATACTTCTGATTTTAAAGTTAAAACTTTATATGATTTAGAAACCCTTCTTGACAAAAAAATTGTCCGGTTTAAATTCAAAACCTATTACAAATGATTTTCCTGAACCAAATATTAATAAAGTTGAAAATCAATTGCTTGGTATTCAAGATCCGAATCAAGATGTTTCAGAAGTAAACGCCAGAACATTTAAAGCTGGTTACAATCAAAAGCAAAGGATTATAGGAAAAGGGATTTATGCAACTATCCCTTCCATGATGACTTATTATTATCATCGTCCTACTCCCCAAGATGTGCTAGTTGAAGAAAGAGATTGGAATCAAACTAACACATCTTACAGTGGTAATGAGGTGTATGAATGGATTTTGGATGCCTTGACAGAAAGGCAAGTTTCCATTATGGTACATCGAATGTTGATGTACTCATCAATTTGTCGTCATACAAATCAGAATACTGATCATGCCATATGTAAAATGATTATACCATGATTTAAAGGTTAACTCAGAGGATGGTGGGATAATTTCCTAACACCTGAAGAAAAGCATGCAATTATGAATGCATACAAAGAAGAAGTTAAAGAGAAATAGCTACTGGTGAAGATGGAAAACCAGTAGAAAGCATTACAACCCAAAGGGTTGAAGATGCAGTTTATACACTTGTTCTGACTATTTTGGAACATTTTAATAGAAGATTTTCCAATCAAAATGAGACTATTCGAACTTTACTAAATGGACTTAAATGTAACCATTTGGGACATTTTCGAAGGATACTTTCATGAGTAGAGTTATGGATCTACCTGAAAGTAAATCAAGCTATTGGAAGAATAGACTTATTGATGGTTTTCCTTCATTGTTTTCTGAAAGAGTAAAAAAGGTCTTAAGTGGAGATAGACCAGAAATCCCTTATGATACATTAACTTATGGAAAGTTAATAGGGATTTGTACTCAAGAAGGATTAAATCTTTGCAATGAGCTTAAGCTGGCTCAACAGATAAAAAGGAATCAAATGTCTGAAAGATCTCAACTGGGAGATTTTTGTACACAGTTTGGAATAGAAGGACCGTCCAGTTCTAAACCAAAGACAGGTCAAACTGCAGAAAGACATCATAAAAGAAAGCATCATTCAAAACGATACAGAGAAAAGAAAGAAGAAAAGAAAGTTCATAGAAAGGCAACAAGGTTTGCTAGTAATTTCTCAAAAAGAGGTTTGAAAAACATTAAATGTTACAAGTGTGGACGATTTGGTCATCTTGCAACAAATTGCAAGGCAGATAAGTTTAAAGCTTTGGAGTTGGATGAACCAACTCAAGATAAACTCTATGAGTTACTTTATGAATCTGATTCAGATTCCAATTCCTTTGGTAATTCTTCAAATTATAGTACTGATATTAATGTTGATATTACTACTAATAAATGTGCTAATTGTCCAGGTGATAGCTATTCTTGTGGACAAGATGAATTTTATAAATTACAATCTCAAATGGGAGATTCTTACTTAGATAAATTACATCAAAGTTTTGAAGAATTAACTTTTAAAATGATTTCTTCAGAAAATGTTATTGAACTTTTAAAAGATGTTTCAGATGAAAATCTTCGAAACAAAATTTTAGAAATGGCTTCTTCAAAACCTTCTTCTTCAAAAACCTTTGAAAAACCAAAGAAGAATGAAGAAAAAACTTTAGAAAATTTCAATTACAATGCTAGTCCTTACTTCAATTACCAGGATCTAGGGGCTGGCGGTAGTCCGCACTGCCATCCAGATCTAGCTTTGTTCATGACAAAGTTATACTTAAAATGTATTATAACTTTGGGAGGAGGAGGGGGAGGAGGGGGAGGGGGAGGGGGACAGAATTATAATAGTCATCATTGTGGTAATGATAAAAGGAAGAACACTATGAGTTCTTCAAATAGTCCTTCAGAATGTGAAGGCAATTTTTATTATCAAAATGGTATGAAAGGTCATTAGACTTGTGAATGCTGTCGACCTAATAATTTGAAAAGTTTATAAATCCTCCATCAAAAGACAAGAAGATAAAGTGATGGTACACTTGATCCTTCAAAGTGATGTTGAGGTGTATCATGGAAATATGATGAATTTTAAAGTCATGACAATATGCTTATAATGCAAATTTATGAAGTACATATAAATGATTAGTCCATTCCTTGAAGAGAATGTGACTTGTGATGAGTATTGTGCATGCTCGACCATTCTTTAAGAGAATGGGTCTAGATGTGATAAAATCATTATGGATTGGATATATGCCACAACTCACCTCTATGGAAGGTTTGAGAAAAAAAATGATATATGTCAAAACTCGCCTCTACGAGAGGTTTGAGAGGAAATAAATTTTATTTGATAGAAATGGCTAATCTTATTGTATGTTTATACGTCACTATGTATGTTTATTATGAACTACCAAAAGAGAAAAATAAAGAAATAGTTCTTGCCTATAAGGGTTGTGGTCATTATTGTGTGGCAATACAAATTTGTCATTGGTTGTGTACCTATGGTACAACAAAAGAAAAGCAAGAAACATGTCTTGCTCATAATAATTTTAACCATGACAATAATGATATAATTCTCCTTGAGGAGATGTTCACCATATAGATGGTGTCATGGAATATTTGATAGTACACAAATTAATTGCAGGCTCTAATGAGTTGTGCTATTATCAGAGGAATAATATTGGAGTTATAGTAAGTCTCAAAAGAAAACTTTTAAGTTTCGAATGAATTGAAAATAAATATTGAGACTATAAATCACTACAACTGAAGAGGATTTTAAATATTTATGTAAAAGACTGCCCCACTTTTCCTCTTGTTTGTTCCATACAAACATGTACATGCTGATGAAATCATATGTAAAAGTGAATTATAAGTGTACTAAAATAAAGATCAGTTGGCATGACTTGCTGACCATTCCGATTAAATTTGATGCAAACGTAATTGAGAATTCAGGTGATTTCATATGGATAAATCGCATTCTTTGAGTACCCCAATGATTATGAGATCACTTGACATAAATGATGATTCAGTCTGATCTCAAAAGAAGGATGAAGATTTTCTTGGTGATGAAACTTTATATCTTGGTGCAATCAGGACACTAGTGCATCTTACTAACAATATTTGACAGATATTTGTTTTGCAGTAAATTTACTAGCAAGATTCAGTTTCTCGCCGATTAAAGAATATTGAGATGGTGTTGAGCACATGATTGAATATCCTCGAAGGACCATAGTTGTGGGTTTATCCTATTCCGAGGAATCCAAGACAAAATTGAGTGTTTATGCAGATGCAAAATATTTATCTGATCCACATAAAGCACGATCTCAAACATGCTATTTATTTTCATGTGGAGGCACAATAATAACCTGGCAATCAAGGCACAATAATAACCTGGCAATCAATAAAGCAAATGTTGCTACACAGAAATAAAAGTCCTTCATGAAATAAGTTGAAAGTGCGTCTGGTTGAGATAAATGACATACCATATTCAAAAAAATGTGTGATTTTTCTTTGAAAAGAATATACCAAACACAATGTATGAAGATTGGAGACATCATCACAAGAAATTAAGTGATATTTAATCGGGGGGGTATAATACATATTGCACTCTTTTTCTTTTGACCGAGGTTTTTTTTCCACTGAGCTTTCCTGACAAGGTTTTTAATGAGGCAACAAAAAGTGTGTATGAAAAGATATGTGTACTCTTTTTTCTTCACTAGAATTTTTTCCCACAGGGTTTTTCCTAGTAAGGTTTTAATGAGGCACATTATTTATGGACATCCGAGGAGGAGTGTTATAAATCTGTTGAATGAGTGGATAATCCATAAAGTTGGTACATGAACAATCATCCATACTCACTAGGTTTCATGAATCTTTTTAGATAAGAATGTATCTATTTATTATGATACTTAATATGGTAATTTTTTGGAGTGATTTATCACTCTATAAATAGGGTTGTTCATTCACTATTGTATGATATACAGATGAGACTTACATACACTTGAATAAGAAGAAAATTCCTCTTCTTTTATCTACTTCTCTTGTCTTTTTATCTTTATGATTATATTCTTATGAGCTTGATTTTATGACATAATAATAATAATAATAATAATAATAATAATTAAAGAAAAAAATAAAAGAAACAGAGAGAACAATTCCAAAGTTATATAAAACTTGTGGAAAGAAAGATAATTGTTTTTTTAAAAGTTCTCAAGTGCTTTAACAAGAATTTCCAGGCATCATATAATTTCGTGTTAGTTTTGGTTGTTAAATGAAACTTTTACAATTATATTATTTTAGAAGTAAGGGGCATCATTCATCTTTTAAAACGCCAACATCTCATTAGACAGAGAGTTAAATTGCAAGCTATACTATAAATGAATTTATTTAGATATATGATTTATGTTTCATTGTACCTGAGATAAAAATTCAATTTATCCGAAAGATGTTAGAGTTTCGTACCGATAACATGTTATTAATATAAAATATTAAAAATAATCGAAAAATGAAGAGAAAAATAGTAGTACTAGAAAGGAAGAAGGCAGGAAAGTAATTCCTTTAATGGTATATCTTTTTGAATTGAGTGAACATATCCTTTTATAGGAAGAAAATTACTTGGAGTACTAATATTGCTACAGTACATGTGGGTCCCATAGACATCCACATCATCATTTATTTACAACAGAAAGTTCTTTTTTTCATTTTTATTTACTTACCATCATTGTCATTTTTAATTAATTTCTTTTAGGGAAAATGAACTAAAGGGGATTATTCTAAGAGAGTAAATTAGGTGTGAACAAAACCGATAAAACAAAGTAGTAATATATATATATATATATATATATATATATATATATATATATATATATATATATATATATATATATATATATATCCTTGAAAAATTAATAAAATTCAATCAAAGTGTTAGTCAATTTAATAATATATAAATAAAGAAGGAAAGGGAGGGATGTTTGAACTTGGGTCAATTGTCCAAATTCCACCAAATTGGGCTTTTGGCCCACCTGTCCTAATTCTAAAATTGATCACAAATGGACTTGGGCCCAAATCTGCTGAACCTGTGGAAATTCTTTGGGCTTTTGGCCCCTTTTTGTTCCTATTTGCCATGATATACATCAAATGTATGTTTGATGTATACATCATGTATACTACTTTTTTGGACTTCTGAGTAATTTATTATTTGTATTTTCTGCATTTTCCTCCTGCATAAGCATGTTTTTGACCTGTGTGCTATATATTTCGACAGTATATCAGTATATAAAGTCGATATATCAACTTATTTTCAACTTTTCGGGGGGCTGAAAAATTAAGTTCCAACAACATATTGTTGTTTTCAACCTGTACATCAGTTTCGTGACCCAATAATGAAGCTAACTAGAGAGGAAAAAATTGAGTTTATGACTCGATTTAAAATGCAAAGGAGAGGAGAAAGAATCCACCATGGACTCAAAAGGAGTTTCCACATGCAAACGAAGAAAAGGAAAAGAGTTGATACATAAACTAACTTGAGATTAAAAATAGTGAGAGTACACGATTTATTAGAGAATGTGAATGAGCTCAAGGTAATATAAATCGACATGTAATCTCAGTAAGTATATCACACAGACAAATTAAGAACTAATGAGGTTTAAAAGAGCAACTAAGAGAGCATACTAATCATTTCAAGCCAAATGAATCAATACAGTAGCTAGCAACATATGCATATGGCAAACAAACATAAAAAAAAAAAATAGCTAGCAACATATGCATATTCTAGGGAATGAACTGAGCTACTATTTAAGGCTAAGCTAGAAAATGAAATAAAAGCTACTAATACTTAAAGTTACGCTAAAGAAAAAGTCTAACAGCAAAACAAGGGACAAAATACTCCAAAATGAATATAACTCAAACACATAGATCTTTTCTCACCTATAGTTGGTCAGAGACTTTAGAATTTTAATTTATTCACAATCATCCATAAACGATCTACTGTTATACCACTTAAATGCACATCATGAATCATATTATATAAATATGTCCTCCAAAGAAACCAACAGAGTGGCAAATCTAACCATCTCATATTAACAGACAATAGAATATCAAATGCTTTAGCCGATTTTTCAACACGAACGAGATGAATTCTATACCTACATATATATTTGAAAGCTAAGGAGGAAGAACAAATGAACACAACCTCCAAAAATGAAGAGAAGACGCAAAAATTTATGTTAAAACAAAACAGGCTTTCAACAAAGTGAAAATAAAGAGGAAAGCATGATTGTAGCCAAGGAAAACCAAACAGAGACATGTTCAACACATCATACTCGGAATTGAAATAAAAAGTAAACAAAAGTAGACGTTACCTTTTTTCGGGCAGCAGAACTGAGACAACTGACGAGCTTGGAGGGCAGCGACTCCGAAAGATTCCAATAAACAATCGCGTCCGGAAAAGGAGAACAGAACCTTTTCTTGACTCGTCCAACTAAAAATCTCTCCCAGTATCTCGTCAAACTCAATGCAAGTTGTTCCTTCCTCTGTTTTTTCCATCTTTTTTTATTTCAGCTTTCTCTCCCGCCCACTCAAAGAAGAGGAGTCGACTATTTATAGGGGAAGAACTAGGTTTAAAATGAGGGAAATTGGGTGAGGAGTAGGAGTAATTTTCGAATTCAAAATTCAAATTCCCCTTAAGAGATAAGGTGTGCAGCTGGAATGAGTACAAATTTCCAACGAAATTCAAAGGAAAGCTGTCCAATTAAGGGAAAAGGATGAATATGGAAGTAGATGGAGCCACCTTGACGAATTCTCTGAATTGTTCTTTATACAAGAGAAAAGGACGACGCACGAGAGTAAGAGAGGACGAGGCAGCGAACTAGGCCTCGCGATCCTGGGTTGAGTCCCTGCTGGAATGGATTCGTTTTTGGGTTTTCTTCGCATTGAATTGCTGGAGGGGAAGAAGAACACGTAGGTTCTGGGGTCGAGTCGGTTTTCTACTACACGTTGCTGGTGATGTTATTGTATGTAATGAGTTTCTATTGAATTTGAATTGAAGGGCTGCTTTAGTATTTGCTAGAATTGGGCCTACGTTATTTAATAGAAGATTGGGCTGAAGGGTTGAGTAACGGGCAACTTTCATATATAGCAAATAAAAAATTCATATTTGTATGATATAGTAAACTTTGCATAATTGCGCTCCATAGCAAACATAAAATTGTATAATTTGCTATACATATACAATTGTATAATTCGTTGGCCTAAATTGTATAATTCACTGGCCTATTTCGCTGCAATTGTATAATTTGTTTTGCATAGTGAATCGAATTAAAATGTATGTATGTTGCATAATTATAAGTATATAGCAAGAAGATATATGTTTTTCTCGCTTTATACAAAAACAGAAACACAATATATACACTTCTGTTGTATAAAGCTAGAGAAAATTGTATTTCACTGCAATTGTATAATTCGTTGGCCTTTTTCTCTGCAATATTTGAAGTAAAATGTTTGTAAATTGTATAATTGTATAACACGAAGATATACATTTTTGCATGTGTATATACAATTTTCTCTCACTTTATACAAAACAGAAACAGAATTATACACTTCTGTGTATAAAGCGAGAGAGGCGAGCGAGAATGGAGAGTGATGGGCGAGATTTTTGGGAGAGAGACGCTGGCAAATTTTAGCTAATGTTTGCTATGGAGCACAATTAAATCAAACTCTAGCTATTCCATTTAATTTAGGTTATTAGTTTGCTATTATATACAATTTTCCCTTGAGTAGGGCAATTGGCTGATGCAAATTAGCCCAAAATTGGTATTTTGATGGGTTTAAGGTGAAGGTAGGAAAAAAGTTTGATCTTAGAATTTTTTAGTAAATAGCCAAATTGAGTTAAATTAACATATTCGGTTAAATCCTAAATGAGACGAACTGTTATTAATCAATTAACGAGTTCCTTAATCTTAACGAAATAAAATAGGTAACTCAAATACAAACTAAATAATTTAAAGTATAAAATATTATATAGCTAAACTAATTAACTAAAATATTTAACTAACTAAAATATTTCTTTTTTCTTAGATGATTTTCGAATATTTATAAAATAAATTAATTATATAAAAACATATTTATTATCAAAAATTATAAAAGCGACCAAAATTATTTCAAATACTTTTAAAATAATTTGAACTTTATAAACTAATTATTTCAAATCGTTTGAAATTAGGAAGCTCGGTATGATTAATTTATATCGGGACGGATCAAAATTGGGTGTCAACAATCACATAGGTGAAATCCGTCGAGAGTGCTCCTGTAAGCTTAAAACTCCACCCATACGGGCTACAAATATTCATTAAGAGTTTTATCAATCCAACCTTCAGAAACTACAGGAAACAATGCACTCACTTCATAGGGAGGGAATTAAAAAGATAGTTGCATTTTTTCACAAGAAGTCATCATATGATTAGTTTTTTCCTTTGAACCTGGTTATAGGATCTCTAGTCCCCAGGTTGGGTTCCTCATATATGACTCAAGGATTTGTAGGCTTCAATTTCATCCCCCTCGATTGTGCTCCAGACCTTTTCTCTCGTTAAGACTTTAGTAAGAGGATCTGCAAGATTATCACAAAATTTGACATAATCAAGATTAATGGTATCATTTGTCAAATATGATCTTACATTATTGTGTTTTCTCCTTATATGTCTGAATTTACCGTTGTAATAATGTTTTTAAACTCTATCAATCGCAGCAGTGCTATCAAAATGAATGAAATAGGAGGAATTTATTTTTCAAAATAATGTATTTAAAACAATAAATCTCTTAACCGATTCGCTTCCTTACTAATTGAAGCTAAAACAGTTAGTTCAACATCCAAGGTAGAGTTAGCAACTATAGTTTGTTTTTTTGATCTCCACAAACAACTCCACCACCAAAAGTAAAGACATAACCAGTGGTAGCATAAGAATCACCTGATAAAGTGTTCCAATGTGCATCACAAAAAACTTCAAGTACAACAGGATACTTTTTATTAAAAAAAAACAAATTTTATTCCAATTTAATATCTCATAACTCTTGTTATAGCATGTCAATGTTCATTACCTTACTTGCTTGTAAACCAGCTAATTACTCCTACTGCATATGCAATATCAGGCCTAGTGCAATTAGTCATATATCTCAAACTTTTGATTATACTAGCATATTCCTTTTGATTTATTATATTATTTTCACTTTCAAAAGGAAATAAGTGACCACTTGAATCAAAAAGAATAGCAACATGATTTGAAATAAGTGACCACTTGAATCAAAAGGAGTAGCAACATACTTGCAATCATGAAAGTTATATTTTTTTCAAAACTTTCTCAACATAATGTGACTAGTCAAGAAAAATTTCATAACATGTTCTTGTTATTTTTTTTTCAATAATAAGATTTGCCTCACCAAGATGTTTCATATCAAAATGGCTTCTAAGAACATTTTTAGCTTCATAGATAACATTAATGTTAGAGCCTAAGATCAATAAATCATCAAAAAAAATAGGTAATAATTACATGTGAATTATTTCAAGACTTTCGGTATATGCACTTATCACATTTATTTGTTTTATAATCATTTTTAATCATGCAGGAATCAAACTTTTCATGTCATTGTTTGGTGCTTGTTTCAAGCCATATAGGGATTTGGTAAATTTACATACTTTGCTTTATTGGCTTGCTTCAACAAAAGACTCGGATTGTTCCATATAAATTTCTTCATTTAGTTCTCCATTTAAAAAGCAGTTTTGACATCCATTTGATGAATTTACAAATCAAAAATTGCAGTCATAGCAAGTGAAAGTGTTATGGATGTAATTCTTGTTATCGGGGAAAAATATCAATAAAATCTATCCCTTTTAGTTGTTTAAAACCTTTTGCAACTACCCTAGCCTTATATTTATCAATAAATCTATCTACTTTAAACTTTTCTCTTAATACTCATTTGCAACCAATTGTTTTATAACCATGTGGTAAATCAACTAGTTTCTAAGTTTTATTTGAAATTAGTGATTCTATCTAATCAATTACAGCCTCATTCAAAAAATGGAATTAATGTTTCTTTCAAAGTGAGAGGGTTATCTCCAACATTGAACACATAAAAATCAGGACCAAAAATTTTTTCTTCTCTAGCTCTTTTACTTCTTCTTAACTCATAAAACATTAACTTCTTTATTTTTAATTTAAAAGTAGAAGTAGAAGAATTAGGTAGTGACAAAATATATTGTTCAATCCTTTGAACCCCACTATTTTTGAAATAATTTTTTTTTTTATTTTCATGAAAAATAGCATCACCCGATTCTATCACAATGTTATCTTCGAGATTAAAAAATCTATATGTTGTACTATTTGAAGCATAACCAAGAAAATCACAAGTAGTAACTTTCTTGTCCAACTTTGTAATCTTGGGATCCATTAGCCTCACAAAGGCTAGACAACCCCAAACTCTTACATATTCCAAACTTGACTTGTAACCTTTCCACAATTCAAAAGATGTTAATCTAGACTTTTTATGAGGCATACGATTAAACACATAACAAGCAGTTAAAATAGTTTCACCCCAGAAACTTAAAGTTGCATATCACTCAATAAGTATGACATTAGTCGGTTCAACCAAAGTTCTATTTTTCCTTTCCACTACTCCATTAGATGAAGGAGAATAAGGATGAGTAGTTTCATAAATTATTCTCAATGATTAACAAAAGAATTAAATTCATTTGACTCAATTCACGACCTCTATCACTTCTAATCTTTTTATTTTTCTACCAAACTTATTTTCAACCTCATGGATATAAGTTTTAAAATTTTCAAAAGAATCACTTTTTATTTTAAATCATAAACATATGTTAACTTAGAAAAATCATCAATGAAAGTGATAAAATATCTATTACCTCCACGAGTTAAAATTTGACCAAGTTCACAAATATCAGTATGAATTAATTCTAACAATTTTTCTTTCAACTTGAAAATGAGGCATTTTAGTGATTTTGAATTCACTACAAGCCTCACACTTTTCAAAAAAAATAATTATTGCGATAAATCCTAAACTATTCATGATTCCAACATAATGATAATTACTATGACACAAACGAGCATGCCAAAAATTGATAGAAGAAAGCATATAAATAGAAGTAGAAACTTTATTTATTTCAACATTCAGTTTGAATATCCATCATATTCATACCCCTTCCCCACAGAAAAAAAAACCCTTCTTTACTATTATATATTGATCAGATTTAGTAATCTTTTTAAAGCCTGCTTTATTAAGAAGAAAACTAGACATCAATTTTTTCCTCATAAAAGAGTATAAAGTACATATTTTAAAGTTAATACCATTTAAGAAGTAAAACAGAATTCGACTTCTCCCTATCCAAGCATTTGAGTACTGTGAGTATCACCGAGCATGATGATTTTGAGCTTCTCAAAATGAGTATATTTTTTTAAATCAATCCTTGACATAATAGACATGATGGTTAGCACAATAATTATCCCACCATCCTGTCACGCCTCGAGCCTACACCCTGGACGTGACCGACACCCAATGATCATTGTTGGCCTAGAGCAGACCTTCGTCTGGCTTACTTAACTCAGTGGAAGACTTAACTCAATGTAAATCAAGAATCAATTTCATTAGGATACCTTGGAATAAATATCTTGGCCAAAATGACACTTAAGTCTCTCAATAGAATACTTGTAATGCAAATAATGAGAGACTCAAATCTAAACTGTCTATCTATCTATGAAGCCTCTATAATACTAAGATAAATGTTGGGACAGACCCTACAACATTCTATAAAAGAAAGGATTGAAAAACATTAAATATGTGTCATCATGAATACAAGGAGGCTCACCATTGACTCCGAGTGCTTGGCTGGATCAACGAGACGCTAGGTGATGTTAATCTTGGTTACCTGCGTTTGCATCATGATATGATGCAGTCCAACTGACATCAGTACATTGAATGTATTAGTATGTGAGTTGGAATGCTAACCAAAACTTAAGCTTGAAAAGAGTAAGAAGAAACACTTACCTTGGCTCTGCTCAACTCATGAATAACTTTACTAAATATAAAGCAATAAGACATATGCAATATATAAAATCTTGTAAAACAATGTAAACACTTAGTTCGTCAAAGAAAATGCAAGAACAAACTCAACTTTACTTACATATGAAAATCACCGAAAATCACCACTATGAGCCTAAGTGGTGATACATCGTCTAACCCACACTGCCAGAATGTCTTATACTTTGTCGTTGCATAGAACTACTTAACTTAGTGGATTCACTAGCTTATCTTACGCGAATATCTAAAAAGTATGAACCGTTAATACCCATGATGTCTACATGATTTTCATGGAAACTTGAGTTAATATGAACTCTCGTTCCCACATCGGTGCTCACTACTACTTCCAAAATATACTTTAGCTCATGCTTTAAAAAATAACTTTCTTTCTTTGGGTTGAGATAATTGCTCAAAACTTAGCTTTAAGCTCTCTTGAAATTAATGTTCCTTTTTCTTGTTCAAAACTCTTTTGGGAAATCTTAATTTCCTCTTAACTTAAATGTGAAACATTTATAAACCTATAAGGAATACTTAGTTCCCTTATTACTTTTGAAAAATGAACTCAAATCAAACTAAGTTAAAACATTTATTAAAGACTCTTGAAACCCTTTAAGAAACTTTACTTTGACTTACTTCTTAATTTGTAGACCTAACTCTTAACTTCTTTAACTTTGATCTTAGCTTTCCTTTGATTGGATTATGGATTCAAGGTTATGATTTGTGTTCTTTGATGATTTCTAGGTGTTTAGAAATTCTTTGAAGTAATTAGAATCATTGGAGAGTATTATTATACCTAAGAAGGACTTAAAAGACTAAACTACGAAAACTTGATGAAAAACATCGATTCGAGCGCGTTCACGGTGTGCAGTGTTAGACCAGTTGGTCTGAGCCACCATACTGGTGCACTGTAGGCGCGCCGCCTCTGGTGTAGATGTGGCGCGTCACGCCTGGTGCTATCAAGAAGCGCCTAAACGTCTTTCTTCTCTCGTTTTCTAATCCTAAATCGCCTAAACTTTCATAGTTCTATTCTCAAACCCTTAGGATCATCAATACCTAGTATATCTAACTTGAAAAACAACTTAGAAATTACGAATCAACATCAATGGGAATTAAAACAACTCAACCAATAAGGATTCAACAAGATTAATCAAGAATTCACTTCTAATCATGTAAACAATTCAAAAATCACTGAAATGAAACAAGTTTTGGTGTGTGGATGAATTAACCAACACGAAAGAT
Organism: Solanum lycopersicum; assembly: GCF_036512215.1. Classification (NCBI taxonomy): domain Eukaryota; kingdom Viridiplantae; phylum Streptophyta; class Magnoliopsida; order Solanales; family Solanaceae; genus Solanum; species Solanum lycopersicum. Next base: position 11,169,830 of record NC_090804.1, read on the forward strand.
CTCACATACCTTGATGGGGATTATCCCCGATGAATTCCACTTGAAATTTCTTAGTGTTCTTGGCGAATCCTTGATCTTTCTCTCTTTTCCTTCTTCTCTTTTCTCTTCTCCAACCTCTAAGTGTAAAGTTAAACTCTCTAATCTGACTAAAACTGATTTTTACCTCAAATAAATCCTTAAAATGAAATAGGAAATTAATTGGTGAAAAGATTAGTTTTCTCATCCTTAAATACGGATTAGGACCTTCATCAATACAACAGCCCAACTTTCGATAGGCATATCTCCCTCATACAATATCAAAAATGTACAAACTCGGCAGCGCTAGAAAGAACTCTCCAAGGATTTCCAACCATATCAATAACTACCTCTAACTCATCCTTAGCTTATATTTATGCCCGTTTGAAAATGACCAAAACTCACTTCTTAAACTTAGAATTTTTTTTTTTAGATTTTTCCCTTTCTTTCCAGAAGTGATTATTTTTAGTTGTTAGCGTATTTCTAGTTACGAGATGATACACATTAATTTATATTGTCAACCATGTTTATGTCAGTAATCACCATCACAAATGATTCTTCAATAACGTTTGCTTGAGGGTTAAGACCACGTTTTGGAATCTGCAAAATTGAGCAATATGCTCACTCTTGCCACAAAAAACATGGTTTCTTTTCTTGAATTTGTTGATTTTGTGCTTGGTTATTTTCACAATCATTTTTCTTGGGAGGTTTACCATTATTTTGCTTGGATTTTTTCTTCTTAGGCTTCAAAGAAGTATTTTGTGAGTTTCAGGAGTAGCATTATTCGAAGTAATTAAATTTACCTTCGTTGTGATGTTGTTCTCTTCTGTTTGTAAAGGTGCATGTTGACCCCTTGCTTCTTCTTCCATGCGAATTTTCATTCTTAAGGTTTCAAGAGAGGTTTCCTTTTGTTTGTGGCGCATAGTTTTTTTTTAAATTCCTTCCTAGAAGGTGGAAGTTTATCTGCTATTTCACAAACAATAAGTTTATCTCCAATTTTAACCTCTTCGGACCTAAGCTCTCCAACAATCATGATAAAGTCTTGAGCCTGGTCTACCACTAATTTGTTGTCCACCATTTCGAAACAAAAAAATCTACTAGACGCATAATTTTTCGTTCCAGCTTCTTCGGTATCATACTTATTCTGCAATGTCTTCCAAATTTTCTTTGCACTAGAGTAATTTCTATCATATATAATAATCATAGAAATTATCAAATAGACAATTAAGAACATAATACCGACACTTATAAGAATCACCATCGTACTTTTTACTTTCTCTAGATGAGAGATAGTTTCTTCACCACTCATAAAGGTGGTGTCTACTTTATTCGGATTCTTCTCAGTTAACACATAAGAAACATTGAGAAGACTTAAGTAGAAAAGTATTATACCCTTCGATCTCTTGAAATGTTTACCATTGAACCAAAATGGCTTGTTAAGGTCTCACATCTTGACTTCCGCGATTTTTTCAATTGTAGCCATTTAAATCTCCTTAAAAATTTTAGTGAAAAACTTAAAATATAACAAAAGTACAAGATTACAATTGAAAATAAAATGAAGAAATAAATCTCTTCATGTTGAAGCGCCGATATCTTGCTTTTTTTAAGGAGATTTATTCCCACTACAGCAAATGTTTTCACCGTTCCAGCAGTAGTCCTCTTTGGCTTGTCTCCTCTAGGATACAACAGTCTTCACAAAGTATATCTCAACAACACTAGACAAGAGTTGACTCGAAAGGTCCACAAAAAAAAAACACATCCCTTCAACTAATAAAAACTCTCTTTTTGACTATTCTTTCACTTGATATTTCTCTTGTGTGTTGTATCTTCCAAACCAAATAAAAACCACCACTATTTACTATCCCATTATCTTCCTAGCAATGAATAGGAAGATAATGGGATAGTAAATAGTGAAATAATAATCTTAGGAGTTACATAGGTTATAAGAACAATGGAGAGGAGTAAAGAAAGAAAATTAATATATGAAAAGTTGCAAAAGTTCTCTTGGTTGAAATATGAAAGTCGACCGTTGGTGACATTCAAGAAAAAAATTGCAACATATGCAATAACTCAAAAATAAAGTAATGCATTAAGCTAGAAACAAATGTTTGTGTGACCATACAATTAATATTTTTAAAAATATATTAAAGTGTTATATTAACAATGTCAAGAATCATAACTTTTCAAATATCAGAAAAAAAATAGTATTCAGGTCAAAGTTCTAGTATTTGGAATATTAAAAAAATTCAAAATTACCTAAACTTAATTATTTATATAAAAAGAAATATTCATCATTTATTACTTCCAACTATTATTTAATCTACTATATCTATCAATTACTCCTAATAAATAACTAGATTACTTCTCTATCTATTTTGAGTGACAAAATTGAGAAAAATAATAATTTATTTTTAAGAAGTTATAAGAATAATCAAATTAACAACAAAGTTTATTTGCGATTAATGTATCGCTCTTGCCTATATTGTTATTTTGTTATTGTTGATTGTTATCAATTATGTTATAAAGTTATTTCTTAACTTAACATATTCATTATAAAATGATAATACAAAGCTTATGAGTATTTTTAATAATATTTAGAACTTATAAATACAAATCATAATTTTTAAAATGGTCAAATATTCTTGAGAAAATTTGGAGCCTAACATATGGTGAAATTTCATCCAGATATCACCTGCCAAGAATATTTGGAATCTTGAAGCTAAACGCTAGCTGAATATAGTCATTATTGTGAACACTAACTTGATTAGCGAACCTATAGTTTTACACATTTTAGTGTTTAAATGTTTATTGTGATTTAGGATAATTATTATCTCATTTTTATTAAGCTTATTTGAAAATATTCTAAAACTACATAAACGAGAGACATTTTAGGATACATTTTATTAATTTTTCAAAGAAACTAACATTTTTTTTTTAAGATTTAATAAAATAAGGTAGTAACTTTTTTTTACTACAATCCATTTTTTAGTTAATTTGATCATTTAACACTTATATAGTAATTGACTTAGAATTAGTTAGTCTAAATATTCTATTGATATATTATAATATCCACGATTCTTCTCATATTTCCAACTTTAAAACCATCAACCAAAAATGCTTTTACTCCCTCACATTTCTTATCCCTCACAACAAATTATATATATATAAACACCCTCAATCAGCAATATCGAGAAAAAAAGTAAGAAGAAAAGAAAGAGAGAAAAATCGTGAGCAGAAAAGAAGAAAAGAAAGAAAGAAACGTGATAAGAAAAAAAATGGAGAGTACAAGCGTGAGGAGAAAGAAGATAAAAAAAGAGTGAGCTTGTTTTTATTTTTAGAATTAATTTTGAATTAGAGGTTTTGTTCGCAGTTTTGAGTTTGTGGAACTAAAAGTTAGCCTTTGCTAACCTTTGAAATTTGTAGATTGTACGTCGTTTATATTGTTGAATCCATCCCATTTTTTGGTCAAGTTTTGCTATTTATTTTCTACAAGCAAATGTTAAAAAAGATTAGTAATTGGAGTTGAAAATAAAAAATTTGATAGTTGGCAAATTGATAAAATTTGCAATCATTTTTGACTTTGCTATATTTACCTATGTCATTAGTGACATAGACATAGTTTTATCCTTCTGTAAATAGAGCATTCTTGCTCATTTGTAGAACACACCAACCTAGAGAAAAAAAATCATTTTGAGAGCAAAGTGAGTTATTTCATAGACTATACAAGAAAAATAGTTTGTGAAGAAAAATAGAGTTTGAGCGATATTTTAGTAATGTGAAAACCAAAAGAGTGTTGTTCCTTTTGAATGTGTAGTAGTCACTTTGAGTATTGTATTCGTGACAACACAGTGTAAAATTCCTTATTATATTGATATCAGTTACTCCTCTTGGTCCGTGGTTTTTCCCTTATTTAGAAAGGTGTCCACGTAAAAATTTTGATGTCATTATTTTCCCATTTTATTACCATTACTTTTACCATAAATATTTTTGTGTTTCTCCGCATTTTTCTAACAATTTGGTATAAGAGACAAGGTCTTAGTTGAGTATGCTTTGGGTTGCAGCACAGTATGAACTTCTACATTATAAAAGATTTACTTCGATTTGAGATAACGATATTTTTTGGAAAAAAGATGGAAGTCAACACAAATAGAATGGTTACTTTAAATGGTGTGAATTATGTCATATGGAAGGGGAAAATGGAAGATCTGTTTTATGTCAAGATCTTTTACAAATCAGTATTTACCACTATAAAACCTGATAATAAATTAGATGAAGAGTGGAATATGTTGCACAGACAGGTTTGTGGATTCATTAGGCAATGGGTCGACGACAATGTGTTAAACTATATTTATGGGGAGACACATGCTCGAACCTTATGGGAGCATCTTGAAAGTTTGTATGCTCGAAAGACTGGCAACAATAAAATATTCTTAATAAATCTGATATTGAATTTAGAGTATCATGATCGTTATCTGATGACAAACCATCTAAATAATTTTCAGGGGATTATGAACCAATTATCAGCTATGGGCATCAAATTTGATGAAGAAATTCAAGGCTTGCTTCTACTTGGTTCCCTACCAGACTCTTAGGAAACATTTAGAACTTCATTGTCAAATTCTTCTCCGGATGGTGTGATCTCTATGGATCCCTCCAAGAGTATTGAACGAAGAGAGAGAAGAAAAAATCAAGGTTCTTATTCTTCGTTGGATGTCCTGATAACTGGCCCCAGGGGGAGAAACAAAATTCGTGGTTCTCAATATAGAGAAAAAAATAGGATCAAATCCAAAGGCAGACTTAAAGATATTGAGTGTAATCATTCTGGTATGAAAGGGCACACGAAGAAGTTCAGCAGGAAGTTGAAGAGGGAGAACAAAAACAATTAGGAAACTAAAAAAGATGGCAATGAAAATTGCCTAGCCACCTTTATCACAGAAGATCTTGTTACGGTTCTTGATGCAGGCATGATAAATATTGCTTGTGATGAGTCAATCTGGATTGTGTATGGGTAATGAGACTGTTTCTAGGGTGGTTGGTATTGGTACAATTTGTTTGAAAACAAGTGTTGAAAACTAACTAGTTTTGAACAATGTGAAACATGCTCCTGATGTTTGTCTCCACTAGATTTCTGCTGGTGTTTTAGATTGTCACGACGCAAATTCACCAGTCGTGATGACACCTATTTTCCCAACCAATAGGTAAGTCAATCCAGCATATTTTACCAATTTTAACTAAATAGTGAAAAATAATAATAATAATAAATCTCCAACATAAAGCTCTTTATAAGTACGAACTGCTGAAAGCTAAAATACCACCAAAGAATTGGAGTCATAAGTACAAGAGCTTCTAAACTTCGATGCAAGTCTGAAACTAAAATGACAAATCTAACATAAGGGATGCCCTGTCTGAATACTAAATAACGAAATAAGTAAAACATAGAGGGAGGTGTGGGCCACGGAACAACCAAGCAGCTCACCACAACTCCAAGACACTCCAAACTCGGACTCAAATTGCTCCACGAGATGTGCTGCTACTCAGAATTGGATCTGCACCACAAAGAGTGCAACTAGTGTAGTATGAGTACGAAACCACGTGTATCGAGTATATTCATTGACCGACACGAAAAAATAGTGACGGGAGTTTATATAGAAATTAAATTCTTAAATTATTCAAGTATATATTACACTTACTGGTTAAGTTTCATCAAATAAAGGTAATCAAATATCAAGTACTTTCCAACAACCAAATAAAACACATAATCATCAAGAATGAAGGATGTGATGAAATGTAGTGCAATATGATACCATGAAATGATATGTCTCAGAATACCCAGCACTCTCTCAACCGTATATACATAATACTCCTCGAAAATACATTGAGAGTTCATGACCCATGAGGGACTCGCGAGGTCCATATACCGATACGAACGATCTCCATGTATCTGTGCGGACGATCTGAATGCACTATCATAAAATCAAACAATCTTCGCACGGACGGTCTCCACCTGCCCAAATTATAATTTTAACATCTCACCATCCCAGCATGGACGATCTCCACGTGCCCAACTTATACCCAATATCATGTCAATGCATGTACACAATATTATTTCAAATAAGGGAATGATGATGCACCTCAATCAGTCAAATATCAACACAATACATAACCACCTCAATTTTCACAACTATACGGGTGTAATATAAAAAACACAATCATACAAGGATTTCAAGTCAATGATATATCAGATAATGCTCATACGCTTTGGCATTCTAAAATTACAATCCACAATCTATAGTAGTAACTTTCTCTTTTATAACACCAATACTCGTATCAATGCCCGTCACACCATTGATACTAGACCCCCATCTTTCTCCCTTACCCCTTTGCCTATTTCATTTTTAATCTTTAATTAGAAAAATGTCCTTCAACAAGTCAAAAAAGTCTTACCATACCTCAAGTGCCGAATTCGTGTCACGAATTCTTAACATAGTTCCTTTCCTTTTTGCAGAGTTTTGGAATATTCACGATCTACCAACGATGCAATATTCGTAAGTAAGCGAGTTTGTGGACATTCAAATTATTATAGATATATCGTAGACCCTAAAATTCACTCATATCTCTAATCAAACCCCAAATATTTATATAATTTATATGTCAAAATTATCATATTTGTCAAATTTCAAGCCAAGAAGTTAACCTTTATACTTAAATACCCTAATTTAACGTTAAATCATATCATATATATCCAATAATTAACTATCTCAATATATCAAAAACTAGTATCTTAATAAATGAATAAATACAAACTAAATTCCACCCATTGGGAGCACATTGGAACGTGACCCACCCCCCACCCCCTTATTTTTACCTTAACCATTCTGCACATTGCCAAAATTCCTTTAAAATCTTCACCAAATGTCAATCATTGGCATATGATTGCCCAATGATTGGGATCCACTCTTATCTCCCACCAATCTAATAACCCAAAACACAAATAACGTTCCACCATTTAATTTTTCAACTCGAAATCTCTTTTTTTTTCTTTAAAAAATTCATTATGTAAACAAGTGTCAAATTTTCTAAAATGTTTGTCAAATGCCAATCATTGGCAATGATTGTCCAATTATTGATCAATCTTGTTCCTACCATTCTTAAACTAACGGAAAATATAAGGAAAAATTGCAGTCAAATTTCCAGATCCTACACTACGAGATGGAAAAATCATAACCCCCAACCCTGCAATTACTTCCATTCCTGTAATCATTGTCTAATGATTACATACTAATTATTATTAATTAAACAATCATAAATTAAACTCAACCTAATAATTGTACAAGATTTTCTCTAACTTTCCAATACCTAATGACAATAAAATAATACAGTATCAACACAATCTTTCACACCAATAATTATACTACTTATGTGCGCTTATGCAGAATTTAGAGTCGGCTAAAGGAATCCCCTTTTTTACCTCAAGTATTTGTGATTGTTTTCCCTCTCGCTCGTCGCTACGGTAAGTTTCTGCCTCCACGTCTTTTATTTTCCAAACAAGAGTTCATTAACACTGAAACCCCACTAAACTATTATTTGTATTACTTATCTATAAAAGTTTCATCAAATAGGTACTCGTAGTTACCGAATAGTTAAAATATCCCTTTTTAATTTTCCAAAAAGAGAAAAAATATTCCTAGTTCTCAAAACGACCTAGAGGATCGTTGCATCACCTACCATTCAAACAAACGTTCGATTTAGAACGAAAAAAGAAAAGAACTAACTTGAACACTAAAAAATCTAAGGATATTTACTCCTCATGTCTGAATCGTTCGTCCATGTAGCCTCCTCCACTGGACGATGCTTTCACTGGACCTTCACTGAAGCAATCTCTTTTGACCTCAACTTCTGAATTTGCCTATTCAAAATGGTAACCGGCTCCTCCTCAAAAGTCAAATTCTGATCAAGTAACACTGAGTCCCACTGAATCACATGAGAACCACCTAGATGATACTTCTTTAACATCAAAATATGAAATACCAGATGGACACCAGACAAACCCGGTGGCAAATTCAACTGATACGCCACCTCACCAATACGCTCCACAATCTCGAAAGGACCAATATACCTTGGGCTCAACTTGCCCTTATTTCCAAACCTCATCCACCTTTCATGGGTGAAACCTTTAATAAAACTCTTTCTCCAACCATAAACTCTAAATCACGAACCTTTCGATTTACATAACTCTTTTGCCTACTTTGAGCCATTAGAAGTCTATCTTGGATCAACTTAACCTTGTCCAAGACTCCCTCAATAAATCTGTACCCAATGGTCTAACCTCAAATGAATCAAACCAACCAATTGGAGATCTACATCTCCTACCATACAAGGCCTCAATGGTGTCATCTCAATGCTCGAATGGTAACTATTATTGTAAGCAAACTTCTCTGATGGCAAAAACTGATCCCACTGACCACCAAAGTCAATCATACACACCTGCAACATGTCCTCAAGAACTTGGATAGTCCGTTCAGATTGACCATCAGTATGAGGTTGAAAGGCTGTACTGAGATCCACCCGAGTGCCCAACTTCTTCAGCATAGACCGCCATAAATGAGATGTAAATTGGGTGTCACGATCTGAAATAATAGATATAGAAACCCCATACAAACAAACTATCTCTCAAATATAGATCTTGGCTAACTTCTCTGACTTGTAGGTAGTCTAAACTGGTACAAAATGTGCAGACTTAGTCAATCGATCCACAATTACCCAGATAGCATCAAACTTAACCAATGTACATGGCAACCCTACCACAAAGTCCATAGCAATACGCTTCCACTTCCACTCAGGTATAGGCATCCTCTGAGTCACACCTCCACGCTTTTGGTGTTCATACCTCACTTGCTAACAATTCAAACACTGAGATACAAAATCTACTATGTCCCTCTTCTTACGACACCACCAGTAATGTTGCTTCAAGTCACGATACATCTTAGTAGCCCCCGGATGAATAGAGTACCTCGAACTATGGTCTTCCTCCATGATCAATCTAGTCAAATCACCTGTCCGAGGAACACAGATACGACCATTAATCCTCAAAACTCCCTCACTATTAATAATTGCAGCCTTGGCTTCTCCTTTAAACACCTTGTCTCTAATCTTACATAAATCATCATCATCAAACTTTTGGGCCTGAATCTGCTCCAATAAGGATGACCTCGCCTCCATATAAGCCAACACCTTACCAAATTCTGAAATATCAAGTCTCACAAAGCTATTTTCCAAGGATTGGACATCCCTAGCTAAAGGATGCTCACTAACCTGTAACATGGCTAAACTACCCATACTTACCGCCTTCCGACTCAAGGCATCTGCTACAAAATTTAACTTGTCTGGACGATAAAGAAGTCATATCCTAGTCCTTGAGAACCTCCAACCATCTCCGCTGCCTCAAATTAAGATCTCTCTGATTGAATATATATTGGAGACTACCATGATCAGTGAACACCTCACAATCCACACCATAAAGATAATGCCTCCAAATTTTCAATGCAAACACAACAGCCGCCAACTCAAAATCATGAAAAGGATAGTTCTCCTCATGAACCTTCAACTGTCTCGAAGCATAAGCTATCACCCTTCTCTTCTGCATCAATACACAACCAAGACCAATCCGAGAAGCATCACAATATATAAAAAAAAACCTCTCTCTCTATGGGTAGGGTCAAAATCAAAGCTGTACGAAAACGTCTTGAGCTTTTGGAAACTTACCTCACACTCGTCAGACCACTGAAATGTCACATCCTTCTGTGTCAATCTAGTTAATGGAGATGCAATGGATGAGAAACCCTCTACAAACCGTCAATAATACTCTGCAAGGCCTAAGAAACTTCGAATCTCAGTAACTGAAGCAGGTCTGACCCAATCTCTAACTTCCTCAATCTTCTTAGGATCCACCATAATACCCTCTTTGGACACTACATGTCCCAAGAATGCTACCGAACTAAGCCAAAACTCACACTTTGAAAACTTTGCATAAAGTTTCTTCTCCTTTAGAATCCCTAGCATTATCCTCAAATGATGCTCGTGTTCCTCCTTACTGCGTAAGTATATCAATATATCATAAATGAAAACAATAACAAAGGAATCCAAATTCGGTCTGAACACTCCATCAATCAAGTCCATAAAAGTTGCAGGGGTGTTAGTCAATCCGAAAGACATCACCGAAAACTCATAATGGCCATAATATGTTCAAAAAGCTGTCTTAGGGATATCCTCCGCCCTAACCTTCAGCTGATGATAGCCAGATCTCAAGTCAATCTTGGAGAAAATGAAGCATCGTGCAAATGATCAAATAAATCATTAGTACGAGGTATCGTGTACTTATTTCTAATGGTTACCTTGTTTAGTTGTCGATAGTCAATACACATACGCATAGATCCATCTTTTTTCTTCACAAATAGAACTGGATCACCCCAAAGAGACACACTCAGCTTAATAAAGCCCTTGCTCAGCATATCCTGCAACTGGTCCTTCAACTCTTTCAATTCAACTGGTGTCATACGATAAGGAAGAATGGAAATAGGTTGAGTGTCTGCCTCCACATCAATACAAAAATCAATATCACGATCTGGTGGAAGACCTGGCAAATCGACCGGAAATACCCTTGGAAATTCACTTACCACTGGAATAGACTCAAGCATAGGAGTCTCAACACTAGTATCTCGAATGTGTGCCAAGTAAGCCAAACATCCTCTCTCTACTAACTGACGAGCCTTAAGAAATGATATCACACCCTTAGGAGGGTGACTAATAGATACTCTCCATTCTGCTATAGGAATTCCAGGCATAGCTAAAGTGATTGTCATGGCATGGTAATTAAAAATTGTGTGGTAAGAAGATAACCAATCCATACCCTAAATCACATCAGAATGTACCATATCTAAGACCTTTAAATCCGCATAAGTATCATATCCCATCAAGGTAACAATACATAATCGATACATCTAGTCTACCACTACAGAATCCCGGACAGGAGTAGAAACATGTATCGGCAAATCAAGAGACTCACATAATATATCCAGACTCAAAGCAAAATATATGGACACATAAAAATAATTAGAGTATGGATCAAATAATACCATACTTGGTCAATGACAAATCAGAATAATACTTGTGATAACAGCATCTGAAGCCTCAACCACTGGCCTACCCAAAAAACCATAATAGTGAGAACGACCTCCCTCAGATTGTGAACCTCCACGACCACCACATCGACCAGAAGGAGAACCAACTCTACCTAAGTGAGAACCACCTCTACCACTTTTTGCACCACCCCTAGCTGGAGGTTGTGCAACCCTTTAAGTCGGAGCCTGAGAACCCTGATGTAAACCACCACGTCTGGTCCTAGGGTAGCCTCTCACAAAGTGTGCCATATCACCAAACTTAAAACACCCCCTACGAGACGTGGGCTGATGAGAGAAAACTGAATGACCAAAATGCCCTCCGCAAACTACAAGTCTAGAAGATGAACCCTGTGAAGGATGCACTGAGCTCGAAGAGCTAAGCCCAGCGTAACCAGCCTCAAACGCTGATATAGCAGCATGAATGGGTCTGCTAGACTAAGAGTGATAACCTCTGCCCAAGTAACCTGGACTCCTAGGTGGAGCACCACCATAATCACCTGAATAACGGGTCCTCTTGCCCTCACGCTGCTCAAATCCCACACGTCAAATCATCTCCAACTCTTTAGCAGCATCTACCACTTTCTGCAATGGAACACTAGAAACAGCAACCTGAGAAACTCCTAGACGAATCGGAATAATCAGCCCCTTAACAAACCTTCTCACTCTCTCAGCCTCTGTTGGAAGTATAATCGAAGCATGCCCAGCCAAGGCATGAAATTTACCCTCATACTCTGCGACTGACACACCACCTTGCTGCAAACTATCAAACTCGGCCCTCTTGTGCTCCCTCTCACTACATGGAACAAATTTGGGTAGAAATACCTGAGTAAACTGAGTCCATGATAATGGAGGGGATCAAGTTGGCCTACTACTTATAATCCCTCCATCACACTTGGCAGAGCCAGTCATCTGAAACGTTGTGTGGTCAACTCCATGAGACTCCACTAATCCAACATTATGCAACCTCTCATGGCAACTAACTCTAAATTCATATGCATCCTCAGTTAAGTCACCAGTATAAGTAGGAGGATTCATTAGTCTGAACCTCCCAAATATCATTTGCTCATCAATGGTCATAGAAAGCCTGTTCACAAATGTGATGCAATATCTGGAAACTCCATACTATCCAAACGAGGAGCTACAAAAGCAGCTGGCTAAGTCCTGGGAGTGTGAGAATCTGGAGCAACTAACGGATCTATAGTCGAACCTCCAACACGGGTCTGTGAGCCATCAGAAGTGACGGGCAAAGCTCATGCCTGAGCCATCCCCTCTAAGTGTCCTAAGATACGAGCTAAGGTATCTTGAAGAACTTGGGTGGCAATAGTATTAGGTGGAGGCTGAGCTGGCCCATCCCCTTCGACACGATCTTGCACATCCCCATGAATAACATATGCATCAAGAGGTACGGTCCTATCACGACCCTGTGTAGCTATTGGTACTTGACCTTCCACTGGTGTTGTATTACGTTCCTACCCTAACCTCGAGATCGAGCTCGTCCCCTTCCTTTACCTCGGGTAGTGTTCTCAGAAGCAGGTGCAGGAATAGGCTCCTGATCACCATTTGCCGATGTATGAGTCCTCGCCATATGAAAGAGAATGAGATATCAAGATTAGAATTTCAACAAGGTCAAGTATGCACGATAATGAATGAAAGAACAGAATTTTTTTTCCTAAATGTCTTATAGCCTCTCGAAGATAGGTATGGACATCTTCATACTGATCCTCAAGACTCTACTAGATATTGCTCTGGTACTCGTGAGACCGATGAACCTAGAGCTCTGATATCAAATTTGTCACGGCCCAAATTCACAAGTCGTGATGGAACCTATTTTTCCAACCAATAGGTAAGCCAACCCAACATATTTTATCAATTTTAACTAAATAGTGAAAATTATTAATAATAATAAACACTAAGTGAAAATCTCCAACATAAAGCTCTTTATAAGTACGAACTGCGAAAAGCTAAAATACCACCCAAGAATTGGTGTCATAAGTACAAAAGCTTCTAAAATATGATGCAAGTCTGAAACTAAAATGACAAATCTAACATAAGAAATACCATGTCTGAATACTAAATGACAGAATAAGTAAAAGATAGAGGGATGTATGGGCTACAGAACAGCCAAGCAGCTCACCACAACTCCAAGACACTCCAAACTCAGACTCGAATTGCTCTACGATATGTTCTCCTACTCAGAATAAGATATGCACCAAAAAGAGTTTAACAAGTGTAGTATGAGTACAAAACCATGTGTACCCAGTATATCTCATTGACCGACAACGTTGAAGTAGTGGCAGAAGTTTATATAAGAAAAATAAATTCTTAAATTATACAAGTATATATTACACTTACTAGTCAAGTTTCATCAAATAAAGGTAATCAAACATCAAGTACTTTCCAACCACCAAATAAAACAAATAATCATCAAGAATAAAGGATGTGATGAAATGCAATGCAATATGATACCATGAAATGATATGTCTCAGAATACCCAGCACTCTCTCAACCGTATATACATGATACTCCTCAAAAATACATTGAGTGATCATAACCCGTGGGGGACTCGCGAGGTCCATATACCGACACGGACGATCTCCACATGTCTGTGCGGATGATCTCAAAGCACTATCATAAAATCAAACAATTTTCTTCACGGACGGTCTCCACGTGCCCAAATTATAATCTTAAAATCTCACCATCCCAACACGGACGATCTCCACGTGCCCAACTTATATCGAATCTCATGTAAATGCATGTGCACAATAGTATTTAAAATAAGAGGATGATGATGCACCTCAATCAGTCAAATATCAACATAATACATAACCACCTCAATTTTCACAACTGTACGGGTGTAATAAAGAAAACACGATCACACAAGGATTTCAAGTCAATAATATATCAGCTAATGCCCATATGTTTTGACATTCTCAAATTACAATCCACATTCTATAGTAGTAACTTTCCCTTTTATAACACCGGTACTCGTACTAATGCCCGTCACACCATTGATACGAGACCCACATCTTACGCTTTTACCCCTTTGTTCATTTTTAATCTTTAATTAGAAAAATATCCTTCAACAAGTCTAAAAAGCCTTAATATACCTCAAGTGTTGAACTCTTGTCACGAATCCTCAAGATAGTTCCTTTCCTTTTTGCAAAGTTTCAAAATGTTCACGATCTATCAATGATACAATATTCGTAGGTAAGCGAGTTTGTGGACATTCAAATTATTATAGGTATAATGAGTTTATTTATAAGGTAGTTTGTGTTACTTTTTTTTTTGTTAATGCTAAGTTAATAATAAATTCATAAATTATAAATTTTAGTTCAGTTAATTGATTATTAACTTTAATATAATTGACGAAAGTTTGATCCTTCACTTTTTAGTTTTATTCTTTTCCAAAAAGAAAAAAAAAAGAGGAGAAAGAAAGAGAGATGATAAAATAAGCTATTTATAAGTGAGTCATTTTATAATTGATCTCATGTTAATTAGTGAGTATTTTAAATGATTGATTTGGACTCCATTAGGTCAAATGAGTTTTCTTTTGACACAAGTAGAACTTAGAAAGTTCAAAATGATGAATGTTAACATCCGTTTTATTTTGTGTTTTAGTTTTGATTCTATATAAAATTAAAATATATTAAAATAATTTATAAAATCTATAATTTAAATTAAAATATATTAATATCTAATATGAGGGTTATCAACTCACACGATATTTTAACCTAATATTTTAAGAAAAAACTCCATTTGGGTTGGGCCTTTGCATGTTGTTAGGTTTTAATGAGTGACTTTTAGGTTAAACAAACATAAAAATCATATTTGTATGAGATAACTATAGTTTTCATATTGTGCGTTATAACAAACTTTATGTTGGCTATAGAGCATCATATTTGTATAAAATCGCTAGGAGCATCAGATTTGTATAAATCGTTGGTACCCTCTCTATTAGATTATGTGTGTTTGTATACAATTGAATCGAATAAAACATTTGCATATCAAATCTTTCACTTTATACAACACAAGTTATACATTATAATTTGTATAATTTGTGTTTGTATAAAGCGAGAAAGACAATAGAGAGACAGGCAGGGGAAGATCTGTATTTGTATAATTATAAGTGTATAATGCAAAAATATATGTATATATATATATTATATACACTTTTCTCTCGCTTTATAAAAACACAAACACATTTTATACATTTGTATAAAGTGAGAGAGGTGAGCTAGGGAGAGACTGGCAAGCGAAAGAGTGAGAGCGGCGAGCGGAAAAGCTGGGGAGAGAGGCGAACGACAATTGTTTGCTACTGATTACAATTAAATCAATTTATAATTATAACATTTAATTTGAATAAATATTTTGTTATTTTACACAATTTATCTCATAGTGATCCAAGACAAGACGCAACCCACTTGTTGACACCCAATTTTGACCGACCTTTAACGATTTTTAGGAATGTTATTCGATGTAATATGTATTTTTAAAAAATATTTAAAATTTAGAGTTTTTGGTCGATTTTTCATGAAATTATATATTTTAGAATGTTTACTTTATAAAATTATTGTTAAAATATTTTAAAATTATTGATGAATTTCGAATGTTTTAAAATTTAAGCAATTTTCGGTTATGTAAAAATATTTATAAAATTCGTAGTATTTTAATTGGATGGCATTTCCTCAATTTTCCTCAAAAATTTTAAATTCTAGCCTATTTTATTTAAATTTCTATCAATTTCAGCATATTCAATTGCAATCTTATTTCAATCATAGCCATCTTTTTGTATGCTCAAATAATAAATAATTGAAGTAATCTTAATTGTTTAGTAATTTATTTGGGGTAGCTTAAAATTAAAAAAAAATTACTGGCCTATCTATTTGTCTACTTTTGTCTCCTTGCTTATCTTTATTTAATTGATTAGTATTTGTTGTGTTTATTGTTTCTATCACCTTTTAACATGCTTAAATAATCAATTAAAATAATAATATGAGCTATTTGTTCGACTTGTTATATCATATAGTCTCGTATGCTAAATTAAATAAAAAAAATGAGTTTAATTGTTTATTTATTTATATCACCTAGCCTCGCATGTTTAAATTAATTTTAAACAAAACTTGCTTAATATTATGTCATCACTTAGCAAGCATATTAATAAATAATAATGAAGTGACATTAATTGCTACTTGTAACCCCCACATAGATTACATGAGATACGACCGGGATCCACATTTGTAGACCTCGAGGGATGTCTAATACCTTCCCCTCGAGGTAACTTGAACCCTTACTCTGATCTCTGGCTCGTTGACCTCAGTTAGACTTAGTAGGTTAGATAGGTGCCCTAACGCGCCTTAATTCATTAGGTGGCGACTCCAAACTCAAAATCCCAAAAGAGTTGTTAGATCATGCAACAAAACCCGTTTTTACAAAAAATGGTGCGCGACACCACTATTTGAATATTAGGTTCTTAAATATAAAATGTCATTTTATAAGGTAGTATTATTAATGGTAATGTTGCAATTGATACCAACACTTAATATAGAGAGTTATGAATATTAATACTAAAATGACTAGATTAACTTACGGAAAATAATGTAAAATGGCCACTCGACCATTTGCATTACTAAAAAGTTAGCCAAATTTTCAAAATTAGTAAATTTGGTTCAATCTTTCTTTTGATGATGATGACGACTTCCATTTAACATCTAAAAATCAATATCTAAAAATATTAAAATGTTTAGAGGTGATATTGAATTGATCCAGATTGAATATTTAATGTATACTTCATATATGATTATATTATATATAGTTTTAATGTATAGTCAGTGAATAACTCATTCATATGTACACTACATTGTATAGTTAGTGTGTAGTTTCTGTAACCTTTAACAAAATAATTAATGTATACTTCATATATAATTATATTAAATGTAGTTTTAATGTATAGTTAGTGAATAACTCATACATATGTACACTACATTGTATAGTTAGTGTGTAGTTTCTATAACCTTTAACAAACTATAGTGTATAGTCAGTGTATACTTCCTATAAGACTTGGCTATTTATATATTAATAAAACATAACTATATTTGTTATAAACTAATTATTTTGTTATATTTAATTAAAACCATCCCACTATTCTATTTCATATTGAATATAGAATAACTAATCTCATTATATATAGTTAAACCTTTCTGAAGGAATATTGATTGTATTGAAGTGTTAACCTAATAAGGGAATACATGGGAGATATATATAGGAGATATAGAAAGGAGTACTAGTCCTAATAGGACTAGGATTAATACACAGTAAATACTAATATTATTTAATACTATTTATTTAATACTATCTGTTACTATCCCCCCTCAAGCTAAGCTGAGCGGAAGCGAACGGAAGCTTGGAACTGAGGTAATCGTGTTGTCGGCTCGGGAGAGGCTTGGTGAGAATATCAGCCAGTTGTTCTTCAGTGGGTATATACTGCACAGTCATGGTGCCGGCCTGAACTTCATCGCGAACAAAGAGATAATCGGTATCAACATGCTTCATTCTGGTGTGTAGGACGGAATTCTTGGCTACACAGATGGTTGATTTGTTGTCACAATAGAGAGCAGGAACAGTGTGAGTGGCGCGGAGTTCGCGAAGAATATATGTGACCCACATGGTCTCAGCAGCAAGAAGAGCAACGGCGCAGTATTCAGCTTCAGTCGAGGACCAAGAGACCTTGGGTTGTTTTTTTGTACACCAGGAGATCAGGTTCGGCCCCAAAAAAACGAGAAACCTCGATGTAGATTTTCTATGATTTTTATCATTCACCCAATCTGAATCTGAGAAACCCCGAAACTCCAAGTCCCCGGGTCGAATGAGTAAACCACGACCAAGAGTGCCAAAAATGTACCTGAGAATGCGTTTTAGACAATGGTAATCATGTTCACTTGGTTGATGCATGCGCTGAGCAACTCGGTTGACAGCAAACTGGATGTCAGGACGGGTAATGGCCAGATACTGTAGAGCCCCAATGAGGCTGCGGAAGTGGGTGATATCGGCAAAGGGGGTGTCGGCTCCATTCGTAGACGAAGAGACTGCCATCGGTGTTGGTTGACTGGTGCATTTTTCCAGTCCAGCTTTCTGCAACAGATCTCGAGCATATTTTAACTGAAGAAGAAACAAGCCGCTTCTTGTCTGAGAGACCTCCATTCCTAGAAAATAATGTAACCATCCAAGGTCCTTCATTTTGAAGGTAGTATGCATAGCTCGAGTGACATCCTGAATGAGAGCTGCAGTAGAGCCTGTAATAATGATATCGTTTACATAGACAAGAAGAATGACTGTACCGTGTGCTGAATGTCGAGTAAACAGACTCGTGTCGTGTACGCAACACGTGAAGCCGAGTCCCTGGAGGAACGTTTTTAGACGTGTGTACCAAGCACGGGGGGCTTGCTTGAGCCCATACAGAGACTTCTGGAGTTTGCAAACATGTTGAGGGAAGCGGGGATCAACATAGCCCGGTGGTTGCGTCAGGTAGATAGTTTCATCAAGCATGCCATGAAGAAAAGCATTGGAAACATCCAACTGATTGATGAGCCAATTGTTGCGCACGGCAAGTGACAGTACCAGGCGAATGGTTTCCTGCCGAATAACAGGACTGAATATCTCGGAGTAATCAAGCCCATACTCCTGATTGTAGCCTTTAGCAACCAAACGAGCCTTGTACCTGGAAATACTGCCATCTGCATTGTGTTTAATTTTGTACACCCATTTACAGCCCACTAGGTGCCGCCCATGGGTCTTAGGTACAAGAACCCAAGTTTTCTGATCAGTCAAAGCCTTAAACTCGTCATCCATAGCATGATGCCAATAAGCATTTTTTGAGGCAACAGAGTAGGTTGTTGGTTCACTATCGGGAAGGGGTGTATTTGGTAGTATGGTAGCCTGAGAGGTTTTGGGTTTAAAGATACTGGCTTTGCCACGGGTTAACATGGGATGAGTATTGGGGGGTGGCACAGGCGTTGGTGATTCGGGGGTGGCCGGGAAGGACCTAAAATGGATCGGGCTGGAGATGTTGTGGGTATGGGGTGGTTCGGGTTGGTTGTGAGTGTGGGTGGTGGTTGCGGGTGTATTGTGGGTGACGGTCGAAGGGGTGATGAGGGGTGGTTGGGTAGTGGGTGGAGGTGTGGGGGAAGGTGGTGAGGGACCCTGTGAGTATGTTGGAAAAAGGGGAAGGACGCCAATGAATGATGTATTTGTGGAGGAGGAAATAGACTCGTAGGGAAACTCATTTTCGACAAATTTGGCATGACGAGATATGTAGACTTTATGAGTTTGTGGGTCAAGACAGCGATAACCCTTGGAGGTAGGATGATAGCCCAAAAAAATCCAAGGACGAGATCGGGGTTGTAATTTATGAGTAATATGAGGGCGTAGCCAAGGGTAGGCAAGACACCCAAAGACGCGGAGGTTGGTATAATTGGGAAGTTCTTGGTAAAGGAGTTGATAGGGTGATTTGTTGGAGAGAGTGTGACTGGGCATTCTGTTAATGAGGTAGTTTGCGGTGGCTAGAGCTTCTACCCAAAAGGAGACAGGGAGATGAGATTGATGTAGAAGAGTAACCACCGTTTCAATGAGATGGCGATGCTTACGCTCAGCCACCCCATTCTGTTCGGGAGTGTATGGACAGGAGGTTTGATGTATAATTCCCAAGGATTGCAGAAACTGGCCAAAGATGTTATTGACATATTCCTTTCCATTGTCACTTCGAAAAAGTTTAACATGAGAATTGAATTGTATTTTGACCATTTTTTCAAAAGTGACAAAGGTTGTGTATGCCTGTGATTTGTTTTTTAGTGGGTACAACCAAGTGTATTTTATAAAATCATCCACAAAACACATATAATAGCGAAAACCAGCAAATGAAGGAACAGCAGTAGGACCCCATATGTCAGAATGAATAAGTTGAAAAGGTGCAGTTGTACGCTTCTCATATAAAGTAAAAGGTAATTTATGAGATTTAGCAATTGAACAGGAGTCACAATTGTTTACATGAATGAAAGAAAAACCTAATTGAGACATTAAAGAATTTATTATTTGAGTAGACGGGTGACCTAGACGACTGTGCCACAACAGACTGTGGACATCAGTCGAAAGAGCCACCAGAGCCACAGGAACTCTTTCTGAAACTGGATGGGCAGACGAACTTGTGCCAGGAAGAACGTACAGACCATGCTCACAGGGGCCCTGAAAAATCACCCTCTTGGTAGTATTGTCTAGGATCTGAAAATCATTAGAGGTGAACAAGAGTGAGCAATTATTGTCTTTTGTGAATTGGTGAACTGAAAGGAGATTGGTTTTAATAGAAGGGACGTGGGTAAGGTTACCTAGGTGAAAGATAGTGGTGGGGGTTTTAATGGTACCGTGCCAGTGTGAGAAATATTAAGGGACTCACCGTTGCCAACAGTAATACCATTGGAGCCATGATATGGATTTGGAGCGTTAAGCTTGGATAGATCAGAAGTAACGTGCATGTTGGCCCCAGTATCCAATAGCCATTCAGAGGAAGGGCCGGCTTGAGATGCATAATTGGCACGATTATCACTATTTTGGCTCTCCTCATACCGAAACCAGCAACGAACAGCGGTGTGTCCTGTTTTCTGACAGATTTGACAAGTTGGACGATCCCGCTCGTAAGTGCCCTGCCCGCCGCTGGAAGATGACTGCCCGCCGCTGCCGAAGGAGTGCAGGCTGTTGTTGCTGCCGTGCTGCTGACCGTCGTACGGCGGACGACTGCCCTGCCGACTGCCGCTCCCGCGGCCTCCGCTGTTTCTGCCGTAGCCGCCGCGGCTCACCTGTCGGCCGCCACCACACCCCCCGCGATAGTTCTGGCTTGCGGTGAGGGCGGTGGCCGGCTCCATAACAGCGGCTTCTCGGAGAAGAAGTTTGCTCTCTAGATCCACGTTGATTTCTTCACTTTTTAGCCACGAGGAGAGAGTAGTCAGGTCAACGGGCGTTGGACTGATGCGAACCGCCTGTTTAATGGAGGAGTAAGCTGATGGGAGCCCCCGAACGACGCACATGACGAGATCTTTTTCGGGAATGATTTCGTTCACGGTGTCGAGGACTGTGATGATGGTGGAGACCTCGTCTAAATACTCCGCCATAGTTTTTGTGCCTTTGGTAATTGTGTGGAGACGATCACGCAATTGAAAAATATGAGAGTGGGAAATTGATGCATAGCGTGTTGCGAGGGCCGTCCACAGGGCTGAAGCAGTTGTGTAGGATCGGACGTGTTTCTGAACCGTGGGAGAGATGACCGCAATCAAACATGATCGGATCTGGCCATCCACGGCTTTCCAGGCGGCATGGGCCGGATTGGTTTTTTCTGATTTGTCCGTGGCGGTGATGACTGTCAGCGGCGGTTCTGTGCTTCCATCGACGCATTTGAGAAGGTAATTGGCCTCAAGGGCTGTAAGAACGGTGATTTTCCATGTAGGGTAATTTATGTCTGATAATTTTTCGGGAATCAGGGCATGAAGATGCCTGAGAAGGAGTTTAACGCCAGAAGGAAGTGAATCGAGAGGATCCACCTCGGTTGTCATGGCTGCCGCCGCCCAAGAGAAGAGAGGGAACTATCGGTGCCCTAAAGAGAGAAAAAAACCTAGAGAAAAGAAGATCTAGGTTTTCTGGCTCTTTAGGAATATTGATTGTATTGAAGTGTTAACCTAATAAGGGAATACATGGGAGATATATATAGGAGATATAGGAAGGAGTACTAATCCTAATAGGACTAGGATTAGTACACAGTAAATACTAATATTATTTAATACTATTTATTTAATACTATCTGTTATTACTTTCTATTATCATTATTTTTTATAATAATATTTCACGATAATAATTAAATTCTCTTTCGAAACGACTTTTAAATTATGTTAGTAGTATGTTTTTTATAACAACACTTTGGGATAATGAAAAAAAAGTTTTTACTCTATATATTGTTTTAAATAATGATCACCTCTCTAGTCTTCTCTTCTCTGTCACTTTCTCAAGAAAGTTCACAGTCCAAAAAGGAAAATTTAAAAGGAAAAGTGAAGGACATTAGTGGAGAAACCAGGATAGAAAGCAAATATCTGAGAATTTGTTTTTTTTTTTTATTTTTCACTTTTTAATTTTTTGTCTAAGATTGAGTCCAAAGGATAAAGATAGAATTATTAGCAAGTTTATAATAATTAATTTTGAAAATTGTGAAGTAAGTGAGACCTCATTTGCTGTTTTATACAGAATATGATTATTAAAAAAAGAGAGAGAGAGAGAGAGAGAGAGAGCTTCACCCTTTAAATTAGAGGTCCAGAAAAAAGAGATCATTTTAATTTTTTGTGGCATTGGTTAATAATTATAAGAAAAAGCTTAATGATAGAAGAAAAAAGAATCCAAATAAATATCTTCTTTGACATTTATTATTTGATCATTTTAATTAGTGAAGCCTTATAACACTACAATAAAAAAAATATCTCTTAATTGTATTAAATATTGATATAAATAAAGAATGCTGAAAAATTTATCTATATTAATTAAGTTTCATTAGAATTAATATCGCTAAAAATTTTAGAAACATATACAAAAAATATTTATTATTGCTAAAAAATATATAAATTAATTATTGTTAATAATATTTTTTAGCTCAATATTATTATTGAATAAGGACATATAGCGTGTTAACATAGGCCACGTTACATATTGAATAGATAATTTTGTCGATGTTTATGCTTAGCTCATGGGAAGCTGTGTGAATACAAGTATTATTACTTAAAAGAAATACTCATATCAAGCCATAAGAATAAAACGTCTTTTTTAATTTTTTTTATTCGTTTGGCTCTTTAGGATTTCAAATGTATAGTCTATTTAGTGTAGTGTTATTTTAAGAATTCGAGAAGATAGTAAAAACACTCATATATGCAAATTTGTTTGAGTTTTATCATCAAAGACCTCAAATTTTAACCATAAGAAAGAATATTAGTGGGAGTTTTTTATTCAAAGTATTTTGAAAATTTTTGCAAGATTAGCTGAACAAGCACCATACTTACAAAATATATAATAGCTTAATACTATATAACTATGTTATTATATAATGGAAAATTTTTCAAAATGTCATTATTTTAACATTTAATAAGACCCCTTGTCAACACTTTCAGTATTTATTAATAATGTCAAAATTTTAATTTGTTATGTATCTTATTTATGTTTTTATTATTTGCTTTTATTGAAAGAATACAATTGTTAAGTAATAGAAAGGAGAAATTTAGGGGAGAGAATAATTTAAAAAAGGAACAATCACTAAATATTCTCATCAGTTTCAAAATAAAAGATAAATGACACAGGCATTCACATAATTGATTAAATTTCTCATTATGGATTTTCAATTGAAATCTGATCAATTCATTTGGATTAAAATCAATTTTTTCTTTTTGGTTAGAAAAATTGAAAGAAATAGTTCAAAAAATTGTTGGCAAGCAGCTTTCGAGAAGTAATTTTTTACTGGGAGTTCGATAGAAGTGATGAAATACAATTTGAATCAGTTATTAGTTAATTGCTGCATTCTTAATGTGTTTCTAACTGACTATAAATTTGATTTGAATTTTTTTTACATAATTGTACAACGTATTTATTCACATACAATATTGTATGTATTATGACCAAGTTAATAACAATGAGTTTTGACGAATTCGTTGAATTCTTTTTGTTGGTTGAATACGAAGATAATAATGAATTATTTGAGGTCTGACTTTTTTCTTTGGCTAATTCTTTTTGGTTTTTTGACCAAAATGGTATCCCAAAAATTAAATATTACGACAATTGTACTGTATTTTTATTTTTTCTTTGATTATTTATTTTCTATTTTTGTACTATTTTATATCGCTTATCGAAAAGAATATCCTAAATATAATGTATTTTGTAATTGTTTGACCTGAATACAATTTGATGTTACTTTAATATACATATATGTTGGCTGACATATTATAAAATTGTGATACACACAAAATAATTTGTTCAAAACAAGATAAGAGCCCCATTGTAAATAAATATTATTTTAACTTAGATACAAATAGAAAAAAAAATACAGTTTATTATGTTAGGATTTTTTTGGCGGTCGTAGGTTACAATTGAAGTAGGGATTATGCAGTTTTGTTCAAAAGATGATACAAGTACTATTGTAAATATATACATTTTAACTTGGATACCAAAATACAGTTTTGTAAAATATAATTTTGTTCAATTTTAATTTGAATAGTAATGTGAACATAATATACAAAAGTTGTTCGTATACAATTATGATGAAAAACATAATAACAAAGAAATACAGACTTGTTGGCATTGAAAATTGAGTTTCAAATAAAAAGTGAGATTGAAATACAAAATAGGCACATATAATACTCA
The DNA here is from genome assembly GCF_036512215.1 of Solanum lycopersicum. Classification (NCBI taxonomy): domain Eukaryota; kingdom Viridiplantae; phylum Streptophyta; class Magnoliopsida; order Solanales; family Solanaceae; genus Solanum; species Solanum lycopersicum. The sequence continues at coordinate 11,194,450 of NC_090804.1, forward strand.
CTTCGATTGGAATACAAATGTGACTTTGTTGGCATATCATTATGATGAATATAAAATAAAAAGTAATAAAAACTTGTATGTTTACAATGTGACAATAAAATACAAAATGAGCAAAATAAAAATACAAAATTTGTTGTCATTTAATTTGTGTTCTGAGTGATCGATGATTGTGAGGTCGGTGACAAAGAATACCAACGATGCCACCATTCTGCCAACACTGGTTAATAGCAATGGTCAGCCATATATATGCTTGGATGTTGGATACCACTTATAATCCTCTTAGAGGGCCATTAGAGAGGATTCCTTGAGATTTTCATTATCCAAAACACTAAATAAATAAATTTTTTGAAAGATTTAAATAAAAATGAAATAGGTTAACAAATCTAAAAATCAAATAAAGATGCATACCTTAATCAATGAGATTCTTATGAATAGCTTATATTCTGTCATTAGAGAGTAATTTAGAATTTAGAATTTATCAAATCCTAAATATTATTTCAACTACAAACAACAATTTTGAACGATTTAAACAAAAATAAAATCATAAAACAAATCTTAAAAAACAAATAAAGATGCATACCTTAATATGTGAATATCTTTATAATATATATTATTCAATTTCTAAAACAAAAAAAAAAGGAAGAGAGAAGCGTACTTGAAATGAAGAATATGTGAAGAATTGGAAGATGAAAATAAGATAGAGAGAGAGAGAGAGAGAGAGAGAATATTCTATTTCTTAAAAAATATATGAGAGAGAATTAATTGAAAAATATGTGAGATAAAATAAAAAGTAAATTAAGATACATTATCTTTTTTAAATAATGACATTTTTGACATTTTTACAAATTATTTTAAAGTATGGAGGTTTTTTACTTAATATGTTTGATTTTTTTACTAGTTCGCTAATTTTTCCGTGTGAGAGAATGAGAAACGACAAAAAGAGAAACATATAATTTGGATAAAAAATTAGAGAGATAAAAATGGCTAATGAGGTCTTTTATTAGTGGGCCCAATTTGAGAAATAAAAGGAAGGTAAATGAATAATATAAGGATACAATTTATTTGCTAAAAATATTGACATTTTAATAATTATTTTAAAATATAGATATTTTTAACAATTATGTTAGAAATTTTGATTAGTTAACTAATTTATCCTTATATAATACTAAGGGAACGTAGCCCGTGTCAATACGGGCCCAATATGAAAAAATATTAAAATTTGATATCCAGTAAAAGTTAAATTATTGTTTCATATCATAATGTGCAAAACGTATTGAAGATAAACTTTGTACACATTACTTAATTGTTTGATGATATTTACTACGGACCCAAGTTTATAAAATAGGTATGCACATTTCATTTACATGTTAAAAAAATGAATGCTTCGTACGGGAGGATAACTAAGGTTTAGTCTTAGGTATATGTGGTCTTTTGATCCTAACATCGAGATATGTTACATTAGGTTAGAGAAGAGAGATTAGTATTCATGAAAATATTAGATTTAAAAAATGATTAAATTATGATTAGTTGTTACGCGCAAATATAAGTACAGATTTATCAATTTGATTTTTTTAAGTTTGTAAAAAAATACACATAAATCAATCATATTCTCGATAACGTAGCAAAATGTGTCTCTATCCATATTCCACGATGAAATTAAAATACAAAGAGTAAATAGTATTTGTAAGCAAAAAAGTGTTCTGTAAACAAAATAGTTATAAGTTAAAAATTAAATATTCCAACTTCATTTTGGAAAAGATTCGATATATAGCTTGAGAAGTACTTAACTATCGAATTTTCATTTAGCCACCTAAATTTTACTTAGCTGTATTGCAGTGCTAACTACCAATGCAAAGGATTTACTCAACCTTTGATGAGTCATTTTTTACTAAATTGTTAAATTCTTTTGGTGGTGTTTTATCTTCTAATGAGGTTCTTCCTCAAGTCATTAAGGTACTAATTAATTATTTTCTTTGAGTTTTAGCTTAAAATATGACAAGTATTTGAGACGATATAAAAGGACTAATGATTCGATCTCAAATTATACTTTCATTTTAATTTCCTAAAACTGTATTGTATCTTTTTTGAAGTCCCCAATCATTTTCCTTGCTTTAAGTCCTATTCAACTGAGCTTTATTTGTTTGTGCTTCAACAAAGAAAATCTTTTTATTATCGATCAGCTTGCATCGTATTATAGTTCACGACGTTTAGCTTGTTTCATCTTCACTGTTTTTTTTTTTGCAAGTTTTGATCTATTTATTTTGTTTTATTACACATTTTTTAACACCATCTTTTTACCACTGGTTAACATACAGAATTATAAACATACTATATATGTATGAAACCAATTTTGGTATGAAAATAGTACTTATTAATTGGAATATTATATAGTCACAAGAACAGAGAATTAGCCCGCAAAAACTACAATTGCCAAGAAAAAAAAGGGATAAACAACAAAATATCAATAATCAACTTCACAAATTCAAAATCGTAACAATAAAATAATTCTGAGATCAAATAAAAATTACATAGAAAAAAATCATCAAAAATATGTCAATAATATAATTCCGACATTATTCATTACGAAAGTCAAGGGATTCTTGTTCTCTAATGTAAAAGAGGGAAAAATAATTCGGTAGATTTGTATTTCAATCAAGCTTAATTAGAGACACAATAATCAAAGTGGGACTTCTTTCCTAAAAATTATCAAAGATGAAGAGAATCCAAAGAAAATAAAAGTAATTATACGAAAGAGAGAAAATGGAGATGAGAGCGCATTGAGACACACACAGAACACAAAAGTAATACAAATATAAAAAAAAGCTACGTATCCATTAAAAGGATACAATACATAACACGTAAGATAAATTAACACATTAATTATAGGTTAAATAACCAGTTTAAAAATAAATTACATTAAACATACATGTTGAAACTTTGAAACTGTCTCTTCTAAATAAGAGAAAAGAAATAGGTTCTTAGATTCCATGTTCCCCACCAACGCACCAACCCCCATTATAGCTCTTTTATTTTAATTTATATTTTTATTGATACTTTCAAATGCTATTTAAACAATTAGTTTCTCATGTGAAAGAGAAACAACCATTACAATATATATCAAATTAAATTAACCTAAAATAACAATTTATATATCTAGTGAAGGACTAAACCTTAGGCAATAATATAAACAAGTTTTTTTGAGATACTAGAATATTTCCAACACCTCTCAAATATCATCCAAAATTTTCTTAGAGGCCATTTGGATTGGCTTAAAAATTGATTAAACTTATTTTTAAGTCATTTTTTGATTTCTGAAAGTGTTCAACAAATATAAAAAATAATTTAAAATAAATAAAAAATGAGTTAAAATAAGTTATGGAGTGTTTGACAAGGTAAAAATTGACTTAAAGTTAATCAACAATGACTTTCAAATAAGTCATAAACCAAAAGTAGATTTCCTTTACTTTTTATTTTTGGGAAAATGATCTAAAATATCTTTGAAGTATTATAAATGGTACAAAAATACCCTCTATCCACCTATTGGATTCAAAATACCCTTCTCATCCACCTGTTGCCTCCAAAATACCCTTGTCATCCACATTTGGGTTCAAAATTGACTAATTCTTTAACGATTTTATATTTAACATTTAAATATTTTTAATACATGGCGCTCAATTATTTGTTATAATTTAATTTATCAATATAATTTATAAATAAATCTACTACACACCCATTACTAATTAAACAACACCCAATTAATAAACCCGCCTCATTACTAATGCAACAACAAAAAAAGCTATTGCCAATTAGTGTTTCTAAAAATTTGAGGCGAAAATGTCTATAAAAATACCTTATTATACATTCAAGTCCTCAATCAAAATATATTATAATTCAAGTGTTTAAAAAAATTATCGATAAAGTTAAAAGTCTGACTATGTTCATCTTACTTATTCATTCCTCTCAATTATGTGATGTTACTTAATAAATAACTTTTTTAAAAGAAGAACATATTAAAGTTTTAATATTTAAAAGAAATAATAAATATTTATAAAATTATATTCAAAAAGTGCATGAATTAACTCAGGATGTACTACTTCTTTACCTTTAATCATAAAATTCTAATTCAAGTTTGAAAGGGAATCCTATTGAAAGTGTCCTCCTAAATAAGCGGCTCAACCTAAATTTAAGGGTTTCAACTTGGACTGAATAAATTTGGATGTCATTTTCAGGAATCTCTAATTTTTAGTGTTTTAGTAGTGTTTAGGGCGATTTTGATATTAGAATTGGTTTATTAATTGAGTGGGGTTTAATTAGTAATGGGTGGGTAGTGGGTTGGTTTATAAATGATATTAGTATATCAAATTATATTCAATAATTGAGCGCCAACTATTTAAAAAATACTTAAATAGTTTAAATTTGAAACCGTTAAACAAATGATCAATTTTGAATTCAAAGGTGAATGACAAGGATATTTTGGAGATTATAGATGGGTGAAAAGAGCACTTTGAAGCCAATAGGTGGATGGATGGTAGTTTTATACCATTTCAATACTTTTAGGTATTTTAGATCGGTTTCCATTTATTTTTTAACTTAAAAGTTATTTCAGTTTGACTTTCTATTTTTGACTTAATAGCTACAAGGAAGAACTACATGCTAAGTTCAAGATCAAAGACAGGCATTTTGAAAATTTTCTTAGGGATTGAATTAAGCATATCATCTAAAGAAATTTCGATGAATCAGAGAAAGCATGCCTTAGAGATGATGGAAGAATTGAGACTAACTGGTGCCAAACCATCATGGACACCATTAAATCCTAATCTGAAGCTAACTACAACATAACTACAAAATTTTAAGAAATAATTTTCAATGCCACAAATAATTTTTAATTTGCCTTATTTTTTATTTCAAAATTTTGACAAAGTCATAAATTAATAGAACAAGAGATAAAGAGATAGAACCAAAAATAATTCAGACTTTAAAAAGCAAATAAAATTAGTTAATTAACAAGATAACTATGAACTAATTTTGGTTAGAGAAGAAAAGTGGACTCAACTTTTATTTACTAGATTTTGCCGTGAATATAATTATATTCAAAAATATTTTTTTCGTCCGAAATTATTTGTCATATTACCTTATCTAAAGTTAATTCGGTAATTTTCTTTTCAAAGGTAAATTAGTTCATATTAATTTGATATTTTAAACAAAAAAGTTAGATATTCTAAAACTATTTGAAAAATATATAAATTATATTAATATGATGAAAAATACATCATAAAATGTTAGTCAAAATTTTTGTAGTTTAACTCTAAAAATAGAAATCATGACAAACAATATCGAACGAAGAAAGTATTTATCTTAAAAAGTATCTGATATTGTAAAAAATCTTATATACTGACAATGCACTATACTTAAAATCTAATTATAATTCTTGAGATTTTCGTTTACGGTAAATTAATATAGTGCTAGTATAACTTGATATTAACCTCTAAATAGCAATACTTATTGGTTTAAGTAAAGAAGACTCCATGGTAAAAAAGAAATTCCAAACTAAATGAGCGTATATACTTCATTTATATTTCTCATTTTTTAAAAAGATAATGTTTATGCTTTTATGAAATATTTGTTACACGACTTCAAAAACAATAAACTATCATGATTTTCTAAAAAAAATTGTAAATAAAAGGATAGAACTACATTTAAAGATTTAATTAGAGTAAATGTGGAATTTAATTTTTAAAGGAAAATTGAGGGGAAGAAAATTTTGAGTGGTTTAACACTTCATTTCTCTCTAATTTCTTGTTCACTTTTCTTTCTTTTATATCATTCTAGTTGTCCATTTTTCCTTTTCTTGTTGCCCGTAATTACTTCTTTATTTTTTCTTTTTGTTCCTATTACTTGTTATTTTGACAAATCAAAAAAGAATAATTTTTACCTATTATATCATCGGCTAATTACTTTAAAAAAAATAGAACTTTTTACAAAAATTTAATATTTTTTAAATTAATATACGTTATAATTAATAAGAATAAAATAAAAAACTTATTAGGTTAATATTTATTTTCTTTTTGATGTGTCAATTTAAAAACGATTAAGAGCCTGTTTGGCTCAGCTTAAAAGCTGGTCAAACTGACTTAAAAGCTGATTTTTGACTTATTTAGCTGTTTGGCAATACTCAAAACAGCTTATTTTATGTTAAAAAAAACTTATTTTAAGCCAAAAGTTAAAAGCTGGGGTTGCTTTTTTTTTTTAGCTTATAAGCTGTTTTAAGTTGACCACATTTTTATCTTTTTGTGCTTAATATTTTTATACAATCTCCAAATTATCCATATAACCCTAACATTTCTTTCTTCCATTTTTCCCTTTTCACGGTTGACATAACAACTTCAGCGCTTTTATCCAAACGCGTAACTGCTTATTTTAAAAATAAGTTTCAGCACTTCTAAAAGTACTTTTTTAAAGCTGCTTTTACTAAGCACGTCCAAATGGACCCTAAGTAGAATAGTCTAAAACAAAGAAAACTTGGAATTTGTAAAAAAATCAATGCCATTATATAAATAACATTGGGAATGGAAAGAAAGTGAAGAAAATTATAAAGTAAAAGCTTAGATGCATTCTAACAAAAACTATCTCCCACATTAGACGCTGGTGGAATCTCAAAATGCCAAAGCCTTCCTACCCCTTTGACCAAATATTTTCTACACAAGAATAGTTCTGCATAAACTTTCTCTACTTTCCGTTCCACATCATGTAAAAACACATGGGTAACGCCTTTTCCTTTTCTGTTTCTCGCCATAACCGCCGCCGAATAGATGGCTGCCATTCTACCTGGTGCTTCTGCAAAATACCCTCGAGGTGCATCGATCATAATCAAATCCCATTCCTTATCGTAAACCTCATTCGATAGCATATCTAGTGCTAATTTACATTCATGATTGCCGCGTAGAAAAGATTTCTTCGCTGAACAATCTGGCTCTTTACGGTAATGCTCAACTAAATCATCTGCCTCTGATAACATCGTTCGATATTTCACTGTCTCCGCGTGCAGAAACGGGGCGTCTTTTACGATTGTTTCCACCCATTTCGGATCTTCCTCTAAAAACAATGTGTTCCCACGGGAATTAAATGAGGCCCACATCTGTGAATCATGACCCAAACCAAATACAAGGAAATTACAAGGAGTGCGATTTTTCAAAACGTCAAACGATATTCGGATTTCGTTGATGTTTTGTTGAGGTATCACTCGCGATGTGGCATAGTGTAAAATTGCATCAAGCAAGATTTGCTGTGAATTCAAATTTTTGGCATGATCATCAACCAGAAATTTCTCTTGAGATTTATTGTTGTTGCAACCGATCCAATTATTTGATGTTTTGAGAAAAAGAGAAATGAAAAGTGCACTTCCTAATAAACCTACTAATGATATAACAAGGCACCATGATCTCTCTGGCTTGAAATGGCTATGGTTTTGTTTTTGCATAATTTTTTTTTTTTTTTGAAGAGATGAAAATTGATATGTGATTTTGAAGTATGATCTCTATGGAGAAAAAACAAGGCTTTTATAAGAGTAATTTTATGAGACTAGTGACTTGCACGTTATAGACGTGAATAGTCATGGATTATATAGATATATCCTATAATTATTGGCACCCATTATTTTAATATACAACTATCTATATGTATTATTTGTAGGTACAAACCAAATTATATATTAGGCATAATTTGTGGGCAATTAATGAACGCATGGTAAACTTATTCTGATCTTGGTTATTGAAGGGACATTAATAACAGTCAATGTTTTAGTTTATTCATATTTATACGTTACTAATTGTATTTATTTTTTATATCTCAATTTTAATTATTAACTGTCCTTATAATTTTTTTTATAATCAGTCAAAGCAAATTAATTTTTAGAAACAGTCATAAACATTTATGACTATTTCTTAAAAACTAATTTGGTTTGACTGATTATAAAAATTATAAAGACATTTAATATAAAAAGACATTTAGTATAAATGTCCCTTTCTGAAAAACTAATTTGCATGGACTGATATAAAAATTATAAAGACATTTATATTAAATGCCTTTTAACATATATATAATATGTATATCTATATAATATTATAAAAGATGCATTTAATTAAATGATTATTTTCTTTGTCCATTTTTGATAGTTATGTTGCGATTTCAAAGTCAATTTGGTTATTTTTCAAAATTAAATTAGATTACACTATTTTGATATTTTATGAAAAATAAAATTAGATATTTAAAAACTATACAAAAATTACCATAAATTTCAGTTATGTATATTAATATGATGAAATACATTGTAAAACGTTAGTCAAAGTTATTATTGTTTAAATATTAAAATAAAAACATGACAATTAAAAATAGATAAAATAATATTTTTCAAAAACCAATTTGCATTGACTAATTATAAAAAGTCAAAATGGTCTAATTGACCCTTGAATTTACAGGAGCTTATATTACAGACACTTCTACTTAATTTTTCATCAACTAAGTCCTTAAACTAAGTCAAAAAAAGATTATTAAGCCCTCCTACTATGTGTGTAGTTTACTCACCCTTAAATAGATGATATGCCATATAAATCGGTAAAACTTCACTAAATTAATCTAGGTAAAACTATGAAGTATTATTATGTTGTAGAGATATTATTTAATCGATAAATTGATATTATGGATTTAAAGAGTTTTTGAGATTCAATGAAGGTTAATTTTAATTAAATCAAAAGCATTGTATCTTACTAATTTATGTATTGTATTTACTAATTAACATAGAAAATAAATTTATTATATATAAAGAGTACAATGAATACATCAAAGTTGATAATAAAGTTGAAGATGATACAATACCTTTGAAATCAGTTATGCGTAAAGAACATTGTATCTAGAACTCTTCACAATCTTATGGTGTAGTTCAAAAAGCAACACCAGAGCTTTTGGATATAATAAGAAAAGTGATGAGTTTCAACTATATTTAATTTTAATTGAGAACAAAACGCAATAAAATTATATTTCACTAAATTATCTTAGATATATTTGTCTTTTGAATTATTAATTTATAATATTAATGAGACCATATATTTATATAAGGCTCTTTTGAAAATATATTATCTTGTTATTTTATAAAATTGGATTGTTTTTTTCATTAGCCCAAATCTGACCGGAGATAAATATTATCTTAAAAAAATTATTAATTTACAAAATAATAATTTAGTGAGATTTTTCGTAATAACATGTCATAATTATATTCATTAACTAATTCAAAAAAAAATATTAACTAAATATATTAGTAAATATTAATCTTTTAACTCCACACAACCGCACAAAACTTAAGCAGCAGTAGCCCCTCCTCTTCTCCTCTCTCTATTGTGGGGTCCATTCCGATGTGTCAAACTTGATAAATCTCACAATATCAAAGATTGACAGATTTGGAAGAAATTGGATATACATGTGTTTAATTTGCTTGGCTGATTTCTCTTTCGCTTTTCTTAAAGTCAAATGTTGGTAAAATGTGAAGAAGAAGAAGAAGAAAATATTTTTCTTCTGTAGCATATCTGGAGGCTACTACATTTGTTCTCTATAAAAGGGGGGATCACTCTTCATTCTCATATGCACCAAAAAAACAAACAAAGGGAGAAATAGAGAGTGAAGAATCACCGAAAAATGGTTTGTAAGGAAAAATAGAGAGTGTGAGCGATATTGTAGTGAGGTGGGTTCTCATACCAACAAGTGTAAAAATTCTTACTATAGTGATATCAGTTGCTCCTCACGGGTCGTGATTTTTTCCTTATTCAGGAGGAGTTTCATGAAAATTTTGGTGTCATTATTACTCTTTTTGTTCTTGTTGATTAATTGTATTGTTATTTTTCGCTTTTATAGCTTTTATTAAAGCAAATATTATTTCTGTTGCGGGTTTATTCCCAACAATTTGTATCAGAGCACAACTCATTCACAAAAATGTATTTTTGCAACCTATTCAGTACTCAGTGACAAAAAAATATCTGGAGTAAAGTACAAGGTAAGAAAAATCAATGGTGACAATGATTTCTCAATGTGACAGAGAAGGATGAGGTATTTACTCATACAACATGGTTTGCACAAGGCATTAGGCGGCAAATTCAAAAAGCCTGAATTCATGAAACTCAAGGATTGGGAAGAATGAATGAAAAAAGTGCTAGTGCATCAAGTTGCACTAAACTGATGATGTGGTTAATAACATCATTGATAAAGCTAGTGCATGTGAAATTTGGACAAAGTTAAAAAATCTATACATGTCCAAGACGTTGACAAATAAATTTACCTAAAGAAACAATTATACGTCCTACATATGAGTGAAGGTATAATTTTCTTTGTCCCATTTAAATGAGTAAAGATCAGGGAGGAAGACAAAGTCATAATGCTTCTAAACTCATTGCCATCTTCCTACAATAATTTGGCAATAACCATTTTAAATGGTAAGTTTTCTATTGAGTTAAGGGATGTCACAACATCCCTTATGCTTAAAATAAAGATGAGATAAAAGCCTGAAAAATCACGACCACACTCTCATCTCAAAAAGCAGAGGGAAGAGTTATCGAAGAGCACAAGCAACTATGGTAGAGCAGGAGCTCGTGAAAAGTCAAAGAACAAAGCAACTACCAGAAAAATGAGGACAACACAATTGTCATGGTGTAAAATAATGACAATGTTGTTCTCCTCATTAACAAAGAAGTGAAATGCATATGCTTTGCAGGTGTAGAGTCAACACATCAATATCTTACCCTACCACACCGGTAAAAGTTCTTTTAGATATGTAGCAAGTGATTTTGACAATGTAAAAATGGATAACACAAGTTTCTCAAAGATTTCGGGGATCGGAGAAGTTTACATAAAGACAAATGTCTATGCACACTAATTTTGAAAGATGTGTGACATATACCTAATTTGCAAATGAACTTGATCTCAAGAGTTGCTTTGGATCGAGATGGATATGAGAGCTACTTCACAAATAAAAAATGAAATCTCACCAAAGTATCAATGGTTATTACAAAAGGAGTTGCTCATGGTACGCTGTACGGGATAAATGTAAAAATATGCCAAGGTGAATTCAATGCGATTCATGAAGGAATTTCTGCAGAAAAGGATTGCAAATTCTTGTAAAAAAATTACACGTCTCTTTTTCCAAATGTATAACGATAAAACCTTGTAACTATTATTTATTTGATAATAAACATAGCGTCTCATTTCAAACATCATCTAAAAGAAAGTTGAATATATTTGATTTGGTATATTCTGATGTTTGTGGTTCAATGGAGATAGTTACAATGAGCGGTAATAAATCTTTTGTTACTTTCAACAGTTTCATGTTTTGGTATAAAGGGAGACATGTCGAAAGTTAAAACTTCTCTGAACTGACAACCAAGAAGAGTACACTTCAAGAGAATTTGAAGAGTACTGGTTAGACCATGGAATCATACATGAAAATACAGTTCTTGTAACCCCAAAACACAATGGTGTTGCTGAGAGAATGAATCGCTGAGAGAAGAAATGACACAATTATTGAGAAGGTGGAAATCATTCTCATAATGGATCAATTACCTAAGTCATCTTATCAATCGTAGTCCATTTGCTTAATTGGAGTTTGACATTCCGAAGAGAGTTTGGACAAACAAGGTGGTGTCTTACTCGCATCTAAAAGTGTTTGATTGCAAATCTTTTGCACATATATCGAAGGATTAAAGAATCAAGCTAGATCATATATTAGTTCTCTGCATATTCATCAAATTTGGAGATGAAGAGTTTGAGTACAGACTATGGGATCCTCTAAAGAAGAAGGTCATCAAAAGGAGAAATATAATCTTCCAAGAAAGTGAAGTTGGAATTGCTGACAAGAAAAAAAATGGTACAATCTCTAATCTTGTCATCATTCCCTTTACTACTAACCATCTCATAACTACATAAAGTACTATCAATGAAGTTGCTCAGCAAGAAGAGCAACCTAATGAGATTGTTGAGCAGGTGGAGAAACTTGATGACAATACCGAGCAATTGGAGTAGCCGTAAGAACAAGAAAAATATCAACCTCTAAGGAGATCATAAAGACAAAGGGTAGAGTCATCCAAGTAACCTTCCTCGGAGAATGTCTTCATCAATGATGAGGGTGAGCGAGAAAGTCTTAAAGAGATGTTTTCCTATCCAGAAAAGAGTCAATGGATGAAAGCCATACAAGAATAGATGGAATCTCTACAGAAAAATGACATATACAAGCTAGTTGAACTTCAAACGACAAAAGACCACCTAAGTACAAGTGGGTCTTTAAACTGTCGAAAGATGGAAATGATAAGTTGGTCGGATATAAAACTCGATCGACTATAAAAGGCTTTGATAAAAAGAAAGGTATTTATTTTGATGATATATTTTCACCTGTTGTCAGAATGACTTCTATTATAACTATTTTGAGCCTAACAGCTAGCCTTGATATTGAAATTTAGCAATTAGACGTGAAAATTGCATTTTTTTAAAATTATTTATATGGAGCAACCAGAGAGATTTGAAGTATCTGAAAAGAAACACATGGTGTGCAAATTGGTATAGGTGGAAACAGGCACTAGGGCAATGGTACAAAAAGTTTGACTCTTTGATAAAAAGGCAAACATACACAAAGACCTGTTCTGATCCATGTGTATACTTCAAAAGATTTTCTAACAACAATTTTACAATTTTATTGTTGTATGTTGATGAAATGTTAATTTTAGGACAAGACAAAGAGTTGATTGAAAGGTTGAAGAGAGATTTGTCTAAGTCATTTGACAAGAAAGACTTGGGTCCGTCACAATAAATTCTAAGGATGAAAATCGTTCGAGAACGAATAAAAAAATTATAATTATGTCAAGAGAAGTACGTTGAATGTGTACTAGAATGCTTCAACATTAAGAGTGATAAACCTGTTAGCACACCTCTTCTAGTCATCTAAAGTTGAGCAAACCTGTTAGTTGCTCCTTTAGGCTGTAGTTTTTCCCTATTCATTCATGAGGATTTCCACATAAAATTTGGATGTCATTATTGCTTTTTTTATTCTTGTTAATTAATCGTACTATTGTATCGCTTTTATTGCTTTTATTATCACAAATATTATTTCTGTTGCGGTTCATTCCCTACACATATTCTCGTAGTAAATCAGTCAAAAGCCACCAGAAAAAGTTATACCACCATTTGTCTTGCAGGCAGGACCATCTATACTCTCTCCCTCGCCCGTATCCATTTCCGCTACACACACCTCCACCATTTTTCTTTCTTCCTTCTCCAATATTCACATAATCAACACCCTTAATTAGTTGTTGCACCACCAGCTTTTATTGACAAACCTCTTCACACCATTACCTGCCTCGTTCTCCTCTCTACTATCTTTATTTCTCTACACCATCAACGACCCCTACTAACTACCAATAACCGCATACATACCAGCATGCCACTTGCAAATTCCTTTCTCGCCTGGCGAAAAAGAGACTTGCACTGCTTCTTTCTCTCATTTCACTGAGATTTAGTAGACTCCAATGAGCATCATCATGAAACCAACCTCGTTATTCCCCTTCATTGATAATAATCGTGATGTGAAGGAGGTGTCAACGTCAAGGTCTACTAAAGAAAATGACAGTTGGTGTGGAGAAAGAGGAAAAAGTGTTGGACAGGGATAGGGATAACTGCAAAAAATGGGAGTGGTGGAAGAAGACGTTTTTTTTCAAATTTATTCGTTTATAATTTTAATATTTGTAAAATTCAATATGGTATTAGTTGCCTTTGAAATATGTGTAGTCACACACTCTCGCGTACTCATCCATATTAATGTTATATAAGCTTGGTCCATCAGAAGGAGTTTGATATATTGTGTTTTATTGAGTTATAAAGAGTTAAATAAAAGAGTTCATAATACAAACTAGTACAAATAAATGGCCTATTAGATTATTTCTTCTTATGAAAAGGATAAATATATTCTCAAAATATGGTAAATGGTAAGTAGATGTCATTCATCATATTTTTGGGACATTGGTGCCTCTACCATTCAAAACTCGAGCATACATGTTATTCACTGTGACGGAAGACTAAATAGGAATACGTGACACAATCTTATTCGTCTATCCGATATTAAATAAATATTGAATATGTGGATAAGATCATGACACGTGTATCTCTGTTAGTAGAAAGGGTATATATGCTCTAGTTCTCAATAACTGCATTTGCATTGATTGATTATAAAATTAGGGATAATGCACAAGTACCCGTCAACCTATGTCTAAAATCTCAGAGACACTTATATTATACTAAAGTCCTATTACCCCTTGAACTTATTTTATTAATAATTTTCTACCCCTTTTCGGCCTACGTGACATTATCTTGTGGGCCCAACACTAGTTGACTTTTTTTTTTCAAGCTAGTGCCTCGTAGGCCAAAAAGGGGTAGAAAATTACTTATAAAATAAGTTCAGGGAGGTAATAGGACCTTAGTTTAGTATAAGTGTTTCTCTGAGATTTCGAGCATAGATTGAGGGGGTACTTGTGCATTTTTCCTAAAAATTATAAAGACATTTGTATAAAATATCTTTTTCACATCATATATATATATATATATATATATATATATATATATATATATATATATATATATATATATATATATATATATATATATATATATATATAACGTATCATATTTATCACATTTCGTATTAAAAAAAACAATGGCTATTTAATCTATGAAAAGACCCCATATATATATATATATACAACGTATCATATTTATCATATTTCGGAAGTATAATTTATTAAAAAAAAAACAATGGCTATTTAATCTATGAAAAGACCCTAAATTTTTTATGAAACTTTGAATATGAGAAATTGAAAATAACGTCTTCCTTTTTGATAAAAATGTATTCCGTTATATATCAAATAGAAAAATCTTCTTTTCCCGATATAGAAAAAATCTCTCACTTAAATTGTGGACGGATTCCTATAAATTTATAATGAAAAAACTTGTATTCGCTATAACATTACTAAAAAAAGATTAGTAATAAATTTAAAGATTTTACATTCACATGAAAACAAAAATTTGTGAAAGCAAATATTAAAAATAGGAAAATGACATCTCCACGAAAATTATTTTTCCTAAAAAGTGATTTTTCCACCTATCGAAAACCCTCATAAATTTTGCTTTTCTGTAGCCTAATAGCAAATTGAAGTTGTTACAAAACTTTCTCAAATGGGTCTTGTGGGGTAGGAATTTTGTTTGGTAATCTGAAGTTCATAAAAACAAAAAAAAGATCTCAAAGTTTAGTATTTTCTTGAAAAATAATATTTGCATCTTAAGTCATCAAAAAAGTATATAAAATAAAAATGACTACTTACCATGTATATTGTTTTCTTATCATGTATAGTTTTCTTGTAACCTTATCATCTTCATTATAAGAACAAAGAAATCAATGGTTTTCCCTTTATTCATAAACACAAGATCTTTATACTACATTTTGGATAATTGATTAGATATAAGTTTTGTGATCGAGAAATAAAAATTGGAAATTTGGAATTGCGTTTAAATAAAGAGAAGGAGAAAATCAATCTCTTGAGTAAACATCAAGAAATGTAGAGAAAAGAAAAATGGTTACTGATGACAATATAGGACAATAAGAAGATTCTCATATTCCCACCGTTTTAATACATGCGAGATATATAGATTGTAGTTATAAATCTGTCCCCCAAATAAAATAAACACAAATTTTTGCAAATAACTATTATTATAAACTTAATTATATTTCGTAACTCTAATTGCATATAAACGAGCTGTAGTTACTGTTTCATTTGCATAATTTATGAATTTATATAGTTCACGTATATATTTATATAATTAGTTATTTTTGTAATAAATTTATATAATTATAAACATTAAACTATATAAATTATATTATACAAATTTTTTGCGTGAGAAATATAATCCGATAAATATTTTATTTTTTTACTTATATTTATTGAAGAGAAGAGAGTTTCAAAAAATTTAAACATGGCTTCTTCTCTGTAAAAATTATGGGTATTATGGTCATTTCCTTTATCAAACTAATCTAAATGTGTCTTGCCTCTAATTTGGAGTAAACACGTAACAATGCTTATTTTTCTTTTTTTTACCTCAGCCGGGAAGTGTGGGGTCCTGTTTCTCCTTGTTCCATGTTTCCAATTCTTTTTTTATTAATTATTCATCTGCCTTTTAATATATGATCTCACTTCATTAATCTCATTTCCTTCTATTAATTTGTGCCTCACAGCTTCTTCATTAAATTTTCCCATTTTATTTATTTTGCAGTAGATTTGTTATAAACATTGTATTATAGTGAATGTCTAATTATGTAGAGTCCTAGTAGGATATGGTTATGAATCCTACTTGGGGACCAAGTAAGGTTTTCCTTCTAAATAAATAAAGGGTTTTCCTTCATTGTATAAAAAATTGATAAAAGATCTATGAATCCTGAATATACTTCAAGAGAAATAAGAACTCTTTTCTCTTCTCCCTACTTTCTTCTTCTTCTAAATTTATATAATTTCATAACACGTTATCAGCACGATTGTTCTATTCTTTAAAAATGATGAAAAAGCGGAAAAAGTGCAAAAGACATCTTGCATAAGTTATGCAATAAGGTTCTTATATCTTTAAGGTATGGTTTATCTTTATGTTCTAATTATTTATGTAACAGATCTGGAGGTACCATCTAAAATAAGTATTTAAAGAGACTTGTCAACTTTCTATACATTTAATTTTAATCGACTAGGAAGAAAATTCTTTAATTTTTTTTAATAATTAAATAAGCACAATTTAGTGAAAGATATGTTTTCAATCTTTATGTGAGGTACGTGATCTATTAAACTATATCTATTAAATGCTAGTGTTGATTATAAGAAATCAATATTCTCAATTTTGTGTGTAATTATGATATGTGATCATATTAATGGTCATCAAAAGTGATAAATTTGCAATTATTTTAAAGGCTTGAGGTTGAGCCTCATTGAGGGTAAGACGATAAATTTAAGTTTTATCGCACCAAAAAAGATAAGACGATGGATTCAAGTCCAATTGCACCAAGATGGTAAGACGATAGATTCATGTCTAATCGCACCAAGAGGGTAAGACATCAGAATTCTTGATGCTTTGTGATGAAAGATGTTGGATTCAAGTCCCTCATTGATTTATGGCATAAGACGTTGAGTTTGAGTCTCAATGCACCATATTGATGATATTATGATGACTAAGGGAAATAATGAGTTTTTGATAAAATTAGTCATGAAATATATCTCGTTAAGCAGATCCATTCCCTAAAGTGAATGTAGCAGTGCATAAATGTCTAAAAGAAGACAATTGATTGAATGATGCACATGAATATTGAATGAGGTACTAAGTTATCAGAATTTGATGTACTTAGATGATTGTGTTCCATTCATGAAGAATGAGAGCCTTTGATAAATGGTAAAAATACAGCTCCATTCTTTAGAGTGAATGAGGTGATAAGCCACCATGCTAGACGTGAATTTTCTTGTACTCCTTGTTAACAAGGCAAGTTAATTGTGAGACCATCATAAATGAAAGTTGAGATTGAATTCTCTGCGTTCTAGGAACGTATACATATATTTGTGGACCTAGTCATCCACCTAGTAGATTGTTTAATATTTAATGGTCCTAATAAATGTTTCTTCTATATGGTCTCATGTGTGCCTATTATTATCTCGTAACTTGATGTTTGCAAAAATGTTGGCACGAATAATATGTTACATGCACAATTTTCTTCAGTTAGTTCATTCAATGATAGAATCACGACTCACCTAAAGGGTAAAGTAATTGAGAAGAAATAAATCTAAAAATTACTCTTGGAGTAATAATGTAACGACCTGTTAGTTGTTTTGAGCAGTAGAGTTTATTTCTGGTAATAAATGTCGGGGTCGACGGATCCCACGACGGACCGTCATGAGCACGACGGACCGTCGAGGGGGTCTCGTTCCAAAACACTTAGATTCTAAAAATTTAGGTACTGAGAACAACTCGCTGAACTTCGCGACGACATGAAAGGACGGACCGTCATGGGCACGACGGACCGTCACAGACCCTTTGATGAAATTTAGTCTTTGAACTTTGTGACGGAAGCAGCAGGACGGACCATCGCAGGCACGATGGGCCGTCACAGGTTGCGTAACCCTGACTGGGTCGGATTTCTGTTAAAAGTTTTAAGAGGCATTTTGGACTATTCCTGCTTATAATTATAAAGTTAGTGGGTTAAGGTTAATAATTCAATTACTTGGGGGTTATAGGAGATAACCTTGGAATAAATAGTGGGTTACTTTTAGCATCTTTTATACTTAATTATATGGTAATTAGGGTAAAAGAAAAAGGGTTGGAATAAGGAGAAAATTAAAAAGAAAAGAAGAGAGAACGAGCGAGAGAGAAAGAAGAACGAAGAGAAAGCAAAAAGCATTGGAAAAGTAGATTGCTTGATCACGAATCTTCGGTGGAGGTAGGTTATGGTTTATGCTATTTCATAGTAAAACTCTTAATAGCGAATGATATGTATTGGGTAGTATTGTAAAGTCTTCTATATGCTTAATTGTATGCTTGCATGATGTGATTATGTAATTGTAATGGGTTGGAAAGATAAGGTTGTGAAGCTTAAACCTAAAACCCTCTCTGTTAATGATGATGCCTTGGTATAAAAGAAGGCTTGATGAACTCAAAGATTGAGGTTAATGGATCGGGTGTCACGAACCAACACGGAGTATTTGGGGATCGGGTGTCACGAACCGACACGTAGTATTAGGGGATCGGGTGTCACGAACCGACACGTAGTATTAGGGGATCGGGTGTCACGAATCGACACGTAGTATTAGGGGATCGGAGTATCACGTTTCGACACCAGGATAGTAAAAAGAATGGATCTTGAATTATGTTAATGTACTCAATTTAAAGAACCTATTTCCCAAACGAGTATGATGTGGAGGCGTGAGTCCTCATAGATGTGCTTGGGTTGTGGCCAATGGTTATGGTACTTGCTGTTGTTATCTGTTGAGTATTGTAGTTGATTTTATGATATTATTTGATGTATATTGCTTTCTATTTTGAGTTGGCCGATGATACCTACTCAGTACTTGTGCCTTGTACTGACCCCTACTTGTATGTTTCTTTCTTTGTCATTTGTGGAGTGCAGCAAACGTGTCATCGATTCCGACTCAACCGCAACTCTAGCCAGACTTCAGCATAATCAGATTTCAGGGTGAGCTATTGTTCCTAGCTCAGACTGGATTCTTTCCTCGCGTCTTGATGTCTTGAAGTTCGGACATAGACCATTTCTTTTACTTATTTTAGCTTCTTAGATACTCTTAGATTTAGTAATTTGAGGATAGATGTTCTTGTGATAATGACTTCCAGATTTTGGGGGAATGATAAGTATTGAATTTAAGAAGTTATTAATTGATTTCATTAATGAGTTTTAAGTCTTCCGCATTATACTCTGTTTATTATGGTTTAAATGTTGGGGTTTAGATTGGTTGGTTCGCACACATAGGAGGGTAAGTGTGGGTGCCACTCGCGGTTCGTTTTGGGTCGTGACAAACTTGGTATCAAAGCATTAGGTTCGTTGGTCTCATCACACAAGAACAAGTCTAGTAGAGTCTTGAGGAACGGTAGGGGGACGCCTTTACTTTTCTTTGAGAGACTACAATACTTTAGGAAAATTCCATTCTTTCTTTCTTTCATGCTATTACTTGGGTCCAATTGGTATCTAGGTGATACAAATTGGTATCTGACCATCTTCACTCTATTTCGCAGATGGTTAGAACTAGAGCAACAACCGCGCCAACACCAACACCGGCAAGACAAGATGCGTCTGAGCCAGCCACTGGGGCTGTAGCTCAAAGAGGGGCAGTGACAAGAGGCCGTGGCAGAGGTCGCGGGAGGACGTCCTCTAGAGGAAGAGGACAAGCACCTGGCCCATCTAGTACTAGGGCGGTGACTCCTCCACCGACTGAGGAAGTAGTAAGAGAGGGGGAGGAAAGGGAGAACGAGCAAGTGCAGAATGAGGAATTACCACCCCAACCTACCCCAGAGATGATTAATCAGGTTCTTGCTTATCTTAGCGGGTTATCTGATCAGGGCCAGACACCTCCAGTGTTTTCTGCACCAGCACCTCAGGTTCCGTGAGTAAAACATGCAGCTGCTGTGGCTCCCCGCATGGATGACTCATTGGAAATAGGCACGTTTCCTCGGTTGACTACAGGGCCTATAATGACAAGTGATCAGCATGAACTTTTCAGTAAGTTCTTGAAATTGAAACCTCCAGTCTTCAAGGGTACTGAATCTGAGGATGCCTATGATTTTCTGGTTGATTGTCATGAGCTACTACACAAGATGGGCATAGTAGAACGATTTGGCGTCGAGTTTGTGACCTATCAATTTCAGGGGAACGCCAAAATGTGGTGGCGATCGTATGTTGAGTGTCAACCAGCACAAGCACCACCTATGACTTGGGCATCGTTCTCTAGCTTGTTTATGGAGAAGTATATACCCCGAACTTTGAGGGATAGGAGGAGAGATGAGTTCCTGAGCCTAGAGCAAGGCAGGATGTCGGTTACTGCGTATGAGGCTAAGTTTCGTGCATTATCCAGGTATGCCACCCAGCTTTGCTTCAGTCCACAAGAGCGGATTCGCCGTTTCGTGAAAGGGTTGAGGTCAGATTTACAGATCTCAGCTTTACAGGTAGCTGCTGCAGCAAAATCCTTTCAGGAGGTGGTAGATTTCGTGATAGAAGTGGAGGGAGTGAAGCCAAATGACTTCACCATGGCATCAGCAACTAAGAAGTTTCGTAAGGAAGGAGAGTTTAATGGTTCTTATTCTAGAGGGCAGAGTTCAGGAGGTTATCCAGCCCGACCCATTCAATCTTCACTACAGACTGTAGCTGGGGGTCCACCGCAGACCGGTCAACATTTCTCTGAGTTTGGAGGTTATCCCCAGACTCCGTCGTTCTCACAAAGACCTATGCTTGAATCTAGAGATTGTTATGGATGTGGAGAGACTGGACATATTAGGAGAAATTGTCCAAAATCGAGTTACAGACCCCCAATAATTAGAGGTAGAGGTGGTCATGGAAGAGGCCATTATTCGGGAGGACGTGGTGGCCGAGGTAATGGTGGTTATCAAAACGGCCGGGGTAATGGGCAGACAGGTGATAGGGCCCATTGTTATGCTTTCCCTGGGAGGTCTGAAGCGGAGACATCTGATACTGTTATCACAGGTAATCTTTTGATTTGTGATTGCATGGCTTCTGTATTATTTGATCCTGGATCCACATTTTCATATGTATCTTCCTCATTTGCTACTGGTCTTAATTTACATTGTGAATTGCTTGACATGCCTATTCGTGTTTCTACTCCGGTGGGTGAGTCTGTGATAGTTAAAAAGGTGTATAGGTTTTGTCCTGTGACTTTTATGGAGAGCAATACTCATGTAGACTTGGTTATCTTAGAAATGGTTGACTTCGATGTAATTCTGGGTATGACTTGGGTTTCTCCAAATTTTGCAATCTTAGATTGTAATGCTAAAACTGTAACGTTGGCCAAGCCTGGGACAGATCCGTTAGTGTGGGAGGGTGACTACACTTCCACTCCAGTTCGTATCATCTCCTTCCTTCGCGCTAAGAGAATGGTTAGAAAGGGTTGTTTAGCTTTCTTGGCATACCTCAGGGATGATACTACCCAAGTACCTTCAATTGAGTCGGTTTCAATAGTCCGTGAGTTTCTGGATGTGTTTCCTGCAGACCTTCCTGGTATGCCACCGGATAGGGATATCGACTTTTGCATTGATCTGGAGCCGGGTACTCGTCCCATTTCCATACCCCCTTATAGGATGGCTCCCGCTGAGTTAAGAGAGTTAAAGCCCCAACTTCAAGAGTTGTTAAGCAAAGGCTTTATTAGACCAAGTGCATCCCCTTGGGGTGCTCCTGTTTTGTTTGTGAAGAAGAAGGATGGAAGTTTTCGGATGTGCATTGACTACAAACAACTGAATAAGGTAACTATTAAGAACAAGTTCCTCTTTCTCGCATCGATGATTTGTTCGATCAGTTACAAGGTGCTTGTACCTTCTCAAAAATCAATTTGAGATCTGGGTATCATCATTTGAAAATACGGGCAACGGATGTGCCCAAGACTGCTTTTCGGACCAGGTATGGGCATTATGAGTTCTTAGTAATGTCTTTTGGGCTTACGAATGCCCCGGCTGCTTTCATGAGCTTGATGAATAGGATTTTTAAGCCATGCCTGGATCTCTTTGTCATTGTATTCATTGATGATATACTGGTATACTCAAAGAGCAAGAAAGAACACGAGGAGCACTTGAGAATGGTATTGGAAATGTTGAGGGAGAAAAAGCTTTATGCTAAATTCTCTATGTGTGAGTTTTGGCTAGATTTAGTGTCCTTCTTGGGGCATGTGGTTTCTAAGGATGGAGTGATGATGGATCCTTCTAAGATCGAAGCAGTGAAGAGTTGGGTAAGACCTACTAATGTTACAGAGGTAAGGAGCTTCGTTGGTTTAGCTAGCTACTATCGTCGATTTGTCAAGGGATTTTCTTCCGTTGCTTCCCAATTGACAAACTTGACTAAGCAGAGTGTTCCATTTGTATGGTCGGACGAGTGTGAAGAAAGCTTTCAGAAGCTCAAGAATGGTCGGACGAGTGTGAAGAAAGCTTTCAGAAGCTCAAGACTTTGTTGACTACTGCACCGATTCTTACCCTGCCAGTGGAAGGTAAGAATTTCATTGTTTACTGTGATGCATCCTATTCTGGTTTGGGTGCAGTGCTAATGCAAGAGAAGAATGTAATTGCTTATGCCTCGAGGCAATTAAAGGTGCATGGACGTAATTATCCAACCCACGATTAGGAGTTAGCGGCAGTAGTGTTTGCATTAAAGCAATGAAGACATTATCTATATGGGGTTAAATGTGAAGTCTATACGGATCATCGTAGTTTACAGTATGTCTTTACTCAGAAAGATTTGAATTTGAGACAGAGGAGATGGATGGAACTACTGAAGGACTATGATATCACTATCTTGTATCATCCGGGAAAAGCTAATGTTGTGGCAGATGCTTTAAGTAGAAAGGCAGGGAGCATGGGAAGTCTAGCCCACTTGCAGGTTTCTAGACGCCCATTGGCTAGAGAGGTTCAGACTCTAGCTAATGACTTTATGAGGCTAGAAATAAATGAGAAGGGAGGATTCGTGGCCTGTGTGGAGGCAAGATCTTCCTTTCTTGATAAGATTAAAGGAAAGCAGTTTACCGATGAGAAACTGATCCGGATCCGAGATAAGGTGTTGCGAGGAGAGGCTAAAGAAGCAAAAATCGACGAGAAAGGTTTATTGAGAATTAAGGGAAGGGTATGTGTACCCCGCGTCGATGATTTAATTCACATTATTCTTACAGAGGCTCATAGTTCAAGGTATTCTATACATCCTGGTGCAACCAAGATGTATCGTGACCTAAAACAACATTTTTGGTAGAGTAGGATGAAGCGTGACATTGTTGATTTTGTTGCTCAATGCCCGAATTGTCAGCAAGTAAAATATGAACACCAGAAGCCTGGAGGGACACTTCAGAGAATGCCCATTTCTGAATGGAAGTGGGAGAGAATTGCAATGGACTTCGTGGTTGGTCTTCCAAAGACGATAGGTAAGTATGACTCTATTTGGGTGATTGTTGACAGATTAACTAAGTCTGCTCACTTTATTCCGGTTAAGGTGACTTACAATGCAGAGAAGTTAGCCAAACTTTACATCTCAAAAATTGTTCGATTGCGCGGACTTCCACTTTCCATCATATCAGATAGAGGTACGCAGTTTACTTCTAAGTTTTGGAAAACATTGCATGCCGAGTTAGGTACTAGGTTGGATCTTAGTACTGCATTTCACCCTCAGACTGATGATCAGTCTGAGCGAACGATTCAAGTTTTAGAGGATATGCTTCGTGCATGTGTGATAGAGTTTTGTGGTCATTGGGATAACTTCTTACCCTTAGCAGAGTTCTCATACAACAATAGCTATCACTCAAGTATTGATATGACCCCATTTGAGGCACTGTATGGGAGAAGATGTAGGTCGCCCATTGGGTGGTTTGATGCATTTGAGGTTAGACCTTGGGGTACTGACCTTCTGAGGGAATCGTTAGATAAAGTGAAATGCATTCAAGAAAAGCTTTTAGCGGCTCAAAGTAGGCAGAAAGAATATGCAGATCGAAAGGTTAGAGACTTAGAGTTTATGGAGGGTGAACAAGTCCTACTGAAGGTTTCACCCATGAAAGGGGTGATGCGGTTTGGTAAGCGAGGTAAGCTTAGTCCGAGGTACATTGGTCCATTTGAAGTTCTGAAGCGCGTGGGGGAGGTAGCTTATGAATTAGCTTTGCCCCCAGGACTCTCAGGAGTGCACCCGGTATTTCATGTGTCTATGCTGAAAAGATACCATGGGGATGGAAACTACATCATTCGTTGGGATTCAGTTCTTCTTGATGAAAATTTGTCTTATGAAGAGGAGCCTGTTGCCATTTTAGATAGAGAAGTCCGCAAGTTGAGGTCAAGGGAGATTGCATCCATCAAGGTCCAATGGAAGAATCGACCAATTGAAGAGTCCACTTGGGAGAAGGAGGCTGATATGCAAGAAAAATACCCACACCTGTTTACAGATTCAGATACTCCTTTTTGCCCTTGTTTTTCTTCTTGTGATAGTTCGGGGATGAACAATGGGTAAATTGGTATCTATTGTAACGACCTGTTAGTCGTTTTGAGCAGTAGAGTTTATTTCTGGTAATAACTGTCTGGGTCGACGGATCCCACGATGGACCGTCATGAGCACGACAGACCGTCCAGGGGGTCTCGTTCCAAAACACTTAGATTCTAAAAATTTGGGTACTGAGAACAACTCTCTGAACTTCGCGACGACATGGAAGGACGGACCGTCGTGGGCACGACGGACCGTCACAGACCCTTTGATGAAATTTAGTCTCTGAACTTTGTGACGAAAGCAGCAGGACGGACCGTCGCAGGCACGATGGGCCGTCACAGGTTGCGTAACCCTGACTGGGTCGGATTTCTGTTAAAAGTTTTAAGGGGCGTTTTGGACTATTCCTGCTTATAATTATAAAGTTAGTGGGTTAAGGTTAATAATTCAATTACTTGGGGGTTAAAGGAGATAACCTTGGAATAAATAGTGGGTTACTTTTAGCCTATTTTATACTTAATTATATGGTAATTAGGGTAAAAGAAAAAGGGTTGGAATAAGGAGAAAATTAAAAAGAAAAGAAGAGAGAACGAGCGAGAGAGAAAGAAGAACGAAGAGAAAGCAAAAAGCATTGGAAAAGTAGATTGCTTGATCACGAATCTTCGGTGGAAGTAGGTTATGGTTTATGCTATTTCATAGTAAAACTCTTAATAGCGAATGATATGTATTGGGTAGTATTGTAAAGTCTTCTATATGCTTAATTGTATGCTTGCATGATGTGATTATGTAATTGTAATGGGTTGGAAAGATAAGGTTGTGAAGCTTAAACCTAAAACCCTCTCTGTTAATGATGATGCCTTGGTATAAAAGAAGGCTTGATGAACTCAAAGATTGAGGTTAATGGATCGGGTGTCACGAACCGACACGGAGTATTAGGGGATCGGGTGTCACGAACCGACATGTAGTATTAGGGGATCGGGTGTCACGAACCGACACGTAGTATTAGGGGATCGGGTGTCACGAACCGACACGTAGTATTAGGAGATCGGGTGTCACGAACCGACACGTAGTATTAGGGGATCGGGTGTCACGAACCGACACATAGTATTAGGGGATCGGAGTGTCACGTTCCGACAACAGGATAGTAAAAAGAATGAATCTTGAATTATGTTAATGTACTCAATTTAAAGAACCTATTTCCCAAACGAGTATGGTGTGGAGGCGTGAGTCCTCATAGATGTGCTTGGGTTGTGGCCAATGGTTATGGTACTTGCTGTTGTTATCTGTTGAGTATTGTAGTTGATTTTATGATATTATTTGATGTATATTGCTTTCTATTTTGAGTTGGCCGATGATACCTACTCAGTACTTGTGCCTTGTACTGACCCCTACTTATATGTTTCTTTCTTTGTCATTTGTGGAGTGCAGCAAACGTGCCATCGATTCCGACTCAACCGCAACTCTAGCCAAACTTCAGCATAATCAGATTTCAGGGTGAGCTATTGTTCCTAGCTCGGACTAGATTCTTTCCTTCGCGTCTTGATGTCTTGAAGTTTGGACATAGACCATTTCTTTTACTTATTTTAGCTTCTTAGATACTCTTAGATTTAGTAATTTGAGGATAGATGTTCTTGTGATGATGACTTCCAGATTTTGGGGGAATGATAAGTATTGAATTTAAGAAGTTATTAATTGATTTCGTTAATGAGTTTTAAGTCTTCCGCATTATACTCTATTTATTATGGTTGAAATGTTGGGGTTTAGATTGGTTGGTTCGCACACATAGGAGGGTAAGTGTGGTTGCCACTCGCGGCTCGTTTTGGGTCGTGACAAATAAAATTGAAATTTACTCATAAAATAGTAAATCATAAATTTACTAAAGCAAAACGCACATGCATAGTAAACTTGGAGTTTACGAAAACTACTAATTTTATTAGTTGGCATGAATAATTTGGTCATCCCAAAGATGTGCATACTGAGTAATGGACATATATTGAAAAAATGAAGATTCTTTCAGAATTCTTTACGCTGCTTGTTCTCGTGATAAAGTTGATTGGATCAATTAAAGTTGGGACTAAATCCCTAAATTCTGAAAAGTAGAAAAGGTGAATATGAGTCCATTTACCTATCATGTGATATCATAAAAAGATGCATCAATAAGATAATCACATGTGCCTTTGTTGTCAACCAGTAGTTTGACATTCACAAAATTGTTTGTGCAAAAATAATTGAGTTAAGAGCACAATTTCAAAATATGTAATCAAGACAATTTATCTTGGTAATATTGATAAATACTCAAGATGATGTGACACTAAATGTCTCACATAGTGAATCATTGCTTATGAAAATAAAGTTTCATGTGTTGATCTGAAATATGATATTACATACAAACATAATTGTATGAATCAAACCAATAAGTTATGATCAATTTTTCTGTTAATTGGTTTATGGTCAGGGACCAAATAGTTTTCATCTGATAATTTTGATGTGCAATATATGATTAATGAATATACTATGATGCACAAAGATAGATTCTCCAAAAGATTTAGATATATGTTAGGTTGTCTAACATAAGGGGGAGATTAGAAGCAACACAAAAGTTGTAAATACTCCTATTGAATGTCCCTTAAGGATAAAGTCTATGACATACATGAAGCATGATAGACTAATCAATTCTAAATAAAATAATCCTTGAAAAAAGAGGAGGATCAAAGAATTAAAATGATTATAATAAGGAGACAATGTGCTCTTGGAGAGCCTACGACATAACACTTTATGAAACCTCATGAGAGGGGTAGCTACCTAAAAATAATGAAGTGATGAGATCTCAATAAGTTTTGTCGTATTGTGAATCGATACAAAATGATATATCGTTGACGATATCTTTGATACAATAGCGCGCAATATTGTAAAAGATTATGAGGATATGAATTCTACATCTATTAAAGCATACTTATATAGAAATAACTATCAAGTGAAAAGTGGAATGATGCATCTTGGTAAGCGTAAGCTTATTTGACTTGCAATCTAGTCACTATAATATATCATACATTTAATATTGAATGTTATCACTTGACAAAATTAATATGAAAAGTCATGAAGGATTCAAAATCTAAAGTATGTGCAAGTTTTTGGAGAACTTGTTTATAATCTTTATAAGAATTAAATCGATTCAAAACGCATGAAGCATATACAAATATTGTTGTGCAAGTTGATAACTAGAATTGAAACTCTTGAAGAGTTTTCAAAAGGCAATAGATTATTTGCTTAAAGAAGTTAAAGTAAGGGACTTGCAGAAATCTTTGATCTTGAAGAAAAGATTCATAAAAGTAGATAGAAGAAAACATATTTCGTCAAGATTTTTCTACTCATGAGCTCCCAAGAATGGTGATATCAACATGCAAGAGGTATATTCAAGTAACATTATTGTTGATTTATTCACCAAGTCTCTATCAACTACAACTTTCAAGAAGATGATGCACAAGCTTGGAAAACGAAGATTCTAGTCTCTGAATTGATGTTCTCATAAGGGGGAGTTAATACGCGATGTACTCTTTTTCTCTCGCAAGGTTTTGTCCTATTGGGTTTTCCTTGTAAGATTTTTAATGAGGCATCCATAATGCGTATTATTAGATATGTGTACTCTTTTTCTTTCACTAGATTTTTTTCCCACTGGGTTTTATCTAGTAAGGTTTTAACGAGGCACATAATCTATCGACATTCAAGGGGAGTGTTATAAACAATTTGTATTATAGTGAATGTAATTATGTGGAGTCCTAGTAGGATATGGTTAGGAATCGTACTTGGGGACCAAGTAAGGTTTTTCCTATAAATAAAGGGTTTTCCTTCATTGTAAAGAAGATTGATAAAAGATCTATGAATCCTGAATATACTTCAAGAAAAATAAGAAGTCTTTTCTCTTCTCCCTACTTTCTTCTTCTTCTAAATTTATATAGTTTCGTAACAAGATTAACTTTTTCAAAATTTGAATACTCCATTTATTTAATTATTCCAAATAATATGAATTTTCAAATTAAAAATCATAGATTAAATAAGTTGCATAAATTTAAAAATATTATATAGTAATTAAATTATAGTAAAACAAAAGAAATATTTTTTATTTTTTAAAAAAATATACTGAAGCAGAACACGTTAAAAAAGATGTATTGCTTTAGTGTGAATTCTCTTTTATATAATAAAAGAGGATATATATTTAAGAATAGAAAAAAATGCCTTATATATTTTATTAATTATATTTTGAAAATTTTAATTTGACTATTAGTATCTTATATAATTTACCTAACGATAAAGTCAGACAAAAATAATTAATGTTCTTAATTATATTAAAATGAAAAAGTTGAACATGTTGTAAAGAAAGCTCAGAATATAAGAAGAAAAAGACAAGAAGTATAAGATAGAGGAGATAATTTTCTTATTCAAGTATGTATTACAAAAGGTGAATGATATCTCTATTTATAGAGTTGAGATATCACCCCAAAAGCCCCCATGATAAATGTCCAATTAGTAGGTACATAGTTATCCAAATGATTCTTATCACCTTGGGAACATGTATACATGAATACAATTAAGTCTTGAGTAAATCTAAAGGACAATCCACACAATTCAATGGATTTATAACACTCCCCCTTGGATGTCCATAGATTATGTGCCTCGTTAAAACCTTACTAGGAAAAACCCAGTGGGAAAAAGCCTAGTGAAGGAAAAAGAGTACACATATCTCATAATACGCTTTGAATGTTGCCTCATTAAAAACCTTACCAGGAAAACCCAACTTGGGACAAAACCATAGTTAAGGAAAAGAGTACAACGCGTATTTCGCTCCCCCTGATGAAAACTTTACTTGATATCTCGGAGACGGCGCATTCCAATCTTGTATTTCAACTTCTCAAATGTTGATGTTGGCAATGCCTTAGTGAATAAATCAGCAAGATTATCACTTGAACGAATTTGTTGAACTTCTATCTCACCATTTTGTTGAAGATCATGCGTGAAAAAGAACTTTGGTGAGATATGCTTTGTCCGGTCTCCTTTGATGTATCCTCCTTTCAATTGAGCTATACATGCAGCATTATCTTTGTACATTGTGGTTGGTATATTCTTTTTCAAAGAAAAACCACACATTTTCTGAATATAATGGGTCATTGATCTCAACCAGACGCACTCTCGACTTGCTTCATGGATGGCTATTATTTCTGCATGATTTGAAGAAGTGGCTACCAATGTTTGCTTCATTGATCGCCAAGATATTGTCGTGTCTCCACATGTAAACAAATAGCCTGTTTGTGATCGAGCTTTATGCGGATCTGATAAATACCCTGCATCTGCGTAACCAATCAGTTCTGATTTGGATTCATTGGAATAGAATAAACCCATGTCCATGGTCCCTCGAAGATATCGAAGTATGTGTTTAACACCATTCCAATGTCTTTTTTGTTGGGGAGGAACTGAATCTTGCCAGTAGACTTACTGCAAAACAGATATCTGGTCGAGTATTGTTAGCAAGGTACATTAGTGCCCCGATCGTACTAAGATAAGGAGTTTCATCACCAAGAAGCTCTTCATCATTCTCTTAAGGTCGAAATGGATCTGTATTGATGTCAAGAGATCTTACCACCATTGGAGTACTCAATGGATGTGAGTTATCCATGTAAAAACGCTTTAGTATCTTTTCTGTGTACGTTGATTGATGAACAAGTATTCCATTTGACAAATTCTCAATCTGTAGACCAAGACAAAATTTTGTCTTGCCGAGATCTTTCATTTCAAATTCTCTTTTCAGACACTCAACAGCTTCTAAAAGCTCTTTACGAGTTCCAATGATGTTCAAATCATCAACATACACAGCTATTATTACAAATTCAGACCCCAACCGTTTAATGAAAATGCAGGGACAAATCGGGTCATTTTTGTACCCTTTCTTTAACAAATATTCACTCAAACGATTGTACCACATCCTTCTTGATTGTTTCAGTCCATACAGAGATTTCTGAAGCTTTATTGAACAAGTTTCTCTTGAATCTTTGTATGTTTCAGGCACTTTAAATGCTTCAGGAATTTTCATGAAAATGTTGTGGTCCAATGAGCCATATAGATAGGCTGTGACAACGTCCATTAGACGCATTTCAAGTTTTTCATGAACTGCCAGATTTATGAGATATCTAAAGGTGATTGCATCTACCACTGGAGAATATGTCTCCATATAATCAATGCCAGGTCTTTGAGAAAAACCTTGAGCAACGAGTCGGGCCTTATATCTCATGACTTCACCTTTCTCATTTCTTTTTCGTACAAAAACCCATTTGTACCCCACTGGCTTGATACCTTCAGGTGTTCGGATTATTGGTCCAAAAACTTCACGTTTTTCTAGTGAAGCCAATTCAACTTGAATTGCATCCTTCCATTTTGGCCAATCATTTCTCTGTCTACATTCGTGAACAGATTTTGGCTCAAAATCTTCATCTTGTTGCATTATTTCAATAGCAACATTATAGGCAAATATGTTGTCAATCACAACATTATTTCGGTTCCACAACTTTCTCGTCGAGACATAATTCATTGAAATTTCATTATTTTCAGAAGTTCGAACCTCCTCATCATCATGTGTTATGACTTGGGTCTCATCTTGAGAAATTTCTTTCAACCCATGATCATCTTGATCATTTATTCCTTTTCTCTTTCGAGGATTTTTATCCTTGGAACCAATTGGTCTACCACGCTTCAAATGTGGTCTAGACTCATTTGCCTTAACAATTTGTCCCGTCGGGATATCAACTCGAACTGGAGCATTAACAGCTGGAATATGCGATTTAGTAATCCTTGGAAGATTCGTAAATGCATCTGGTAGCTGATTTGCAATGTTCTGCAAATAAATTATTCTTTGAACTTCTTGCTCACATTGGTTTGTTCGAGGATCCAGATGAGATAGAGATGATGAATTCCAATCTATCTCTTTTCCCAATGACTTATGTTCTCCCCCTAATGTTGGGTATACTGATTCATCAAAATGACAATCAGCAAATCTTGCCTTAAATAAATCTCCAGTCATAGGCTCCAAATATTTTATGATTGAAGGAGATTCATACCCAACATATATCCCCAACCTTCTTTGCGGCCCCATCTTTGTGCGTTGTGGTGGAGCAATTGGGACATACACCGCACATCCAAAAACTCTAAGATGGGAAATGTTTGGCTCTTGACCAAAAGTCAATTGTAATGGGGAGAATTCATGATAATTGGTTGGCCTTATGCGCACAAGTGTTGCTGCATGCAAAATAGCATGCCCCCACATAGACACAGATAACTTTGTTCTCATTAGTAATGGTCTAGCTATCAATTGCAGACGTTTAATCAATGATTCTGCTAGACCGTTTTGAGTGTGAACATGCGCAACTGGATGTTCAACAGTTATACCAGTAGACATACAATAATCATTAAATGCCTGAGATGTAAACTCACCAGCATTATCTAGACGGATTGTCTTTATTGTATAGTCTGGAAATTGTGCTTTCAATCTTATTATTTGAGCCAGCAATCTCGCAAAAGCCATGTTGCGAGTTGATAATAAACACACATGTGACCATCTTGTAGAAGCATCTATCAAGACCATATAATATTTAAAGGGTCCACATGCAGGTTGAATTGGTCCACATATATCACCCTGTATACGTTCCAGAAACGCAGGGGATTCAATTCCAACCTTAACTGTTGATGGTTTAATGATCAACTTTCCTTGAGAACAAGTAGCACAAGAGAATTCCTTTGATTGAAGGATATTTGGGCTCTTTAAGGTGTGTCCATGTGAATTCTCAATGATTTTGCGCATCATATTAAATCCAGGATGGCCCAACCGGTCATGCCAAATGATAAAATCATTAAAATTAGTAAACCTTTTGTTTACTACGGCATGTGATTCAACTGTACTTATACTTGTATAGTACAACCCAGAAGAAAATGCAGGTAATTTTTCATGCACAATTTTCTTCTCAACATTAATTGTAGTAATGTAAAGGTATTCAACCTTTCCTTCATTAGCCGTCTCAACATGATAGCCATTTTGGCGAATAACTTTGAAACTTAATAAGTTTCTTTGAGACTTACTACAATATAATGCATTATCAATGCTTAATATTGTCCCTCCAGGTAGTAATAAGGTCGCTCTTCCAGAGCCCTCAATTAATTTTGTACTACCTGATATTGTGTTGACATATGCCATTTTCATAACCAAATTAGAAAAGTATTTCTTTTCTTTTAATATTGTATGCGTTGTAGCACTATCAAGAAGGCATACATCTCCATTACTCATCTTGAATCCAACTGACAACTGGGGATTTCTATTAATTTTCATTAAAATAAAATACATCAAAAGAAGGAAGAAACAAAATTAACAACGAAAATTTAAATACTTCAACATAAATAACATGATAATTAAAAATACATAAGTAAAATATTAACAGACTTCATTCCCCAGCTAAAAGATCAAAATCAGTTTCGATCTCTAAAGAAGTCATCAACTTCCATATGAGTAATGTCACCAAGGCCATCAAAAACATCATCCTTTAAAGCCAAATTTGCTTCAATATCCTTA
Organism: Solanum lycopersicum; assembly: GCF_036512215.1. Classification (NCBI taxonomy): domain Eukaryota; kingdom Viridiplantae; phylum Streptophyta; class Magnoliopsida; order Solanales; family Solanaceae; genus Solanum; species Solanum lycopersicum. Next base: position 11,227,830 of record NC_090804.1, read on the forward strand.
TCATATTTTTGAGATGTTCCCGGCTTATCATCATCTTTAAGAGTCATATGTGACTCAGCTCGAGCATTGGAAGAGGAAGCACCACTTTTATTTCCTTTCTTTTTAAAGGAATTTTGATAGAGCCTTACAAAATGTTCATGTGTGCGACATTCATTCTTCCAATGACCTTTCATGCCACAACGACGACAATTACTTTTTGAGGGGTTATTTTGAGAACTCATGTTGTTCTCCCTTTTATTATGACCACCACCTTGACGATTAGTGTATCGTCTTTTATCTTTGCCACGTCCCCGTGCATTATTATAGCCCCGATGATCATCTCTTTTTACTTCAGATTGATCACGTGCTTCCACCACATTTGCCTCCGGTAATGGAGCAGCTCCAGTGGGACGAGCTTCATGATTTTTCATTAAAAGAGCATTATGTTGCTCAGCCACCAAAAGACATGAAATTAGTTCAGAATATTTCTGAAAACCCTTTTCACGATATTGTTGCTGCAATATCACATTTGAGGCATGGAAAGTAGTAAGTGTCTTTTCCAACATGTCCTCATCTTTTATAGTCTCCCCACATAATTTTAACTGGGAGGTTATCCTGAATACAGCAGAGTTGTATTCAATTACGGTCTTAAAATCTTGAAACCGTAAATGCATCCACTCATAACGGGCTCTTGGCAACACTGTTGCCTTTAGGTGGTCATATCTCCCCTTTAAGTCAGTCCACAATTCAAGTGGATCTTTCACCGTCAGATATTCAATCTTCAGGCCCTCATCAAGATGATGACGAAGGAAAATCATAGCTTTCGCCTTATCTTGACTCGATGCTTCATTTCCCTGAGTAATAGTGGCATCAAGACCTTTAGCAGCCAAGTGAATCTCAGCATCGAGTACCCATGAAAGATAATTCTTTCCAGAAATATCTAATGCCACAAACTCAAGTTTGGATAAATTCGACATAATGAAATTATGAGAGAATATGTGAATCAAATAAAAATATTTATATAATACCTTTGCAAGTAGCAACTTCGTGCTGATAACGTGTTGTAAAGAAAGCTCAGAATATAAGAAGAAAAAGACAAGAAGTATAAGATAGAGGAGATAATTTTCTTATTCAAGTATGTATTACAAAAGGTGAATGATATCTCTATTTATAGAGTTGAGATATCACCCCAAAAGCCCCCATGATAAATGTCCAATTAGTAGGTACATAGTTATCCAAATGATTCTTATCACCTTGGGAACATGTATACATGAATACAATTAAGTCTTGAGTAAATCTAAAGGACAATCCACACAATTCAATGGATTTATAACAGAACAGAGATACTACTTTTTAAAGAAATTATTTTTGCAAAAAAAAAGTTAGTTAACACTTAAAATTTTACCAATATCACGTGAATTTGAATAAATAAAATAACGTATATTATTAAAAATTACGTAAAAAATATTAAAAATATTTTTAAACCATATAAAAAATTTAATAGACTCTCTAATTTCCTATATATCATGTTATATTTGAATAGAATAAGTAACATCGATTTTTAAAAATAAAAATTACACCCAAAGTAGAGTTCCAAATAAATTAATAATTAAAAATATTTGTGATTATTCATGTGAATTGAAATAAAAATAACATATATTATTTAATATAAAAAATAGTAAATCACAGATAAATTAATAATATTAATTATTTCTTTTTTAAAAAAATTCAAAAAACTAATTAATTCTTTAAAATTTATTGAGAAAAAAAATAAATGTGTTGGACACATGCTAGCACAAGCTTATGTTTTCTAGTTTTCCTTAAATATGCTATAATGAAAAAAAATGTTTATCATTTATAACAATAACATTTTTTTCATTTAATTACTTTTAATTCATTCATAATACAAGTTTAATATATATTACAAAGAACAATTTATTATTCACATGTAATACAAGTTTTAATGATGGATAATGAATTTACCATGTATTCTAATACACTTATAATACAATGTGACAATTTTTTACCAAACAAACATAAGATATTTCAAAAACAATTATAATTCAAATATATTGCATACATAATTCACTTTTAATATATATTATAGATTTATCACAATATTATTATAAATGATAATAAACAGAAAAATATAGCTAAAATTAATAATTATTTTTAAAAATATATTAGTTCATGTAATTTTTCCTTTTTTTTAAGGGAAAATTGTATATAATAGCAAACTAATAACTTAAAATAAATGGAATAGCTAGGGTTTGATTTAATTGTGTTCCATAGCAAACGTTGGCTAAAATTTGGCAGCGTCTCTCTCCCAGAAATCTCGCTCGCCACTCTCCATTCTCGCTCGCCTCTCTCGCTTTATACACAGAAGTGTATAATTCTGTTTCTGTTTTGTATAAAGCGAGAGAAAATTGTATTTATACATGCAAAAATATATATCTTCGTGTTATACACTTAGCACAATTCACAAACATTTTACTTCAAATATTGCAGAGAAAAAGGTCAACGAATTATACAATTGCAGTGAAATACAATTTTCTCTGGCTTTATACAACAGCAGTGTATATATTGTGTTTCTGTTTTTGTATAAAGCGAGAGAAAAACATATATCTTCTTTCTATACACTTAATATTGCAGCGAAATAGATAGTGAATTATACAATTGCAGTGAAATAGGATAGCGAATTATACAATTGCAGCGAAATATGCCAGCGAATTATACACTTGTATATGTATAGCGAATTATACAGTTTTTATGTTTGCTATGGAGCGCAATTATGCAAAGTTTGCTATAGCATACAAATATGAATTTTTTGTTTGCTATATGTGAAAGTTGCCCTAACTTTCACATATAGCAAACAAAAAATTCATATTTGTACGCTATAGTAAACTTTGCATAATTGCGCTCCATAGCAAACATAAAAACTGTATAATTCGCTATATATATACAAGTGTATAATTCGCTGGCATATTTCGCTGCAATTGTATAATGCACAACTGTATAATTCACTGCCTATTTCGCTGCAATATTAAGTGTATAGCAAGAAGATATATGTTTTTCTCTCGCTTTACACAAAAACAGAAACACAATATAAAGCTAGAGAAAATTGTATTTCACTGCAATTGTATAATTCCATTATTACGTGATTTAATGAAAAAAATCATATTTGTATGTTATAGCAAAGTTTGCATAATTGCACTCCATAGCAAACATATAAATGTATAATTTGCTATACATATACAATTAAAGCGAATTGTATAAAATGAAGTGTATAAAACGAGAAATAGAAAGAGACTTGGGCAGAGAATTGTATAAAACAAAGTGTATAAGATGAATTGTATGTGTAATTATAAGTGTATATAACGATTATATGCAATTTGAATTTGTATAAAATGAGGAAGAGAGAGACAAAAGAGATTTGGGCAAAAAATATACAATTGAATCTAATTGTATAAAACGAAAAAGAGAGAAACTATATACAATTTAAATTTGTATAAAACAAGAAAGAGAGAAAGACAAAAGCTAACAAAAAATATATGTATTTATACAATTTCCTTTCGCTTTATACAAACACAAACACATTTTATACATTTGTATTTGTATAAGATATATAATTATTTAAAAAAAATCGAATTTGGAGAAAGATTTTAGGAAAAATTGAAAGAAATTGGAAGAGTAAAAATAGCTAACAAATTTGTATTGAGATAGAGGGTGGGCCACAACCAATTAAAAATAATTGATTTGGGAAGAAATTTTAGGGATAGCTAAAGAAAATGGGAGAGAAAAGATAGGGAATGAATTTGAATAAAAATAAATCTTCTGCTTGATGACTGGGTCCGAACCAAATGGCAAAGTTTGTGCAAATTTGCTACGGAGTACAAATGTTTCAAACAGTAGCTATAGGATTTATTTAATTTAAATGTTTGCTATTACGTACAATTTTCCCTTTTTTTAATCGATAAGTGGGAGTATTTCACTCGTTTTATTGGGTTTCATCGATGGGCTTGAAGAGATAACTAAGTGGGCATAGATAGGCCCATCCCATCGCATCGGCTTGACTTCCTTGACTCATTTTACTTATTTAATTCTTACCACAAAACCACCTCTCCTCTCTTGCTCCGCCGTTTCTCCGACAAAATTTTGTAGCTCCGGCAGAAGAGCAAAGCGATTTATCGCCGTCTTTCCTCTCTTTTCGCTACCTCTAATTTGCAGCTGCTATGTCTCAGGTATTGATTTTTCTCATCTTTCAATAATCTTACCTTTCTTATTTTATAATTGATTTGATGAAATTTCAATTTTTTCTGTAAAATTCTCTGTTTCGCGGCGTAGGATCTCTGTCTCTGTGCCTGTCTATTAGATTCCAAATGGTTTTCCTAGATTGTCGGCAACTTTTGCTTCTATTATTGGGTCGATGTATAGGAGCTAGGGTTTTACTTTCTTTTTTTTTGGCGTTTGGGTCTGTATTATCTCAATTTTGTTTGTTGTATGAGTTGTACCCTTATTCTATCTACCTAGAGGTTTTTAACTAATTAAGCTTTTGTATTTTCTACTTGTGATTGGCTTATTTACTAGTGTTGGAATGGAATGTGCTTGAATAGAGTGATGGGATTTAGAGGATTGATTCGTATAGGAGACCCCCCCCCCCCCCCCCCCCCCGGATTAGTTTGAATATATGAGTAGTTTAGTCATTGACTTATAATAGGCTTTAAGGCGCGTATTGATATGCTGTTTGAATGTTTTCAGGTTGATAACAGAAATTCTTCTGCTGCCAAACGTGCCCGAACTGATGGTATGTATGCTGGTTCCTGAAGAGGAGGGAACAATATGGGATCTTTAATATTCTTATAGTCTGTACTTCTTTGTTGCATTCTGTTTTTTTCTGTTTTATATACTCAATGGAGAGGGTCCCTGGGTTTTTCTTCTTATCTGTTAAACAGCTTCTAATTTGTTGACATTGTAGGTGGCCGTAGGGAAGATGACTGGACTTGCCCTAGCTGTGGGAATGTCAACTTCTCCTTCAGAACTACGTGCAATATGCGCAACTGTACTCAGTCCAGGCCTGCAGATCACAACTCAGTAAGATATCAACTACTTTCTTAATTTAGTTTGATGTGTATACTGTTACATTTTGTTAGTAACTTGTGCTGTTTGTTTCTGTAATTTAGCCTCCACCCATGTAGTAAATTGTTGTGCAAAGCTTGTTTGTGTATGTACAGACATCAGTTATCTGATTTCTTTTGAAAGATGGTTTTATATTTATAGCATTGTGGAATTTAGGACAGGGTTTGGCAGTGCCCATAATAGTATTATGAAGTTTGTGCCTCTCCTTATGCTTTCAGTACTGTGCTCAAGACGTTGGATTTATTGAATTTGATTTTTCTCTTGCTAATGAAAGATGAAAATCCTTTTTTTTTAACTAGTATCAAGAAACAACGTCAGAAATGAGTGAAATTCACTGTAGGCTTGGTTTAAAAGGATTGTTACTTCTCCAAAGAGTTGGGCTGGGCAGGCTCAGTTAAAAGTCATATTTCCCAGTCCAAGTTATCATGGGCCCAACTTTTGCTTGAACCGTTCCAACCCTCACATTTGACACCTGCCCTCAGCAAGATGAAAATCCTTTTTTCTAACAAGTATCAAGAGAAAACGCCAGAAATGAGTGAAATTCACTGTAGGCTTGGTTTAAAAGGATTGTTACTTCTCCAAAGAGTTGGGCTGGGCAGGCTCAGTTAAAAGTCATATTTCCCAGTCCAAGTTATCATGGGCCCAACTTTTGCTTGAACTGTTCCAACCCTCACATTTGACACCTACCCTCAGCAAGATGAAAATCCTTTTTTCTAACAAGTATCAAGAAAAAACGTCAGAAATGAGTGAAATTCACTGTAGGCTTGGTTTAAAAGGATTGTTACTTTCTCCAAAGAGTTGGGCTGGGCAGGCTCAGTTAAAAGTCATATTTCCCAGCCCAAGTTATCATGGGCCCAACTTTTGCTTGAACCGTTCCAACCCTCACATTTGACACCTACCTCTTAGTATAAATATTAGCTTATAAGAATCATGCTAGAATTGCTATGTGATTGAACAGGTGAAACTATTGTTGTTACTTTCTTCAGTTGTTGACATTAACTAGAGGTGTTTCAACTTTAATTATGCATGCAGTTACGGTCTTACGGAGTGCTGGAGTATAATTTTAAGATGTATCTTGGGTTATCCTGGAATAGTTTTATTGTGGATGCATAGAATATGATGTAATGAATAAAAGTGGTGTCGAGGATGGAGATATAATTTGAAATTTTACATGACCACACAATCATAATATCTAAGAGGATATATTCCTCAACTCATGTTGACCGAACATATTTATATGGTGTTTGTGTCCTTAAATCTTAATTAGGTGAAATATTCCTCTAGTATGATCTCGTTGACAGTTTAACTTTCTAGTCTGACTGTATCATGTGTGCTCATTGCCCATCAATTGTCTTGAAATTATAGTGCTACGAGATTTTGACAAATCTGCAAATCTTCTATCCTTTTACTGGTATTCCGTAGCCTTGATTTAGTTTCTCTTGCTAATAGCGCTCTGCTTTTGTAGAAATCTGCAGTTAGGCCCATGCATGCTCCACAGAGCTATTCACCCTCAGCTGCATATGTTGGGTCTGGTGCTCCCTCTTCAATGTATATGGGTGTAGCACCATATGGTGGTTCTTTGTTCAATGGACCATCCATGCCAGCCTATGACGTTCCCTTTGCTGGAGGTTCTGCTTATCATTACAATTTTGGGAGCCGCCTTTCTGGGGGGAGCCCGTACCGCCCGGTACATCTCTCCGCTCCACCTCCTTACACTGGTGGGATGGGAAATGGTATGTATTCTTAATCTCAACCAATTTTAAGTTTTAAAAAAATGAAGAATGCTGCTTGCATGTTTATATTTTGGTAATGTAGTGCAGTTTCCAGGTCATTAACATATTGCATAATATAGTGTTCATTTTGTCCATTCCTATTTTGTGTTAATGTCATCCATCCAAACAGCAGTATTCAGTCAAATATAGTTTCAGTTGTTCCATAATGATGTTGTGACTGTACCTTTCTGGCTTACAGGTGGGATGTATGGTGTGCCACCACTAATGGACCGATATGGTGTAGCATTGCCAATGGCCCCTGCTGCCATGGTAGGGTTAAGTTTCAGCTTTTCCTTGGACATAATTGTCTTGTTTTAGTATACTAGACAGTCGGCATTAAGTTTTAGTTTTTTACATTTTAACTGGCTACTTTGTGTTTCTTTAAACACCACCTAAAATTTCTCCCTTCCCCATCATCTTTGACTCAATAGACTCATTTTTTAAATCTCTCTCAATAAAGATAGATGTGATCACCCTTGCAGACATGCTTATCACACTATGCATAATGGTTTTCTGCTCAGTCACGAAGTACTTGGGTAATTTTAATTCTTATTGCAGGCACCGAGGCCAGGATTTTATCCTGATGATAATTCTCAAAAGAAAGGTGAGAGTTCTGCAGTATATATATATATATTCTATTTGTGTATTCTGAATTAATTTCATGGCATCTGTACTTATTACCTTCTTTTCTATAAATTTCCCAGATGGAACACGTGATAATGACTGGACATGTCCCAAGTGTGGCAATGTCAACTTTTCGTTTAGAACAGTTTGTAACATGAGGAAGTGCAACACTCCAAAGCCTGGTTCTCAGGTTTGACTTGCTGACACGTCCCCCAGGATTTACACTTAATAATAATAGATGATTTGTTTCCTTTCTAATATCCAGCACCAACTTTCTAACTATTTTGAATGAAGCTCAGTTTATCTTGGATTTAAAATGTTGGGAGTGTCTCATTTTTTTAAAAAAGATTTGCTATTAAGAGTCTCTGTATGTGCTAAGTTTACATTAGATTTGATTTTGAAATTCAAGTTGGCCTCTTCATTGTCTTCCTGCTTTTTAAAAATCTCGAAGTTATTTTGAAACTACATTCTGATTTCTTGATGTATTTGTATTTAAGCAGGTTCCCAAACCGGTGAAGAACACTAGTAAGTTTTCAGTCTCTAGCATGCTGCTGCCTTTTACTAATTATCATTAACATTCTAACAACTTCCTTTTATCAGAACCAGATACGCCAGATGGAAGCTGGAAATGTGAGAAGTGCAACAACATAAACTATCCTTTTCGGACCAAGTGTAACAGACAGAATTGTGGTGCGGAGAAACCATCTGAAGCCAAGAAGTCTCCTTCACAATCAGCTGATGAGAATGATCAGGTCTGTTGTGTGACAAGTTTGATTTGTATGATGATTTGGTGCGTAAAGTTGTCAATAGCTTGCGAGTCATCTATGTATTTATCGCACAGTTCATGCATAAGAAACTTTCTTAGTATGAAATTCTGTGTTGGAATTATACCTTCTAGCACCCAAAGGGTACTATCTTGTCTAGTTTTCTCTCTTTTTTCCTGTTTGGGTATTTTATATGTTACTTGTTCTTCTTGTTTACTTTATCCTTTTGTCTTTGTGATTGTTTGCATCCATTTTATCCGGCATCTATTAATTCAAAGTTGTCTACTGTTCCAGTGAGTACTAGGGCTTGTTTAAGGGTTGAGAAGGTCCAGAGTTGTCGTCCAGCATTGCTCAGTGTGGGTGTCTGAAAGTCAGTCATGTCATCTTCCTGTTGCAGCGGTTGTCAAGTTACTGTGCCTTCTTAATGTGGTGTCAAAGTTGTACTTAAACTGAAATTGGTATTTTCTGGTCCTTGTGGATACTTGTCGAGTTACATCAGGTGTCTACCAGCTCATTCTGGCTAGATGCTATTGAGGTTGATTTGGTTACAATATTCAATAGGATTTCTTCTGGTTTTTTTGCTTGCATGAAATGTTAGACGGGTTGTTGGTATCCATTGGTGTTGGGTGGTAATATAAAAAAGCCTAATGCAGCCTGTTTATCCTGGTCTGTTATCTTTGTTTCAAATGTATTCAGTATGTGTCTTGACTGTCAAAGTAACATGTCTGGGTTGTACCACATCAAGTTCCATGGTGAAGGATCTTTTGGTTCTCTCCCAAAACAGTATGAGGCAGAGATTTGTTGGATTAGGAGTTGCTGCAGGTAAGTTTAATATGAGCAGTCTTATTGCTCATGAGCGCCTAATGTAGCTTGTCACATCACATTGATGTACTGTTTAAGAATTTAAAAGATCCTAGGTTATGGTTTCACATAGGGGTGAAATTATAAGCGAGTGCGGGTTGTTCTGAGGTACATATTCGTGAGAGGGTCATCCCTATCGTATAGATTTTATAATCCCAGCACAACAAATAAATTATAAAAGAAGAAATAAAATGATTTATTTTGAGTTGAGTGGGGTAGAGTCATGGTCAACTGTTTATTCTAGATATATCAACTCATTTTGATCAAACAATAGGATTTGGGCACTCAAATGCACCTATATTATGCTCCCTTTAATCATGCGTCGCTATTAGAAGTGCTTGTTAAATTAGCTTATCGTAACTGTATTATGAAAATTTTGTTTCCAACTCAAGTTATGAGTTTCAACCAACTTTTTTGAAGTCGTTTTATTCCTTCCTGCTTGAAGGGATGCGACAGATTCATCACCATGGTTGGTTTGTTTAGACCGTCAGTTGAGTGGCATAACTTTTTCTTCTCCCTTTTATGCGTTGCTTTTTTTTTTTTATAAAAAAAATGGCAATCGGTTTACAGGATTTTATTCATTCATATTTGTGTCATATCTATGGGGAGCCATTTTTATTTTCTTCATTCTAATGGTTTAACACATCTATGACCAATTTATTGGTAATTGTCCTTCCCCTATTTGAAACATTTCTTTTGTGGGGTCTTTTGAATAAAAGAAGGGCATCAGTACATGATAAAACAAAAGCAAAGCTCAAGGGTGACACATATTCTATATTTGATGATTGAGATTCAAATTAATTAAAATAAAATCTTAATCAAGACTAGAATGATTAATTATTTTCTTATATTTTACGATCGCACAATCTTAGATCAACTATATTTTAGATCTAGAATATAGCTTTCTTAATTATGTAAACACACTTCTCAATATCTATATCTTGTACCAGATATGCTCACATTTACAGTTCGACAAAAAATATTAAATATTGAAAATCACATTAACAAATTGAAATTGAAATATTTGGTAACTTGGTATTCGGTAGCAGGGTATTTAGTAAAATTTTAAAATTATGGTATTCGGGTTTGGATTTGGTATGAGATCTTAGTACCCGTTTGGTATTTGATATTTCCACAATATTAAATTATTTATTACTTAATGTAGATCATGTATCCCACTCATTAGTGTAAGTTTAAAGAAGAAAAAGAATAAACATTAACTATTCAAATACATGTCTATGGTTTGATCAATCTAATTTTCTTGATCTTTTATTTCTGACTCCACATGAAAAATAAAATAAAAATAGAAATGATTGAACAAATAGTATTAGCTTGTAATATAGTCAGCTATATAATACGGAGTCATATCAAATTGAAATTTAATTTACTTATTTCAAATTCTGATATTTGATATCTACTTTTAATTATTAATTATCAAATTTTAAAATTTGGAATTTGATAATCCCAAACCAAATACCGACATCTCTACTCGCATTCATTCAAAGATGGAAATATTACAAGCGATCATACTACAAATTAAGGAAAGTAATACAATATTATCTGCTAAATAAAACTCAAAAGTATCAAATCTTAATATGTACCTGTTTTTAGTTTTAGAAGCTAAATTTAAGCAATCAACCTAAAACTTTCTGTTAGTCCCAAGATCTATCTTTTGCCTTACATAAGTTGTGGTTCTCTAGATTACTCGATTGGGGAAAATAATTTTTTTAACCTATATCAAGAAAAAAAAAAGTAAAAAGGATTCTTTGTGTACGACTAAAATTTACTCAAGGCAAAAAAGTTTTTTTTTTAAAAAAACATAAACAAAAACAGATCTACAATTATGAAATTGTAACTAACTTCTGAAAGCAAATATATAAAAACAATCAATTATTTAAATCATACTTGCGTTTTCTTTTAATTAATTAGTTATCGATTATGACAATGTGCGCAAAATTTAGAAAGAATGAAGAGGAGAAATAAAATGACGTAAAACATAAGTTTATATAGTCACACATGTGGACTAATAATGTAAACAGAAACTAATGTTAAAATAATAAGTCAAACATTTGATTTTTTAAAAAAAGGATAAACTGTGCAGTTATATTCCAAGTTGCAGAATCAAGAAATTACAATTCTTGGGAATTCATGTCTCACTGCTTAAATAAAGCAAACAAAAATTTAGTGCATAATTCATAATATTAGACTTTCATAATAGTTTAAAAGCCCGACCTATATTATATATAATATATACCAGAACTAATTTGCTTCAAGATCATCATCATACTAACAGACCTGCTTCATCTCGCCAAGTCCTGAAAATACACAAAAGTCATCAGTTGTTGGCTTCAGTTCAATGCATTGAGATAAAAGTCCGTGTCGAAAGGAGCTTTGAACACTCCCATTTCCTGAAAGCTACCACCACTGTTACTATTTGCAGCAGCCAATGTATGGTAACGAGGATCGGATGAATGTTGTCCAGCCTGCCAGTATTGACTGGACATATGCGGTGGAATTGCCTGCATCATCTGCTCGGGCATGCTGGTCTGATTTGCATGGTTGAGTGAAACACTCTCAGGCTCGGATGAACCCCACGAATTAGTTGACAGAAGAGAGAGAGCACGAGGAAATTCCGGTCCTGTAACCATATTGAACATGGATTCCTTGGCACCTGATAGAGAAAAGAAAAACTAACGTACTTTCACAAAACTTTAAGATGTAATTCTACTATCTTGCACTTCCAATCCATACTTCTCCAAAACTTTTCAGTATTCTACAATTCTTTGTAGTGAACATATTAAAGAGCAACTTCCCAAAATTCTAGAGGACACATATAGCATTTTCAACTTTTCAATTCTACTGATACTACTATCAGTTATATATCGGATATGATACTTTTTGTATCTTCCATATCTAACGAAGTATTTCAATTTAGGTATGGGCTGTATGTGGTCAGCTTAGTCTTTCAATTTATTCAATTATGAAACAAGAAGAGAAACTAAGCTATAATATCCAACCCCCCAATGCATAGTTAGTATAGCAAGTCTAGTTCTGCTTCAACCACTTTGAAGTCTCATTTGATAGCACACTTGCAAAATTTCATAATCGACTCCTGGATGAAAACGCCTTTAAAGTCTAAGTCACAAGTACAGAACATCTAACATCAAGCAAAATAAAGGTCTCCTAGATGTAAAAGTGGAGTTTTCAACCAAAATTCTTGCTAGCATCTTCATCACACACGGGCCAGATGCAGAAAAGGCAAAAGTAGACTATGGCACGTTTATTGTTGGGTTATAGATAAGATTGTACTCTGTAGTTCATAATGCAAATACAACGCAGCTATTGTTAACTACGAATTAGCCTTGTCAAAAGAAAAGGATGAGTACTAATTAGGAGGAAGATATACTTTGATAAGAACTGCTGCATTTGGGGGTCTGTATCTACTGATTAATCCAGTAAGCAACTAAATTGATATAACTGCTTTTAAGAGAGAAACAGATAGAGGCAGGCAACAGTAGAGATCTTCTTTGCACAGACACAGAAAATCAAAAAATTGCAATAAACAACAGCTTTGCATTCACAAAAGAGTGAAACAAACCTCGATTAAAAACCTCGGCTGTGGTGCCCTTGGAGGGCAAGAGCAAGCTAGATGCGTTACTGTGTGCACCCACAGCCCGTGAAAACTGGTTCCTCTCCAGTAATGACTTCCCATTTGTGCTGCCAGTTCTTTCAGGCTTTGGAGTAAACTCTCTTGTTATACTGAACTTAGAGTCTTGAGTGCTCTCCCAGGTAGCGTTTGCAGCAGCTCTGGAGTGAATGAGTTGTGCTTCGTTGAGCACAAGATTCATAGGTTGCCTGCTATCTGTAACACAAACCACATAAGATGATACTTAGTAAATTCACACCGACGCCTTTATGGATAAGCAGATGGTCCAACAAAAAATCCACTTCCTAGAAAACAATTTGCTCAATCACAACTAATTCTTATCAACTTTATGTACACGTTATTGTTTTAGATAATAGTGATGTTGCATCTTAAATGTATATGGATTATTAAAATTAATGCCAGTACACAACTGGCGTACACCAGCAAAGAAACATTAGGAATATATATTTGTCAATTAGTCAGACAATATGTTAACTTATTCTGAAATCTCAATAACTATTACTGAAGCATGTCATTTGAGCACTCAAAGCCACATTGCAAAAGGGGGAAGGACAATTCCCAATAAAGACAACATACCATAAAACAACGACGAAAGCCTCGCTGAATTGAACTGGATAGTTTCCTGGTGAGGTTTGCGGCGCCGTGCATTGTGATCAGAGAGCCTCCTACGACAGCTTCGCTTCTTGTCATCAAATTCAGACACGCTATGGAACCTGAAATCAAAGATTACAAATAGAAAGAATGAGAGATGAACTAGTCTACGTATTAGAAGTTATTGCTAAAGGGATAGATGGTGCATTCTAAGGACATCAAAGATCTAATATAAAGAAACCTTAGATTCATTTAACACTTACCTGCTACACTGTTGACAAAAGCGGCGTGCTACACCTGCTACAATAACCTTTGGGCTTTTGGAATGACTGTCACAAACTCTATGCTTACGATAATATTCTTTAGCTGAAGAAAGATCAAGGTTGCAACCTTCAACCTGACAGTGAGGAATTGGTGCATTCTGAGTAGATGATTTTGCTTTCTTTGTTGCAGCAGCAGATGATGTGGGGTTCGGGGGGAAGGATGAAACCTTAGCACTGCTTCCACCACCAAAGGTTTCACATGTCCGCTTACCAATTTTTAGACCTATCACTGGTTCAACAGAGCCTACTGAAGCCTCCATGGGTGGTGAATTTCTAGAGACCTCGGCTTTGGAGGATTCCAATTTCTTACTAGGATCCTCAGGAGAGGCATTAAATGTCTCAAAAGCAAAGTTGGATACTTTAAAGCCATCCTTTGGTGAAGAGTCAGTAGAAGCTGATATTGAGCTTTTGATGGAAGAACCACACTTCAGATCAGAACCATAGCCACCCGTGCCACTACCACCACTTGACAAATTAAAAGATCCCCCATCAAGTTCTCCCTCTTCTTCAACTCCCCAATCTGTTAATTGTAGTTCTTTTGGACTTTCAGAGGCCTTTGAACCAAACATTACCAGATTTCCCCAGTCCCACTTCACATTCCACTCCATCTTGGGAAAGAAACTACGAGATGGCTTTACCAAATTCCCAGACTCATGGAATGCAAAAGAGTAATTAAGACTTGAATCTGCAAAATATTTACACACAAAGTTAAACTGATAGTTTAACAAGTACGTAATTTCACAAAAGGCAAAGCAAGCATTTTGTCGGACAACAGGGAAGCAAGAAGAGAAATGCAAGTAGACAAATTCAGGACAAGAAGAAAAGAAAAGGAGACCTTCCCATCAATTATGTAGATTCACAAATTTGCTGTTCTACCTCTACTGTAGCTCACTAATTCTCTTTCTCACTAGCAGGATCTTTGTATCTTTCCTAATCCAACTTCTTTTCCACTACTACTTGAACAGCTCAAAGCAAAATGAACTAAATTATGACAAAAGTACTGTCCCTCAGATCACCAGTCAAACATCCAAGCCCCATAACATATACTACTTGAATTCTTGAAATCAAGAGAGATTCACCATGATACACACAATTAATAGTATGTCTGAAACTATTCCTCTGCTAGTTCCCACTCATAATCTAACAAACAGCAGCTTATTTTTTTAAAAAGAGAGAAATGAAAAGAAACAAAAAGGGTATAGTAATTACTGCGTCTCGTACTCTAAAGCAACTCACACACAAACTACCGACTACTAGATGAACTTCAATTATTTCAAGACAAGGTAGAAAATGAGATTCACCTCTTTGACAGAGCTGTATGATTCCAGTAACTAGTACGAAGCTGATTAAGACTATAAGGAGACAAGGATAACTATTCAAATACAGAAACAGAGCTCAATCCCTTCCAGTCCAAGACAACAAATGTTTCTCCCATCTGTTAACTCCACAACATCATTTTCAGCTACTTGTTTCATCACCTAATCAATGAAACCAAATAAATAACCAAACATTAAATGGTTCATTAACCCCACAAATGGCACAAACAAATGCTTGCTGACGACTCAGCCTAATAAATATGCAAGTTTAATTATTCTGTTTTCTTTGATTGTGACAGATTTACTGACACCCTTTTTACAGATATGAAACACTCCAAAATTTGTATGTTTTTTTATCTCTTCATCTAATATATCTATGATTGAAAAGAAGATTAAAAAAAAACACATTTTTTTCTTAAGAGTAGAGAG
This sequence comes from Solanum lycopersicum, assembly GCF_036512215.1. Classification (NCBI taxonomy): domain Eukaryota; kingdom Viridiplantae; phylum Streptophyta; class Magnoliopsida; order Solanales; family Solanaceae; genus Solanum; species Solanum lycopersicum. Next base: position 11,243,292 of record NC_090804.1, read on the forward strand.
ATGGGTAGTTGGTACTTGTTTGGAAAGTTATGGTCCCCCGTCTTAGGGTTTCATTGGAATCCACACCAAAAGAAGAAGACAGACTTTTCCATCCTTGAACTTACGGATGAATTCTTTTCCAAGAAAAATGCTAGTAAACCTCATCGTTTAGGAAGTCAGCATCGTAAATGCTGCAAACTTTACCTCCAATCTCTTTAAGAAAAACTAACATCAACCGAAGCTACAAACGAATTGGGTCAATTTTGCTTCTCTCACATCAGTTTAATTCCAAACCCAGAAAATAAAGAAAGTAAAAGGGTCTCTGAAACCCATAAAGATTTTCCATATTATGCAAGTTATCAGCAAATAACAATATATTCCCTTAATCTGTTTCACCAAAAAAGGATAAAAATTACAGAAATAAATAAAGTAAGCTAAGCAGGTAACACAAACCAAGAAAAGAAAAAGGTGTCCGAATATGGAAGATTTGAGCTAACAAGAACCCATTCCCTCAAGTCTTTAACTCCAAAAGTGCAAAAAAAAAAAAAAAAAGACACTTGTTGTAAAAATAATTATACTTAATTCTAAATCAAGAAATCCCCATACCATTAATCAATTTCTCCAAGAATCGATAAGAAGAAGCAAAACTCAGATTGAGAGAACAACAGGTTGTTAAAGAAAAATGATTAACTTGGTAAATAAGATATAGAATAGAAGAAAAATCTCACCAATTTTTGTTTGAGAAGAGCAAGTTTTTGTGAGTTATAACTTTACCAAATGAAGAAAAAGAAGAAAGAAAGAAATAGGGGATACAGTAGAGGAAGAGTGGTGACTGGTGAGTGACTCTGTCAGTGAGAGAACGACAGTGTGTGAGCTGGTGCGAACGGACAGATTTTATAATATGTGTGCTATTACATGGTAAGCCTCATTTTTAGCACTCTCTTTTTTTGCACTGTTGATATAAAGCAGAAAATACAACGAGATCATTGTTTCTGTAGGTGCCAAGTGTTTACCTATTTAGTGACAGCTTTTATTTTTTTACTGTTGCATAGAGGGTTTATTTTTGGCTCCTTTCTCTTGGCACTTCCTTTTCTTCCCCTACCCACTAATCACTATCCCCCCACCCCCTTTTTTTGTTTTTTAATGGAATACTTTTCTTCATCTTCCGTGAGATAGATTTAGGTTTGTGTTAGATGTGGTGGATATAAATATCTAAAAATTGGATTAATCTAGTTTTTTAGTATTTTGGTTGGATTTTTTTTAGAATATTGATTATTCGGTTTGATATTTGGTGTAAGGGTCATATTTTGTGGTGTATTGAAGAACAAAAGTTTTAATAAATAAATTTAAAATAGTATTTTTATTTTTAAGTTATATTAGTTATACGTTTTGAGTTTTAACCAATCAATTTTACTATGCAAACTTTAGCCCTAATTTTTAATTAATTATTTTTTTTAAAAGGCAAAAATGATTATTACTCCGAAATTTGAAGTTTTTTTTTATGTTGTGTATATTTAAACTTCAACTTGTTTTAAATATTCATGAACTTGTTTATTCGTTAATTGAGTAAATCTGTATTCTCTATCTCCGTCAACCGTGTTTACACACGCATAACATGTTGAAAAAATAGCTGATGTGGATGTCTGGATGGATAAATAGATAACTATTAGGAAATATTCTCAATAAGTCGAGGGAGTGTAAAACTTCATTAATCTTCTCACATCATCTCTCTAAGAAGTGCAATCCACGCAGTAAATGACATATTTTAAACCTTTTGGCTCACTAAGAAGTGTAATCGATAAAGATATTTCGTAAAACTCTTGCTCGATCTGGTTAGTTGCAGTTCTTAGACGCGAATTGTCCGATTTCGTGAAGCTTTTGGTCGATTTTCTTTTGATCTTGTCTGAAATTCTTACCAAGTGATAATCACTCTTATAATGTGTTATTGTTTGTTTTCTTTATTTTTCTTTATTTATATTTTGTCGTATTTTCCGTTTAGATTTCGCCATATTTTTCTACTAAGATTCTCCATAGTTACCTATTGAGCTTCCGATCAGTAATATGATAGTTTTCAACTAGAAATTTTACTTATTGAATTATTGTGAACTTGTTCAACTTATGCATGAGTATTAGGGTTTCTGATAATTAGTTCACAATATTGGGGTGTTTTTATTTTAATTAAAATCAAAATTATAGGGTTTTGATTCTAATATTCTATTATGATATTATTAAGCGTTGGACTTTTTGGTAAATTCCTTATGTATATTTATATGCTTGTGAGTAAAGTCAATATTTAATGGTTTTTTAGGGTTCTAAATTCATCAATTCTACTTGGGTATTATTAAATATTAGAATTTTATATTTCTTGTATAAAGTTATGTTTATGAGGAGAAAATGGTCAAATGACCCCTCAACCTATCAGTTAATTCTCAACACACCTAAACTTTACGGAGTTTCTATTACCTCATGAACTTTTTGTTTTCGATATTTTATAACCCTTAAACGCTTATCTTTTTGTCATACCTAGATATACATTTATGTTTGTATACACGCGCTGGGTGGGCCTACTTTATTTAATTTTATTTTTCTATTTATTACAGTAGACCCCACTTCTTTTAACTTATTTTTGTAATTAGGTTAATATTCTCAATTCCAAACATAACCAACAATATGTATACTCTTCAATTGAATATCAACATTTCTTCTTCTTCTTCTTTTACATTGTTCTTAGCAAGTAATGCAAGTCATATTGATCCAAGAATTGATCTTTTCAAGACTACTTGTTTTGCCACCCTGATAATTTTAACAATGTTATGTATCATGTGATGTAATTTTTTAAAAATAAATAAAATCAATCTTTTGAATGAAAACTTAAAGCTTGAAAATAAATGTTTTCTAAATCTTGAAGGTAAGCTCAGTTATAATGGTGAAGGAGAAAAATGTTCCATGATTCTCCTTGCTGGAGGAAGGTGAAAAGAATGTGTGTACATACATTGTTGTTCTATATTTATAAATTGAAGAGGAAAATAACTTATTTTGAACAATGACATGGGAAGAAATTTCAAGCTCCATAGCAAGATCTAGTTGACCTTGCAATTTTATATTTATGAGTTAAGAAAATAAATTTGAACCTCGAATCTAATAGTTGAAAAAAATTAGAGAACATAAGAAGTCCTAAAGGTTCAAATTTGAAATGGAAGTTATCATTTAAGCTTTGAAATGAAAGATAATTATTCCCAAGCTTCAAGCTTTAAAATGGACACAAGAAAGGAAGCAGATGGAAGATTTATGGGAGAAAAAAGATTTAGAAATGCAACTTGTAATTGGAAGCCTTATTGGAAGATTTAATATGCTTGATTGTTATTGTGGTTATAGGTTGACACTATGCCTACTAAGTACCTCAATTTAAAGATTCAATTGGGGGGTATCTTGGTGAATGAGATACGTCCAATATATGTTAGGGTAGGTTGAATATGTGTTAATGTGGATGAAGATCATTTGTCAATTTCTAAACTTGCATATTATGGTAAATCTTTTAGTATTAGTAAGTTAAGAAAAACTTGTGCAGTTTCATCTTAGGGAGGTTATCAGGTTGAATTGAAAAAATGATAAGACATTTGTGATATTGCATTGTTTTTGGATGATGGAGAGATAATAGATATTTATGTATGCCATGACTCTACTCTGGAGGATGTGAGTCCTACTGAAGGCCAAATTAGTCGATCCTTAAGTCAAATTGGTGAGTATTTTAATGCACTTGAAGAATCTAATAATTCTTTAATCGCACAAGCAAAAAATTAAAATCTAGGGTTAGATTCTTCTTCTACCTTTCTATCGAGTCAAAAAGTTGAAAATAAAGGGGTTATAATTGTCCAACAAGAAACTAATGATGGTTATTCTTTAATAGACTGAATTGATTTTGAAGAAAGTAAAGTTTCTATCCAACAAGAAACTCAGCCTTATATTCAATCAAAAAACTGAATTTTCTGTTCAAGAAGAAGTTGAACCAACTGTATAATAAAATGGAGAGCTAGAAATAGACAATGATTTTTACTTCTGACCAATCTATTAACTACGAAACTGATATGCATGAGGAGTTGAGTATTGTGAAGGAAGATGTGAGAAATTTTAGAAAAAATAGGAGGAAAAAGAAGGAAAAAATCAAAGGTTATTTAGGTGAAGTTGGACTTAATAAAAGGTATGTAGTTATTGAAAAAGACAAAAAAAAAAAAAAAGCTAACAAAGGATGAATCATACTATGAAAACTATGAGTTATGATAGTTTCAAAGTGATGGTGAGTTACTGTCTATTTTTATAATGAAACTGAAGTAGGGAATTTAAAGGGAAGAAAGAAGAGTAGTAGAGTGATTGATGATTCTACTTGTGATGTTGTAATATGAAAGTGATTTGGTATTTGAAAATCTATAGGAATTTAAAGAGACAATTGCAGAATATGCTATAAAGAAGGGGGTTGAGTCAACCTTCCTTCTTCTTTTACATTGTTCCTAGTAAATAATGTAAGTCATAGTGATCCAAGAATTGATCTTTTCAAGACTGCTTGTTTTGCCATCGTAATAACAATGTTATGTATCATAGATGTAGTTTTATAAAAATAAGTAAAATCGATCTTCGAACAAAAAATTAAATCTTGAAAATCGATATTTTCTAAATCTTAAAGGTTAGTTCAGCTGTAATGGTGGAGGAGAAAAATATTTCATGATTCTCCTTGCAGGAGGAAGGTGAAAAGAATGAGTGTACATACATTGTGGTTCTATATTTATAAATCGAAGAGGAATATAACTTATTTCGGACATTGACATGGAAAAGAAATTTCATTATCCATAACTAGATCTAGTTGACCTTAAAATTTTATATTTATGACTGAGGAAAATAAATTTGAACGTTGAATCTAATAGCAAAAAAATTAGAGGACAGTAGAAATCCTAAAGGATTCAAATGGAGGCTTGAAATTCAACGAACCTTAGATTGCTCGAGAGGAAGACTTAAAGAGAGAACTTTAGGAATTTGGAAGAGTGAATGTAAATAGGGAGGTTAGGGGTTTTAGGAACCAATTATACCCACTTAGAGTATGCCAAAAAGGCATGGTATAGGTATTGAATGAGTGAAAAAAGACTAAAAAAACTTGATAAAAAATTACCTAAAACCTTTCACGAAAACCTTTTACGGACCGTAGAACAGATCACGGACTGTTAAGGGTCCTGTCGGAAGTAAAAGGAAAAATTTTGAGATTTCTAAAGTTCTAGTCTATGGACCCTTCCACGATCTCTAGAAGACAACATAGCTAGTACATTCGTTCATGAAAATTGAATTCCTGATTTATGAAGTTTCTTTAAACGGATCCATCCATGGTCTTTGAACCTTTCTAAAAACCATGAAATTTGTCCTTATTAGTCAATAAATTTTTTTCAACTCTCTGAAGATGTTCTACGTCCATGAAATTATATACGAACTAAAAAAGGTTTCGTAAAACCCCAATCCTGAAATATTTTCAACTTATGAGTTTTTCTTTTACGATTGTATTCATGATCCATGAAAGCTTATACGGTCCATAAACACCTCTCATAATAACAATTGTGTAAGTTTTTAATAACAGCAGTTTCCCACTTTAACTAAGTTAGGAACTTTCAGGTGTTACATATATTGTCTTTAAAATAATTTTATTAAAATTAAATAGATGCCTCTATGGCTCGACTATAACTGACTAACTACCCATCATATGAGGATCATATACAAACACTTGATTTCTAAAGCAGCACATAATCACTTGATGACATATTATTCTTCATTATGATGGTAAATCACCGATTTAACTTGGAACTTCATTGACCCAAAAATTCGATCACTACACCAATTATAGGAGATTTTACTACCACATATATTATCATGGCACATTTTTAGATAATACTTTTTTTTATCTACCATTGTTCTTGTCACGATCCAAATCATTGTGATTGGTACCCATCCTAACCCTCCGGTGGGAGAACTACTACTACCATCTAAAGCAATTACTTTAGAACTGAGGTGTTTAAGTTAAGAAAGCAAATTAAAATAAACTAAAACAATGCGAAAAATATGCCTACCTGAAAGTCAATGTACCAAAACTTTAACAACGACAAGTCTAAGAACAAGGGGTACAACCCCGAAATCAACAAGAACTTAACCAATAGTATGAGTCTTAAAAGAGTGGACTTAAACAAAGAGAACTCAAGGCATTCCGAAAGAACTAGCTCACCCTTAAGTTCAAAGCTATCACCGATCTCCTAAGCGAGGTTCGTCAATAGTAGCGTGAAGATGTCATGTGCTCAACAAAAATAAGAGCAAGTGAAAAATCAGTACACAACCACCGGGTCCTGGTAGGATGGCGCAGTTATCCCAGTAGTGTAACATAAACAAGCAATTACAACATTATAATACATGCATAAACATCATATTCAATGCTATCATATGAATCAACATCACAATGACATGCTTCATCACATAGTTGGTCCTCTCACGGAACCCAAAATAAAATTGTTAGCATGCCACAATGTGGCAATCCGATCCAATTTATATGCCGAAACATGGCAACCGATCCCAGTTAGTATGCCAGAACTTGACAATCCAATACAAGTTAGTGCGTCGGGACGTGGCAATCGATCCCAATCACACATCACAATAACACATCGAGATCACCCATTCAAGTCATGATTTCATGGTATCGATATTCATATATCTCAGTTCAATATCTATGATCAATATTACAACATGCATACATATAAAAGTATCACACAATCATAGAATCACAACCATCACCTATGATAACGCTCAAACTTACTTCTCAAATAAAAAGTAAAGCGGTCGTATCAAGTAAAGAACCCAACTGATGAGGTTGGGATAGTTCCCACGAGAAAAATAGTTCAGACTTAACTTCAATCTATTATTACTATTATTTAGTCAATTATTTCCTTAGAAAAAAAAACAATAAAAGGGGGGTTGTTATTTTTAAATGAATGAAAATAACTAACTAAATTAAAGTAGACACCTAACAGATTCAAATGTTGGAGTTTAATCAATTAATAAAAGTAACTAGGGTTTACGTGTTCCCCACAGGTTCCTAACTTGATAATTCTAACTATAACAATTCTTTCCTATTAGATAGTATACACTAAATCTATGTTGTTAATTTTTTTCCTATTATCTACCTCCTTGGTCCGGCAAGTAGCATTAAGGCGAGTTCTAACATTGGCCATCCGTTAAAAAGACTTCTAAGCGAAAGAATTATCAATACATGCAAAACACTATTCTAGAATTGTTATTTTAGTTATGTTTTACCTCATTATTCGCCTATGGTTCCCACAACCCTAGTTATGGAGTTTAGTTTTCCATAGTCATAATCATAATATCCATATATGTAATATAAGAATTCATGCACTTACTTCAACAAGAAAGAATAAAATCTAGAAATTTACTTGATTAATCGACAAAATCACCAACAATCAACTCCAGAGAAAAGTTCAACAATCCAAAGTCTAATATCCAAAATAATCTACTAACAAAGAATCTAATATGAAAGTGTCTGATAAACAAGATTCTAACTCCCAAAACGAGGTTTTTTGAACTATTTATAAAAAACAAAAACCTAATTGAAGAAGGACTCTATTTGCTAAAAATTTGTCAAAACGCGACTGGGTCGACGGACCTCGCGATGGGTCGTCGTAGTCACGATGGGCCGTCATGGACTCCGTTGTCCCATACTTTGCAAATTCTTCTTCTTCTCTCTTCATTACCCTCGACGACAGGTATGACACATCGTCACAGGCATAATGGTTCGTCGATGATCTCTGTTCCATAACACTTAAACTCTTGGAATTTGGGTACTGGGACTACTTCTCAGATCATCATGACGAACCAGCAGGACAGACCGTCATGGCTACGATGGTCCGTCATGCACTTCGTAACCCCACACTTGGCCAGACTTCCCCATCATTCTTCAGCAGCTTCACTACGATGCCACCTACGAACCGTCACAAGCTCCATTAGGTGATAACTTTTATGTATTTCTTGCTCAAAAACTTCCGCGTTCATCTTTAGACAGATTTCCTGCAAATAAAGAGAAACTTACATAAAAATCAATACACAAGGCTTTTGTATACACTAAACTTAAGAAAAAAGTATTAAAAATACTGTGAAACCACGATATATCAACCTACCTCGAATCCAAGCTTGAATTCCCTAAGGCACTTGAATCTTCCCTAGTTTGTTCTAGGTTACAACAAATTAATATACGCAAGGATAAGACAGGGCAATGGATCGAAACGGGACCATCGGACTGGAACGGGATGAGTTAACCAATACCGAGAGGAATCAAATCGGAATTACTCGGACGGATACTCAGTTCCGTCTGTCCCGCTATATACCAGGATGGAACCGGAACGGACCGCAATGGAACGGGATGTGATAAACGGGATGACACATCTAGTTATTTCAAAAAATAATTTTTTTGAATAACGAAAATATGAATAATTTTTTATTTTTCTAAGTTTAAATGAATAGTTTTTAAATTTATAATGTAATTGTTTACTTAAGTTATTTTAAATATATTTTTTATAAAAATTTTACTTATTAAGTTTGCAAGTTAAGTCTAATTAAGTTTTTCAAGATTTAAATTTTTTGAAGTTTACAAGTTATTACTTATTATTTATTAATATGTTAATTTATAAGTAATATTTATAATTTGTAATTTAAATAAATTAAATTTGTAATTTCAAAAAATTAAATAAAAATAAGGATAAAACAATTACACAAATTAAAAAATATCAATTTAATTTTATTTAAATTTGTATTATAAATTACTATTTCAATTTACAACTACTAGTAGAGTGCATAGTGTACGCCACCACCTTCTAGGAAGGAATCTGTTTCAATTAAGTCTCGAATGTAATACTACTTTAATACTAATAGGGGGTAGTTGATTTACTTGGATAGTATTTATTATTTAATGCAAAATATAAATTATAATTTATAAATATATAATATAAATTAATTAATAAATATAATATAAATTAATTTATAAATATTAATTAATCAGAATCAGACCAGAATCGGATCGGGACTGGAATAAACCAGGATAAACCTGTACCAGTATACCGGTACCAAACATTGGTTTCATTTCGTTCTGTGTCCCGGTTCGGGATGTCCCGTTCCGTTCCGTAGACAAACGAATGGGACGAACCGGAATGGTACCGGTACATCCCATTCTGTTGTCCAGCCTTACGCAAGGATCAACAATCAAAGGTCTAATTATTCAGATTATAACAAAATCCTCCCCAATCAATAATAACCCAAGGAAATAGGTTCTACTATTTGAAAACAGATTTTGAGAGTTAAAACCTTATCTTTAGCCTAAAAAATGGTGAAAAACTATTAGGAACTCGTCTGGGGTTGCCTTGTTAGTCCTAAAAGTCAAAAAGTACCAAATAGGGCCATTTTAGGATTTATAAGCGACTTTAAAACGAGTCTGCTCTGCTCTAGCAAACTTATCCCGCACCAGCGGTCTAAATCCCGTTACAGGTGCCTCAGCGCGGACAGAATGTACTCATTCACAAAAAGATCAATTTTGGGAGTTCTACTCATCAAAATTCAAGTTCGTTAGGTGCTACGAGTTAATTATCGTATTAACTATCCAATTATATAATAAATTTATAATTAGATCTTTTATTTATTACTAGATTTTTGCTACGTCTTAATGAATTTGATTTCTTTCATATCTGGACTAGTTGGGTAATTTCTAGTTACTATGAAAGAGTTTTCTGGCCCCAATTCTTTATTAATTGACTTTTCCATAACGATGGAATCAAGTTGTTACAATCGATACCAATTGTCACATCCGGGGATCACCCCATAGAAGTAACATGGCGTACTTGACCTCTTAGAGGTCTTATAAAGCACATAGTTATCATTCATCGCATTGTCATAGTGGAAAATTTAAAACTTTCTTAGCACATCATATGCTAGAACATTACTTCACACACACACACACACACACACACACACACACACACACACACACACACACACACACACACACACACACACATATATATATATATATTATATGTCATAATACATATTTATCCCTTAAGTCTCTTTGCCATCTTAGACTCAATAACATTAGAGTACTTTAGGGACACAACCCTCAAGACATAATATAAAACTATACAATGTTTAATAAACTTTATAGTAACTAAATATTAGGACATCCTTGGACTTAAAGATTCCTTTCCTTTACCTTGGGAATCACATATCAAGCTCCTCAATCAGATAGAAATCCTTTAAGCATCCATTTGTGTAAAAAAAAGAGAAGAATGAGATTAGTACAAAATGCACTAAGTATGGCAACCATGCAAAAACATGCATTTGAAAGGGACATTTTCTTGAAATCATACTTTATGCCTTTTTGAGTAAATCTTTATAAAACCTTTAGACAGTTACATTTATATCATTCACATACTGCATATAAACTTATTCAAAGGCCAAACATCATAGAAAATCACCTTAAGGTCACAAGAAAGCAAACATACAACCTACATAAGCCAACACATATCATCATATAAGCATAATATATCAAAGACACATTTGAGTCAAGACTTTATTGGCTTTACAATAAGCTGCATCAATTTTCATATATATTGACTTCACTTCACATAAATCATTATAAGACCTTGTTCATGCCCCAATGTGAAGCCCCATAACCCCACACATACTTAGTAAACCCTTTATGAGACCACAAACCAATCATTCAATTCATACATCAACATATCAAGTGAAGACAACCTCATTCATGTCAACAATATTCATCATATAGTCATTAAGACTCACATAGTGCATATAGGAATAAGACCACACCACTTAGACTCATACCATGCACATCTCATGATAAATAGACAATTACTACCATACCATGAATAAAGACATACTCATAATCATACCCATTAGATCACCTTCCTAGGACTTCCTAAAGAGCTACTTGTGCAATTTCTAGATGGGTTCATTACTTTCACCTATCCTAAGTAACCTCCCTTAAATCCTCCTTGTTAGGATCCTATTCATTTACTTCCATTGTCCATTTTACTTTAGGAAAACTATAGCCTTAATCGGCACTAAGATCATGGGTGCTAAACATGGAATTTGGTGTTGTAGAGCCTTACACCAATGGAAGGTGTTCTTACCTATCCAAGGTAGAGCATTAACACATGCTAGCATTTTAATTGATATCACATTGCTAGATCCTATGTGGCAAGCATAGTTTATGGAACTAAGAGATAGGTATTCTCCCTCTACATACCACTTGGCAATTGGGGCCTCCTCTCATGGGAATCTATTGGATGAGTATCCCTCTTTGGGGAGTCAAAACCACATAGGGTGATTTTTTCTCTATGGAAAGCCATCACCTCCCATTGTAAAGTTCACTTGGTGCTAAGCTAAGTTTCCTTTATTAAAAGACTTCATTAAAATTTCTTTATAAAATTAGGCTTTAGGATATTTACTCCCTACATGATTAGCTCATAAGTCATAGATTAGAGTTCATCAACCTAAATCATGTGAGAAACCCTTTCACATGGACATAGCATATATCATTAGCACTATCTAGTTTTAGATACACTTGAGCACACCTTTTAAGGCTAATCTATTGACTAGGTCATAATTCATGTGTGTGTGTATATATATAGGTGACCAAACCTTTCACATAACGCATTAAGGACACATATGTTCACATATTCATATCCATACACATAGAAACCAAATCTAGAAACTATCCTATCAAGGCACACATGTGCAATGCATAGGGAAAGCCCATACCCTTTCCCATACTATTACACCTATCAAGTCATACTAGTTAAGGAAACACATATCATACTTTCATAGACATCATCTTAACACGCATAGTAGTAGACACTAGTGAATATGAGAACTACCTTTCATTTAGACACCATGACCTATACTACTTGTAGGCATGCATAATGTGTGAGTGTGTGTGAACATTGGTCAACATGATCACATGATGACTATCCATAACATCTTGAGGCAGCCACCCTCTTAAGACCATAATTCACAAAAAGCATAGACCACACAACACCATTTAGCATAGGAGGCAATATAATCTTCACATTACATTCAAGACTCCAAATCTTAGCTAGTCACACATTCACATAGGGATACATTGGTAGGGGTCATTCATCCTTAATAATTCATTAAAGGCAGAACCTACACATGTTCTTTCATAACCATTTACATGCTCATAACAATAGTAACATAACCTAGATTCACAACTTGAGTAGAAGACTAGGCACAAGTTACACATAAGGTGATCATCATAACCACTCATTCATATATTCATCAATTTGCCTTCAAGTCTATGGTAAACACATATATAATTACAATAAATTAAACACATCCACCATAAGTGGACCATACCACACAATGTCATACAAGGCTTTATCAACATTACCATAAAGAAGTAGAGGGATGAGCCATTCTTACCATTTCATCAATCTTTGATCATCATTGATCAATACACCTTTCTCATCATTAATAAATTACATATCAGTAGCTATATGTACTTAAATCATAAAAGAAAACATGTACAAGTTGTTACAAGATCAGGATACAACCAGTGCACTATATCACATGCATGGTAGAAAGTAGAAGTTATAGATCATCAAGTAACTTCCTTAGTCTTGATCATCAATCATAATGTATCAATAATATACATTTAGGGAAGCTGATAAAGGTATACTAACATAATAAAAAATCATACATTAATCATAACAAGATTGAGATCATATTAGGTCCACTACATCATTAATTTATAGAATGTGATGGGAAGTTGATCTCTTATCAATTCTTTCTCACTTGATTTTTAATTAGTCATGATCAAAATTAATCAATAATACACAAAAAAAAGGCAGTAGTTAAAGATACCATGGCTTAAAGGAAACCTACTACAATTTTCCAAGAGATCAAGATTACAGTAAGCATCATGGAATTACAATAGAGAGGAATTAGGGATCAAGTCTTCAAGCATCAATCCATATTGGATACCAACACATAATTCATCATTATAATATATTATATGCAGTACATAAAGTACAATTAAACCTATAAAAGATCATGAACCAATCATCGTGGAATCGAGATACAATGAACTACATTAGTACTTCATAGAAGATAGGAGGACATGAATCAATACTACATAATCCTCAAGCCTTGATCCATATTGGATACATTACATATGCTTCATAATCTTTATACATGATAGGCAGTAGATAACAATAAATTTAACATAATCGAATTTCAATTTTATACATTGTACTACCAAAGGTTACAGTGAATCATGGAAATCTAAACTAAGCATGTTCAAATCTTCATACATTGATCCACATGGATCCTTCATCGTCAATTCATCATTAATTCACGTAAATAATAGTAGATATAGAAAATTCAACGTAAGGTAATCGTAATTCAACCATTAACAAGTCATGATCACAAAGCCCATGCAAGGGCTAAATCCATTTTGGGAAGGAACATGGGTTCATCATGTAATTGGATTAAAATCACGTTAAAACTAATACATTAACATCAATTCATCATGATTTAACTATTTAAAATGTATTTAGAAAGAACTCATGGCTAGATTGAAAAAGAAGAAATTTGATCGTGAAACCTTCTTTGAAAACTTGAGATTAACTCTCCAAGTGAAAGGTTACTTAGAGACGAAGTATCACCATAACTTTGTCTAGTTGAAAACCTTTAAAAATTGGTAAGAACACATGATAATCCAATCTACAAGTTGTTCTTGAGCTTCAACAACAATGGAGGTTTCTAGGGAGAATTGGTTTTGAAGGGAAAGTCTATTTTGTGTGTATGAGATTGCAAATGGGTTGATCACGTTTTTGATTCCTTATATAAAATCAAAAATAGATAATTAAACCTATTAGGTTCAGATTATTACGTGGGGTGAATTTCCCATTCACCCCTTTAATGAGGCAGTCACATGGCATCAGTTGCAAGCCACCATCGACGGGCAGTAGGTCCATTGACGGGCCGCCTGTGGCTTCAAACGATTGTACCTTGGCCTGTTCTTGGGTCGAGCCTTTCCCAAGATAATTTTCCATAGACGATATCCCACCAACGGTCCGTTGGTCAACCATCTGGGCGTTTTGGTTCAGTTGATTGACACTGTCAAGGCAGTGTCTCGACAACCCTTGGTTCCTTCTTGTGGGCTCTTTTGCGGGGCTCTTTAGAAGTCGTACCCAAACGTTTCCAACGTAAATATTTTAATTTACAATTCAAGGACCTTCCATTAAAGTTTCACCCAAAATGCACACATAAAACACATTCAATCATGCTAGGCCCCATTAAGACATACTTGAACGTCTCAAGGGCTAACTTTCGAATGTCTTAGATGTTCTTGGACTTTTGACCTCCATACTTCATGAAACTCCATATTATGCCTACAAACATCATTATAACTTATTTTAAAACTTCATAATATCATGACATACAAAATATAAACATGTATAGACACATGAGACACATAGGTGCCTAGTCGTCAAACGTCTTGGTCGTCCCTTGATGTTTGACTTCCAAATCACCTCAAACTTTATACACTACCTCTATACCATATTATAATTCATTTTAGGACCTTAGAACCTTAAGACAAACATGTTAATCTCTAGACACCCGAACTCATTTTGGGGGTCTTACACCAATTTATCCATCACTCGTCCCCGAGTTATCAACTAGGAAAGACTTGGGTAAAATAAAGGTAGAATAGTATTTGAAACGTCGAATTACTAAGGGTACTTGTCTCGCATGCCCTTCTTACTGGATCTCATTACTATGCAAACCAACCAATTTAGTACCTACACATCCTTCCTCACCATGCATCAATGAAGTCATCTCAATACTCGAGTGATACATATTGTTTTATGTAAACTTAACTAATCAACAAAAAAAATTCCAACAATCACTTAAGTTGATTGTACACACGTCTAACACATGTCATCAAGGATCTTGATACGATCATAAGGAGTAATCCTTCCTTACATAACCATGATAAAATTTTAAAATCAAAACTCATCATAGTTAGACGTGAACCTAAACCAACCAACACACACTCATGATACCCAAACAATCATAGTTCATATCAACATTTCCATCTCACAACATGAATTTTCATATGCTTAAGTTACAAAAGTTTCAATATTTAGAAATCATATACTCGTCGAGGGATATGTCCAAGCATACCACTCCTCCAATAACACTATCAAAATGCTAGATTTAGTAATTGCAGATTACCTATTAAGAACAACATAATTGAATTCAATGATCCCCACATTCAACAACACATAATCGATACACGGCTCCACAATAAAAATAATATCAAGATTGTCGGACAACCATAATTATGCAAGTTAGATCTTCTATAAATTCTCCTAAGCAAGGTGTTACATGTACAACCTATGAATAATTTAACAACTCCTAGACAACACCACATAAGTCATTTCAATAACCAATTTTCCCCAACTAACCCACTTATTTAAGAGAACATCGCAGTATCGATACACTTGATCCATCACTAGAGATTCACCCACAAAATAAAAATACGCGTGACCACAGCTAGTTCAAAACGCTTCCAATTATGTACAAAACGAAATATAGGTCACATAAGAATTTATCAAATAACGCAAAAGGTTTTTCTTTGCAGAGTTGATACCACTCATTTCCATTCACTCGACTTAAACATACTTTTCACATCCTTCAATTGGATCCAACACTCTTAATACTAACAATCATGATAAACACTCCCACTATTGAATTTATTTTAAACCAACACCTTTAAAATGAAAACCTTCCTCAAATACCTTAACAATAAAAAATGATAAACTTTATGAACTCAAATCAAGTTTAAGTCTATTCAAATGCTTAATATTTGATATAAATGACCATTCCACACCTTGAAAATATATACCTTGAAAAATATATCACCACGAATGTAGATGTACAATGAAAAATCTGAATTGTAAATTTAATCATCTAACACAAGCCCCTTATTTATCAGCATTAGCTTATATGCTTATTTAACGACCTTCAGTCACTTCGAACCCGCCACAGTGACACCTATCCCGTTGCAACGGCGTCGCTGTAGCAACACCAATCCTGCTGCAGCAGCACTTTTTGAACTAGTGAGCTCTCATTTGAAAAGTCCCAAAAAATCTTATAATTTCAATCCCCGCCTCGTTCGCTACAGCGACACCCATTTCGTTGTAACAGCATCACTGCAGCGGTAATAACCTCGCTGCAGCAACAATAACCTAGCTGTAGCTGCACGAATCAAGGCAGTGAGATTTTTAGAGAATTTGAATTCTCCTTTTTACAACACACTCTTAACTCACTACGCTCAGATGATACCCTTAATGCTAAGATCGATTCCCAGAGATCTATTTATCCAATTCAAAACAAAACAAGGCACTTATCATCACTCTCGAGCTAATGTATGTACACTCCTTTCTCGAGTTACTTTCAATAGTTTTAAACCAATCTGATGGACTTGTGACACTATTACCATAGTCAAAACACTACTAAAATTACGCATCTCTGCGCTCAAGTATATACACCTCTAAAGATAACTCTAAAGCCTTTCTAATCCATACAATATTTTTGCACTCACCTCTCTTTAAAGGTTGTTCTACATCCCACTATACTTTGCTTTTTAAAACTCTATATGAGTGGTGTCCCACCAACTCTTAAAACTTCACATACAACCACGTTACTCACTAAATATTAGAAACATACAATCTTAGATATTCACAAGTCATAATTACCACTCCAAATTTGTTTAGTCACAATGTTATTATATAGTTGCATCCCGTCACAATCTACTATAAACTTTTATTACCATAATGCTCACTCAGCCCTATCTGTCTCTACAAGTCAACATCTTCATCGACATAACACCTCAAATTCATGTATACTCATCAATTTAAAAAGACTAACCCAATTTTGATATGCACTTTCTAACTAGAATCATTAATTTCCTTCACCCAAGTATACTCAATAGAACTTTCTTTATCCATAAGCTTGTCATTCCCGTATTAATTCGCTCCCTTTTGGATTAAGATGAAATCACCATTCCTCATACTTCCCTTCTTATTTTTTAACAAATAAGACAAGATCTCCCACAGGGAAACATTAGAATGGATGAAGCCTTTATTAGGAAGCCCTTGAATTTAAGCTTTAAGCTCTCTAAATTCTAACATCACATGAATAGACTCAACAGAGAGGGATTCGACCACAACATCCCTATTATGAACTAATTACGACAAACAATCATTCCCTACCAGTATCTGATACGCTCAAACTTACTTCTCAAATGAGAAGTAAAGCGGTCGCGTCAAGTAAATAACCCAACTAGTGAGGTTGGGATCGTTCCCACGAGGAAAATAGTCTAGACTTAACTTCAACTTGTTATTACTATTGTTCGGTTGATGAATTCCTTAGAAAGTAAAAGCATAAAAGGGGGGTTTGTATTTCCTAACGAGCAAAAATAACTAAAGAACTTGAAAGAGACACTTAACAGCTTTTAATGTTGGGTTTTAAATCAAGTAATCAAAGTAACTAGGGTTTATGTGTTCCCCACAGGTTCATAACTTGCTAATTCTAACTATAACAATTCTTTCCTAGTATCTTGCATGCAAAGTGATAAGTTATGTATTTCTAAATCCTTGGTCCGACATCTAGAAAATCTCACTCCGCACCTTGGTCCGGCTACGTGTGTTGCTTTCCTAACCCTTATCCTTACCTCATATTAAGCATCGTATTCGATATTTGACTAAGTTATTACCTCGTACCAATCAATACTAGCCTATTAGATAGTATACACTAAATCTACGTTAATAATTCTTTTCCTATTATCTACCTCCTTGGTCCGGCAAGTAGCATTAAGGCGAGTTCTAACGTTGATCATCCGTTAAAAAGACTTTTAAGTGAAAGAATTATTAATACATGCAAGACACGATTCTAGAATTATTATTTTAGTTAAGGTTTATCTCATTATTTGCCTATGGTTCACACAACCCTAGTTATGGAGTTTAGTTCCTCATAGCCATAAACACAATATTCAAATATATTAAATAAGAATTCATGTACTTACTTCAATGAGAAAGAGTAAAGTCCGAAAAATTGCTTGATTAATCACCAAAAATCACTTGTAAGAATCTCCAAAAAATCAAACACTAATAAACAAAGTCTAATAATATGATTTCTAATCTAGCAGAGTCTAACCCCAAAAATGAGGTTTTTCGAACTACTTATAAAAAAATAAAAACCTAATTAAACAAGGATTCTAATTACTGGAAATCTGCCAAAACGCGGCTGGGTCGACGGACCACGCGACAGACCGTCGTGGTCATGACAGACCGTCGTGGACTCCGTCGTCCCATACTTGGTGCAATTCTTCTGCTGCTTTCTTCATTCCCCTCGACGGCAAGTGTGACGGACCGTCATAGGCACAACGGTCCGTCGAGGGTCTCGTTTCAAAATACTTCAACTCTTGGAATCTGGGTACTGGGATCACTTCTCTGATCTTCACGACGAACCTGCAGGACAGACCGTCATAGCCATGACGGAACGTCACAAGCTTCGTAATCCCACACTTGGTCAGACTTCCCCATCTTCCTTCAGCAGTTTCTCTATGCTGCCACCTACGGACCGTCACAGGCACGACGGACCTCATAAGCTCCGTAGGTGGTCTCTTCCGCATTTTTCGCTCAAAATCTCCGCATTCAGCTTTGGACAGATTTCCTGCAAAACAAAGAGAAACTTATATCAAAATTAGCACAAAAAGGGATTTCGGACACACTAAACTTAAGGAAAAAGTATTAATTATACCGTGAAACCACGGTATATCAACACCCTCAACTTAAATTCATTGTTTGTCCTCAAGCGACGCACTATGACTCACTACACAATCTTTGTACAATAGTATTCATGTTTTTATCCTTTGCAATCATTTGGCTATCAATCCCGATTAATCTCATCAAATCTATGCATGCTATCACTATTAGGCTTGAATTTTGTGGGATTCGAACATGACACAGACTCACCACGCACTAACACCTATCCTCTTCAATTTCTCACCGAGAGGCTAAGAATTTCGATATAACAACTAGTGTCCTCACTTTAGAATAAAATCCTCATTTTTCACACAATGATTTCAGTTTGAGTATAAAGATTACATTTCAACACTCGCTCTCGGAACAAAGTCACACTCATTCATACCTATTGCCATAAGCTTGCCCTTATTTTCACTGCCTTAAGTTCGCTATACAACCCTTAGGATCACGATAAGACTTTTTTTAGCTTGTAACGTAGGCTCAGAGTCAGGTAGGGTATATTTAGGTATACTTTAGTGACTTTTTGCCCTCCTTGACATATCGGCTAAACCTTCCACTTTCTATCACTTTATCTCGCCCAGTTTCTCCTATTCTTTCACCTTGCTGTTTCCCTTCTTTCTTCATTTGTGTAAGTAACTCTTTTCTTTTCTCGTTTGTAATTCTTGAATATTTCTCTTTTTTTTTTCAAAGAGTTCTTGAGTCACTTTACTTTTGTTCTTTCTCTCTCTTTGTTCTTTCAACCCCACTTTCCAGAGCATTCCTCAAAACAACCACCCTCAACTCATGGCTTTGCCATAAGTCAAGGTACACAATACCCAAAGTCAGGTCAGGGCCATAATAAAGGTTGTTTATACATTAGCCACCCTCAACTTATGCTTTTGGCATAAGCTGAGGTGCACATGTCCAAGGAGGGACCAGGGCCAACATATTGTTCCCAGAAAAGATCAGTTGGGGTGAAAAAGAAAGATCTAATTTTAAGCTCAAATTATTTGGATCAAAGAAGGATAACTTTCATTTGGTTTCTTTTATTTAGGCTAGAAATGGGCTATATTGAATAAGGGCCTATGATCCTTTCCTAATTGTCTGTTACAGCTTACTTTTAGCAGGACTAACCAGGCAAGTTCTAGCTCAGTACCAATAGTGGACTATTCAACTTTCCTCACACTCACTTAACATCTTATCACTATACCAGATTATCAGACACCTAGTTTGATTTGAAGATTTAGGGTAATGCAATGGTGTAACTCTATTTCATGTTTAGAGCCACACAATTATCAGTTACTACGCCTAGTCATGCAACATTTTCCAGTTTTATCGGGATATCATTTTAGCCATCATGCTTCAGAGTTAAACTATGTACAAAAGATATAACGTGCCGGTTCAACATAAAAAATAATCAGTCTTTTGAGGGAAAAAGAACACAGGTAAGAAAACCCCAAAAGAGGATAGTGAGTTGGGCTACTCAGACTTCACCCTAACACTCACTTTCCATTTACCCCACCCCCAACAAAAAAGCATGCAATTGTCCCCAATGCATAAAAAAATTCTAAAGATTAGAGGGGTAGGTGAAGCAAACCTGTGGCGCATAGCGCCATCGATCAACAATCTGGTGGGTCTGGTTTCCCAGAACCCACATCCTCTGCAATCTGGACACCCTCAGTGGTGTCCTCAGCAATCTGGACACCCTCAGTGATGTCCTCAGCAACAACCGCACCCTCAGTAGTGCCTCCTGCTGTCTCTACAGTGCGGGAGCTAGACGCCCCAGCCGCTATCTGCGATTCTCTGATGTGGTGTGCCTCCGCCTCAGCAAGGGAGGCTCTCCTCGCGGACTCCATCTCTCGGCGCTCCTTCTTCCTTGCTCGCGCCTCATCCTCTGATCGACCCCTCCGCCTCTTGGCACTCTCTCTCGGGGAAGGTGGGGGAAGTTCTGACGTAGCAAACAGGGCCGCCAATACAGTGTCCTCAACAGGCTCGACAGGCTTCGGCACTCTCGCCTCTAGGATCGTGTCGATGTCTGCACGAAGACTATCGACTGCAGCCTGGAGAGTCGACACATCTACCGGAGGGGCTGGACGGGCTAAGACTCTCAACTCAAATGCATCGAGGCGCTGGTGAACCTCAGTAATCTTGCGCTGCATCTTCCTCTCCATACGCGCTTCAGACTCAGTAATAGCCTTCTGCATCCACGGCTGGATATGATGCAGAAGGGTGGCCATTTGTGCCTCCAATTTTTGGACCCTAGCCAGCGGGGCCGGTAATGGTAGAGGAGTTGTACGAGATGAGCTCGGGGCTGGGCTACTACCCGGGATAGACTCGACCAGTGTCAGTGGACTCCTGTGTAGCGGTGCGGGCCTGGGTCACCATGTCCGCAAGATCATCAGAAAGTGGTGGCAGCTCTGGACGGGGCCCTCGACGTGGGGCCAACTTATTGGCCTCGTCTCTGATGAGGCCGACGTCAACGGTGCCCTGTGGGGTCTTCAACTGATCTATGTGCCATATGGGCACACCTGCGGTCCTACAAAGAGCAAAAATCATACACGGGAAGGGGTAGGTAGTAGTGACCTTGAACGCCCTCTCGTGCATGACTGCCTGGAGAAGCCATGCGAAGTTGACCTCGAATCCGGCTATCATCGCCGCTATCAGAACTGCTCGATCCCAAGTGACGATGTTATCAGCAGCTGTGGGGGAAAGGCAGTGGACGACGAGCAGCCACAAGAACTTCGCGACGAACGTGAGGTTGGCCTTCTTGATGGCCCCCTTCGGCTCAGTGACCCAATCTGCACCCTCTCCGTCGACTGAAAGATGCAGGGCCATCCACCTCTTGGTGGTCTCTCTCAGTGCCTGCTCGCGCAAGAACTGACCATCCTTCACGATCTGCCAGCGGTAGTCAAACTCGGCAGTGTGGGGGGTCCGCGTAACATCTGCACTCTCGCCGTATAGGAACCGGCGGATGGCTGGCAGGGAAATGTCAACCTGCACGCCCCGGACTCGAACCTACTCCAGTGGGGCCTGTTTAGCGGGAGCAGCCTGCCTATCGATCTGAGATCGGAGAGTGATGCGTAGAACTCTCGGACCACCTCCTCGCTGTATCGTCCCAACGGACGGGATGTCCACTCTAAGCGATGCCTGGTGAATATGTTGTGGATCTCCGGCATCGATGGGAGACTCCCTGTAAGTACCCGCCGCTCCAAAGTGAGTGTCCGATTCATTACCCCTTTATCAGTAAGGAATTTTGTGTCGGAGTAAACTTGAAACTGGCCTTCGACGTACCACCGGTTTGGCTGGTCAGAGGCTGGGGTGGGGACCTGGGCTGGTGCGCTGGATGTGGAGTCTGAACTGTCAGCCTCATCAGACGAGGCCGACGCTGCAGCAGTGGCGGGTGCGGGAACCTCAGCAGATCCTGAAGCTTCCTCGGACCAGGATACTCCTAAGGAGCCAGACGCTCCTTCCTCGTTTGTGGCTGAACCACAGGGTGTGCCAGTCAGTGTGCGCTCCTCATCAGACTGGGAGGCAGTGACTACGCCGGACGCCACCGTTGTGGGTGTGGCTCTGGGGGCACTTGCAGCACGGGAAGGTGCGGAAGTGCCTGGGGGCACATATTCAGGGTCCCGCTCATCATCAGACCCGATGATCAAGCGTGCAGACGGGGCAACAGACTTGGATCGCCCGCGTGCGTAGGCTCGGTCTTGCTTGGGTGCCATAGTAGATAGTACCTGAAAAGGATCACTATTAGTACGAGTAATGTCAAACAAGACAAGCAAGCCCATACAACATAAAACATTTAAAATAGTGTGTTAGTGATAGTGAAACTGTATCACACGACGGGCTGGATGATGGCTCATTGTGGATACGACGGACCGTCATGAGGTCCGTCGTGTTGTACTTAGTCAATGTATATAGAAAGAACCCTGAAAGAGGGGTCTCTGACCATCATGACGGTCAAGCAGGACGACGGTCCGTCGTAAGAGTCCGTCGTAGGACACTTAGAAAATGTTGGGAGACCCTTATCAGAGGGGTCTCTGACCATCATGACGGTCGTGCAGGATGGACCGTCGTGGGTGTGACAGTCCGTCGTAAGAGTTCGTCGTAGGACACTTTGGAAAATTTTGAGAGACCCTTAGAAACAGGGTCTCTGACAACCATGACGATCGTGCAGGACGGACCGTCGTGAAGACAACGGTCCGTCACAGGCGTCGTTGGGCAGGGGTGCTAGGGCTTGTGCAACGGACCCTACGACGGTCCGTCGTGTGTGCGACGGGCCGTCATCGGGGTCTCGTTCTGAGTAGCAGTGTTAGAATTGGGGGTACCCTAAGCATCCCCGATGAACCCACATGGTTGTGTAGTGTTATGGACCTATATGTGTCTATCCCAACGACCTAAGAAACTACCAAAGCAAAATCACCTATGCCTAGGGTTATCAACATGGCACATACGAACATTTTGAACCTAGGTTTAGACATAAGCATATAAAGGGAACAATATACGACTAAGAACTAAGCTAATACTATCTACAAAACCAAAATGCAAGATAAATAAGTATAAATGTAGAGACACATACCTTGGAAGTGGAGAATAAGACAAACGGAGAATGATTCTGGCAAGGTAGACACCGACAGTAGCAGCACCGACAAGTAGATGATAATGATAAGGCTTAGGTGGTTTTTGGGAGCAATGATCAGTGAGGGGAAGTGTGGAAGTTGAAAAGAGAGGGGAGATGAGGGGAATAAGGAAGTAATGGGGTGGAATATGGAGGGGGAAAGTATAAACGGTCAGATTTTGAAAAGGGTCCAGCCGGGTCGGGTCGGGTAGATTTCATTAATCGCGCGACGATTCCCCGACGACGGTCCGTCGCACTTGCGACGCCCCGTCGTAGGTTCCGTCGTGTGTGCCCTAATTTCAAAAATGACATAAATACATACCTGGTGTGACGGGTGCATACGACGGTCCGTTACATTCGCAACGGTCCATCATTGTATCCGTCAGTGGCTACTGCGGAGTAGTTTTCTGCAGAATTTCCTGGTGATGTGCCTGCAAATTTAAAACCCATTTATAGAAAGAAAAAAAAATGCTACCATTATTAAAAAGACGATAAGTATTGGGTTGCCTCCCAACAAGCGCCTGATTTAATGTCGCGGCACGACTAGGACCACTTGATTACTCAGACTTCATCAAGATGGTATGCCTCGATCACTTTATTCCCCGATGTTTTATGCCCAAAATAGAGTTTTATTCTATCTCTATTCCTCTTAAAACGCACTCCCTCCTTGGAGTTTAACTCAACTGCTCCATGAGGGAATACTTGGGTAATCAAATAAGGGCCTGTCCGTTTGGACTTGAGCTTGCCCGGAAGACGAGGCACCCCAGAACTGTCTACAAGCACCAAATCTCCCACCACAAACTCTTGTTTTGCATTTTTCTGTTCAGTCTCCTTTTTCATCTTTTCTTTGTGGTCTATGGCAGATACCGATTGGAGTTCACCACTCTGCCTCATGGTCTTACAAATGTTGAAGGTCGCTTCTTCATTATTCAGCCGGAAAGTCATCTGTCCCTTCTCCATATCAACTAAGGCTATACCTGTAGCAAGGAATGGCCTCCCAAGAATAATAGGCACTTCAAAATCGACCTCACAATCAAGAATAACAAAATCAGCCGGAAAGATGAATGATTCCACTTTTACTAGCACATCATGGAGTATCCCTATAGGCCGTTTCACTGTCTGATCAGCCATCAGTAGCCGCATCGTAGTAGGTTTTGGATCACCCAATCCCAACTTCTTGTAAATTGAGAGGGGCATGAGACTTATGCTTGCCCCCAGATCACATAATGCTTTCACAAAATGTAATGACCCAACTGTACAAGGGATAGTGAACGCACCAGGATCTTCTTTCTTTTGTACGAGGGATCTAGTAGCGATAGCACTACAATGCTGCAGTCTATCATCATCCTCGAAAGTGACCGATCTTTTCTTTGTGACCAGATCTTTCATAAATTTTGCGTAACCGGGCATTTGTTCTAAAGCTTCTACCAAAGGGACATTGATAGAAAGTTGCTTCAACATAGTTATGAAACGCCGGTATTTACCATCCTCGGTCTTTTTCACTAATCTCTGAGGGAAAGGTGGTGGTGGCCTAGGCATGGGAATTACCTTTATGGGTACTTCTGCATCTTTTCCATTACTTTCCTCTGCTTCACCACTACCCTTTACCACCTTATCATTATCCTTTCTCACATTTTTCTCGGCAAATGGCATAGGTGGGTCAATGGTTTGCCTACCACCCCGAGTAGTGATTGCCATACAGTGCGCATCATTCTTTGGGTTTTGGACAGTGTTGCTAGGAAGAGTGCCTGGTTGCCGTGTGTTCACTGTCGCAGATAATTGGGCCACTTGCAATTCAATTTGTTTAATCGAAATTGCGTGTGTATCAACTTTTTGCCCAATACTAGCTAAATCACCCCTTAATTCTTTAATGTGCTCATCACTAGCATCGAACCTCCTCATCATTTTGTGCAACATATCCTTAACTCGCACCATACTATCTCCACCATCCCTAGGAGTAACTTCACGATTTTGAGGAGGAACATAGGGTCCACTCCTGTCGTTTCTATTACCATAGTTACTCATGTTGAAGTTGTTGTCGCGGTTGTAGTTACCATCTCGGACATAATGACCCTCACGGTTGTAGTTACCATAGTTCCGACCTTGGTTCCCTTGACCTTGACGCCAATTATCCTGATTTGAGCCTTGGGCGCTTGGTCGGAACCCCCCCCCCCCCCCCCATTTGTTCATTGACTGCATAGGAATCCTCCTCATAGTAATATTCACCGTTAGGGGGTGGTGGTTTAGCCAAGTAGTTGACTGCATTAATCTTTTCTGCACCCCAAGTGACACGTTTTAGTACCAACCCGAGCTCAGTTCTCATCTGAGTCATTTCTTCACGAATATCATCTGTGGCTGGGTTGTGAGTGGACTGCACTGCGAAGGTGTTTCTCCCTGTATTAGACTTCCTAGTACTCCAAGCTTTGTTGTTACGGGAGATTTTCTCTAATTTCTCAGCGATCTCAGCATAAGGGCATTCTCCATAAGATCCACCTGCTATAGTGTCCAACACCGCTTTATTGTTATCATCCTGTCCCCGATAGAAGTATTCCTTCAGTGACTCATCATCAATACGGTGATTTGGGACACTTCTCAAGAATGAGGTGAATCTATCCCAAGAACTACTAACTGACTCTCCTGGAGTGCCACAAAGTTATTCACCCTGTCTTTGTGGTTTAATTTCTTGGAGACCGGATAGTAGCGTGCTAAGAAGACATCCCGTAGTTGGTTCCAAGTGAAGATGGAGTTGTATGGGAGCTCAGTAAACCACATAGCAGCCTCTCCCGTCAGTGAGAGAGGAAACACTCTGAGACCTATTACATCTAGATCCAAATCAGGCCTCCCCACACAACTTTTACACACTGCCCTTACCTTAGCTATATGGGCATGTGGATCCTCAGAAGGTAGCCCTGAAAACAAACCTCTGGCAGTGAGCATTTGCATCAGACTACTAGTTACCACAAAAGTGTGGCCTGTGGGTAGAGGAGGCAAATCCAGTGGCCCATCCGAATCTGCTATGTTATCATAGCCTCTGTAGTATGCTTGGGGTCGTCGAGCGGGATTCTTTCCCCTCTGTTGATGTTAACCTGGAGCATCGGGTAACATCTGACCATGAACATCAGCCGGAGCTGGGATGTTCTGGTTTGGATCCTCATCATTGATTCCCAAATTACGATTCATGTTTCGCAGTGTACGCTCTAGCTCGTGATCGTAGGGAAACAACGGTTCTCTTCCTCTCCGTGTATTTGGCATACAAGGAGGATAGTGTTGAAAAGAAATCAAAAACAATAAAACAAATTAAAATCAAGAAAATATCAACTAAGCTATAGTAAGAAGTTCAAGTTAATCTAAAAGCTAAATTCCCCGGCAGCGGCGCCAAAATTTGATACGCTCAAACGTACTTCTCAAATGAGAAGTAAAGCGGTCGCGTCAAGTAAATAAGCCAACTAGTGAGGTTGGGATCGTTCCCACGAGGAAAATAGTCTAGACTTAACTTCAACTTGTAATTACTATTGTTCGGTTGATGACCTACTTAGAAAGTAAAAGCATAAAAGGGGGGTTTATATTTCCTAACGAGCAAAAATAACTAACGAACTTGAAAGAGACACTTAACAGCTTTTAATGTTGGGTTTTAAATCAAGTAATCAAAGTAACTAGGGTTTATGTGTTCCCCACAGGTTCATAACTTGATAATTCTAACTATAACAATTCTTTCCTAGTATCTTGCATGCAAAGTGATAAGTTATGTATTTCTAAATCCTTGGTCCGGCATCTAGAAAATCTCACTCCGCACCTTGGTCCAGCTACGTGTGTTGCTTTCCTAACCCTTATCCTTACCTCATATTAAGCATCGTTTTCGATATTTGACTAAGTTATTACCTCGTACCAATCAATACTAGCCTATTAGATAGTATACACTAAATCTACGTTAATAATTCTTTTCCTATTATCTACCTCCTTGGTCCGGCAAGTAGCATTAAGGCGAGTTCTAACATTGATCATCCATTAAAAAGACTTTTAAGCGAAAGAATTATTAATACATGCAAGACACGATTCTAGAATTGTTATTTTAGTTAAGGTTTATCTCATTATTTGCCTATGGTTCACACAACCCTAGTTATGGAGTTTAGTTCCTCATAGCCATAAACACAATATTCAAATATATTAAATAAGAATTCATGTACTTACTTCAATGAGAAAGAGTAAAGTCCAAAAAATTGCTTGATTAATCACCAAAAATCACTTGTAAGAATCTCCAAAAAATCAAACACTAATAAACAAAGTCTAATAATATGATTTCTAATCTAGCAGAGTCTAACCCCAAAAACAAGGTTTTTCGAACTACTTATAAAAAAATAAAAACCTAATTAAACAAGGATTCTAATTACTGGAAATCTGCCAAAACGCGGCTGGGTCGACGGACCACGCGACGGACCGTCGTGGTCATGACGGACCGTCGTGGACTCCGTCGTCCCATACTTGGTGCAATTCTTCTGCTGCTTTCTTCATTCCCCTCGACGGCAAGTGTGACGGACCGTCATAGGCACAACGGTCCGTCGAGGGTCTCGTTAACTCTTGGAATCTGGGTACTGGGATCACTTCTCTGATCTTCACGACGAACCTGCAGGACGGACCGTCATAGCCATGACGGAACGTCACAAGCTTCGTAATCCCACACTTTGTCAGACTTCCCCATCTTCCTTCAGCAGCTTCTCTATGCTGCCACCTACGGACCGTCACAGGCACGACGGACCGTCATAAGCTCCGTAGGTGGTCTCTTCTGCATTTTTCGCTCAAAATCTCCGCATTCAGCTTTGGACAGATATCCTGCAAAACAAAAAGAAACTTATATCAAAATTAGCACAAAAAGGGCTTTCGGACACACTAAACTTAAGGAAAAAGTATTAATTATACCGTGAAATCACGGTATATCAGTATCCTATCCCGAATGAAGGATATGATCTTAGCTAGCTTAGACTTTTATACCCCTTCTCACTCTGATCTTTCCCTACTGAGATCTCTAAAGTTACCGTCTTGGCACCACAATTAAGACCGGTATAATAGAAGAACAACCAAGTGATACCTATGATTATATCTATCCATTCATATCCAACACAACCAAATCAACCCAAATCTGAGGATCCACCACACAATAGGACAACACGATACACAAGGGTGGTTATGACTGACTCCTCGACTAGGGTAGAAACATCGATGAGAGCATCAAGTATATCACAACCCACATCAAATAACCAGGCAGCTGCACTGACATGTACGAATAAGTAAAATCCAAATCAACAACAATTTTAGCACTTGTGATCACTACATTCGACCCTCATATGCTCAAGTTCTCCATAATTTTGACATACCTTATAACTTATATTCGATTGTTGAACACTAAGGTAGAATTTGGGGTCCATAATTATGACTAAGAAAATTAGGAGATATCTCGCCCTGTCCCGCTCTAGCGAGAGAAATCAGCTCCAGCAACCCCGCTCTAACGGAAAGAATCCCGCCCCAGCGACTATAATGAAAACAGAACCCAAGCCAACTAATTTCTGGGCTTTTTCTCTTTTCTAAGTTCCACCAAGGTCCCAACTTAATTTAGCACCTTTGGGATAATCCCCAAATCAAGGACAATCATTAGTTACCTCGAGTCAATCTTAATGACACACGTTCCACAATTTACCTTATTCGGCGTTGTGTGCCGACGGGCTTATTCGGCGTTGTGTGACAGAATGTGAGATGTTGAGTGTGTTGGAAGCATGCCATTCCTCACCCGTTGGTGGACATCACAGCGGTATCCGAACCGCTCATAAGATATTACAATGTGGTTACTATTGGCCAACTCTTCATCAAGATGCTCATGAGTTTGCTAAAGCATGTGATCGATGCCAACGAGATGGTGGCATTTCAAGAAAGCAAGAGCTCCCTCTAAACCCTATTCTTCTGATTGAGTTATTTGATGTTTGGGGTATTGACTTTATGGGCCCTTTTGTGAGTTCTCATGGAATGAAGTACATTCTAGTAGCGGTTGATTATGTATCTAAATGGGTCGAAGCCATCTCCCTCGCAAACGATGAAGGGAAGAGTGTCACTGCATTCTTAAAAAAGAATATATTCTCTCGTTTTGGCACCCCAAGGGCAATTATTAGTGATGGGGGCTCCCACTTCTGCAACAGATTGTTCAAGGGGTTATTGGAGAAATATAGGATTCGCCATAATATGGCCACTCCTTACCACCCTCAAACTAGTGGTCAAGTTGAAGTGTCGAATCGGGAGATCAAATAGATATTGTCAAAAACAGTGAACGCTAGTAGAACGGATTGGTCAAGGAGGCTTGATGATGCCCTTTGGGCCTACCGGACAGTGTATAAGACTCCCATAGGTATGTCTCCATACCAACTTGTATATGGGAAAGCTTGTCATATTCCGGTTGAGTTAGAGCATAAAGCCATATGGGCTATGAAGAAGTTGAAATGGATTGGAGCGAAGTTGCAGAACAACGGTTAACTAGGTTGAATGAACTCGATGAATTTTCGCCTGAAAGCTTATGAAAGCTCAGCCCTATACAAAGAAAATATGAAGAAGTACCATGACAAAAAAATGAAAAATGAGAGTTTATCGTCAGGGATTTGGTGTTTTTATTCAATTCTAGGTTGCGCTTGTTTCCGGGCAAGCTCAAGTCCAAATGGACTGGTCTTTACTTGGTTACCCAACTATTCCCTCATCGAGCAGTTGAGTTGGAAACTAAGGAGGGTGTGCAGTTCAAGGTGAATTGACAATGCATAAAAATCTATCTCGGGCATGCTGAATCGGCGAATGAAGTGATCGAGGCATATCATCTTGATGAAGTCTGAGTAATCAAGTGTCCTCAATCGTGCCGCGCCGTTAAATCAGGCACTTGTTGGGAGGCAACCCAATACTTATAGTTTTTCTTTCTAGTAATGGTAGCTTTTTCTACTAATGGGTTTTTAATTTGCAGGAACATCACCAGGAAATTCTGCAGAAAATTACTCTGCAGCAGTCACTGACGGAACTAGGGCACACGCGACGGAACCAACGACGGATCGTCACATATACGGTAGACCGTCGTCGTGGAATCGTCGTGTCATTAATGAGGTATACCCGACCCGACCTGGCTGGGTTTTTTTAAAAAAATTCAATATTTAAAACCCCCAACCCTTCATTTCACCCCATTCCTTCACTCTTCCTCCTATTTCCCTCCCTTTTCAACTTCCAAAATCATCTATCTCTTCAATCGATCATTTTCCTAAAATTTTCCAAAATCCTAAAAGTCATCATCTACTAGTCGGAGAACTGCTGTTGTGGGTGTCTACTTGATCACCAAGTACCTTTCCCTCTTGTTTTTCTCAAAGTCTCATGTATGTGTCTCTAATTTCTACTCATTTATATTGCATTTTTGTTTATCAATTAGTAGTAGTCTAGTTCTTCTTGATACGTTCATTCTTTATCAAATTTTGTCTGACCTAGGTTAAAAAAATTCCCGAAATTACCGTGTTAAAACCCTAGAAATAAGTGCCTTAGCATTGCTAGTTTACTAGGTATTTGGGTTAGACAAATGTAGGTCAAAACACTACCAATTCGATTTGGGTCATAGGGGATGAATAGGGCATCTCCAGTTCTGTCACTGAGTTACAGAACGAGACCCACGATGATGGACCGTCGTATTCACGACGGACCGTCATTGGATCCGTTCCAATCGCCCTAACACTCTACTTTCCAATTTTTCTCCAAGTGTCCACCAACGGCCACATGCGACGGACCGTTGTTCCCGCGACGGTCCGTCCTGCACAACCGTTCTGGTTGTCAAAGACCCTATTCCTAAGGGTCTCTCACTTTTTCTAAGTGTCTTTCCCCGGACACATGCGGCGGACCGTCATACCTACGACAGTCCGTCCTTCACAACTGTTCTGGTTGTAAGAGACCCTTTTCCTCTATTTTTCAAAGTGTCCTCAAACGGACAACTACGACAGATCGTCATACCCTCGACAATCCGTCCTGCATGACCGTCATGACGGTCAGAGACCCCTCTCCTAGGGTCTCCAGATTTCTTTTAAGTGTCCTATGATCAACACCTACGACGGACCGTCGTACCTGTGACGGTCCATCCTGCATGACCATTTCGATGGTCAGAGACCCCTCTCCTAAGGGTCTCCATATTTTTTTTCAAGTGTCCTCTGACAGACACCTACGACGGACCGTCGTACCTGTGACGGACCGTCCTACACATACCGTCATACTTGTTAGAGACTCTCTTTCAGGGTTCTCCATATCAACATAGTCTAAGTAAGACACGACGGACCCCATGACGGTCCGTCGTACTCACGGCGAACCGTCACCTGGTCCGTTGTGTTTCACTATTACTATAGCAATGTCATTTTATTTTATTTATTTTGTGTGGTTTTGCTTGTCTTTTTTGCTCCTTCTAGTACTAATATTGATCATTTACAGTTACTATCTACTATGGCACCAAAACAAGATCGAGTCTATGCACGCGGGCGATCGAAGTCTGTCGCCCCGTCTGCCCGCTTGGTCATTGGTTCTGATGATGAGTGTGACCCCGAGTACGTGCCCCCAGGCACTTCCACCCCATCCCGTGCTGCACGTGCTGCCAGAGTTACACCCAAAAAGGTGGTGTCCAATGTAGTCACTGCCTCCCAGTCTGATGAGGAGCGCACACTACCGGCACACCTTCTGGGTCAGCCACTAATGAAGAAGAAGTGTCTGGCTCCTTAGGAGTTTTGTGGTCAGAGGAAGCCTCCGGATCTGCTGAGGTTCCCGCACCCGCCACCGCTGCAGCGTCGGCCTCGTCTGATGAGGTTGACAATTCGAAATCCACACCCGGTTCTCCAGCTCGTGCTCTCACCCTAGTTACTGACCATCCCAACCGGTGGTGTGTCGACGAACAGTTTAAAGTCTATTCCAATGCAAAGTTCCTGAATGACAAAGAAGTTATGACTCGGACACTTTCATTGGAGCGGAGGGTCCTTACGGGAAGTCTCCTGACGATACCTGAGATCCACAATCTCTTCACCGGACATCGACTGGAGTGGACAGCACGTCCGTTGGGACGTTATAGTGAAGAGCTGGTCTGAGAGTTCCACGCATCCTATGTAGCAAATCTCCGATCACAGATTGATAGGCGGGCTGCCCCCGCTAAACAGGCCCAACTGGAGCAGGTCCGAGTATGTGGCATTCCGGTTGATATCTCCTTGCCTGCTATCCGCCGGTTTCAATACAGCGAGAATGTTGATGCTAATAGGACCCCTCACACTGCCCATTGACTACCGATGGCAGATTGTCAAAGATGGCCAATTTCTGCGTGAGCCATCGCTGAGAGAGACCACCAAGAGGTGGATGGCCCTGCACTTGTCTGTTGATGGAGAAGGTGCCGACTGGGTGACTAAGCCGAAGGGGGACATCAAGAAGGCCAACCTGACTTTCACGGTGAAGTTTTTGTGGTTGATTGTCCGCCACTACCTTTCCCCCACAACCGCTGATAATATCGTCACATGGGATCGAGCAGTACTGATGGCGGCGATGATAGTCGGGTTCGAGGTGGATTTTGCGTGGCTTCTACAGGCGGTCATGCACGAGAGAGATTTTAAGGTCACAACTACTTACCCTTTCCCGTGCATGATATTTTATCTATGAAGATCCGCAGGTGTGCCTATATGGCACGTTGATCAGCTCAAGACCCCTCTGGGCACTGTTGATATCGGCCTCATCAGAGATGAGGCCAATGAGTTGGCTCCACGCAGAGGGCCCCGTCCAGAGTTGCCTCCACTTGGTGATAATCTGGCTGATACGACAGCACAGGCCCGCACGGCTACGCAGGCGGCTTCCACTGACACTACCCCGGTCGAGTCTATCCCGGGTAGTAGCACCGCCCCGAGCTCCTCTCGCTCAGCCCCTTTACCCGCTCTGGTCCCGCTTGCTAGGGTCCAGAAATTCGAGGCGCAAATGGCTACACTTCTGCATCATATCCAGCCTTGGATGCAGAGGTCTATTACCGAGGCAGAAGAGCGCTTGGAGCGGAGAATGGTCCAGCACACAGAGCGGAAGATCGCTGAGGTTCATCAGTGCTTGGACGCCTTTGAGTAGCGAGTGCTAGACCGTCCAGCCCCTCCGGTGGATGTGTCGACCCTTCAGGCTGCGGTCGACAGTCTTCGCACAGATATTGATATGATCTTAGGGGCTAGGGTGCCTGAGACTGAGGCCCATTCTGTAGAGCCTGCTGAAGAAACAGTGATGGCGGCCCTATTCGCCACTTCAGAGATTCCACCACCTCCCCCTAGAGAGCATGCCAAGAGGCATAGGGGTCGAGAGGAGGATGAGGTGCGAGCACGGAAGAAGGAGCGCCGTGAGATGGAGGCTGTGAGGAGAGCCTCGCTTGCTGAGGAGGAGGCGCGTCAGATGAGAGCAGAAGAGTTAGTTGTTGGGGCATCTAGCTCCAGAACTGTGGAGATAGCGGGAGGCACTGCTGATAGTGTTGTTGATGCTGAGGACACCACTGAGGGTGTTCAGATTACAGAGGTAGTGGGTTCCACGGAACTGGACCCACCAGCTTGTTGATCGTCGGCGCTTTGCGCCTCAGGTTTGCTTCACCTACCACTCTAGTATTTAAATTTTTTTTTATGCATTGGGGACAATTGCATGTCTTTTTGTTGGGGGTGGGGTAAATGGAAAGTGAGTGCTAGGGTGAAGTCTGAGTAGCCCAATCCACTATCCTCTTTTAAGGTTTTCTTGCCTGTGTTCTTTTTCCCCGAAAGATTGATTACTTTTTCCATTGAACCGGCATGTCTATATCTTGTGTACATAGCTTAATTCTGGAGCATGATGGCTAAAATGATATCCTGATAAAATGGAAAACGATGCATGACTAGGCATAGTAATTGATAAATGTGTGGCTCTAAGCATGACATAGAGGTACACCACTGCATGACCCTAAGTCTAAAATTCGAACTATGTGTCTGATAATCTGGTAAAATAATGAGATGTCAAGTGAGTGTGAGGAAGATTTGAATAGTCCACTATTTGTACTGAGCTAGAACTTGCCTGGTTAGTCCTGCTAAAAGTAAGCTGTAATAGACAATTAGGAAAGGATCATAGGCCCTTATTCAATATAGCACATTTTTAGCCTAAACAAAAGAAAACCAAATGAAATTTATCCTTCTTTAATCTAAAAGATTTGAGCTTAAATTAGACCTTTCTTTTTCACCCCAATTGATATTTTCTAGGACTAATGTGTTGGCCCTGGTCCTTCCTTGGACATGTGCACCTCATCTTATGCCAAAAGTATAAGTTGAGGGTGGCTAATGCAGTAATTCTATGGCCCTGGCCCAACTTTGGGTATTGTGTACTTTGACTCATGGCAAACTCATGAGTTGAGGGTGGCTATTATGAGGAATGCTCTGGAAAGTGGGGTTGAAAGAATAAAGAGAGAGAAAGAACAAAAGTAAAGTGACTCAAGAATTAGTTGAAAGAAAATTAAAAAAATAAAAAAAATTACAAGAAATACAAGCAAGAAAAGAAGAGAGTCACTTACACAAATGAAGAAAAAAGGGAAAATAGCAAGGTGAAAGAATGTGGGAAACTGGGCAAAATAAAATGATAGAAAATGGTATGTTTAGCCGATATGTCAAGGAGGGCAAAAAGTCACTAAAGTATACCTAAATATACCCTACCTGACCCTGATCCTATGTTACAATCTAAGAAAGTCCTATCGTGATCCTAAGGGTTGTATAGCGAACTTAAAGCAGTGAAAATAAGGGAAAGCTTATGGCAATAGGTATGAATGAGTTTGAATTTGTTCTGAGAGTGAGTGTTGAAAAGTAATCCTTATACTCAAACTGAAATCATTGTGTGAAAAATGAGGATTTTGTTTTGAAGTGAGGACACTAATTGCATTACCGGAAATATTAGCACCTCGCTGAGAAATCGAAGAGGATAGGTGTTAGTGCATGGTGAGTCTGTGTCATGGTATGATTCCACATAATTAAAGCCTAATAGTGATAGCATGCATAAATATGATGAGATTAATCAGGATTGACAGCAAAATGATTGCAAAGGATAAAACATGGATACTATTATACAAAGATTGTATATTGAGTCATAGTGTGTCGCTTGAGGATAAACAATGAATTTAAGTTGAGGGTATTGATATACCGTGGTTTCACGGTATTATTAATACTTTTCCCTTAAGTTTAGTGTGTTCAAAAGCCTTTTTGTGCTAATTTTTATATAAGTTTCCCCTTATTTGCAGGATATCTGTCTAAATATGAATGCGGAGGCTTTTGAGCGAAGAAATGCAGAAGAGACCACCTACGGAGCTTGTGACGGTCCGTCATGTTCGTAACAGTCCGTAGGTGGTAGCGTAGTGCAGCTGCTGAAGGAAGATGGGGAAGTCTGACCAAGTGTGGGGTTACGGAAAGCGTGATGGACCGTCGTGTCCATGACGGTCCGTCCTGCAAGTTCTTCATGAAGTTCAGAGAAGTAGTCCCACTACCCATATTCCAAGAGTTCAAGTGTTTTGGAACAGAGACCCTCGACGGACCATTGAGCTTGTGACGATCCGTCATACCTGCCATCGAGGGTAATGAAGAGAGCAGCAGAAGAAATTTCATCAAGTATGGGACGACGGAGTCCATGACGGTCCGTCGTGACCACGACGATCCGTCACGATGTCCGTCGATCCAGCCGCGTTTTGACAGATTTTTAGCAAATAGAGTCCTTGTTTAATTAGGTTTTATTTTCTATAAATAGTTCGAAAAACCTTGTTTTTGAGGTTAGACTCTGGATCATTGTTAGACCTTTGAATATTGTGAGACTCTTGATTATATTGTAGACTCTTTGAGAGATTATTGATTATCTTGAGACTTTTATCATTGATTGTTGATGACTTTTGCTGATTAATCAAGTGAACTTTTGGATTTTACTCTTTCTCATCGAAGTAAGTGCATGAATTCTTATATCACATATTTGAATATTGTAATTATGACTATGGGTAACTAAACTCCATAACTAGGGTTGTGGGAACCATAGGCTAATAATGAGGTAAAACCTAACTAAAATAACAATTCTAGAATAGTGTCTTGCATGTATTGATAATTCTTTCGTTTAGAAGTCTTTTTAACGAATGGCCAACGTTAGAACTTGCCTTAATGCTACTTGCCGGACCAAGGAGGTAGATAATAGGAAAATAATTATCAACATAGATTTAGTGTATACTAACTAATAGGCTACTATTGATTGGTACGAGGTAATAACTTAGTCAAATATCGAATGCGATGCTTAATATGAGGTAAAGATAAGGGTTAGAATAGCAACACACGTAGCC
Organism: Solanum lycopersicum; assembly: GCF_036512215.1. Taxonomy (NCBI): domain Eukaryota; kingdom Viridiplantae; phylum Streptophyta; class Magnoliopsida; order Solanales; family Solanaceae; genus Solanum; species Solanum lycopersicum. The sequence continues at coordinate 11,280,187 of NC_090804.1, forward strand.
GGACCAAGGTGCGGAGTGAAATTTTCTAGATGCCGGACCAAGGATTTAGAAATACATAACTTATCACTTTGCATGCAAGATACTAGGAAAGAATTGTTATAGTTAGACTTATCAAGTTATGAACATGTGGGGAACACGTAAACCCTAGTTACTTTGATTAATTGATTAAACTCCAACATTTGAAGCTGTTAGTTGTCTCCTTTTATTTCGCTAGTTATTTTCATTTATTTAGGAATAGAAACCCCCCTTTTTATCATTTTATGCTTTCCAAGGAAGTAATTGACTGAACAATAGTAATAATAGATTGAAGTTAAGTCTAAAATATTTTCCTCGTCGGAAGGATCCCAATTTCACTAGTTGGATTATTTACTTGACACGACCGTTTTACTTCTTATTTGAGAAGTAAGTTTGAGCATATCAACTGGTATAGCATACTTGAGTCTGATATTTTGGGCCTTAGCTAGGCGATGAGCTTGCTCTGGCGATAGTTATCCTTACTTCTTTGATGTTACGGCTTCACGAGTTATGTCAGTGACAATGAGTTCCGCTCCATAATTTAAAATTGATTTTCGATTTGGTTCCAAAGACTTAGATTGATTGGCAAAGTGTGAATGGCATTCCACGGGTATTTATGATTATGGATAGATAAAGACTCTTTCAGAATCTATATTGATACCTTTGTCGGGCATCCGAATTTTAGGCTTGACCTCGACCTCATTGATGATTTTCAAAGAACATCTAGTTCAAGGTCCGGCCTTGATCATACGCATAGTTATGTAGATCATCCCGTTAAAGGTCCAGACTCAGTTACTTATACTTGTGATTGGCTACTTAGGTATTTCTGGCGAGCATCCGGTTCGAGGTCCGGCCTCTGTACCATCACATTCTACTAATTGGTTTTGAGAATCTGGTTCAATATTCTTTGGCCTTGGGTTTCATTCTTCTTAGTTATAGTAATTTTGTGTACTCGTCGGGCTTATAAGGGTTCGTTGAGGTTTTTATTTAAACTTGTGCACGAGTGTACCTTCTAAGCTTAAAGGGGTCCAATTAGGTGTAGTTAGCTTATATATTACTTTAGTTAGTTCTTTCTACACTCGTGTGCATTCCATTGTTACTTTGACTTCCGTTCTTGACCTCTAGTTGTGTTATTCCTTCTTTTATATTGCTTTACTTTTAAAGTTCAATCGGCCTATGATGCCTACTGGGTACCTGTTGTTTGGTTCTCATGCTACGTTCTGTACCTATTTTCGTGATGTAGGTCCGAGCACCACTAGCCGGCATTGATCGAGTTTGTAGCAATATAATATGGAGACGGGGTGAGCACACGATGTTCTGTACAATTTCAATCTCAATTTGTATATTTATAGACTTGTCTTTTACTTTTCGAGACAATCTAGTTTTGGTGGTCCATTTTGGGGACTTGTACTCGTTTTGTTGTAGCTCTGTACTAGTGACTTCCAAGTTCTGGGAGGTTTCCTTATTTGTATATATGTTTTGGTTTGCTTTCGCCTGTTTATATTCTTATTGTAAATTTTATCTACTCTTGTTTAGTTTCTACCCTCAAACCCATTACGTGTTGTTCCGTGTTACGGGTCGGCTTACCTACTGGTGGGTTATAGTAGGTGTCATCATGAATCAAGAAATCGGATCGTGATAAGTTGGTAGAATCAATACACAACCACCGTGTACTGGTAGGATCATACGGTTATCCCACTAATGTAACATAAACAAGCAATTAAGACATTATAACACATGCATAGACATTAACATGTTCAATACTATCATAAGAATCAATATCGCAATTCACATGCTTCATCACATAGTTGGTCCTCTCACGAAACCTAAAATCAACTGTTAGCATTTCAGAATGTGTCAATTCGATCCAATTCTTATGCCGAAACGTGGCAGCTGATCCCAGTTAGCATGCCAGAATGTGGCAATCTAATCCAAGTTAATGTGCCGGAATGTGGTAGTCGATCCAAATCACAAATCACAATAACACATCAAATCACTCATTCAAGTCATGATTTCATGGTATCGATATTCATATATCTCAGTTCAACATCTATGATCAATACTGCAACATGCATACATATATACAAGTATCAATAACGAAGCAAAGCAAGTGTATATCACACAATCATAGTATCACAACCATCACCTACCGCAAATCCAAGATTGAATCCCCAAGGCACTTGAATCTTCCCTTTCCGGATTCTTTCCACTTGTTCTAGGTCTACAACAAATTGATATACGCAAGGATCAATAATCAAAGGTTTAATTATTTGGATTATAACAAATCCAGTAACCCTAAACCAAACCCAAGATCATAATACCCAAATTAGGGTTTTTCTCACCATAATTCTTAGACCAAAACTCTTTTCCATCGATAATAACCAAAGAAAATAGGTTTTACTGATTGAAAAATGGATACGGGGAGTTAAAACCTTACCTTTAGCCTCAAAAATGGTGAAAAGTGTTATGAACTCGTCTGAGGTCGCCTCCTTAGTCCTAAAAGTCAAAAAATACCAAATAGGGTTGTCTTAGGGTTTATAAGTGACTTTAAAACGAATCTGGCGCGCTCTAGCGGACCCATCCCACACCAGCGGCCTAAATCTCTCTATAGCGGTCTCAGCGCGGGGACAGGATGTATTTATTCACAAAAAGATCAATTTGGGCAGTTCTACTCGTCCAAATTCGATTTCGTAAAGTGCTACGAGTTCCTTATCATCTCAATTATACACTCATGCAATAAAATTCGCAATTATATATCTTATTCATTACTAGATTTTTCCCTACACCTAAATGAATTTTTCTAAATCTAGACTAGGTTGGGTAATTCCAAGTTACTATGAATGATTTTTCTAGCACAAATTATTTATTCATTTTTTCCATAACGACGGAATCAAGTTGTTACAGTTCTATCTAGCTTCACCACTTTTAGAGCATTTGTCACTACAAGAGTTATTTATTGGAGAGTCATCCCTTTTGAGGTCATTTTATTCCCTGTGAATAAGCTTGCCCAGCTCTTCCACTCAGTTGAACATGGGTCCATAAGCAGACTATGGGTCCATACTAGGATTTAGTACCGATTAGAACTCCTTTGTTCATCACATTTTTTCCTCTTGTTCCTTTAACTCAAGGCCTAGGGCAGCCCTAGTATTCAATAACCTTTGGTTCAGATCTCCATTGATCACCATGTTGTTATAATGATGGGTTATTATGTTCGAAAAACTATATATGCACAGCGGAAACATATTTGGATCTTTAATGTTTACATTAATAATAGACAATCAATATTATTTATGCTAGAACACATTAATTATGTTAGAACACATAAACAAACTAAAAGTTAATTCGATAAATATCTCTTGAAGCGTAAGATGATACCTTCAAGCGAATCTCCAAGTTAAACAGATCTTCAAGCGAATCTACAAGATAGTTATGGTCTTCTACAGTGATCCCAAGTCATATCTGAACTCTCTCAATACTTGGGTGGGTAAGCATGAATATAATACTAATTCCTCTATTTGCTAGGTTAGGAGAATCCCTGTTTATAGAGATGTCTTCCTAATCCAAAAAGAACTAGAAAACCTAATTTTTCTAGAAGACTAGAAAAAAATCCATATTATTCTTCCTTTTTGCATAGAAATAGGATTCTGAGTTCTAGTTAAATATGGGCACTATAGGGACCAAATAATTAATTACCGAGGCTTCCTATTATGGAAATAATTTGAAATAATTAATTTGAATTATTCTTACCATAATAAATTATAAATCAGTCCACTAGAAATTCGTAATTGCACTCCTCTATTTCGTAATTCCCCACTAGACACTTATGTAATTTTCCATGTTAAGATTTCAGATACTAATCAATAAATTAAATTACTGAAGAATTTAACTTAATGATTAATTTCCTTTTAGAGCACTACTTAACTTATTTCATGTGTCAGATTCATAAATTCGCTTGCAAGATTTGACACAATGAAAACTTATAAGTTTCTCAAAAAGGAATATCAATCAATCTCTATAATGAGACATGGATTCCACCAACTAACTTATTATTTCACCAATATATATTATTATCATCCAACTTACCAGGCATATTGACCCATCTCAGAATCTCACCTTTTAATAAATTAAAACGACAATTAATATATATAGATCATAATAGTTATATCAGGATTAAGAATATAAGTACATTTAACAGTTTAGAGAATATGTTTTTGTCAGTCAGTCTAAAACAACTATCTCTACTCGGTCCCGTTCAACACATACAAAATGAAATAGCACAAGAAGTTGGAACTATACTGTTCCAATAATCATGACAAATTACATATAATCTTGTGCTACAATTGTACCAGATGGCATGTCCAATTTCCATCCTAGATTGTGAACCGAACTTTATACTTATAAGAACCGATGATTTAATCCTCTGTGTATAAGCTAAAACTCTGCACACTAAATCATCTACTATATAAGTAAATAGACACCATAAACGAATATATGATCTATTGAATTTGAGCAAATATTTATTCTCTAATAAATATTATTTCTTAACACATGGTTAATAGTATTATAGCTCCCAATTTCACCATTTCCTCCTAGATTCATAAGTAGAGTTTTCTCCGGTTAGTACTTGACTCACCTTTTCTTGCCCCTATCAATCACTCCTCCATGCGTTTAGCTTCCTGATTCACCAAGGGTTCGGAAACTGTATCTTGTTCGCCACCTTTCTTTTGACTACCCTTGGCCATGCCAGCGATGTCAGTTGTTAGTAGCACCACTAACCCACGCCAAATAACAAAGTGTGGCCTATAGAGAGTTGTGAGCAATACCAGTTATGTGTTATGACCAAATATAATTAATATGTTCATTTATCATAACTACTTTTGATTATACAATAAATTGGTGGATATCAAGCGTTGAGACAAAATATTGTGTTACGAATTTGTTAAGCATTCACGTCTAATATTCGATTTCATAGACTTAATTTATTTACCTAAATAATTTACCGAGTTAATAATATGATTAAGGTATTCTGAGACTTCATTACTTATCCATATTGACCTCACAATTAGGGTTGCGATAACCCAACTTGTACGTGTATAGCTAATATTCCGATTTCATATCCAAGTAGGGTCTTCTAGTAAATTTATGTTCTAGATATATTTCAATTCTTTATTTTACTAAATTAAAGATCTTACTCTCTATATTCTTTATTTTATCTCAATGATCATTTTGCGTGTTGACGAGGAGATTATTCATTTATTTTTATGATCGTAAGCATTAAAATAGTAAGCATACGAATATAAGAAAAATTAATATTGGTAAATAAACACTGATCACTAAATCATTTACTAAACAATAGTGTTATCGTCGCAACCTCAAAACAAGAATGGTTAGCCGCTAATGCTATGACTAATACAACAAAATATGTATTGTTCATTCAAAATAATGCTAATAGAATAAAGTTAAAAAGAAACTTAATGGTAGAATTTCCCTTCTGCAGTATGATTTGCTCAAAATGATCAACAACCCTTCCAAAATGCCTACAAATAAAAAGACAATTTAATTCATTTTTATTACTTTAAAATATATCAATCTCTATACTTGTCTATGATGTATTTACTTTATAGTCTTTCTTTTATTATAAATTTAACATTTTTGAACAATTTAAAAGCTATCTGAAGTATTAATTATAGGGGAAAAGGATAAATTAATCTCTAAACTATTTTAAATATGATGTAAATATATTTTGTCATACTTTTGGAATATTGATATTTCTGCCGTCCAAAAACTAGAGTATATATTCCCTTCGCTCTAACGAAAGACTAAATAAGGACACATGCCGCAATTTTATCTGTCGATTCGATATTTAATAATGTCGGATCAACAAATAAGATTGTCACATGTCAGTCCGTTAAAGTGAAGGACATATATACTCTAATTTTTAAACAGTAAAGACAATGCAAATAATATCTACATGCCATTTTTTACGATAATATATTTATTTTCCCTTAATTATATGTAGTCTTTAGAGCATTATTAATTAATTCCTATTATTGTACTTCTCTATACAAAAAATAAACATTTCACCATCTCCTAAATATAAAGGTGTTCAAACCACAGTTTTCAATCATTCGCCACGTTCTTAGATCTTTTGCTTAGTCAACCTTTCATTTTTCTATATAGATACCCTCCCATAATCTTTCTTGTTTAGCAACTAATTAATTAATTGATTAATTAATTTAAATATTCAATTTCAACATGAGTCAGAGTACTCTTTTCTAGTTCTAGTATCAACATATCTCCTACCTATATATTTTTTAAAAAAATAATATAATATTTCCTCACAAAGTTATTCTTTTTATGCTTCTTCTATCTTTATTCCTTTTAGTAAAGTTAATAATCCTTCTTCTTCTTCCAAGCTTTTTATGCTAACTTTTATTTTTCCTTTTCCACTTCTTGTGGTTTTATTATTTGTGTGTGTGTACTTGGATCATTTAAGGGTATGAAGGCATAAAATATCGATAGGAGAATATGTACACTCCTTAGTAGTGATTTCCCACTTGCCTCTAGGTTAATTTATTTATCTTTAGTTGATTATAATGTTTAAACAAAATATTGACTCAGGAAAAATAATTTTTCTAATAAAAAATAGAAAAATAAGTTACATATATAACATTTTAGATTTATTATTTCCTCCTCAATCACCAATCCCCTAACCCTTACGCCTTGACCATCTCACCCCCGAACCCCCACTTACCATTTCATCTTGTCTTCTTAGTATGTTGTTGAATAACATACAAATGTTTTGGGATAATATTTTCTATCTTACTCATCAAATATTAAAAAATAAGAAATTACTTATTGTTGTTGTTTTTTTTAAAAAAAAAAATACGTTTTCGTAAAAAAAAAAAAAACATTTTCCTCCATTAACACAGGCACATGTATATAAAATATATAAATATGTCATAATTTGGTTTCAGCTAGTATTTATGCTCTTAAACTTTGGATGTACACAAACAAACACTTAGAAGTTATGTAGAATTGAACAAGTAAAACACAGGTCTTATATGGCATAATACACCACATGAAACACAAATTTTTTTTATGTAGAACGTCACATAAGATGATTGTGTCTATTTATTTAATTTTATATAAATTTAAAATTGCACTTATGCAAACTCAAATTTCAAAGGCGTAGATACTAATTAAAGTAAAATTAAATGATATATTTATATAAATTATACCATATGTGAAACTGTTATGTACATAATGTGCTGAGTTAGTTTGACACCAATATAGCTTAATCAAACAAAACATAAAGTATTTAAAGTTCAATGTACTTGAGCATGCAAGTGGTGTTAATTAAAAAAAACAAGTTGAACCACTTGCTGATTGATTAGTAATAATAAAGTAAAAAAGTTGCAACTGTTAATTAAGTTAAACTCATTCCAGGGAAAAAATAAATAATTTAGAAATCAATAAATTAATCAAAACCCTCACAGGCAAGATGTAATGGGAAGACTTATATAATATTGTTCAGATGTTGGGATTTTGTTTAATTAAAAGCTGACAACATGGACAACTTAATTGTGCCTTATTTTGTTATTAAAATAAAGCCAGAGGTTTTGTTGTAATTATGTTCTAATTACTTCTTTCGTTTTATATTAGTTGTCTATCTGACTAAATTAAGAAAATATTAATTAATTTTTTTTTATATTATTCTTATAATTAATTCTTTTTAAAATTGTTCACATTTGTTTGTATAATTTTCAAAAAAAAATTAAAGAGTGAATTAATAAATTATTATTTTTTTATTTATAATTTTTTAAATATAAAAAATGATCCAACTAATATAATATAAAAGGAGTATAAACTATTAAATAATAGCTTCTTCCAGCAACTTTAAAAATGGAATAGGTTAAGGTTGGCACCACCAAATGTTTTACTAATGTTTTATTTAGTAGTAAAATAAATTTTATTAAACACCATGATCTGATTCTGACAGTTATACTTGATTAATAATGGCAGCCACGTGAGCATTATAATATGAAATAACTTTACTTTATGTCTGTTCATTTATTTTTTTTACTTTACTTAATCACCTTTCTCTGTTTAGTAATGTACTTATGCAATTGATAGCTCCTAATTACTTCATGTGGTATAATTTGAGCCAAACAATTCCTAATTACTTCATGTGGTATAATTTGAGCCAAACAATTCTGTTGTCATTCAGTTTACTGATACTCAAACCTGAAAAACTATGAACATTATTAAAAGAATATTTTTTTCTCACTGAAATTTTTTTAATGCTATTATCACAAATATTTTGATAAAATAAATGTGAAAAGAATTGTTTCATATGAAAAAACTAGGAAACTTTCAATAAAAATTTAAATAAGACAATGTTTTCCACCGTACACTTTCCCAATGACCTGGTCCGCTGAAAAATGAGTGGAAAAATCATGTTTTATCTCTTATTGATTCGCGGTAGGGAACAACATTGTTTCTAATAGTGGAATATATATGACTTACCTATAATTAAATAATAGAAGCTTATACAAAACATGTGGCTTTTAGGCCAATTCAAATTTTAGATTTGGGTTATATTGAACAAACTTATTAATGAATTGGTAAATAAGATAGATTGCAAGAAACAAATGAAACGGTATCATGATAACCAGCCCAAAGTAGCAACTAAACAAGTTAAATTTCATTTGTTACTTGGGCTATGGCCCATATTAGAAGTACATATCAAAATGGATCAACATTCTATGTGTTGACTGGACACAGCTTGCTCATGGCGTTCGTTGTCAGATTGGTATTCCTTTTTTAGGAAAATTCAACAATAGCTAAGACTGAAAACATGCAAAATTGATATAGTTTGCTAAATTATGATTTGTAGTTAAATGTTATAAGAGGAGAGAGGAAACGAGATTGGGAGAGAAAGGAGAGAGCTAGCAAGAGATGGGAGAGAAGGAGGGAGGAGAATTGTCTTTCTATATCTACTGAATGATTGTATATATATATATATATGTAAGTAGTATGTTTATGCATCAATGATTTTATCTGGTGATAATTGTGTGTATATATACAATTAGTATGTATATGTATCAAGGAATACAATTGTATTAATGAATACAGTTTTTATCCAAATACATTTTGTATCAGTACATAAATTGTATCGGTAAATACAATTGTATCAATGTTGTATCAAGTTCAACATTTGTATTTGTATAATTGATTGTTATCACTTGTATCAATTGCATTAACGAACACAATTTGTATCACAATATAATTGTATCAATGTTATATCAAGTTCAATGTTTGTATTTGTATATTGATTTGTATCAATGAGTACATATGTATTTGTATTTTGTATCACTAGAGAGGATCTGCATAGCTAACACTTTTTATCATTTGTAAAAATTGATTGTCATTTGTATTTGTATTGAGAGAGAAGACAAAGAGAGGAAAAAGGGTCCAAGAGGGGGCAGAGAAACGAGAGAGGTGAGTGAGAGATGACGAGAGAGAGAGAGAGGAGAGAAGGCTAGCAAGAGAGGAAGAGACGAGGAACAAAGGGAGAGAGGAAGTGATAGAGAAAAAACATAACAACAAAATCCTGATCATAGCTACAAATCGTAATTCTTTCAAACTATAGTGGTGTATTGCATAACACATGCTAGCCTATTTACGTAATTTCTCACTTATTTCGTCCTCATTCTTACATATATGTTGTAAACATATATTTTAAAAATTAGGTTTAGGACTAGACTAAGGACATAAGTGCTCTTGTAACAAAGAAGGCATATTACAAGCTTCAGAACAAGCTATGTTCGATCAACAGAGAAATCAAAACAATCTGGTATAATTTATGAGTAACCCAATACACTGAATATAGCGTAAAATTCTATCGATTTGTTAACTTGTACATCACCATATTGAGATGCTTTTTTTTTTTGCTTTTATAATTTTAAAATCATAAAATAAGGAGAGAGGTATTATCATAGAATAAGTTTGGATGAAATATCATGAGTGGAAAAATGAAATCATGACAACTCGATAAAAGTATATGAGTTATCCATCACGTCCCAAAATGAAATGAGATATGACACAACGACAGTAACCAACTCAATTAAGCGTAGTAATTACCAATCTCAACCATATATCTCAAATTTATTAATTTATTTTATGAAAATAAATATCTTTTGAAAATGTAGTACAAAATAAAATATTTTTCATTTAATTAAAATGTATAGAAAATCAATCGTCTCTAAATTTTCAACTATTCTCCTTAATAAAAATAAATAAATATATGAGTTCTCTATAGTGTCACGTGAATATTCATAACTCAAATACAATATTTCAAAGCATTTATGACACTTTAACCATGAATAAGAATATAACTATCGACTTAAGCAAACTATAGAAAAGAATAAATACTTAATATTGACGCTGACAGTAAACCTTCATCCTAATAGTCGCCCAATGCTAAGTAACACTTCCAACTAAGTATATGTTACTCTCAGCTATAAATTGCAAAATTAAGAGATTTATCAACTCTTTTTCCAAAAATAAATTGATTATGCAAGTATAACTGAAAAATATAATACATGGATGTAATATTTTTATGTTGGATAGTAATTTTTTTTACACATTATTTTTAATGTATTTTCTTTGTACCATATTAGTTGATTATTATATTAAAAATAGTTTTCACATTGATTATCCATCTTACTAAATCAAAAAAGCACTAATTATTTTTTTCTTATATTACTTTTACAATTAGTTCTTTTTGAAAATATTTATATTTATTTATAAAATTCTCAAAAGTTTTTTTAGAGGTGAATTAATAAATTTTTTTATCATTTTATTTATAATTTTTTAAATATTATATAAAATAAAAAATAATCAATTAATATAAAACAAAAAAAGTAAAACACAATTTTCCATAGTTCCTCCTTGATTATTGACTCACATGAATATTCATAACTCGTAAATCTGAATTTGGACCAACAATTGTACTTTGTTGATAAAGAAGAGTGGAGAAAAAAGATGAAAGGGTAGAAAAATACTTCCATTGTCATTATTTAGTTATCTATTTTTGATTTAACGCATTTATTAAGAAAATAATTATAATAATAATAATGATAATATTAAATAATTTACTATTTTATTCTAACTGATAAAATTTTAAAAGCAATTTATTTTTAAAGAGGTTATTATAATAATATTTAAATAAATTAAGGATAAAATAAATACTTTTTTAATTTGTCAGAGACTCAAAAACGATACCAAGTAAAAAAGGGGCAGATAAATTTTTTTACTACGTGCCTAATTGTTTGTCCATCTTTTAATTGACATATCTATTAAGAAATTAATAATTGACATAATAATTTTATCATTTTATCACTATTAATTATAAAGTGGGCGAATTAAAAATTTAAATTTTTAAAAAATATCTATATTTTTCAAAGTAATTAATTGAGAGTATAATAGATAAAAAAATTATTCTTTCTTGATTTGTCAAAATAAACAAATAATTAGAAATAATTATAAAAAAATAATAAACTAGTAATTAAAGACAAAAGGAGAATGTAATTGAACAAATAAAAAGGGACGTGAGGAGTATATATTGTGAAGGAAAAATCTTTTTGATCAGAATGAGATCTTTTCTATGTAATTTTACTTTTTAAAAATATTTTACATTTTTATCTTTAATACATTTTATTAAAAAATAAAAAAAATTAATTTAAAATCAAAAATATTATAATTTTTAATATTTTCTGATTAAATTCTAACCAAGCTTTTAAATAAATTTATCACTTTTCAATTTTGAATTAGTCATTGCAATATTACATCAATTTCAGTCCAAAGGATTCAACAAAGTAATGAAAAGCACACGTAAAAGAAGGATTCCTAGTAATTATTGTTTGAAATCATCATCATCATTTATTTGGCATCTCTTTTCCCTAGACTCCAAAATCAAATCATTACTCACCGCTTAATCATTCATGTACCTTTTCTCAACTATTAACATCATTTTAACTATCTATTCTACTCTACCAATTAACTAATACATTGATTTTAGATATAAAGCTGGCTTTGTTAATTCAAGTATCATCATTTCTTTTAACTACTCCCTCCATTTAAAAAAAAGATTGTTCTTATTTTTTTAAAAAAAATAATTTTTTTTCTATTTTGATAACAATTTAACTCTAATTTTTCATGTGACATGTTTAAGATCTCAAGATTAAAGATATTTTAATATGTTTGACATAACTTTAATTTAGAATCACAAAATTAAAAATTATTTTTTTTCTTAAACTTCATTCCAAATTAAATTAGATCATTATTTTTTAATATGGAGAAAGTAATATATTATATGTATGCATGAACAAAGATAATTTGAAGGTTGAATATATCCATAGTGCCTTCGAATATCTAGGCATTCAAATTATAGTTTATTTTGAATCAATATTTTAACACATGGCAAAGAATTCTTATTAGATATTTTTAGTATCTTTTCGAGAAAATGGTCTAAAACTCTTCAATTTAAATTTGAAATTTCATTATATAATTTAATTTAATGAGTGTCTTATTATTTTCTTGAACTTTATATTTTTCTATTTTCTACACACTTAAACGCTGACCTGTCATAGGAGGTGAGAACACCTCCTCTAGGCGCGTGAAAAGGTAAGAACACCTTAAATTTTAACGAAAATTTTCTCTTTCTCCAACAATCATCTTCCCGACCATCAAATGAATCATTGTTTCATCTTCTCCATCATTAACCTTTGTTCCTTTTATCAAAAAAAAATTCACGATTTTCGCTAAAAAAAGAAGTAGGTTTAGTTATTTATGTTCATTTCTACTTCAAATCTTGAATTTAGGGTTTGTAATATGCTCTAATTTCTTATTTAGGTCTAATTTGAATTTTCTCAAAATTCATCAAAAATGACAAATGAAAACTTGAATAAGTTTTGTATGGATGAATCAGACTCAATGTTGCTCTTAATTTCACGAATCAACAAAAAACTATGGATAAAACAAAAACTCGAAATAATGGATAAAGAACTAACCTTTTACTAAACTAGTTGATAAACTATGAAGTCAAGTTGAAAATACACAACAAATTCCTTAAATTATCAACAAAAATGCATATGCAAATGGAGAAGGAGATGAAAAAGAGAGAATATTTTTATGGGTTTTTTACGTTTTAGGAGAGAAATTGGAACAAAATTGGAATTGGGAGTTGACTAGTGGGGGACTCGACGCGTGCAATCACGCTGCAATATTTGTTTGGTTTATGTGTTGTGGTCAGCGTTCAAGTGTGTAGAAAATAGAGAAATATGAAGCTTAGGGGTTTATAGGATATCCATAAAGTTGGAGTATATAATTGAGATTTCGAGTTTAGAATGAAGGAGTTTTAGACCATTTTCTCTATCTTTTTTAATTGTATACATTAATCTCAATAAAATATAAAACTTCAAGTTGGATACCTTTGAAAAAAGTTATGTCTTTGATAAAGTGATAATACGTGTCCATTTGAGTGAAGAGTGTTCTAGGTCTGAACCTCAAATAACATATTTTTTTATTTTATTTTGACAGTTACAGATCATTATTTTTAGACACCCTTAATAAAAAATAAAATAAAATATATATATATATATATATATATATATATATATATATATATATATATATATATATATATATATATATATATATATATATATATATATATATATATATAAAGTTGGATACCTTTGAAAAAAGTTATGTCTTTGATTAAGTGATAATACATGTCCATTTGAGTGAAGAGTGTTCTAGGTCTGAACCTCAAATAACATATTATTTTTTAGTTTTATTTTAACAGTTACACACCATTATATTTAGACATCCTTAATAAAATATTTTGACAGATTTTTATTATATTTTATCAATCACATATCATTACTCTTCAACACCCTCAATAATTTCTAGCTCCGCCAGTAAATTAAAGTCTTTAAGGATTTACCTATCCTTTTATTGATAATCAACCTTGCAAGTTAAAAAATAAATTCAAACATATTTTCCACAATCTTTTGACTTGCTTTCCAAGTTCATTTTCTAGTCAAGTAATTTAGCCCACCATGAATTAGACCCTACCCATGTAAAAAAAAATAAACTGTGTCAGAAACACTTAGCAATAAATCAAGAGATAATTAATTAGTGTTCAAGAAAAAAGCATGGGTTAGATAATCATCTAATTAATCTCAAAGATGATGGAGTGGATTATTTGAAATTTAAAAGATGAGTTATGAGTAGTAGAGTCATGGGTAGGATGATAACACAAAGCATGGTCATGTGGAATTATCTCACTGGGCACACAAAGTGGACTCATAATAATTAATTATCATCATTTTTAGTTGCAACTCAGCAATAAATTCACTATGCATAATAATTTTTATATAACTCATTGATGGTTTGTCACTGACATATTATGATACCAGTATAGTTACATTGGTCCCATTGTTTCACTAGCTAACTTTGAACTATAGTAACTATCTCTACTTTCTTTTGATCATATTACTTTTCATATTTATTATTTTTAAGAAGTTATATTGTTGAAAATTATATTCTTATTTATTATATTTACGTATCCAAAATATTAATTTCTTTCCAATAAATATTATTTGTCTGACTCTCTTAATTAAAAAAAAAAAAGAAGAAGAGAATCAATCTAGGAAATCATAATATTGAAGTATGTGTAGATGTTATTCACTTCAATTTTTCTATGTCAATTAGTTAATATTTACTACTTTTAGAATAATTATTACCAAGAGTAAAATAGAAAATATATGCTCAAATATATTTTGATTTTTTTAAATGACAATAATTTGAACTATCTATTTTGAATAAGAAAACAAGTCTAGAGTATTAGTACATGCTTCTATTTCATATTAATCGAACTTTTTAGCTAGACTTTTTTATTTTGCAAAGGGAAAATGCATAAGTATCCTCTTAACCTATGTCCGAAATTTAACAGATACATTTATACTATACTAAGGTCCTATTACCCCTCTGAACTTATTTTATAAGTAATTTTCTACCCTTTTTCGGCCCACGTGGCACTAAATTGAAAAAAAAGTCGACCAATATTGGGCCCACAAGATGGTGCCACGTAGGCTGAAAAGGGGTAGAAAATTATTAATAAAATAAGTTTAGGGGGTGGTAATACCTTAGTACAGTTTAAGTATGTCGCTAAGATTTCTAGCATAGGTTGAGGGGGCACTTGTGCGTTATTCTTTTTGCAAAATAATAAAATTGTCAAAGTTCAAAATGAATATTTGAGTTTTTTTTCATATTTGCCTTTTTATTTTATTGAAGTTTTATATTTTTTATGAGATAAATTATACTATTTATAAAGTTATATATATTTATGATTTCATAAAGGACAATAATGAAAATTATGTCCTTAAATATTTTTTCTTCATATATATATATTCATGTCTCATAAATTCAGTTAATAAAAATTAGATGGATGTATTTAATATGAAACTGAAGGTTGTTTAATAATAATAATAGTACCAAAATATAATAGTGTTCTTTTTCCACTCCTTACCTCGGTTCAAAACTTCAAATATATAATTTTAATGATTAGCACAAAGAAATTAGATTATGAAATATTGTGGTGAGATGATAGATATTTTTTAATTTCGAGTTTGAGCTATTTCAGTTTAATTTCGGAGATGATTTTATGCAAAAAGTTTTCGAATCAAAGATATTATTGTTAGAGTGGGGTAAAGGTTCACACATTAGTTGAAGAATAAACTAGTGCTCTACTTAGATGGATTTGGTGAATCCTCCTCTCATGAACCAACTTTTGAGGTTGAATTAGGCTAGATGTCATATTTTTACATGAAATCAGAACTTCTACGATCTTGATGATAAATTAAAGAGATTCTGCAGTTAGAAATTATTACCCATATATGTTGCCTGTCTAGCCAACAATTATGTTATCAAAAGTTGGATCACCGTGTATCATTCTGGTGACTACTTTCTTATATTTAATTTGCATAGCATCGTGCATTTTTCAAATTATTTTCTTATCTATGTGTTGTGTAGCACTATGCATCATCTTGGTGACTATTTTCTCATATCTTATTTGTGTAGTATCGTGCTATCTTTTTGGTGGATACTTTCTCATATTCAATTTATGTAGCACTTTCTATCTTTTCGGTATCATATCTAATTTGTGTAATACCGTTCTTTACTGATGTTTAGCACTGTGTCATCTTTTGAGTGACTACTTTTTCACATTCAATTTGCATATGTAGGGTATTGCCATCATACTAACCTTACCCATATAATTTTCTTTCTCAATATGGTTGCCTCATCATTCCAACTCTATTCATATAATTTTATTTCTCAGATTATGACCACTTTCAGCCATCAAATTTAGTAATTCGATGAATGAGTATGTTTCGGTCAGTTTTATGATGTCTTACTTGTTTAAGATCTACTCATTCCTTAATTTCGAGATGATCCATATACTTTATATTAGATTTTGAGCATTTTCTATTTCAAATTGCTTATGTAATTCATGAATTTATCACTCTGTTTTATTGACATTATTGAGCAAATTCAATTTTTCATAAACAAACCAAGCACATCAAAATTGATCGTCATTTTTTTTAAAAAAAAATAATTATGATGATGATATTCTCTTCCTCATGTTTCTTTAGAAATCAACATGCAAAAAATTTCACTATCCATCAGACAAAAAAAGACATGAATTCTGTTGGTTGGCCACCATCAGTTTGAGGGGACTTTAATTACCATCAATTACATCGCTACTTATCATACATAGTTAGTTTCATAATATTTATATAAAATATTCTTTAATTATATTTGGCGTTATCATGTATAGTATTTAATCATGTATAGTTTTTTTGTAACCTTATGAGAAGATCGTCTCCTTCGTTCTAGAGGCGAAATCATGATAATTTCTTGTTCATATGATATCAGAGCTAAGTTTATTTTCATTTTGGCTCTCGATTCACGCTCCAGTTGAGCCTGGATGTGAAGGGGTGTTAGAATGGGTAAAAGTCTGCACAATGATTGAAGAATGGATTAGTGGTCTACTTCTATGAATGTGAACAAGCCTCCCTTCAAGAGCTATTTTTGAGGTTGAGTTTGGTTCAAGTGTCATATATTTATATTTATGTGAATGTTCTTAAGAGCTAAGATTTAATCAGTAAATATAATGAGAAAAAAATTGAAGCATAAAAATATTAGGGTTCGTTTGGTAGAGTGTATTAGTAATGCTTGCATTAGCAATGCATGTATCAGTTATGCATGCATTAATTATTCATAGATTATTGACCGAACTCACAAACAGATCCCTAAACATGTCGAGGTTTTCCCTTCAGGTACCTCAACTACGTCATTTTCCTATTGAATCATTAAATCACACATAATTTATTCCTTTTAAACATTGTTGGTTGATTTTGATCGGCTTTTGTATTGTAAATTCCTTCAATTGTGTTCGTATTGTAATGATTTTGATTGAAGGAATTTGTTTTCTAATTTGTTCAAATGGCTTGAAGTAAAACACAATTATTTTCGAACAGTTTCACTATCAATTGGACTAATGAATTCTGGAACAACATATGTACTTCTATCAATACCCCCACAAAATTTGGTTTCATATCAACCAAGGTGTTCAAAAGGAACAAATTATGGTTGGTTCAATGATTCAATAGGAAAATAACATAGTTGAGGTACCTAAGGGGAAAATCCAACAAATTAGGGATTTGTTTATGTATTTGGCCTAAATTATTTTTATGCATTGTTTGGTTTGATGCATTAAAAATAGAATGCGTTGCATTAGGAAAATTATTTTTACAAAAATACCCTTTAATATTATGATGGAAGATATAAAAAAGGTATTGAGGGGCAATTGGGTCTTTAATTGAGTTAATGCATGCATTAAAACTAAAGAAAAGACATAAAACACCATCAAAGTTATCTTGTATTTGCATATAGACACCTTAACTTTCAAAGTGTCCTATCACCCCATATAACTATTTTATATCTTTGTAAATGGGTCCCTTTGACTCATTCCCTCGTGTAGGTTGTTATCACGCACATAAGGTGCGTCATGCAGTGTTTTCACTGTCATGAACCAGTTTAAACGTGCCAAGTGCCATTTTTTCTTTATTATTAATTATTTGATTAATTTTTGTCATCTTCTCCACATTTAATCCCAAAATAGTAGTTGGTAGCCCTAATTTTTCAATTTTTCCATAGCAACATCAATGTTGATTTGACGACTTCATCATCTTACGTCGTCCTTAATCATTAAATAGAATAGTTGAATGACCATTTGAGCATTGGAATCACTCTATTTTTCAATTAGGATTGTCCCGTTATTTTCGTTGGATGGAAGAAAAGGGAGACTTTCCATTGATTCTCCATTCCTGTTCAACAAATGTTAAACTCAATTACATTAATCACCATTAATTGAATACAAATTGAGTAATGAATCAATCAGCAAAAACACGGAGATTTTGTTAGTTTTCCCAAAAGTAATGAATGCAGCAGCAGCAAAGGGATCGGCCTGAATCGTAGCAGCAAGTATTCGAGCAGTAGAAGCATTAAAAGATCAAGGATTTGCCAGATGAAATTACGCTTTAAGATCGATTCATCACTACGCCAAATTCAATTTAATTGCTTCTACAAATACCTCGGCTCGGAGATTCTCGACAGAGTCTTCTTCGGCGGTCGTCTGCGGTGAGAAGTTGAGGAAAACTGAAGCGACGTTGAGTAAAGTTATAGATCTGAACTGTTGGGGTCCAAGTACTGTCAGATTTTAGTGTTATTTACTTAAATTTGTTATATGATGATCTATTAGCGAAAAGAGTAATGGAGATTCAATTTTGAAAAAAAAAGAATACAAATTGAGTAAGATCACGAAAAGCAAAGCTATTATGTTAAAAAAAATCAGTAGCCAATAACAAACTAGTTGAATTCAGGATGAGACTCCAAGCCTGCCGTTGTTTCCGGTGACAAAACCACCTCCAATTGACACTTCCTCCTCCTCCTTTCCCCAAAAATGCTGATATCTTTCCGTTTAATTTATTCCTCCATCCACTCCGAACACCAACATGCCCGCCCCACCCCAAAGGAGAAGATGACTTTTCTTCAAAGAATAGGGTCGGGTCGGGTTGAATTTTGTCATAGCGAGTGAGCAACACGCACGATTACATAGACTAAGGAATGAGTCAAAATGACCCATTTACAAAGATATTAAATAGTTCTGTGGGGTGATAGAACACTTTGAAAGTTAAAGTGTCTTTATACAAATACTGGACAACTTTGATGGTGTCTTCATGTCTTTTCTATTGCATTGCTGACACCTAAAACTTCATGGTATTAGCAATACACACTTTAATATACAATAGAAGTATAACTAATGCAAACATTAGTTATATATAAGTTGGAAAAGAGTAACAAACATGGTACTAGTAATACACAAGGCTAATGCATGCATTATTTTTTTAATACATTCTACCAAATGACCCCTTTAGTATATTTTTTAGTATTATTGAATATCTAATTACTTAACGATGAATGAAAATCAGTACCATTTTAGACAACAAAAGAAAATGCTTTAGCCAATAATAATGTCCCACTAGAGCCCTACAATACGCAAGGGCAACTCTAATAAATCAGTAACCTAAAGTCAAATTCGAATAGAGGTCTTAAATTCGAATATTTTTTTATGAAGTTTATCATATCCAATTACTTAATCTTTCTTGAGGCATAATACTCATAACTTATCAAACTTCTATTACTTATTTTTTCTTTGATGAAAAGTTTATATTTTCTACAAATAATACTTGATGTTCTTTGAAAAAAATATGCATAACCTATTTATTTTTTTTTATAAAAATGAGGCCCTCAAATTTTATGGCCTAAGGAGGTTGCTTCTTTTTTTTTCCAAAGGTGTAAAGCCACCACTGATAGTACGTTGAAACCTGATCAACCTAAGAGTTACAACGCATAAATGGTATCTCTTACTAACACTCTCCATCATGTCATTCCTTTAAGTCATTCTTTGACTTTGCTTCAATGTTTTGTGTAATTCGGCCCTTATTCTAAACGGACAGATATGAATGAGAATTTTCTCTAACATAATCTATAGAGTTTTGGAAACATAAATTTAACTTAATTTCACATCAAAGTGAATATAGTACAGATGCGAAATGAAAAATAAAAAAATATACTTTCTTCAAAAATAATGATCTGATTTGACTTGACACAAAATTTTAAAAAATAAAGAAGATCTTTTAATCTTGTGGTCCTAAATTAAAGTTATGTCAAATGTACTAAATTACTTTTCAATCTTGTCGCTTTAAATATGCCACATGACAAACTGCAATTAAAATGTTACCAAAAAAAAATTATTCTTTTTGAAACAAACTTAAAAAAATGTGATCATTCTTTTTGAAACGAAATAAGTATTACTCTTTCAACAATTCAAACTAAACCTAATATTTTCTAAATTCCAATTTCAACTAGAAATAAAACTTCCAGAAGGGTAAGAAGGTAAATAATTCACAAATAATTAAATACCAAACATTTGGAGTACCAACCATAGTTGAGAATTTAAAATTGTTTATGGGAAATTTGGTTATTCTACCAATCTCATGTTGCCATTTCTTTGCTTGAGTGGCATCTCATGTAAATGTGCATTTACTTGCTTTACGAGTAAGCAATAGTTAGTACACATTCTAATTATAAAAGAGGGGGATAAAGATGAGCTAAAAATATATATATTCTTATAAAAATGGTAGATCTAGCTAGGTGTACATAAGTCGGGATTCAAATTTTTTTATATAATATGACAATTTTTTTTTTAAACTACAAATCAATAAAATTGGCTATTTATTCTCTTTATATATTTTTCAATAACATGAAACATAATCAAACCAAAAAAATACACACATATGTTGCAGGGTTAATTTTACTGTGTTTTAAGGAGAGTAAAACATGACTGTATATTTTTTCAAAATGATGTTGGGAGGTGGTTGAACAAAAAGCATAATGTTGAATTATGTGTGCATTTTAATATTTGAAAATATATCATATCAACGAATGGGTCAAGCATATTAATAGCCTAAAGTAAAAATCAAACGAGACCTTAAATTTAATTTGTTAATAATTTTTATATAATCGATTTGTTCTAGTTTTCAATTCATAATATAACCATTCTTATTTTAAATTATTATTCATGAGATATATAGTATTCCAAATATGTTAAATTTCTTCTAATAATTCTTTCATTTTCATGAAAATTTTACTCTTTCTACAAATAGTATTCAATATTTATTAAAAATATAACTTATAACCTATTATTATTAAAAATGAGGTCCCTTAAATTTGAAAACCTAAAATACATAATTTTTTTAACACTATCGAGCCATCTCTGCGTCATATTAAGGTATATCATTATGCTAGCTGCATTTCACATTCTCGTTAGTGGCAAATTGTCACAATTTTTTTCTCTGGCAAGTGTTTGAATTGATTTATTTTAATTATTTTTAAATTAAAATATTTTTAAAATATTCTTGAAATATTTGAATAAAATAAAATAGTTATTTATAATAATACTTAGAAATAGGAGTACAAATGCATAATACGGTGAATTATGACACAAGAATACAAATTTATAAGAAGGTTTTGGTCCCACAAATATTGAATATCAAACCTTTTCTTTAACCAAAGGAAAATCTATCTTTCAACTTAGGTAGGTGTATGTAATTTTTCTAATAAAATAAAATTGTGGAGACCATATATAGTTTATCTTTGTGCTTTAATGCATGACTATTTTAGTGAAACTATCATTATTACTTGAACGGAGGATAAAACTATTAAATGACTCAAGGCTTTTTGTATATAATGAAATGATTTTAGTGGTAATCGGTTGCCTTTCTGAAAACAAATTATTTCTCTATTTCTTATGTTTGTCAAAATTACTTTATTTAATCCATTTTAAAAAAATGAATTGTTTCTCCATTTAGCAATTTGTTATATATTTAACACCACAAATTAAAGAATATCTAAATATATTCTATTTTAATTTTTAAATTTTGTATTATAAATTAAAATAGGATACATAAATTAAAAATCAAATCATCCACCCAGTAGTCTAATAGATTTTTTGAAGAACTGATTAATCGGACGAGAATAAAGATAGAGTCCAGTTCTACATGTCAATACCGACAACAATAAAATTTATAGTAAAAAAAAATTCATCGACTTTAAAAATCGTGAAAGTTCAAGTCTCTCTATTGCAAAGAGACTATTTAACTCCCCAACTATTTATCCCACCCCCTTTCCATAGCGGTTCCAAATTACTGAAATTAAATAAATAATTAATAGAATAAACATTGAATCTATAAAGATTAAACAAAGACACAACATCTTATAGAGTTATCAGTAGATTAAACAAAGACACGACATCTTATAAAGTTATCAGTAAATTATATTTATTTCCTTGGATGGAAATACTTCTTTTTTTAAGAAACTTATGTTTTCTCCAATTTTCCAATTATAATTGACAATTCACAGAGTTGGTGATGCATTTTTTCTTCATATTTTTTTTAGTATTTAATAGTTGATCATCACCATGGATGACTTATCTTGCTTCTAAGGTTCCTTTCCTATTTCATTTTCCTTTGTATTCTAAATTTATGTTTATCATAATTGAAATATTGAATTCGATTGTGATATTATCTAAAAGCTTATTTTTCAAGCGATATATTTGCATTTAAAAAAAATACAAATTGAGATGAGACATTTGCATAAATCAGCTGAAATTTGAAGTATGGTAGAGAAAAAAAAATAAATATGAAGCTTTTAAAATAAAAATAAATAAATAAATAAAGGAGAACATGAAATCCATAGACTTGAACCAAAAAAAAAAAGGATGCATTTAAACTAAATAAGCGGTATTAATTAGTTGAGACTATAGATTAATGATGTTGGTCCGTATACTTACACAGATATTTACAATTTATTTATTTATGCTGTCTATATTTGTATATTATTAAAAAAAGTAATTTATTTTAGAGTGACAAATTTATAAGATATTAACTACATTTATCGCATAAATCTGATAAAGCTAAAAGGAATCGATTGACTTACATGGCTAAGGAAATATATTAGTCGATTGATGTAGGACGATTTAATAAAAATATATAAATGGATCATTTCTACATGAATGATTTATTATTTAAACACACACCAAATGTCATTTAGGGGGGACTATTAAAATTAATGCAAGTAATTGGACAATGAATAATATAATCTCGTTTGCTTTATTTCAAATTGCAATGATCTTTTTAAATTATTTACTTCAATTGAAATCCTTTACGCCGTAAACTCGAACACGGTATTCTACTTCCCTTTGTACTATAATTGCATTTTCAAATGTTAATTTGACAAGTCAAATTAAATATTAAAAATTTAAATCTATTTAAAAGTTATACAAATAATATTATAAATTATAATTTTTTAAATATCATGAATATGATAAAATAATATATTATAAAATTTTAGTAATTTTTTTTATTTAATATAAAGGGGAGAGGGAATACTAATTTGCATAGGAATTTGAATTGACTGTTATTTTTTCTAATAAAACTACTTTTTAAAAAATTAAGACAAAAGAGTCATTCTTTGACTTTTGGGGTTTCTTTGAAAATAAATATAAGCTCTATTTTGCTTTTTACTCTTCATTTAGTTTTAGAGCAACTATATAAAGTTTAAAGTACATTATTTTACCTTTTTTTCCCTACAGTGTTATGTTATAAAATTACAATGAATATTATCAATAAAATTAAAACAAGGCTGTTTAATGCATCACTAAATAATGTAAAAGAAATATACGTACGTATAGGATTTTATTATAAGTATTAAGGGTAGTTAAAGAAAAGCATTTCATTCTTATGGATCAATTTGTTGTTCCTTTAACTCGAGTTCGATGATTACATATAATTTTTTTAATTATAATGCGTAGAAGGCTTAAAATGTCCCTTAAATATTTGAATTTATACACAATTACCTCCATTCATTTTTTTGATTTTAAAATAGTATTGCCATCCATCTTTTGACTCCAAAATACTCTTGATAGTAAACCTTTCACTTATATTTGCGCTCAATTTTAATAGATCGCTTCAAGTAAAATTATTAAATATTTATTTATTAAGTTTCTTAATGTGATTGGTACAAATTTAAACTTTACTCAAATAAATAATAAAAATCATATTTTTAAAATTTTGTTCTTTTTTATAAAACCACGTATAACAAAAATATTGAAAAATTTCATAATATCTTCTAATTGATCTATTTTTAATCAACCCCAAATTTATTATAACGGAACCTAAGTCATAAATGAGGATCCAATTAAAATCCATACTCATCTCGACTGATTGTCCATCTAAAAAAAATATTAATTTTATTAATATGATATCATCTATCAACTATCCAAATGTTTAGTTCATTTGTCTTCTATTTTTTTTTTAAATCTCTTATTTTTAATTAAGATATTTGGAACTCAAATTTGAATTGAATTCACATATTTACATATTCTTTTAATTTGTATTATTTCTATGGTGGGATGAGGTTGGAGATAAAGAGGAATATTTTCTTTTATTTTTTTATTTTGAATTTTCAGTACACACAAAAAAAAATGTAATATTTGTACATATTTACTTAATCAACTCATCTTTTATTGAGTTGTTAAAAAGTTGATGAACGAGATAAGAAGTTGGGGTTTGGAGGGGGGGGGGGGGGGGGGGGGATGTAGAGAGTATGTCTAACCTCTTTTTTAATTTTATTTTATTATGAAATTCAAAATAAATTCAATCATATGAGTTTATATATGAAGTAATCTCAAATTATTTCAATGGAAGAGAGCCTAAAATGTTCTTAAACAGTGGTATTTGGTACAATATTTCCCTTTATGCATCTTATGAATATGATTCATTAAACATAAGAGTATCTTTGAGCCAAAAATTGGATGACAAGAGTATTTTAAAGACTAAAAATGTGAGAATAATTTTGTACCTATTCAAATACTTATAAATATTTTAGACCCTTCTTCGAATTATAATATATCAGCAAGTTGGCTAGAAAGATAAAATCAATTAATCAGTATAAAAGTAATAGATTAAGATTACAGAGTAGAAATAGCTAATGGTAACCCAAATCCTATTAAGATCTAAGCTCATGATTATTGAAATATTTAATTAACGGAAAAAAGATAAAATATCTCAAACTATCGTAAATGGTGTATAGATATCCTTCGTTATATTTTTGGGGATATTAATGCTTCAACCGTCCAAAAACTAAAGCATATATGTCACTCACTCTAACAGAAGACTAAATAGAGACACATGTCTAAATCTTATTTCGATATTTAATAAAAATCAAATCTATAGATAAAATTATGATACATGTATATCTGTTATTAATATAAATGATGTACACTTAACTTTTAGACAACAGAAGCACTAATATCTTAAAAATATGACGGAGAATAATTTTCTGATACTTTAAGAATATTTTTGTCCTTTAATTAATGTGACATAATGGAAATAGAGAAGGGTTATATTGGTAAAAATGTTGGGAATAAAGATTATATATATGATTATAAAGGGGGAAAAGTTGCGTACACGGTCAATACTACTCATGATCAAAGGGACCTATGTGATGTGTAAATAAAGGAGTGGGTAATAAGTATCGCACGAACAAACAAACCCCTCAAAGGGATTTTTCCTTTGAGAAGAGAAGAAGAAGAAGAATGTAATAGGGCCTGACCCAGAAGGGCATGGAAGTGTTGGCCATGCTGAGGCAACTCATTGGACAAGTTAAACAACTCTTAGAACTTCAATCTTCATCTCCATCTTCATCATCGCTTCTTGCTGTTCCTCCTAACATCTCTTTTCATCTTCAAACGCCACCACTTGTACACCTACCAAGGTTTTTTTTCTATTTCTTTTCTTATTTACCCAAATGGGTTTTCTCCTGATTTTGGGTCTATTTTGTTCGATATGAAATTTTCTACTTTCTGAAATGTGCTTTTTTTGTGTAAAGTTTTTAACTTTATGATTATTCTAAGGGTTTGGGTGTATTTGTTCTTTGTGGGTGTGTTGCGTTTTCTCCCTGGATCGAATTGGGTGATTGTATTGTTTTTGTTTTTTATGTTCACTAGATGTTTCTTAGCACTATCTTAACTATCAAATTTGTAAAGTTTAGGTCTTGCATTTCTATAGTCAATGAAATTATCTCATACTTCTTGTTTATATTCCAAGGGCTAATATATTCTGATCACCTGTAATCATGATAACCAAGTCTATTGGTGCAGTTTGTGCATTCACTTACTAGGATAATTTTAGGATCATTCCCAATGCTAGAGCTTAAACTCGATCTCGTATTTTCTTGTTTGTAGAATGATCATGTCAAAAGTTGTTGTTCCCAATCCAAAAATGGTAAATGTGTTGTTCCAAACGATTAATATGTTGCTTCATTTGTAATGTTGTGCTCTGTATTGTATAGGATAAATATTTAATGACATTC
This sequence comes from Solanum lycopersicum, assembly GCF_036512215.1. NCBI lineage: Eukaryota > Viridiplantae > Streptophyta > Magnoliopsida > Solanales > Solanaceae > Solanum > Solanum lycopersicum. The sequence goes on from NC_090804.1 coordinate 11,306,830, forward strand.
TTCCTGATGGATGTCTGAGTTTTCGAGAAGGATTCTATGAAATCCAGCCAGACTTAACTTTTTGTATTGAAACAACTGGTAGATAGGTAACCACTGGGGGTGAAGCGATGGTCTCTTACACAAAGCTAGTTGGTATCTCAAATGTTAGCAGTTGGAAACAATATAGATTAGCAAAGGAACTTGGTTCAAGTGTCCTTTAGAGATTGTTTGCGCAGTCCACACCAGAGAAAGAACATTTATATTGTTGTGTTTTTGAACTGCACAAACCCCATCTCTTTGTTTTGCAGCATGACAAGTTTGAGAACTACTTTCCTGAGTTTCAAATATCTTGCTAAGAAAGAGTCTTTGCAATCTAGCCAAAGATATTTATGTTTACTTTCTTCGAGCCTATCATTTGGTGAGAACGAAATAAATTTTAACACCTTCTAGGATGCTAATGTAGGAATGAGATATAAGTTCCTCTATGAGGATTTTTTTTTCTATTTTATAATTATGATCACTAAAACCTGTTTGGTTGTGTAAATCCTTTCAAATGTGGAACACTATATGGATCTATTTAATTTCTCTTGTGTTTTTAAAATGACATAATGTGTCAGAGAGTTCCCTATTTACATGCTGAATCGCCTGTTAAAGACCATATCTCAAACAAATGTACCCTGGTGTATTAAAATTATCAAAAGGTACTATTAACAACTTACTTTCCCTCTATTTTAAAGTCATTTATGGTTCTACCATTTGAGCTTTTTGCATTCTCATTGCAAAGTAGTCTTATGGGAATACACAGAAGTCTTTTAAACAAAGCACATTGAGTCTAAAGTTGTACTCAATAAAATGGTGATGATTAGTAGGATTGAAGTTGAAAATTCATTTTTCAACTAAATGTAGAAACTTTACCCTCTTAAAATTATTGGAGCTTATATCTGGCTGATACTTGTCTTGTTGGTTGGAGATGGTTGCCTGCTTTTGTGGCGTTAACACTATATTAAGGTTTCCAGCATCTCTACTTTTATTTTTGTCATTTATAAAAGTGGTGTCCGGTCCAGTTTAAGCACACCTCAGCTATTCCATCAGGCCCTTCTTCCTCTCTCAAGCACAGGTACTGGGTTACTCTTTCCACCAAACCTTAGTGTCTTTATATCTACCAGGATTTAGACCGGCGCCTCTCATGGTTTTCAACACACCCTAGGGTGCAGGTTTCTAGCATCTTCGTGACTGAATTCTCTGCATTTTAACATTTTTTTCTTCTCCTATTAGTGAACATCAGCAAGTGTGGTCTAGAATAACCAGAAATGAAGGTGCATAGAGTTTGCAGATGCATCTGTTAACTACGTTGTGCTTTGGTGAGTGAATTAGGTGGAATAAACACATGTTAAGACTAGTAGTTATGTTCCCTGTTGCGTAGAAGAGTCATTAGGGAAATGCTGCTTTCAGTAGTATGATTATTTCTGTATGATTTAATTTCCAAGTTACTGGTTCTGCTAACTCTTACTCTCAAGAGTAAATGCTTTTTTGGCACATCGTTCTCTAGAACCATTAAAGCTGAGGATATTGGTTACACAGGTCTGGTTAAAATGAAGCCTCTATATTAATTTGTGTTGCAGTCAAACTGACAGTAAAGGTGAAACATGAGTAAAACAGATCAATTTCATGTGAAAGTTCTCCATGTTCAATGTTCTCTTAGACTTGATGGTTATCTTATAAGTTAGATAAGCTTGTAATAATACTATAATAGAACTTAGTAATTTAAGCAAATTTGCAAAAATAAAACCTTCTCACTAGCTTTACAAAGGTTAGTTTAGGCGCATCACCTATATTTACCTAATCTGGAATCTTCTCAATTACCTGAGCATTTTGGATTGGGCTGATGAAGTGCTACAATACCTGTCCGTCGTCACAGGTCATTTTGCCGGGTTCCTTTGACATGATTCCTCACAAGCGCCCATTCTTTATGTGTTCACTTGTATCAGGTTTGGCTACGGTCTATTCAGTAGGAGGATCACCCACCCAATTTAAAGCTTTTTTTTTCAACATATTACTTTATGAATGAATAATTAGGAGTAGGTAGGCGTGGAAGTCAGGCTTGAAACACGAAGCATCCCCAAGAGCGACAAATTTAAGTATTTTGGGTTGATAAACTATAATCTAGGGAACTGGAGACATCGACGATGATATCACTCATTGTATTGGTGTGGTGAATGAAGTGGAGGCTCGCCACTGAAGTCTTGTGTGATAAAAAGATACCACCGGAACTCAAAGATAAGTTCTATAGAGTGGTAGTCAGACCGACTTTGTTGTATTGAGCAGAGCGTCGACTTGTCAAAAACTCCTATGTACGGAAGATGCATATGGGGTAGATGAAGATGTTGAGGTGGATGTGTGGTCACACTAGGATCAATAAGATTAGAAATGAGTATATTCGTAATAAGGTGGGAGTGGTCTCTGTTGTGGACAAGATGAAGTGAGAGTGAGATGATTGGATATGTGAAGAGATGTGTAGATGCACCAACGAGAAGGTAGATGAGGTTGGTTATATACAGGGTATCAGGAGAGGCAAAGGTAGGCTAAAGACGAATTGGAGAGAGGTGATAAGATAAGATATGACCCAACTTCAGGTTACCGAGGACATGACCTTAGATAAGGAAGGCGTGGGGGAGACATATTAGGGTAGAAGGTTAGTAGGTAGTGTAGTGTTTTTTTGATGAAGTAGTAGGTAGTGTAGTCTTGTCTTGCTTGTGGTGGTTGGCGTTTGTCATTGTCATTGTACTAGTTGTAATGTTGTAGTTCTTGTTTTTAATAATTCTCGGTGTTGAATAATGTTTATAATAATCTATCCTAGTATGTTGTTTAGTGTTTTTCCATTATCACACTATTTTGTTGTTACTTGCTCTATTCTTTTTATTGTCTCTTTTTTACCTGGATTTGCTGGCGTTGAGATGAAGGTCTCTCGCAAATGGCCTCCCTACTTCAACAAGGTAGTGGTAAGGTCGGTGTATATTCTACTTTCACCCAGGCACTGTTTGTGGGATTTCACTGGGTGTGTTGTTGTTGTATGAATGAATAATGATAAAATTACACGTTAAAGCAAAAAAAATGAAAAAAACTAGGTATTTAAATCCACGGGTATCCCCGAATTTTTAATTACCTTGAAGGTTAACTTGCAGGGGTGTTCAGTCTTTTTTCAGTTTCTCATATAAGATATTGGTTTCATGATTCACTGCATAATGCAATTTTTGAAACCTTTTGGCTTTGGCAAGAAATATGTAAATTAACCAGTTTTGCATTTGTGCAGATGTTATTTTCTGAATCTTGATGAAAATTCTGCCGAAGACAGTTGCTACAATATCATCATGACTGCTGGAAAATCTGAAAATCTCAAGATGTTGGAACCAGGAAAGCCTCCACCAAAGAAGAAAGCCCGGAAGGAGAGAAATCAGGGAAAAGTGACTGGAACTTCATGCTCCATCGAGAATTTGGATCAGCAAATTTGGAAAGAATTTCCTGAAGACCTATTTGAAGCTGTTGTTGCAAGACTACCAGTTGCCACTTTTTTCCGCTTCAGATTAGTTTGCCGAAAATGGAACTCAATGCTGACGTCCCAAAGTTTTTCTGAAGAGTGTGCCCAAGTTCGTCAACCACAACCATGGTTCTACACCATTACTCATGAAAACGTGAATACTGGAGCCATGTATGACCCAACATTGAAGAAATGGCATCATCCTACTATACCTGCACTGCCAACCAAGTTGATAGTCTTGCCAGTTGCTTCTGCAGGAGGTCTTGTCTGTTTCCTTGATATTGGACATAGGAGCTTCTACGTATGCAACCCTCTCACTAGGTCTTTCAAAGAGCTACCAGCCAGATCAGTTAAAGTGTGGTCCCGTGTGGCAGTAGGTATGACATTGTGTGGGAAATCAGCCGGTGAGGGATACAATATCCTTTGGGTTGGTTGCGATGGAGAGTTTGAAGTTTACGACTCCAGAAATAACTCTTGGGCTCGTCCAGGAACCATGACGTCGAATATTAAGCTCCCTCTGGCACTCAACTTCAAGTCGCAGACAGTGTCCATCGGTAGTAAACTTTACTTCATGCGCTCGGACCCTGATGGGATCGTGTCCTATGACATGGTTTCTGGGGTTTGGAAACAGTTCATTATCCCTGCCCCTCTACATTTGAGTGATCATACACTAGCAGAATGTGGGGGGCGCATAATGCTTGTGGGTCTGCTGTCAAAGAACGCAGCCACTTGCGTGTGCATATGGGAGCTGCAAAAGATGACTCTTTTGTGGAAGGAGGTTGACAGAATGCCAAACATATGGTGCTTGGAGTTTTATGGAAAGCACGTTCGAATGACTTGCTTGGGTAACAAAGGTTTGCTCATGCTATCGCTAAGATCAAGACAAATGAACCGTCTAGTTACATATGATTTCTCAAGCAGAGAATGGATGAAGGTCCCTGGTTGCGTTTTGCCACGTGGGAAAAAGAGGCAATGGATCGCATGTGGGACTGCTTTTCATCCCTGTCTAACAGCTGTGGCTTGATTTGGACTGCCCAGTAAAGTTGTAGTCCCAGCAGGGCACTATACTAGCTTTTCCAATTATCATTTGCAGCCCAGTCTTCTGTGCTGATATAAGAAGAAAAACTATGTGTGAATTTATTGCCACTCTCTCTTGTATAAACATCTACTACTAGTTTTTGAGCTTTTGATTCATGAGGAGACTAATCTACAATGCTCTACCTACTATTTAACATTCAGCCAGCTTTAAAACTTTCAAGGGAGTTTATTGGGTTCTATTATGGAGCATCTGTCTTTTTATAACTTACTTAAATCAATCCAGCTTTTTTACATAATATAGGAGAGACAAAAATAGAACTCAACCCCTTCAATCTGTCCAATATGTTAAAGTTAGACCCGCTTATTCATGGAGTAGTTCAATTCGTTTCAGTCCAATAATTTTAATTCATTACGAATTGAATTTAAATTGACTTGTGATATATATTTTGTCAAACATATTTATTTGATATATGCTATTATATATGCTATCATGATAAAGAAAACAGTTTTTCTAATTAAATATTAGAATTTTATAATAAAAGAACAAATAGACAATATAGCCTTTCCTCTTTTTTTTTGATGCATACATATTATACTTTTGTGTTTCTAATAAAAGAGGCTTACATGCCTCAATTTTTTATTTTGTTTTTAAAAAGGTTGAATTATAAGAGTTAGCATTTCAGCTCAAGTCATTGCCAATAACTTGTTAATTTATTATCTCAACCCAATTTAACATATTTAAATTCAACTCAATCCATTCATTTGCCACTAATGACATTTTACTATGCATGAGTTATTACATCGGGCTCTAGTGCTGCAATTATATGAGAAACTACGAATATTGCATAAGTCATTATTCATTTGACACTAATGACATTTTACTATGCATGAGTTATTACATCGGGCTACGAATATTGCACAAGTCATCAAAATGACGAGCCGATTCAACTCCAATCCTCTAATATTATTCCCAAAATATATGTATGCTTTTCTCATATTGATAGCTGACACTCCAAAATGTACAAGTTCATATACAAAATTGCTATTCTCTAGTTACCAATAATCAACTCCAGTTAGACAAGTCACCGATGATCTTTTCCTTCTTTTTTTGTTTCCATTTACGTTAATTAATAAACGTAATTGAAATATCCCCTAGTAAAACTTATTTAAGTGGTTAAGTAGCTTTGCCACAAGCTAATACACTAATTAATTTTTTCTTCTAAAATAATTAGATATGTGCAGCAGTTCGTTCCAAATATCTTCCCATTTGATAGACACAGTTCTTCCAGTAAAAAGGATTTTATGAAATGTTTAAACCAGAAATATAAAGGAATACTCCAAAAATGGGTAGGAAGAATGATGGAGAACACAAACATTAACCACATAATGAGACGAGAAAATTTATATTTTGAGTCTCACAAATTAAAAAAACACATTACTACAAAAGTTTTTTTTTTTTCATTTCTACATTGAGCTAAACTTTGAGGAAAACAAAACTACAACAACGCAGGCGCCACTACTCGTATAACTTTGCAAGATTAAGCCATACCCCCGCTGGTTGCTGTCCTTATTATCTGGAACAAAGCTGCAAGCGGAGAACAAAGAATTATTTCAACCAAAAATAGCAAAAACAGTAAAGCAAAGAAATATTCATGTGGATCCTCAGGTAACATGAAAAAAATGTGTAAAGGAATGAGAAAAGAAAGCAATAATCTCTCAAGGATCAACACAAAAAGTTATTTCCCGAAAGAAGAAAGCTAGGTTATCTAATGCACTGCTAGCAGCTGATATACATTGTTAAATATTTATGCATATAACCTGGTTAAGATCCTATAATGGTGGGAATATATATTGATAACGAGAGTTTAGATACTTCTAGTTAAATGCCTCGGATATCAAGAGGCAAAAAATTGGAGACAAAAAGATGTACAAAGATCTTACATGAGCCAATGACAACAAAGACGAAGAATCCAAGCAAGATAGGGCCAACTGGATACTGGCTTCCCTTCTTTGCAGTAGTTTCAGGAACAGCTCCTCGCTTGGTAATATTTTTCTCAAACCTCTCCACCTTCCTATCAGCAAGACGCCTTGATGTAGTCTGGTCAAATGCAACAAAAAAGAATGATTCACAACAAAATCTTGTATTCAACATCATATACATCCATATTGCAAATATGCACTAGTTTAGATTACCCCTTTGGTTTAGCAGAGGGGAACCTTTCTTTAGCTGTAAAATAGCTATGACAACCCATTCTAGTCCTAAATCAATGTTGTCTATTGCAACTTCATTTAGCGTTTTATATACTCCCAATGCTTAGTTAACTATCCAAATAACCTGGATGCTAAGACTAAACCACCATAGTGTACACCTCTTTCTGATAAATTAAGGGAATCCTTGCTAAAAGCAGGAACTATTACTTTATTGGAATTACTGCAAAAGAATATATAATGTTGCCCACTGGGAGAAGTTCTCCCCAAATAATCCAAAATCAAAAACACTTCTGATGCTATGCAAAATCTAAAAGTAAATTGGAAAATCTAAGCACTAATTGTCTTTTAGTCTACAGGTATACCTGATTCCAAAGTTAACCAATTAAATTAGATGACAAGAAGAAAAATTATCCTTATCAATTGATCATTGGATATTGTCCAAAAAGATCATTGGATATTGTCCCAAAAGATGATTGATTTACTGTGCAGTTATATTTCCATCACAATTACTGATTTAAGATAAGAGATGAACAAGCATACTCCATGTTGAATAAGGATGAACATGATAATTTAAAGGTGAAATGGAATTCACACTGAATAATCCATAAGAATTCCAAAGAAACTACATGTAATGTAGAGTTTATTAAACAAGACCTGGGCATTGTTTGTTTTCATTAGGATTGGTTCTTAGGAGTCCGAATATACGTGTGAATATTAAAATGATGTGCATTAAGATTAACAACATCCAAATCAAAATACTATGAATATCATGAAGTCTCTAGATGACTAAGATAACATGTTTTCAATATCTAAATGTGCATAATTTATCCATTTGAACATAATACAAAATTAAAATAAAAATAATATTAAACATTATATTCATAAGATATTATAAAAAATCTTATATCAGAAAAATAGAATGAAATATTTCATTTTTTTTTTGAATGAATGTTTCATATTTGAACAAATATTTTGAGAAATCTGAATCAATATAAAATTAATGTAACAAGATAGCATGACAGCTTAATGGTGAAAACTGATTTTTCTTGAAGAATTGTTGCATTTGCATTAATTTTACCCTTAAAGAAAATTGAAATTGCATATGCATTCATCCTTCTGAAATACTTTTTTGATAACTGTAAACATACAGATTAAGAATTTAAATTTTATAAGGGCTAAATGTTTGAATTTTTTTTTGCAGAGAGAAGAAACGTAGCCGTGAATGTTTGGGAAAAAATATTTTACGAGTTGAACAATGTTAAGACTCTATTACAAATCTAATTCATTCAGATCTATTAGCAGCTTTAAACGGAACAAAACAAATCCAATTACTAGACTAGATCTGAATATTTATGATTCAAACTAAGATCTAAATGATTATTTTTAAGAATTTTACCGAAACGAACATCAACTCGTATCTGGATCAGAGCAATTAAACAAAATTAAAAATTATTATAAGGTTAAGAAATCAACAGATCAATCATGCGAATGACAAAAATTAATCAAAATAATGAGATAGGAACATCAACCGTTAATGCAATTTTAATTTAAAAAAAAACAGTTATCCGTGGCCAATTACCTATTAAAACTTACAAAAATAAGAAAAAATATCCAAATATAATGATAAATCATCAGAACAATCACACGATCATAGATCTGGATAATTATGAATCCGAACAATAAGCCAGAAGCAAAATTAACAATAAAAAACAAAGCAGAAGAGAGATTTTACCATTTTAAAAGGAAAATGTGGTGGCCGCCGATATATGAGAACAGAAAAATTGCAGAGAGAATTATATTTCAGCTAAAAGTTGTTCCTCCTTCCCTTTGCCCCAATTTTATTTTGTCTTATTGATGATTGAATTTCAACTGTTTTTGAAAGATTTATAGGTGGCGAAGATATCGAGGACGAGAGGCACAAGAAAAACGCGTCACACTCCTTCCATTAATTGGACAAGGGGTGTTTAACCACGTCGCTATGCTTACCTGTCAGCAAATCATTGGCTAAATTTTAACACGTCAGAATTTATTGGGCTTTTGGGCCTATGTACCTCATCCAGTATACAGACTTCAGCCCAGCCCATGATATTATGTTATGACAAGTTCCTAATATATACAAAAAGGGCAAATACCTAATTAGAGATAATAAAGGTAAATTATGATTTTTTATCAGTTTATGAGTTAATTACTTAGAGATTGTGATGATCGGGGAGTATCCCCTAGAAGTTACACGGTGTACTTGACCTTTTGGAGGTCTTCTACAAGACTCTTAATTATCATTCATTACATAAGTACGAAAGGAAGTGTGGAATTAAAACTTTTCACAACATAACTAATAAGAAACTCTTTTATAAAAACTAAGGAACAAGTCTTATCATCACAAGCCATCTTAGACACGTCTTAATATTATAGGATCATGACCTATTATATTGAAAGAAACATAATAAGACTTAAACAATGTCTTAAAAGAAAGAAACTAAAAGAAACATAGTTCATGTCCTCAAACATATGGGACATACAAATCTTAAGAGAATCAACTTTCCAAGCTTCACCTTCTAAGAACATTCACTTGCCTTCCACCTATATTTATAGAAATATAAAAGAATATGAAGTTAGTACAAACATTGTACTTAGTATGGTCATATGCAAAAACATGCTAAAAATGACATTTTAGTTGGAACATACTTTTCATGCTATTTTAGTAAAACCTTCATGGATCAAGTTTACAAAGCATCATTTCATATACAAGTAAAACTTCCTTAACCTCAACATTTAATCACATTCATCACGTAATCCATTTTATCATTAGACCTTCCTATCCAAAGTTATCCTGAGACTCACCTAGGTAAGACATGAAGTGACCGCCCGTACAACCTCTTCATTACACACCTAAGTGATCCTTAAGACTTCCAAAGATAAGCATGCTCCATTTCGATTCAACATGTCAACACTCATTACTAATAATACTAGAGGAAAAATACATGTCTTTAGGAACTTCACGTAAAGATCATCCTCCAAGACAACCCCCAAGTGTAACTTAGTGCAATGTGCAAGTACCATTCCATACTACTACTCCCTCCTTAGTGTTCCTTGAGAATCACCATAGACTAGACACATCACATTCATCATTTACATATTTTTCATCACTTTTAGACATAAGACCGACATGCTTCATTAACATTAGACATAAAATCAATTTACCTCATCAACATTATATAGTAAAGCATTAATACATTTTCATATAAGGACACACCAAGACTTCCTCCAAATGTCTACTTGTTCGAAGGATAGATAGCGTCTCATTCCACCACCTACCCTAAGTAGTACACCCTTAAGAAGACTTAGTTCATTACATTAGTTTGTGGGGGCTAGCTTTAACCGACATAGACCATGAGAGCTATACATGAAATCCTAATATTAATCCCTACCGCATGAGGGTTCCTCACTTGCCTAAATTAGGGTCATTCTCTTAGCCTTTACTTGGATCTCCAACAGATAAACATATGCAGGCGCATAATTAAGGAATAAAGAGATTGCTTATAAGTATTACATCTCAACTCACGTAGAGTACTCATCTCTAGAGGTACATTGGATACGACATCTCTACTCACAAAGAGTATCCACCCCTTCTTCAAATCCTCTCGGTGCTAATCATAACTCCCCCACTGAGTCTTAGACATTCATTACATTCATTAATTGTAGGTTAAGAGATTTCTATTAAGTACTACATCTCAACTCACGAAGAGCACTCATATTTAGAGTTACTTTTTGATACTACATCTCAACTCACGAAGAGTATCCAACTTCCAACCATTCTTTGAAAAGCTCTTGGGAATAGTGAGGTTGCTACTGAACACTTCATCACAACTCACGAAGAGTGTCCACCCAAAATCCCCCTTTTTCATTCACTAGAGTTCTTAGGAATAGTAGGGTTGATACTAGACACTTCATCTCTGCTCACGAATAGTGTCTACACTAGAATCTCCCATTTTAATCATAAACTTCATTAATTCATTCAAAGTGTGTGCGTGTGAGTATATGTGAGAACACTCTTCACATAACCACCTTATTCATAACATTGACTTTTAAACATAATCATAGTATATTAATCATAATTCACACACTATCATGCTTCACATTCATATTATACTTCATTTATACATAATATCTTCAAGACACATATTCTCAACTGCATAAGACATCTCATGCATCATCATAACATCACTTTACTTCACATTCAATGCCTTCAAGGCCATAATCATAATTCACATATATAATCATATACATCAAGTAAACAGCGCCACCATAAGTGGACCATACCACTCAAGATCAATTCAATAAGAACTAAACAACATTGATCAACTTACCCTTCATCCAAAATTTGATCACCTTTTCTTAATTCTCAAATAAATTATCATAATAAGTCATAAATGACAGTAGATAATCACAATACGACAAAAGAAAAACACAACTATAACATTTTCTAATCATAGACATTAAACCCATTTCATAACCCCAATTTTAAAAAAATTGCATATTCATGGGTCCATTGAGTTTTTGATTATAAAACCATCACTTTATATTGAAAACATCATAATCCATCCATTAAAACCTTTTCATGTAAACATCCGTGCTTAGAATTCAAAATACAAGAATTTAGGATTTTGAAACCTTTTTGGAAAACCTTTGGATTGTCTCCTTGAATGAGAGAATAATAAAGGATGAACTACCATACCTTAATAGCAGTAAACCCAAGAGATTTAGTGAATAAAGCACTCAAAATCTTCAATCCTAGCTCTTCTTCGAGTTCAAGCTTCAATGAAGTCTTAAGAGAGTTTTTCTTGGGAGAGGGGTTTTGATTTTGAAAAGTGAAGTCTATCTTAGGCCTTAGGGGTATAAACTAACTTAAAATATCTAAAAATTCCTAAAAAAACCGATCACTAGTTAATTAGGACGTGTGGTGAATTTTCCTAAGCTGGTAGAAATTGTTGGCAGTGTTGCAGGCTCCAAATGATGAATCCAAGTTACTGACCGTTGTTTGAATGACGCCCCGTCCTGCTGGGCGTTGTTTGGTTTAGAGAGTCAACTTCTGGGGGATAAGCTCCCACAACTATGTGTGGATCTACGTCCCCAAACGACGGGGCGTGGATTGACTTAAGAAGCGTCGATAAGGGGTCATTTTTGGCAGTCTTTTGCAGTTTTCTTGCCAAGGTTCGATTCCTTCTTAAGGACCCGTAGGATGGTCACTGAGGAGTCGTATCCGGATGTTTCTACCCTAAACATGCTCATCAAAGTCTTAGGTACCTCCCCTATCATTTTGAATACCAAACAACACATAAAACATTCAAAAGCACACTAGCACATACAAAACTAACTTCCAAACGTCTTGGACGTTCTTTGACGTACAACTTCCAAACTCTTTAGAACTTACCCCTTAAGACATTATCTATCAGTTTAACACATTATTAACTACTTAATAACTCTTTAAACACATGATAGTCTCTAGTTACCCTATTTCATTTTGAGGGTTGTTACCGAGATATACTAGTTTGCAAATTATGTACTTTATCAAATTTTGATGTGTTCCAAATATTCTTTCAGATACATATATCTTGGGATATATGAGATTAAAATTAGGTATAATTTGTTCTAGCTATATTGTATCCAACTAGATACACATTTATATGAGATACGTAGAAAATTTTTGCATGCTTCCTTTCGTTTCACTCGCAAATCTCGTATCATGTTTAAATATCGACATCTCAAATACACGTGAATCAAACAAGATACATTTATATAATGTATATCTACGCATGTATCTATCTAACTTGAAAACTTCTATTAAATTATTTTAGTGAGATTAAAATGTAATTATTTGAAATTATAGAAAGAATTAGTAAATAAGGCAATAGCGTTTGTGTAATTAAGTAGTTTCTCCTATATTCATACCATATCTACTAATCCAATCTATACTTTCAAATAATTATTTATTATACCACCTTTTTATTTATCATGTACCAAATTTAGAGTTAAATGTATTGAGATACATTACTCATTAAAATAGCCTAAAATAGAGCCATAAAGACTTAATTCTCCCTAACTACTCCTTTATTCTAGGAAAAACTACCAAACTACAAAATTTGTTTATCATATTTACTAGTTCTCTATATTTTGATATACTAATATTTATATGATTAATTAATAACTTCATACTATATTTCAAAGTAAGATATATCAGGCAACAATATTTTTCTATAAATCCCAGATACATGTGAATTACACTAGATCTTCACATGTCTCGTAGGATACAAGATACAGTGGAGAGTGACGATCAAGATGTGAGGAAAGCATGAGAGACAATTAAGGCTTGACTATATATCCTAGATACATGCAATTCATACTTGTATATAATCTAACAAATTACTGCTAATTTTACCTCATGTATCGTGATATATATGCATCTGAACATATTTGGACGCATCAATGTCATATAAAATTTATAATATTGTAAACTAGTATGTATCTAAGTAACTACTTAACTCCTAAACTAATGAAGTTACTATAAGTTACCCTTTATTCTAAATCACTCGATTCTCTTTCCTACCATCAATGTTGACCTTCACAAGCTTAGCCTCCGATCAAAACCATTTTACCAACATAGGCTGTTAAGATCTTTCCACTTGTTTGGGACATGAAGAGTAGGGTAATTAGCTTTGTTAAGAAACATGTAAAAATCATAGTTGAAAGCATAAAAAATTCTAGCAAAATATGATCTCTTTCATAGAGTAGCATGCCGGTGGCAGAATAACCCAAGCTACATCCACCAAAGTTGCAATACATCAATGTTATGAATAGTATAATGTTCCCAAAATTTTGTAATAGCATCTAGCAGTGGACATATAGCTATTTTAGGGGTACTAAAATAACTACAAAAAATGTATATGTACATATATAATCATTTAAACTTCTACTTTATCAAACTAATTTGACTATCTCTCTTGATGATCTTCGCCACTGTAATGAACTTCATTTTTTGATGAAACAAAATCAAAGTACTCTAACCATTTCTCTTTGATGAATTTACTACAACCGAACTTTCTTTTCATATGATGAACTTGTGTTTGACATAAAATAAAATTTTGAAGTATATATCTATAATCTTTGTCAAAGTGAATATAAGTTGTCACATCACTTTTTCTAAATCATTATTAACCATACGATGCTGAACCAAAATTCAATGAAAGAAAACATTTAAAAGGAAGAATATATATTTATATAAAAAAACAGGAGAATAAAAATGAGTAGCTAATAACTTCATAGATGATTGTTATTTATAGATGGATAAAATCATGGACAATTTGGTAAAAGGAAGTTGAGGAGACTTTTCTGTGTTATCTCTTTTGATTACTAAACACATGATGATGAACCAAAGGAAAACATTTAAAAGGAAGAAGATATATTGATTAAAAAATAGCAGAAGATGAAATAAAAATTAGTAGCAAACAACCTTATGGAAGAATATTATTTATAGATGAATTAAATTATGAAAAAATTGGTAAAAGGAGGTTGGTCAGTAGACATGATATTTAAGTAGACAATGCAAATTGATAAAATTTTTTTGTAACTTATGAAATATAATTAGATATAGCAAATATGTTAATTATTTAATTATTAAATGTATAATTGTTTGTTAAAAAAATGAAGGAAAAGAAAAAATAAAAAAGGAAAAAAAGATAAATATAAATGGAGGCCATAGAGAGGTGTCATATCACCTTGTCTATATTTAGCTTTATTTTGTATATGGATAGATAGAAATTATACTATTTATGGTAATTTACTCAATAGACAATTTCTTGATACCCTTTAGTACTTGAAGGTGATGGGAGACTTTATGAATGATTAATATTACAACGTGGGGAATTGAACCCTACCAATAAGATGAGAGTTCAGGTGGTCAACCAACTGAATTACTAAGATTCTCCTATTTGTTGCAACAATTACATTTCAATACGAGTACTTTTACCTTAAGGTGATGAGTCCTCATGTATCGAGAATCGAGATTCTTCTATTGCTATCTTGTATTTTCTTTTTTCAGATTTTGTATGTAATTAATGGTTTATGTCCCAATCACTCTCTTATGATGTAATATATGGCTTTGAGACTTATGTTAGACTTCTGCTATGTTTTGTAAAACTCTTTTATTTGAAATACTACCTTTAAAACTCTTTGTTCTATTATCTTGGATAAAATCTGCTAAATGACTTGTGCAGGACCTGGCGCGGTCTTGTACGTCATGTCACGTCTAGGGTGTATTTGGGACCGTGACATACTTTTTGCCCTAACTCTTTTCTGTAATCCCTATCTAAAAAAGAGAGGGTTGATTAATTCTTCAAGCTTCTTCAATTCTTAACAAAGTAGAATAATTATTTCTTAAAATTTAAAATGTTTTCAATCTATTTTCTAGATAATTTTACTATTTTATCGGATAAAAATATCTCAAAAATATTTTGAATAATTCTGTATTGTTATAAAAATATTGAATCTATTCTTCTCCTCCTCCTTCCTCTTCTTCCACTTCCACTTCATCTTGTCATCCTATTCCTCTTCCACTTCATCATTCTCCTCCTTTTTCTTTCTTCTCGTCTTCTTCTTTTTCCTCTTCTTTTAATTCTTCCCCGCCCCCCCCCCCCCCCCCCCCCCCCGCCCCTCCCCCTCTGCTTATTCTTCTTTTCCTTATTCTCCTTCGGTTATTCAACATAACATGTCTTTACTTCAAAGTAATTATTCTACATTGTTAAAGGTTAATAATCTTGATAAACAATTAGATATAATTTATCTCATTTTCAATTTTATTGATTTTGTACTATTTTCATCAAATGTATTTTGCTAAAATACAAATGACTTGTTTCTTCAAACCAACTTTCAGCCCAAATATAATCCCATCAGACACTATCGTTCATCAAACCCGGGCCCAAACCTCTCAAATAAATACCTCTATTCCTTTCCTTTTCTTTTTCATTTCTTTCTTTCCCAAATGAACTAGAAACCCTAGCAACCCTTGTCCTTGCAAATTGCAAACCCCCAAAACTTCCTCGGATTTTGAGCTCAATCCATCAAGTTTTCTTCCTCCAAAACATCACCTTGTCCCTAAAATTATTCTAGGGGCAGATAGCCCCACCTATGTTTTCACCTTTTGTTTCACATACTTTTTCTCCTGTTTTTCTGAATTTATCTCTTGAAAGATTAACAATTCAAATTTTGGATCCCCAAGTTTTGTTGAGATTATATCCCCTTCTTTGCTTTTCAAAATCGAAAATTTTTTAGGCTTCAATTTTTTGGTTATAAATAAAGCCATAATTGTATATGCTTAAGGGGACATGTAGTGAAAAAATTTTCCCTACGTTAAAGCTCTTTATTTGTAAAATATCTATGTTGTACAAGTTTTTCTCAAAGGAAAAACTCATTTTTCAATCATTGCCATCAGATGCAGAAGATAATTCAAGGTTACTTCTGGATTATTTTCTTATTTTTTCAATTTCAAATTACTACTACTTAACTTATCATCTCCACTCATTGCTCCTAAAAAAATTATATTTCACCAAGATCCTTTATTTGATTTTTGATGTGATCTGCTATTTTTTTGTATGTTACATGTCATGTAGTAAGTTATCTTCTAAGTTTAAGAATTAAAACTGAATTGGTTAAGACTAATATTTGGTTTCTTTTTTTCTCCGAGTTTGATATACATTTCGAGTTGGAATAAAAATTTCTTTGTATTTTTGATACAAAAAATGATACAAATAGTATTTTGTCAAACGTAGTATTTGTGCCAATATTCTACTTATCTTTTGGTTATTTAGTTTGAAGCATGTTTGTATTTGGTTGGAATTTTAATTGAATGACGTGTATTAACTCAAAATATACTAACTCTTTACCTTGATTTTACTTTCTTAACTATATGAGAAACTCAATTTAAATCAATTTGTCATGCTTCAATGTTTCTTTTTAGTGTAAATTTAAGTACTATTTCACTTTGCATCATTCTTGGAGGTACCAACTCCTTTTAATTTCATGATTTATACGAATATGAGTTATAATTATTTTGTCACTATTGATCCTACCATTGAAAAAATATTCAAAAAAACAAATGAGTATGAGATTTCGAATAATTTTGTTACTAAAGTAGATCCAAAGCCAAAATGACATGGAATTGTATTGTTTCCGTTTATTTTGGAGCCTTTTTTAGTTCAAAATAAAACACTAATTTATATTTATTTTAGTAGTAGTGAAGGCCTACTTGTATTTAACATTATTTTCAGTAGTTTATTTGAAGTATAACTAGCACTTTGGTAATCAACCTATGACTTGTATTTTCTAGTGTAATCAACTCCTATAAGTAGAAGCTTGTACTCGACAGAGTAATAATTATGTAATATATTTGTTGATTTTACTATGTAGTTATCATCTGGAAGTTATGGAGGCTGCATTAAGGTAGAAGACCATGTTTACATGAAGACTAGTTCTTGGAAGACCCTTATATCAATAATGATTCTTAGAAGCTTTGCTTACCTTCTTCAGAAGATTTTTCCCTGTAGAGCTATTCTTGGTTCCAACAATTGTTTTGGTGACTCAGGTATGTAGATTTTATTCCTTTTTATTTAATTCAAAGGATAATAACATCTAATAATTCTCCGTAATTAATCTATGTGAATATTTAAGTCGTGAATTGATGTGAAATTGGAGAGCTACTTCCATATATATGGTTCACATTTATTCAAGTGATAGTTCTTAACTTCGTAAGAAAATATTGAAACTATTAAGAAGACTTGAAATTACTTTGCATTATGACAAAATTTTAATCAAAGTAAAAGTAATATTTCAGTTCATTAATTTTACTTTAACTACTTACATTCTTATGATGGATGAAAACATAAATGTTCTGCCTATTTAAGGAGTATCATTTGTGAACTAAATAAATAGAAGAGAAACAGAAAACTCTCTTTCATTTAATCTCTTTCACCTATTCATGTATTGTCTCAAATATTTTTCTTCCTATTGTGAATATTTGGGCAACTGTTTTTGTACAACTCCAAACTTCCAACCACGAGTACACGTGTTTGGAAGATCTGTAGAAGCTTGGAGAGTGATTGGACTTAACTATTAACATCAAAGTCGGGCCAACCTTGTTTTCATGGCATCGACGTGTCATTACATAGTATTTGTCATAATTCACTTACTATTTTAATTTTTATCCGATATTAATATTGTAGTATTTTCCTAATAATTTGAATCAGTTTTTCGTATACAATATTTATAATTGACTATTTCGTTGAATAGAACTTTTTATAATCTTTCAAAGCTTGAGTATTTTGATGAAAATAATTTTTAACGCTGGTCACATAAGCATCTTAGTTTATTTGAAGATTTAGAAGTTGATTATATTTTGTTTAACAAACCTTCTACTGATGATTCTTAACCAATTACTAATCATTTATTTGATTTATTTGTTACTCAAATATATGCTAAGAAAGTATATGTTAGTTTGGAAAAATATAGTGTTGATGATGCATGAAAGAAAAAATATGATGGTCAATGGATTAAGTCTCAAATGGCGACAATAATCTAATCATGGAACAAATTTGTGAATATGAGAACTTGACTGTTGATTTTCTCAACAAGAGCATGAAGATGTTTGAGATTTTGTAGGCTAATGTGTTGTGCTTGAAAAATGTCCACAAACTTGGAGTAATTATAGATATCAACTGAAATATAAGAAATTAAATTATGTCCCTCAAAACTTATTGGTCACATGAGAACTGAAGAGGCAAATTGTCTAAAAAATAAGATGAATGATTCTTCCCCACAAATTCTATTGAATTTTCTGGTAATTTTATGAATGACATGTTCACAGGCAAACTGAAGAATTTTATAAAAAAGGAACATACAAAGAAAAAGAATTACTTTAACAAGTTGAAGATTCAAATTCAAAAATCTAAGGATCTTTTCTTTGTCTACGGAACACTTAGTCATAATGCTAGCCACTGATAAGTAAGACAAGAAAAGAACTTCATGCTGATGGTCAAGCTCATCTTGGTGAGGCTAATGAAGTGATTATTGTTGTAGTTGTTCTAGTGGCTAACAATATTAATTGGTCTTGTAAATTCATATGTAGCAAGTGGACATTTAAGAAGAAATTGAGACATGAAGCTACAATTAATAAATATTAGGCTAGAATTTTGATGAGGATTTTTAACCAAAAGAAAGGTGTTGATTATTTTGATATTTATTCTATTGTGACAAAAATAATGACCATTAGGAGTCTTGTTGCTTTTTCCACTATTCATGATTTAGTGATAAAATGAATGTCAAAATAATATTTTTAAATGGTAACTTAGAGGAATATATTAACTCAACCCAAAGGTTTTGTGATTTCAGGAGAAGATAATAAAATATTCAAGATGAGTAAATCCTTGTACGGACTAAAATAGACACCTAAGCAGCGGTATGAAAAGTCTAATATCACATTAGTGGATAGTGATTTTCTTGTCAATTAATCTTATACCTATGATTATTCCAAAATGATAGGTTCAAATTGCGTGATTATATGTAGATGACTTGTTAATTTTTGTCCAAAAATAAATGTTTTTGATGAAACTAAGAACTTTTTGTCTACTAAGTTTAAAATGGAAAATCTTTATGAAGTAGATATATTTAGGAACCAAATTAAAAGAAATATTGATGATTTTTCTTTGCGTCAGTATCATTACATTAAAATCAAGTTTAAAAAATCTAATTATTTTGATGTAGTTTAGGAAGATCTCCTTATGATCCTAGCATACACTTGTAATAAAATACAAATTCTAGTATTTCTCAAATGAAATATGCTAAAATAATTGGGACTGTTCGACTTATGGTAAACTTTACTTGTCTTGATATAACTTATGTTGTTAGTATATCAAGTAGATATACTTATAATCCTAGTAGTAAACATTAGAAGTCTCTTCGTCGCATCAAGAAATTTGTAAGTTATATTTTTTAGGTTGTATTGTATCTGTGCACTGTGACATATCCAAGTGCAGTTAACACTTCTAGTGCACACACTTGACTGAAGAGATGTGTCTCTCCACCGTGAATTATTGTGTTGTATGCACTTCGAATCATGCTGCCACGAGAAATATTTTGGGTTTATTTTTTTTGTCCAAAACAAAAGTTTCTCGATGGATATATTTGTTAAAGTCCAACTTTAGCCGAGGACCGACAACGGTAGAACAAGACTCGACATCTTCTTAACCCCTTTAACAACATAGAAGTTCTTCTATATTTAATCATTTAAAAGTTCTTTTCTCCCACCATTGTGAAAAAAATAACATTTTCAGCAAAACAATCTTTAACGAAAAAAGAAAAGGTAGAGAGCAGTACTATTAATAAGATCATTAGGCAAAGGGAATGCATAAAATAAATAGGTAATTTTCATGTCAAATTCATTAAGTTCATGCAACAAATTTATGAATGAGGTAATTTTACCTCACAAATATACTAGAATTTCTTCTAGTGTTGTCATTTTCCGAAATATATGGCCACACAAATCCGTTCTGGCTAAATATTCTAGGTTGTAATACGGAACTGGGGCACTAATATCTGTAGGATCCTCTTTAGTTCATGTGCACAAGCTATGCCCTTAAAAATTAGAGGTATCCTTTTCAATACAACTTTCTTGATTCATCTCTCTTGGGTATATTATCAAAGACATTCCGTCCTATTCTGGCGTCATCAACCCGCACTTGATCATAAAAAAAATCATATATTATTTTGTTTTCTAATTAACATTTCACTTGCTTTATGATACAATCAATATATTGTTGAGATAAGAAATAAGAATATGCATATTTATTCACCTTTTGGATCAAAGAGAAACTGCAAGGACGAACTTCCTCCCCTTTATGTTCCCAAACATTAGTGGTGCACGGTGTGACAATTACATCAGTAAGATTGTAGCTGATGAAATTACATGACATGAAACTGGTGATGCATTTGTGAACACTAGCTCTACTAATTTTATGGCATATATGTTGCTAGAGAGCCCATGTGTACTGACATATCACCAATTTTCTTTTTACACTTTCATCAGCTATAATCTTACGAATGCAATTCAACTGCTTATGTTTGGGAACTTCAAGAGCAGGAAGTTTCTCCTTAGGGTTATTGGTTTACCCAAAAGGTGAACAAATTTTCATGTCCTTTATCATCTCAAGAACATATCAACTACATCATAAAGTATGAATAATGTAATCAGTATAAAAGCAAGAGGAAATCCATCGCTGACCTCTTAAATTTGGCACAAAGTTTCACTTAGACACTTTATTTAAACTTTGTTTATTTTTAAACACCTTATGTAGGGCTGCACATTGTCATTTAGAAACTTTTTGCTGACTCAACATAGTAATTGTGCAACACGTATTTTATGCTCATTTGAGAACTTTTTTGGTGAATTCTGTTTTTTTCCTCTTTCTTCTTCTTCCTCACTGTTTCTCTCTGCAATCTTTTACCACTATCCATTGATTATTTATTTTACTCCTTCCAGCTCGCTCTTTACTCTGCCACCATAGACCACTCCTTATCACTATCCATATTTTGAGAAAATATATTATTTTTGTTGGGCATGTATACTACTTAGTTTTTTCTTCTTTCCTGAAAATCTAATTTATTAATTTTTTATCCATCATTCATACTAATATAAAATACACACAAAAAAAATATTTTTTTCACTTCTTTTGCATTATATCCACTAGAGGAGAAATAAATAATGAATAATTTAATTGATAATTATCGGATCCTCTCCGACTACAATGAAAATAAGTATTTCAAAAAAATGAATTCTTATATTTGTATCTCCTACTACATATAATGAATTTTCGTAAAAGAAAAAAAATACATTAATAGAAAAGAATAATAAAAGAAGGAGCAAATGGATTTGGGATAAGGAGAGATTAAATATAGAAAATGGATGAGAAGAAATTATATATATTTTTTGAAAATTGCAGTGAAATTATTGAGAAGAAAAAGATAATAATTTCAAGGCACAAAATAAGAAGAATGAAATTAATTGTTGAGAAATTATGACATTCTTGGTGGAGTTTAGAAAGAAGAAGATGAAGAAATGGGTCCTAGGGCATGGGATTACAGATATGGAGAAAAAAAAGGAATAAAAATTGATTTTTTTCTTTTAAGAAAAAAGTCCACTTGTCACTTAAAAATTTGTCTACTTTTTCTGCAAAAGCATTAGTCAACACGCGCTTTAGTTGGATATGGGAATATGAATTAAGTGTCGAAATGACACAGTAAATGACTACTACATGTGTTCAAAATGAACAAAGCATAATTAAAGTGTTTATGTGAAATTTCATGCCAACTTTAAGGGGATATCGATGGGTTCACCCTAAAAATCATATTCAGGTTGGGTATAATCATGTGTGAATTGTTGAAGCCAGAATAAGTCAGGTTTCTTTGATATTATACCCAAAAGAGATAAACTAAGAAAGTTGGCACCATACATGATACCTTTATTTTTGAAATACATAACGTGTGCACACAATGACTAAAGATTATTCAAGAGAGATCAATTTCCCAATTTCGCATTTCAGCCTAGAATTATCAGCTAGATGAGATCTATATGCCCATAAATCTCAAGGATTGACAATATCAAAGGAAATTGCAGTACATTTGTGTGGTAAACTTTCCTTCTTCACCAAGTCTTTGGATGACAACAATGAACTTTCCATGTATATCCACCTCAATTTTGAGCGTTACTACCTACCAGTTTTATTAACAACTTTACTCTGGATTTTGTTTTCTTTTGTGCTTTTTCTACCTCACTTCCGCCTCAGTCTATTTAGCAGGGTCAACCATTCACTAGAAAGTAGATTTACAAAGTAGAAAAAATCTATCTTAGTTCCGTTCTTCTACACAAGAAGTATATTAAAAAAAATGACTGAAACACTTAGCATATGCCACAAATAGTAACTAGGATCTTTAGTATCAATCTCGAACTCTCTCTATGATTGCAAAAAGATAGGGAAAAGATTTTCACACAATAAGATGCTAGCGCAAATGCAGAACATGGATTATAAGTGTTGTCTAATAATCCCCTGCTCTACATCTGCGGTAGTACCTTGTTGTGAGAAAACTCAGTCCCGATGCTTTGTGCAGCCACAACAACAGTTAGGAATTGATACTAAAGATCCCAATTACTACTTTTGATATGTGATTGGCATTCAGTCATTTTTTTCGAATAGGTACTGTGATATTGGTTGTGTATGAGAATGAATTGATATTAATTTGGTTATTTTTGTAAATTTATTTTCTAGTGAACCATTTAACCTCCGAAACAAACTTAAAAGGAAGAGAGGTAGAAAAAACACTAATGAACAAAGAGAGACTATAAAGTTTCATCCCTTGGAGACTTAACTTTCTAGCCTTAAAAGTATCAAAATATCAAACCTTAGGAACTTCTAGACTACGTTTCCCCTTTAAGGATAGACACATAAGAAATTAAACTATGACTATTTGAGTTCTATAATCGCCTGAGACATAACAAGCATATAACTAGTCTATGCCTAAAATAATATAAAAATCCATCATATCTAATCAACTAAGTCAGTTGTGATTTTTTTTATAATAAATAGAGATGACACAATTTTGTAGTCTCTCTTTGTTCATTTGTGATTTTTCTACCTCTCTTCCTCGTTAGTTTGCTTAGGAGGTTCAATGATTCATAAGAAAAAAAATATACAAAAATGGCAAAATGCATCTCAAGCCATCTTAGACACGTCTTAATATCATAGAGTCACAACCCTTTACATTGAAAGAAACATACTAAGTCTTAAACAATCCCTTTAAAAAAAGAAACTAAAAGAAACATAGTTCATGTCCTCAAACATATGAGGACATACAAATACTGAGAGAATCAACTTCCCAAGCTTCACCTTCTAGAACCTTCACTTGCCTTTCACATATACTTAAAGAAATATAGAATAATATGGAGTTAGTACAAACATTGTACTAAGTATGGTAAGATGCAAAAACATGATAAAAAGGACATTTTATTTGAAACATACTTTTCATGTTATTTTAGTAAAATCTTCATGAATCAAGTTTACAAAGCATCATTTCATATACAAGTAAAACTTCCTTAACCTCAACATTTAGTCACAGTCATCAAGTAATCCATTTTATCAATTAGACCTTCCTATCCAAAGTTATCCTTAGACTCACCTAGGTAAGACATGAAGAGACCGCCCATAAAACCTTTTCATTACACACCTAAGTGATCTTTAAGACTACCAAAGATAAGCATGCTCCATTTCAATTTAACATGTCAACACTCATTACCAAAAACACTAGAGGAAACATACATGTCTTTAGGAACTTCACATAAAGACCATCCTCCAAGACAACCCCCAAGTGTAACTTAGTGCAATATGAAAGTAGCATCCCATACTATAACTCCCACCTTAGTGCTCCTTGAGAATCACCATAGACTATGAACATCACATTCATCAATACATAGCTTTCATCACTTTAGACATAAGACCAACATGCTTCATTAACATTAGACATAAAATCAACTTACCTCATTAACATTATATAGTAAGCAATTCATACATTTTCATATAAGGACACACCAAAACTTCCTCCAAATGTCTACTTGTGCGAATGATAGATAGCGTCCCATTCCACCATCTACCCTAAGTAGTACACCCTTAAGAAGATTTAGTTCATTACATTCGTTTGTGGGAGCTAGCTTTAACCAACATAGACCATGAGAGCTAGACATGGAATTCCTGTATTAACCCCTACCGGATGAGGGATCGCCAATTGCCTAAAGTAGGGTCATTCTCTTAGCCTTTACTTGGATCTCCAATAGATAAACATATGTGGGCGCATAGTTAAGAGATAAGGAAATTGTTTCTAAGTGTTGACACCTAATTTTGGTCTTGCATAGTATAAATTAGTCATTGAGCTTCTCAAATTTCAAATGATTTGAAATAATTAACTTTATGAAATTTTAAATATTTTTTGAGTTATTTTAAGTAGTTTTGTCATTTTATAAATAATTTATAAACTATATAATTTGTATATTTTTATTATATTAATATTTGGAAATCATCTAAAAAAAATTTAGTTTTACTTAAATATTTGGTTAATAGTTTAGCCAATTTATAGTTTATATTTTTGAGCTAATTATCTTATAACTAAGTTAATTATTTTATTTTGTTAAAATTAAGAAACTCGTTAATTAATTAATATTAATTCATCTTACTTTAGTGCTTAATCGAATTTGTCAATTCAACTCAATTAAGCTATTTCTTAAATCTCATTCTTACCTCTTTCCCTCAATATAAGTGCTATCCGGATATATAGCAAACGGGTTGGATACATAAATTTTGATACATTAAAACAAATTCAGTTACACTTTTAAAGGAAAGAGAATCCATTTTGAATGTGACTTCCCCAAATCATGCTAATTAATTTGATGTCAATCTCTCCCAAATGGTCAACTTCAATCAATTCAAAATTCAAATTTTTTTTCATCAATTCTCTTTCAAAAATTCATTTAAATGCAAATCCTTCCAGAATCAAAAAAATTCAAAATTTATTTATTTTCTTATTATTCATCATCTCATGTTCATCAAATAATCATTCGAATTTGTCAAAAATTTGATAAGATGCATAATGAATAGTAGTTGGACAAATAATTTTGTGTGAATCTCAAATTAACCATTGCAGTATCGATGAGATGAGGAAAAACATGGAAATCCGATATATAGCAGAGGGAAATTATAGGAAAATGTTGATTATATTGCTTGGCCTCCTCTTCATATCATCTCGATCGTGGGCACCAGTAGGAGATGATCAAAGAAGCTATTGTCCATTTCAATTTGTACTTCATAATACATTAAAATCTAGTTAATGTATCCCAAAATTCTTCTTATGATACTTTCTAAAAAAAATCTCAATATTTTGAATCAACTTGTCAACAAATTGAACTGATACAACTTGAACATGTCGATCTTGTTGAGACATTTCGAAATATGAGAAAGTGAGGTGAGATATGAACGATACAAAAGTGATGAAATTGTTTTTGGTCGAATATTAATTTGTGAATCACAAATCAACCATTGCAATTAAATTAAATATCGATAAGTTGTTGAAAACTTTGGAGATCTAATACATCATTGAGGTGAAGAAACAAGAGTTGAGATTTTTAATATATTCGTTATGCATTGAAACAACAAGCATAAATGATAAGGAGATGCATAACTT
Source organism: Solanum lycopersicum (assembly GCF_036512215.1). Taxonomy (NCBI): domain Eukaryota; kingdom Viridiplantae; phylum Streptophyta; class Magnoliopsida; order Solanales; family Solanaceae; genus Solanum; species Solanum lycopersicum. Next base: position 11,332,916 of record NC_090804.1, read on the forward strand.
TGATAGATTATTCATACCTTTTGTAATGTTGCGTAATTGTTATTTTGAATTTTATTTTTGATATGGATAAATTTATAAATACGTTACTATTTATGTATCTCGTTTAAATTGATAAGTGTTATAATTCTACTAGATACATTAAGTAATTGTTTATTATACAAATATTAGATTTGATATTGATACATTACTTTGTGGTAGTTTCAATGTATCATATATCATTAGTATAAATTCAAATTTACGTATCATGTCAAAAAAATTGTGTATTTGCTCATGCAAAAATAGAATGTTGTGTATTTGATACAATATAGAGTATCATGTATCAGTTATATGATTTAATTGATGTAAAATCTATAAAATTGTATATCTAACACACAATTTGTACAGTTCTGTTTGATAAAAATATATTTGATATTAGCACTGTTTAAATGACAAAATATTGCGTACATGATCTTCAAGATCTTCACATGTTCCCTCAAGCTAAATAGAGTTTAATAATAACATTTACGTATCACCATTTATGAATCTGATACATACTTGTGTGACACTTTGATGTATCATGTATTCTGTACGGATACATATCCTTCTAAATTTGAATAGAATAGAAGATACATAGAAAACACCTAGATACATGATAATTTAGTAGAAATTTTATATCAAGTATGAAAACTAATTAAGTTTACGTATCAAAACTAATATTTGAGCACGATATATTGTGCATGATAAAATCGTTATGTATCGAAGTATTGAAACAAAGACATTATACATTAATTTGAGAAACAAAGTTAACTAGATACATTAAAAACAATCAATGTATGCTAAACTATAATCATAAGATAATTTAGTATTTAAACACGATACATTGTACATGATGAAATTGTAATGTATCATAATGTTGAAATGAAGGTATTATCCATTAATTTAAGAAAGAAAAACAGCATGACACATTAAAAATAGGAACCCATATATATCAGAAAAAGATGAACAAGAAAATTAACAAATTGATCTATTTCGACTTCTCCTTCTCAACATTCACTTAAGAAGATAAATGTACATCCATTTTTTTCTACATTTACCCTTGTATATTTTTTTTAACTATTAACATAGACGTCATTCATGGATCTCGATCCGAAGTCCTTACTAAAGCCACTAGTAGATCAATTTTTTCCGTCTTTTTGAACGTTTTTTTTTTCACAATCTATTTTTTTTCTTCTTATTTCTTGATACATACGGATTAAGATCCTTATTTTAGTATTATAATTGTTCAACTAGTCGAAGAAGGACACACTATATCAGGAAATATTGAAGAAAAAAATAAAATTGAAGAAGACAACTATTGAGTAGTTTAAATTTGATTTAGTGGAGAGAGAATCCTTTTGTATATCAAGTTGATATGAAAATTGTAACTGATAAGATTATGGAATGAAACTAGGGAGAGATTTAAGGAGTGCAAAAAGGATTGTGTGTTAAGGCTGTGATATTTATGTATCTTGTTCACTTGAGAATTGAAAAAAAATAAGGGATTTTAGAAATATTTTAAAATGATAGGGAATAATAGAAATTATGGAAAATAAAGATGTGCATATAGGTAATTTATCCATAAACATAGGAACCCATTTTTGGGCCTTTTCATTTCAAAATATAAATTTAACATCCCACACACATTTAAGAGGATAAATATTAAGTTGTAATCATACTCTTCAAAAAAATAAACTACTTATAGCATATTATTATCATCTTATAGCACATCAATTAATAATATATTAATTAAAAAATAAACTATTTATAGCATATTATTATCAAGTTATAGCATATTAACTAATAATATATTAATAAAAAAATTATTTTATTATGTAACTAATAATTATTATATTTAAATAATTAGTTTTATTTATTCACTTACCTTTTATCAACAAAACCTTTTAAATTATTACTGATTAATCAATTACCTTTTAAAGTTTTAATATAAATAATAAATTATTAAATATTAATCAATTACCTTTTAATATTTTTAATATAAATAATAAATTATTATTTATTAAATATCAATTAAACTTCATATTAAATAGTTACCTTTTAAAAAACAAAATCTAAAAATTAGGGATTTTAATTAATTTCATATTATATGGTTACCCAGTAACTATCCACCTCCATATCAACCAATACTCTTTTATCTTCCCCCAATACACTCAACCTCTCCCCACGCGTGAAAATATTTCATATTCCCCCAAAATCGCGCCTCAAACATCACTTCAAACAAAAAACACAGCGACTTTGTCATCTTTCTCAAATCTGCGTCTTCCCAAAAATCTCTCATATCAGTTCATCCTAAAACACAAACTAAAATCTCAGAGCCGTTTCCCATTAATTTTATAGACAATGTTAAAGAAAGGTAGTGAAAATCCAAGAAAAAGTAAAAGAATGGTCGATGAGAAAGACGACTTTTTCACCATATTTAATTAAAATTGACACAAAGTTATCCATCAGAAGTGAAATATGCAGTTATGAAAATAATCTTGAATTCTTGGGGAAAAAATGAATTATATGTTGAAAGAAATTTGAAAATAATAGAGAAATTTTGGAATTAAGAATAATTGTAATGCTAATCATTTATCTACCTTTAATTTAACTCAATAAATAGTTAAACTCTTCAAATTCTCAAGCGTGCAATATTGAATAAATGTAGTATTATCACTTACAAAAGCCACTTTATTTATTGTCAGAATTCTTAATCATTAAAATTAACTATTCATTATCACTTTATCCACTTAATTTTCAATTAATTTTTAATAACAACTCTTTTTAATAAATTATAATTTACAATATAATTATTAATAAAATGCTATAGAGTGAGATATTAAATGCTACAAAATGAAATTGAAACTTTAATGCCATAACTTGATAATAATACTACATATAATGCTATATACAAAATTTACTCAGAAATGTGTTATATCATCTAAATTAGAATTAAAAGAAGTGGATAAAGCAAAACAAAAGATGATGAAATATTCTTGATTGAGAAACTATGTCATATTAAAATGTTACATACATACTAGATATCGATATAAAATATGGATTATATATCCAAAAGACAAAAGTTTATATAATGAAAATATCAAAAGTTTTCTTTAAGCAACAAAATAATCCGTGGAAGATCATGTTGCCCTTGATACAAAAAGTATGCTTTGTAATATAATCTTGTTCTTGAAGGGTGCATATCTTAACGGATAAATAATTAATTGAAAATTATATAAGCAACAATAAGTGCATCGATATATTTGAAAATGATTAAAACTTCTACTTTTTTAAATTTTATTCTGACCAACTCTTGATGAATCTCCCACCTTCGTTAAACTTTCTTCTTCATTTTGATGACTAGTAGCAATTAATTTGATCGTATCTTTTGACGAATATCTTACACCACCTTTAAACTTTCTTTTTTCATTTCGATAAACTTTTGCTTGGCTATTGTAACACAAGAAGAAATTCTAAAAAATATATCTATAATCTTCATAAAAGCTGAAAAACAAAAAAAATATTAATAATATGAAGTTGGAGAAAATAAAAATGGACATGCAACAACACCATAGGATGATTGCCATTTATAGATGAAAATTAAGTAGATGGAAGTTGAGAAGACGTCTTATTTAATTAGAAAATTCAAATAGATGGAGGTCTTATTTAATTAGAAAATTATATGTAATGAATATGATTGTATTTATTAATTTTTAATACTTGATTAATGAAAAACATGAATGAAAAAACTCAAACAAGGGAGAAAAGAGATAAATAGTATTCTAGGTCTTTGAGAGGTGCCACATCACCTTGTTTATATCTAGTTTTATTATATATACTAGTGAAACTATGCGTGCTTCGCGCGACTATATAGAATAATTATAAGATAATAATATGAAATATGTAATATTTAGTTTAATATCGAATATATTGATAATATTAATATTTCTCGTCTTCTGTGATATCATAGACTTTTTTTAAACATATAAAATATATTTATTTATTTTGTATATGTATATATTAGAACAAAATATTCACCGTGGTGAAGTACATGGAATAAGAGATAATATATTAAAATAACAATATATTGTATTAGGTTGAAAATATTTTACATGTTTTAATTTTCTCTATCTTTTGTAGGAGTACTAATATTTTGTTCAACCTCTGATTTCGTCAAAACAATTTTTTTTTAAAATTTTATTATTACATTTGTTTATTATAATTTTTTTAGGCATTAATTAAATATTTATAAGACTTATGAAAAATGAAACATATATAAGTTATGAATTAATATTAAATGTTACAAGTAAGATGAAGAGACATGAGTTATAAATAATCCAAATTTATAATTTTTTAGACAATAAATGTATTACTAATTATTTATTGATTTAATTAATAAAACGAATAAGTAGAAATAAGGGGTGAAAATACAAAAAATTAACAGAGAACATATAATAATTGGTGACTACATAAAGCAAAAAGAACGGTGACAGATTGTTACATACGCAAAAAATGACATCATGAAAATAATATTTTATTTTTCAATTACTAATTATAATTATAATAAAAGTGAAATTAATCATCATAACTTTGTTGTTATTGTTAAAATGAAATAATTATATTAATTTTTTCATAACAAAGAGAAAGTAGAATACTAAAGGATCAAATGATTAACATTGACAATATAGTACATTTAGCTAAATTATTTATATAAATCAAAATTTAAAAAACTCTAGCAAAATTAACTAAGTTGCTAATACATTTTAAAGTGAAAAAATAATCTCTAGTTATGCTTCAATTTTTTTCCTTCTACCATTTTCCTTTGCAAAGATCTGTGATCATGTTTTGATCCATATGTCAAACTCTTTATTATATGCAACCAAGTGAATAAAAAAAAAATCAGAGACCAATTAAAAATAATTATGTCAAAAAAAAGAACGAAATATAAACTATATTAATATATTTGTATATTATCTTTTCAATAGTACTAACAATACTAAATAATAATTATTTCTTGAAATCTAATAAATATTATAATTAAACTATAATATAACTGGAAAACTAACTATTAGAAAGAACAATTGCATATGAACAATACATTGTTACGAATTACATAGATTTTTTTAATGATAATTACTTGATAAATTATAATACAAACATAAAAAAAAAAATATATTAAGAAAGTATGTCTAAGTACATAAAAAGAAAAAGAAAGACTTTAGAATGAAATATATCTTACCTTCGTATACTTTTTTTAGTTACATGTTAGTTGATTCACAAACAAGTATGATGAAGAAGAGAAATTATAACTTTATGTGTGAATCTTCATGAAAATAAATATGAGTTTATATAGACAAAATAAAGGAAATGAAAAAAATAGGGACTTGAGAATGATATATTTATTAACTTCATGTACTTTTTTTTGGTTACATGTTAGTTCCATTCACAAACCAAATATGAATTTATATAGACAAAAATAGAGAAAATAAAAAATAAAAATTTGCAATGAAATATTTCTTACCTCCATGTATTTCTTTTTTTTTATTACAAACCAAACCTATATGATAAAAAGAGAAAGGATAATTGTGAATGTGAATCTTTATGAAACTAATAAGAATTTACAGGCAAAATATGAATACCATAAAACATCAGAAACTTACAAATTTAATTTGGAGGTTATGGACATAAAAATTATGAGAGTTATGAATATCATTAAAAGTAAAAATTAAAGAGGGGCAAGTCATGGATAGTAACTCCTAATGAATAAAATAAAAAATAAAAATAAAAATACTTAAAATGTAAAATTTTTTTATTACGATTTCATGATTAGAAGTAAGATAAACAAATAGAAAAAAATATAGAGAGTTTTTTTAAATATAAATGTTCCTACATTAATAAAATATTTATTTCTACAAATAAAGTAATATATTTTTACAATAAAATTATTAATTTAAATTTAAAAAAGTCAAAAATAAGAAATTATGTTTCTCCTTTTATTATAAGTGAGATAAATAAATAAAAGAATATAAGAGTTTTTGTTATAAATGATCCTCAATTAATAAAATATTTGTTTGTAATAAACTTAAGTAATTTTTTTACGATATAATAGCAATTATTTTTTTAAATAAAAGGTAAATGCAAATAGAAGCCATAGAGAGGTGCCACATCACCTCCTCTATGATATATATATATATATATATATATATATATAAAAAGATGTTTACAAACATAGTTGCAATTAAAATATTCACAAACATAACTGTAAGTTATTTAATGCATCAACAACTATTGTAATCTCTAATAAAATTAAAAATTAATACATATTAATAATTATATATTTTATTTTCTTCCATATTTGTCATCTCCCCGATGTCAGTCCTGAGTCCTCTATGATTGTGTTTTGAAATTTGGTTTCAAACTTTCAATAACAAATTATAAGTTTTGAGTTTGAAAGACTAAAATTGTTAAAAAGTGATTTTCGGTGTCTCTTGGAATTTCGAGTGAGAAAATAGTTGATTCCATCCATTCCGCAATGCGGAAATTTGTTTATGAAACTTATTGTTTTCATATATAGATTCTTTTTGAGGATTTGAGGTCCTAAATTGAAAAATTATGGAAATTTAGCCTATTGATTGACTTTGCTCAAAATTCGAGGTTATGATGCTTGGATAGAATTCCCAGACTCTCGTTGGATTCATGGGATGATTTTAGGCCTAAGTAACGTCTTGGTTGAATTTTAGATGTCCCGAACCAGTGGCGGAGGAAGGATTTTTAGCGAGGGGTTCAAAAAATAAGTAAGCACACTATTAATATACACAAATAAGCGGGTCGGGTCAAATAAAACGGGTCGGACAAGTCAAATGTAAACGGGTCAGATTTGATTTAAGCAACTAAATAAAATTTAACTCTACCTCAACACAAACAATAAAAATATAAGTATGTGTTTGACATAATATTAAAATGAGTACGAGAGAGTGTTTATTTAAATTTAAACTATGAAAACTTATTTATAAGTTTTACTTGATGTTATAAAAATAGAAAAGAAAAAAGCAGCTGAAACTATAGAAAAATAATGTTGTTACGGGGATTCGAACTCGTGAGCATTTAAAAATTATAATAAGAACAACTGAAAGTTGAAATTATTATATTGAAAAGGATGCAAATACCGAGATTCAAACTCGCGAAGTAAGCGCTGGCCTTGTGAAACCCTGAACCCCCTAACCACTAAGCCAAACCCTTTGCTTGTGTTCAGGGGGTTCATCACTTAATATATACCTGTAAATCAAAAACTTTATCCTATATATACAACATAAGTTTTCCAACGAAGGGGTTTCCGATGAATCCCCTCGGCCCCATGTACCTCCGCCCCTGTCTCGAATCTGATTTTACCTTTTAGGCGTTGTGTTAGTTTTTACAACTTTTTGGAATATCGAATCAAGGAGGCCTCAAATTCGTATTTTGACGATTTCATTGAGTCCGGAACATCGAGTATAGTCAATTTGCATATATAATTTGTGTACATTATTTCTAACTAACCAGGAGGATACTTTTGACCGGTCAAATAGTAAAACTTGTCCGGAGAAAAGATTAAAAATATTTTAAATTTGGTGAATCAATTGTTCTACTTAATTTGAAATTCAAGAAGCTTCAATAATTAATCAACTATCTCTTTCTTTAGCCCAGGATGATGAAAAAAGTTATAGAAAGAAATAGTTGAAAAATTCGATTTCGTCCAACTATTAATTCACCTTTTTAAAATGGTGATTTGACATAAATTTAGGGCATTATAGACGAAAGGTTTCCTAAGTTACAAAACAATTCATGACATGTATTGTAACACCTCGGAAATACGATGAAGTTGGAAAGTTGTAGAAAAATTATTGGTTCTTGTTTTTTCATGAGACCCATGTACGGTTGTAGTTGGTTGGACGGCTCGTGGAAATGTCGTGGTTGACACTTGGAATTTCAGTATGTTGGTACAGCCTTTACGGATTGTGGTTAGGTTTACGGGTCATAGATAGATGTCTGGAAAGTTGGAAAATGTCAAGCCTCAAACCTCTTTGAAAATGCCAACGATACTACTTACGAAAGGAACCATGAGTTGTAGTTCCTGTCACGGCCCAAAAGCAAGATGCACCTGTCACCAGTGGCTGAACCACCTATCAATTAGGGGGTTCATTCGAACTCCTTCAACGAAAAATTAAAAGATTTATGTATGGCTAAAATAATTTTTTAAGTATATATAATAGATAATGAACCCCTTCGGCTATATCGTGTGTCTACTTTTTCGATTTTGAACCCCCTTATTGAAAGTCCGGACTCCGCCACTGCCTGTCACTATAAACAAAATTACCATTAGCGGCATTCAATTCTTAATTGCCGCTAAATATGTATTTTTAGCATCAATTGTCACTCTTTACATATGTCCCTAAAGCCTTTAGGGACATTGATTCTAACGACACTTAACTAATGCCGGTAAAAACGTTAACACTCTTTATTAATGTCATTATTTAATGTCGCTAAAAGTTATTTTTATTGTAGTGTGTCTTATGCGACCAAGACAGGTCATCTTAACCCAAATAATAAAGGTAAATACGGAAGTTAACATCATAAGGAACTAAACATTGTAGGGAAAATATGGATATTATAACAACAGTAATATAATATGTTTATTTATAAGTGAATACAAACGATGCCTGAGTCGTGCTGACACTATCCTAAGAAACTATTACCTGAGATCAAACAAGCCTTCTCTATAAGAAGAACGGGAACAACAAAATATAATTACTACAAAAACTAGCAAACTAGAAGACAAAACTGTTTGGATAGTTTTGAGGATTGCTTGGTTGTGCTCGTTTTTTCTGAAGCCTTCAACTCCTATTTATAGCAGCAACAAAGGTGAGGCTTTAGATACATTTGAGAGCAGCATGTGACAACCGTGTCACTTCATATGAAGGGCCATATGCCATCACATGGACTTGCAAGTCAAATATTATCCTTGACCACCAAGTAACATATTGACCAATAATAATAAAACAAAACTTTTAAAATACAAAATATTTTCAACAATCCCCACATATTTTAAAAGATTTTGAGAAAAGATGATGAGCTTTGCTGGTTTTGGATGACCAAAATGTAGTAGGTTTGGTGTATTTTGGCCTATGAACCAAACTTAGATCAATAAATTTGATTTACAGAAACAGTGATGAAATATAAATTTTTTATGAATCAATAATTTTATTGTAAATCAGAGATATTATCAATCACACTTGATCTTTATATTTGTTGTTCAACGCAATTTTGCGCCTAAAGGCCATATACAGGCCTGATTATTCATGAGAGCTTTAGAGACTAGGCAAAAGCTTCATAGGAACGACCTCATTCTACTTCTTATATAGGTTAATTCATCAAGTCTATAGTTCTTTAAATACACCATCCTTAAGGACTATGAATTCATTAAGAATTAATAATTCATTCCTCATAATAGTAGTAGTTCAGTTAGTGTGCAGTGTCAGTATTGACTTGTTATTACCCATATGAACCTACTTCATGGGATCTCCAATTACATAGATTGGGTTATGATCTTTATTGACAATCATATCGGCCTTAACCCCATCTCTTTAGATGTTTGAAGAATTAATTTTCTTTCCACAGATTTAGTCAGTGAATCGGCCAAATATATTTTTTGACTTCACATAATAAATGTAAATTATTCCATCTCTCAGCAGCTACTTAACGACATCATGCCTTAATTTCATGTGTCTACTCTTAAGATTATAAGATTTTTTCTTTGCAAGCTTGAAAATAACAATGTATAAACACAAGAGGCAACACATCATTTATTAAAGGGATATTAGCTAAGAAATTTCTTAGCCATTCAGTCTCAGAACCACCTAGCTCCAGAGCTACAAACTCTGACTCCATAGTCGATCTAGCAATGATCGTCTGTTTAGCTGATTTCCACGATATTGCACCACCACCAAAGGTGAGCACATACCCACTAACGAATTTTGTCTCATCTGAATCAGAGATTCAATTTTAATCACAATACCCTTCTAATGTAGAAGGAAATCCACTATACAGGATAGCATAATTCATAGTTCCTCCCAAATATTTGATCAATCTAATTAGTGTAGACCAATGCTCTTTATTGGGATTATGAGTATATCTACTCAGTTTTCATACATCATAGACTACATCATGCCTAATAAAATTCATAAAAAGCATTAAATTCCCAATAATATGAGCATATTTAGATTGAGCAACCGGGTCATCAAAATTCTTTTTCAATTCAGAGTTAGCATCATAAGTAGGGGTAGCAAAAATGAACCAAAACATAGGTAACCCGCCCAGCCCATCCAGAATTTCAAGATAATTTCTATTGGGTTCAATCTCAACTCATTCAAGCTCAACCCATTTGAAGATAATTCTCAATTGAGCCCAATTCAATCTTCAATTTCAACCCGTTTAAAATTTTTATTAAGATATGTTCATATATTGAAGGTATGAATTATTATCTGTTCAACATCTTTTAGGATTTATCTATTCATTTCTTACTTTTTTAATAAAAATATCTTGAACAGAAATTTAAATTGTGATTATAAAAGTTAAATATCAATATGTTAAATTATTAAGATTAATCGGGTAAAATTGGTCGGGTCAAGAGTCAAGACCCAACTCTTTTTTAGCCCATTTGAGCCCAAAGTAACTTACGGGTCAAGACCTAACCCGATTTCTATTCAACTCATTTTAATATTTCTAATTTCAACCCAACCCGCCCATTTGACACCCCTAATCATAAGGTTACATGAGTCATTTCAAAACATTCAAACTTTTTAAGAAGTCTCTCCACATATTGTTTTTGTGACAACTACCTTCACTCCTTATAACTTTAACTCCCAATATCATATTCACTTCACCCAGTTCTTTCATATTAAAATCAGTAGACAAGGATTGTTTGGTACTTTTCTCAATATTTAAACTTGTACCAAATATAAGCATGTCATCAACGTATAAGCATATATGACATAATCATTGTCTATCACTTTAGTATAAACATATTTATCCACTTTATCAAAAGAAAAACCATTTCTTATTAAGAATTGATCAAGTTTTCCATGCCACTGCTTCGGAGCTTGTTTAAGATCATAAAGAGATTTCATTAATTTACAAACTCTGTTTTATTGCCAGGGGATAATATATCCCTCAAGTTGAACCACATAAACTTATTCATCTAAACCACCATTTGAAAAAAACTGTTTTGACATCCATTTGATGAATAAAAAGTTTGTGAATAGAGGCTAAGTCAATTCAAACTCGCATAGAAGAGATTCTAGTCAAAAGTGCAAATGTATCAAAATAATCAATATTTTGTTTCTGTGAAAATCATTTAGCTACTAAGCGAGCTTTGTATCTAAAAATAGAGACATCATTATTGAATTTTACTTTTGAAAATCTATTTACAACCAATTGATTTTCCACTAGGAGGTAAATCAGTTAAGATCCGTGTTTTACTTTTCATGATAGAATCAATTTCTATTTTTATTGCCTCTATCCAATATTCAGCATCAGAAGAAGATATAGCTTCAAAATAATTTGATGCTTCATTTCCATAAGAAAAATATTCTTTTCTAGGTCTTTTGCTCCTTCACAGTTCCTCATTAGAGATATTCTCGTTATTTCTTTCATGAGAAATTTTATCGGACAATGAAAAAACAAGTTCAAAGAATTCATCATTCTTTGTCTCAATAATAGTATTGCAACTAAGCACACCACTTTTAACAACAAGAAAATATGCAACACTTTTTTCAGCATATTTAATAAACATGCAATGAACAGTTTTAAAACCTACTTTCCTCTTTTTAGGTTCGGGCAAAAGAACTTTATCAAGACATCCCCACACTTTCAAATAATTCATGTTAGGTATAACCTTTTCACAATTTATAATGAGTTTTACCAGTTCTTTTATGAGGAATTATATTCTGTAAATGACATGCATATAATATAGTTTCACCCCACAAATTATCAGGAGAATTAGAACTAACTAACAAGGAGTCCATAATTTCCTTTAAAGTTCTATTTTTTCTTTCAGCTACTCAATTAGACTCGGGTGAATAAGATAGAGTTAATTCATGAATGATTTCTTCTTTTTTCACAAAAAGCAATCAAAGATACATATTCTCCACCTCTATTGGATCTTATTCTCTTGATTTTTCTCTAAGTTGATTTTAACCTCATATTTATAAGATATAAAAGCATCAAATGCATCATCTTTATTTCTAAGCAAATACAACTTAGTAAACCTAGAAGACCCATCAATAAAGGTCACATAATATCTTTTACCACATCTAGTCATAGTTTGTTTTAAATCACCCAAATCAGTGTGAATTAAAGATAATAAATCAATTTCTCTATTTATTGAAAAGCATGAATTTTGTCATTTTAGCTTCATAATAAATTTCACATTTATTAAATTTATTTGAGTCTAAACCAAATATCAAACCAAGAGATTAAAAGACTCAACCATATAGGCAGAAGTAGATTCTTTTTCATTGATAACATAAAAAACATTGAGTACAAAAAATCCCTGGTTACAATAGTCTTTTCCCACAAATACATTATTTTTTGTTAGTACGATCTTATCAGATTCAAATGACACTTTTACTCCAGCTTTATTTAGCAAGGACACATGAATCATGTAAGCTCGCATTGTCGAACATGTAACACATCTGTAAGGGCTAACATTTTTTCCAAAGTGAGCTTCAAGAACACTTTACCCTTACCAAAGACTTTAGCCGTTCTTGAGTCTCCAAGGTAGACTATTTCACTTTCATCTCCCATTGATGTATAGGAGGCAAATGCTTATCGATTTGTACAAATATGCCGAGTAGCCCCAGAGTCTGTTGCCCGTTTATTTACCTGTGCTACAATGTTTACTTGAGAAATGACAGTTGCAACAATATCATTTCTTTCCGCTGAGTTAGCCTTGGGAGGATTACCATTTTCTTTATCATTTCTTATTCTTTTCCCGCATAGTGCGGCATGATGACCTGGTTTTCCACAAATAAAACAAGAAATTTTCTTTTTCTTAAAATTAGGGTTATAAGGCTTGTAACTTCGAGACTTAGCATCATACCTTTTATTATTATTGCTTTGGCTTTGCACAAGATTTGCCTTGGGAGCTATCTCCCTTGCTTTGATGGACTCTTTTCTGTTGGTATCTTCAATTAGGATATAAGTCGAAGTTTGTCTGCTTATGCTTCAAGCTTTCTTTGTAATCATCCCACAAATTCGCCAACTTCTCGATCAATACCCTCGCAACAAATTTTCTGGAAGAGAAATTCCCTCGGATTTCAAATCTTCAAGTTATTTTTTGTATTCGTTTATTTGAACTTTCATCTCCTTCTCATCATTCATCTGCCATTGATTGTATTACTACAAACTTTTGTTTTGTAGTATATTCATCAGTGAACTTTTTAGATAAAGCTTCTCGATCAATACCCCCGCAACAATTTTCTGGAAGTGAAATTCCCTCGGATTTCAAATCTTCAAGTAATTTTTTATATTCGTTTGTTTGAACTTTCATCTCCTTCTCATCATTCATCTGCCATTGATTGTATTTTCCAACTACAAACTTTTGTTTTGTAGTATATTCAGCAGTGAACTTTTTGGATAAAAATTTCCAAATAGTTTTTGCTTCCTTGCAACTACAATACACATCAAATAGTTCGTTAGAAGCAATTTGTAATATAGTATGACGACATACCTTGTTCTCGTATTGCCATGATCAATTCCTATATCTTGTCATTAACATCTGCACCAAGATGTGGATCCAATAATGCATATGCAACACCATGAACATCGAGCCGTGAGAAAACACGTTCTTGCAGCAGAGGTAGTACCAATTATGATAGTATCAGAAATAGTTTCAGGATTAGTATTATTAGCCATCGTTTCTTAGATTATTTGGGAAATATGAATATTATAACAACAGTAATATAATATTTATATTTATAAATAAATACAAGCGATGCTTGAGTCGTTTAAGCACTGTTCTAAGAAACTATTTCAACTAGATGAAATATTTCTCCGAGATTAAACAGTCCTTCTCTATAAAATGAATATGAACAACAAATTTTAATTACTACAAAACCCAGCAAAACTATAAGACAAACTGTTTGGAGAGTTTTGAGGATTGCTTGGTTGTGCTCAATTCTTTCTGAAGCCTTTGACTCATGTTTATAGCAGCAGCAACTACGGTGAGGCTTTGGATACATTTGAGAGGAGCTTGTGACAACCATGTCACTTCATATGAAGGGCCATATACCATCACATGGACTTGCAAAGTCAAATATTATCCTTGGCCACTAAGTAACATATTGGCCAATAATAATAAAACAAAACTTTTAAAATACAAAATATTTTCAACAAACATAACATAAACATGTGAAATCATAATATAACTCAAAATGTTCCAAAATTTGGTGTATTGGTTACAAGCCTCTAAGGATTATGATAGATTCAAAAACAAATACAAACCCGAATGTCATTTTATCTAGAATAGAACAAGGACATAATGGAAGATCAAGTAATGTTTGTCGAGATGACAAGCAACTATGTCACAACTTTTCAATTGTAAGCCTCAGACGAAGATGTGTAGAGATGATCAAGACAATCCGGGATTTTACATACACAATATATAAAGAAATGGAGTGAGTACCAAACACCAACAGTGCTCAGGAAGTATCCCTACTAGCCCTAAGTAAAGTAATACAAAACACAAGTACTCTAAAAACTCAACCGAACCACTACAAAACTACAACCTATACAGAATCAGACCAGCCTAACCTAACCGTTCATAATTTATGAAGCACACAATACTTATAACAACACATCAACATATATAGGTCATCATCACATTGTTTCATATTCAATAAGTACAATGTCTATAACGAAACACTCTCAAAGATTACATAATGGCAATGATGTGTAATGAAATAAAGTGCAACGTCATGATAGTGTGCGTCATTACGATACACTCCCGCTATTACTAGGTTCGGACTTATGCAGGACTCACAAGGTCCATGTATCCATTGGAATCATTTCTCTTCGACATACTCATCAGTTGCGAGAACAATTTCCCGTCAGTTTTGCCAAACCTATTTTCCTTCGACATTGTCGGAACCATTTCCCTTCAACATTTCCAAAACCATTTCCCTTCAATATGTTCACACAAACAATGAGAAGATGAAAATTTCCATACCAATATAAAATCCATATCAACACAATCATGATATATCATCAATAATAAATCAATATTATTGTTCAAATAATCCACAACATATCACATATTAATATACGAACAAGTTGCTTTTCATTTCCCTTTACCATTATTATAAATCATTCAACATGTACAAGTGATCATGAATATCAAAATCTTTCACCAATTCCCATTACTCCCAGTGCACACAATAGGCATACACAATTATATATTAACATAGGTTCAAGAGGTCGATTTGCCTCAAGAAAGCAAGAAATCAACCTAGTACTTGAACCTTCCCTCTCCGATGGATCTCCAAAGCAACAAAATTTAAGTAAATATGGAATCACAATAAAAATTCAAGACCAACGAAATGCATATCAATGATTTTTTGAAATTCGGGTCCAAATGACCCAAAAATCCATTTTCGAGAACTAGGATCAAATCTACACTTTATTAATAAAATCATGGTATAGAAGGGTTATGGAGTTCAGTAGTGAAAATCACATAAAAAAATAAGTTGAAATTAATCTTAAATCACCTTTTTCTTAAACATTATGTTCTTGTGAAAACCCCAAAGTTTGTGTTCAAAAACAATAATTAATTAGGAAAAACATCATACAATTGGTGGGTTATAGAGATGGGGAGGTGAAAATCATTACCCAATCGAGGAATCTTGAAAAACCACTTTCAAATTGCCTCTACCGAGATCCTAACATTGAAAATGATGAAACGAGGAGAAAACCCCAATTTTTTGGAAAAGATTCTGTGTCAGTAAAATTTGCTCATTGCGATCGTGACTCCAAGTCCATGCGATCGTGATAAGTAAGCAATCAACACATATAAATTGACCAACATGATTGCGACACAGGGCCACACAATTGTGACATCCTTCATGCGATCACGAAGCCCAAGATAAAATACTTACGTGATCGCGACCAAGAGCCATGAGATCACGACACACGACAAAGAAACATCTTTCGGTATGAAAAAAGTCACAAATTTACAAAAAACAACCAAATCCATCTCAATTCCATTCTTATACACAACTAATATCAAAACACATGTCCCAAAAAATGACTGGAAATACAAAGCACATACTACAAGTAGTGATTGGGATCTTCAATTTCAATCCCAAGCTCTCGTTATGGTTGCACAAAAAATAGGGACAAGGTTTTCTCACCATAAGTTGCTAGGATAAGAGTGGAATATGATAATGAAAGCTTAAGTATTATTGATACAATGTGTGATATTTATACATGTACAAATATAGATGAGAAACGAGTTTGTTGTACATAAGAGACCTAAAGAGAAGAGGAAATAGCTACGTATAACTCAAACATACTAACGTACTAGGACTCTATATCCTTATCCTTATCATGCCCCCTCAACATTGACTCAATTTGCTTGAAACCAATGTTGCTAACAAAGTTAACAAAGGACCTTGGGGGAAGTGCTTTAGTTAATGCATCTGCTAGTTGAGCTCCAGTTGGAATGTGATGAACTGAAATTTGTCTACTTTCCACTTGGTCACGGACAAATGAAAGTCGATTGCAACATGTTTCATTCGACTGTGAGAAACTGGACTGCAACACAGGTAAGTGACACCAATGTTATTGCAAAAAACCTCAAAAGAACAAGACAACTTGAGCCGGAGTTCTTGGAGCAGGTTGGTTAACCAGTTCAACTCAGCTACAATTCTTGTTACAAGCCTGTATTCTGCGTCTGTGGAAGATCTGGCAATAGTGAGTTGCTTGTTGGAGAACCAAGTAATTGGATTCTTTCCAAGAAAAATAACATAAGCATGTCTAGTGTTGGGAATACCACCCCAATTTGCATCTGAGTATGCCAGTAACTGAGAAGAGTTTCCATGTTTGAAGTGAAGTCCATAGTTATTGTTCCTTCCAAATAACGTAGAATCCTCTTTGTTTCTTGCCAATTTTTAGGATATGACGAGTGTTGGAATTGGGCGACTTGTTTACTTCAGAACATATATCAGGACTCGTGAAGTTGAGGTAATACAATGAGCCAATGACCTGCCTATAAATTGTAGCGTCTGTTGGAGGAGAACCGTCATCCAAGGATAAAACATCACTTGTTGATAGAGGAGTGCTCACACTGTTTGCATCCAGCATGTTGAACTTGCGGAATATATCTGCAATGAAGCTACTCTTTGTGAGAGTCAATCCATGGGCATGTTGTATAATTTCAACACCTAGAAAAAAATATAAAGGACCAAGGTCTTTATCGAAAATCTATTTCCCAATTTTTTAATTTTTTCCTGGACGTGGGAGTTGTTAGAACCTGTATCAACAATGTCATCAACATAGATCACAATAATAATGAGAGAATTAGGAGACCACTTGATAATTAAAGAATCATTAGATTTTGAACTAGCAAAGCCACATGATAAGAGAAACTCCTTGATTTTAGTGTACCATACTCCTGGTGCTTTGCGAAGTCCATATATAGATTTGTGTTGTTTACACACATGATTTGGAAATTGGGAATCCACTAAGACAAGTGGTTGTTGCATGATTACAATATCATGAAGAGTACCTTGTAAAAAGGCATTGTTTACATCAAGTTGACGCAATGTCCATTTAAGAGACAAGGCTAGGACAAGATGAGGCGAATGGTTGTCGTTTTAATAACTAGACTGAAGGTGGAATGAAAGTCAATTTCAGGACACTGATGAAATCCTTTTGCCACTAATCTAGCTTTGTAATGCTCTATGGATCCATCAGGTTTGTGTTTGACACAAAACACCCATTTACATCCAAGTACGTTTTGAGAGGGAGTTGATGGAACCAATGACCAAGTTTTATTTTTAAGTAAGGCCATTTTCTTTTCTGCCATTGCAGCCTGCCATTCAGGATATTTGGATGCTTGACTGAAGGTATTTGGGGTAAGCGAAGGGTGCTTTACTGTTGAGGTTGCAAGGTAATCAAAAACCACTTTGGGTTTTTTAAAATATTATTTCGAGACCTGGTTACCATTCAATTTAATGGTGTTGCTGGAGTTGGTTGATGCATATGGAATGCTATTTTGAGAAGGAAAAGAAGACAAAATGAGTAGGAGGACTAATAATTGAGCCAGTTGGCACGTCATCCAGATGGTCTTGAGGATGCGATCTATGAGGAGACGTGGAGTTGACCAAATCAGTAGTAGTAGGAGTTGGAATAGGGTCTGCAACAATAGGTGAAACAGGTTGTGAGGAAGAGGAAAACCAGAGGGGTCAGCTAGGCACAACCATTTTTTTTCATGTGTGAGACCTGTGGACAGGATAGTTGAGGTTAGTTGGTTGTGAATGGAAAGATATGTTCAACGAATACAAAATGCCTAGAGATATATCCCATAAACAAAGTCTAGGCAAGTATAACTATTTGTGGTAGAGGAATATTCCATAAATACACAAGGATTGGACTTGGAATCAAGTTTGGTTGATGTGTAGATCTTTAACCATGGATAACAAAGAAAACCAAAGACCCTTAGCTTAATAGGGTTTAGAGTGGTATTAAAGGGACACTTGAATGGAGATTTAAGACCAAGAAAAGGTGTGGTCAACCTTTTAATGAGGTTGATCGCAGATTGGAATGCGAGAGACCAAAATTTGAGAGGGACAGAAGCATGGTGGAGAATAGTTAAAACAGTGTCTACAACGTGGCGATGTTTTCTTTCGATAGTGTCAACTAGTTGGGGAGTGTATGGAGAACTTATGAGATGTTGGATCCCAAAGCTCAAGAGAGTGGATTTAAGGCCAATGTATTCACCTCCCTTATTAGTATACAATATTTTAATTCTCAGTTGAAATTGATTTTGAACCATTAGTACAAAACTATTGAAAATTTTCTTCAAATCTGATTTGGATTTTGAAGGAAACAACCAAGTATATTTCATGAAATGATCAACAAAAATAACATGGAATGTGAAATTATCAAAAGAGATACTTTGAGAAGGACCCCAAACATTTGAGAAAATAATATCAAAAGGCCTAGAACTTGTAATTGAATTGTCACCAAACGGTACACGATGACTCTTATTGCATAAACGCGAATTACATAATGTAAATGACTCGACATGGTTCACTGGTAGGTTAAAATAACAGACACAAGCTTTGGTGAAACGAGGCTGAGGATGGATAAGACGAGCATGTCATAGATGCAATGATGGAGATATTAATGCAACAAAATGTTCTTGAGGATAAGGTGTGACTAATTTGGTAATGTCCGCAGGCCACTCATAGAGATCACCATTACTCTTGCCTTGAAGAAGACATGCCCTTATGCTCAAATCTTACCCAACAAAAGAATAAGGAAAAAATTCAATGGAAGTTAGATTTTGTCTACAAAATTGAGCAAAAAAAATCAACTTCTTTTTTATAAATGGTGAGAAAAGAACATATTTTAAAAGAAATTCAGTCGTAAGACTAGAAGAAGATAAAGTAGTGTGACCAATATGAGTAATATGAATTCGTTTACCATCACCAATAATTATTGAATCCGTTCCAGAGAACTTAGTTGGAGTCTAGAGAGACTAAGAGTTGTTTGTAATGTGATGGGAGTCTCTAAAATCAATATCCCAAGGGCTTGGGGAATTAGAAGTGTAAGAGTGACATTTGACAAAATTAGCATATTTAACATTGTGTAATTTGGACATACAAACTTTTGCAATATGACCAAACTTATCACAAAGTTGACATTGAACACGCTGCTTGTTGCTTCTGGTGGTATTCTTCTGGGTGAAGAAATTGTTATTTGGGGAAGAAGATTGATTATGAAAGTTGAAGAAACCAGATGGAGTAGTATACTTACAATTGGATGAGTTAGGTTGACTATTTTTGGGACCATTGTTGGTGGAATGTTGATGAAATTGAGCAGTGATTATTGGTGTTTAGACTTTAGGTCTGAGTGCTTGATGAACATCTCTTGTTCAAGAAGTTTATCAAAGAGTTCTTCGAAAGTAATAGGATTATCAAGAGCTCTTATTGTTGCATATAACTCCTTGTACTCGGCACCTAAACCACTCAACACCTTAATAACAACTTCATCACTATTAACGGGTGAACCAATACAAGCCAAATCATTTGCAATGGACTTGATTTCTCTCATATAATCATTGATTGAACGTGCATCTCGTTTGACAATTGCCAGAGTATGCGCAAACTGAAAATTTTTGAGTGCGATTTGCTGGCATAATTTGTTTGGAGAATATCCCAAGCTTCTTTGGATGTGGAAGCATGGGAAATGAGGGGAGTGATTGTAGCATCAACTGATGCCAGAGTAAAATTGCGAACAAGACTGTCTTGTTGCTGCACAATCTAAAGTTGGGGTTAGGAATTTGGTTATTGTCTTTGTCTAGAGACTGCACATTTGGCAGTGGAAGCATGGGAATGAGGGGAGCGATTGTAGTGTCAACTGATACCATAATAGCATTGCGAACAATACTGTCTTGTCGCTGCCACCATCTCAAGTTGGGTTTGGGAATTTGGTTATTGTCTTTTCAAGAGACTGCACATTTGGTATGGGAAGTGAGCTATCAACAAAGGTAAGAAGATCATAACCATACAATAGTGTGGTAACTTGAGATTTTCAAGCTGGATAATTTGTACTTCCTGATAATCTGAAAAAGTTGGGATGCAGGGTTAAAAGATATCAATTGAGAGGGCTAAACGACATCCCCTTGATTAAGAGTGACTGTTGGAGAGTTAGGGATCAATTGAGAGGGCTAAACAATACCCCCTTAATTTTGAGTGACCGTTGGAGAGTTAGGGACTAGGAAGAGGAAGTATCAGACATTTTTGAACAAGAAGGAAGTGTCGGAATGCTGGAAAAAAAGGGGATCACCATATACTCGTTAGAGTATTTAGTAGGCTCTTTATACGATATAAGAGTTGAATATGATTATGAAAGCTTAATCATTATTGATACAATGTGTGATATTTATACATGTACACGTATAGATGAAAAAGGAGTTTGTTGGACATAAGAGACCTAAAGAGAAGAGGAAATAACTACGTATAACTCAAACATACTAACGTACTAGGACTCTACATCCTTATCCTTATCATCTAGCACAAATACACAATATGATATTATTATACAACACTAATAATCCCATGTTTTACATTTGCGCTAGCATCTTATTGTGAGAAAATTTTGTCACAATCTTTTGTGCAACCATAGAGAGAGTTCAAGATTAATATTGAAGGTCCTAGTTACTAATGGCATATGCAACATATTTCTGTAGTGTGATATTGGTCGTTTATCAGAATGTAATTGAGATCAATTTTTTTTTTATATATTTATTTTCTTGTGAATCATTGAGACAGCTGAGAAAACTGAGGAGGAAGAGAGGTAGTGAAAACAAAAATGAACAAAGAGAATCTACTGAAATCGCACCATCTCTATTCATCATAAAGAAACCACACTTGACTTACTCGAGTTAGATATGATGGATTATGAAATTATTCTAGGAATAGACTAGTTATATGTTTTTTATTGAACAATCGATTGTAAAACTCACATAGTCAAGTTTTAGTTTCTAATGATCCATTCTTAGAGTTGAAATATAGTCTACCAGTCCCTAAAGTCCATTTTATCTCATACCTTGAGGCCAAAAAGTTAGTCTACAAGGGATGTATTTATCACATAGTCGGATTTGAAGACTCTAGCTAGTGCTAAAACAACTTTCCTCTAATCAATTTTGGTTGTTAATTAGTTTCTAGAAGTCTTTCATGATGATCTTCTTAGAGTCCTTCCTAACAGGAGAATAGACTTCAGAATTGATATCCTCTGAGATATCCATCCCATATCTACTCCTCCACACAAAATGGCTACGACTTAGTTAAAAGAGTAAAAACACTAGTTGAAAGATCTTTTTGATAAGGTTTTCATTTAACTGAGTGTCTCACCCTTGGTCTCTCTTATCCTGTTCTTGCAAAAGAAAGATAGTTCCCGTAGGATGTATTTTGACTAACATTAGTAGAACTAGGTCATCATAAATAACAAGTTCCCTTTCCCTAGAATCGATGACTTGTTTGACATAATTTAGAGTGCTACATGTTTCTCCTAGATATACCTTAGATCTGACTATCGTAAGTTGAAAATGAGAGAAAGTGACATCTGAAACTTGGCGTTCAAGACCAATCATGGTCATTATTATGAGTTACTTAATATATCCTTTGGTTTAAAATTTTTGAATCTAATTACGAAGGTAGAATTTCATAACATTCTTAGTATTTAATGTGTATCCACTTGCTAGGTCACTTCAGACAATCCTAAAAGGGTAAGTCATTTTTAACAAGGAGATTACTTCTAGATACTTGGCCTGTATAAACCAGAAAGCCTTCATCTAAACATCCTCTCGATACTAAGTTTATCCCAACGGGAAAGACATAATTGTACTCATAATCAAAGTACTTGAGAGAGACAATTAAGATTACCAATCTAATCCCCTTACCTTCTTATTAATAGTTTAGATCTGGATTGTTGTTTACTTTTGATTTTTATACCTCTCTTCCTCCTCAGTTTGTTTTGATTATTCAATAATGCACTAGAAAACAAATTTATGAAAACAGTTAAATCTATCTCAGTTCCATTCTTATACACAACCAACACACAACACATATCCCAGAAAGTGACTAGAATACCAAGCACATACCACAATTAGTAATTGGGATCTTTAGTACCAATCTTGAACTCTCACTATGGTTGCACAAAAATTGGGAAACGTTTTTCTAACAAAAAAGAATTCTAGTGCAGATGCAGAGCATGGGATTATTAGGCGCTAGTTGTTTTTGTGAGAAAATCTTGTCCCAATATTTTGTGCAACCATAGCGAGAATTCAGAATTGATACTGATGATCGCAGTTACTACTTGTGGAATGCGCTATGTATTTCAACCATTTTTGGGATATATGATGTGATATTGGTTGTGTATAAGAATGGAATTGAGATCGATTTTGCTATTTCTGTATATGTATTTTTTTGTGAATCATTGAACCTCCTAAGAAAACTAAGGAGGAAGAGAGGTAGAAAAAGCACAAATGAACATAGAGAGTCTACTGAAATTGAACCATCTCTATTCATCATAAAGAAACGACATCTGACTTAGTCGAGCTAGATACGATTGATTTTAACATTATTCTTGTCATAGACTAGTTATATGCTAGTTATGCCTCAGTCAATTGTAGAACTCAAGTAGTCAAGTTTCAGTTTATTAATGATCCAGTCTAAGAGTGGAAATGTAATCTAGAAGTGAGTAAGGTTGTTTTATCTCATA
Source organism: Solanum lycopersicum (assembly GCF_036512215.1). Taxonomy (NCBI): domain Eukaryota; kingdom Viridiplantae; phylum Streptophyta; class Magnoliopsida; order Solanales; family Solanaceae; genus Solanum; species Solanum lycopersicum. The sequence goes on from NC_090804.1 coordinate 11,356,472, forward strand.
CCATATGGCAAGAAAGATAGTCTCCAATGTATGTATCTATCACATAACTCCAGTGCTGAGACACCACCCCTCCAATTAGTTCTAGTAGTAAATGAGTTTCCAAAGTTGTTTCCCGATGATCTTCTTGGAGTCCCTTCAGATAGGAAAATAGAATTTGAGATCGATGTCCTCCCAAATACCCATCCCATCTCTATTCCTCTATACAAAATGGCTCCAATTTTGTTAAAAGTATTAAAAACAAATAAAAGATCTTTTTGGTAAGGGTTTCATCTGACCGAGTGTCTCACCTTGGGGCTCTCCTATCATATTCTTGTGAAAAAAATATGGTTCCCTTACGATGTGTTTTGATTTACATTAGTTGAAAAAGGTCGCCATATGTAATATGTTACCTCCCATTAAAATTGATAGCCTGTTCGACCAAATTTATAGTGCTACATGTTTCTCCAAGATAAACCTTGAATATGGCTATCATTAGTTGAAAATGAGACAAGGTGTCAACTGAAAAATGGCTTCCATAACTTGTTATGGTCATTATGAGTTAATTATGATTTTCTTTGGTTTAAGACTTTCGAATCTACCTTCGAAGGTAGAATTTTGTACCACTCATGATTGCTAAGGTTGAACCACTTGCTAGGTCATTAAATACAATCCTACGAGAGCACATAGTTAAGAACAAGGAGATTACTTCTATACCCAACCTCCATTTACGGGAGAGCCTTCATCTAAACATCTTTTCGATGCGAAGTTAATCCAAACGGAAAATACAAATTTTATTCATGATCAAAGAACTTGGAAAGACAAAATCAAGACTACCAATCTAATAGCCTAATTGTCTTATTAATTGTTCTGCTTTGGATTTATTGTTCATTTGTACTTTTTCTACATCTCTTCCTCCTTATTTTGTGTAGGTGGTTCAATAATTCACTAGAAAAGAAATTTACAAAAACAACCAAATCCATCTCAATATCCATTCTTTTTAGAATCAATATCACAATTCATATCCCCAAAAATGAATGAAATACCAAGCACATAGCATAGGTAGTAATTGGGATATTCTGTATCAATCCCGAACTCTCACTATGCTTGCAAAATTATACTGGGGCAAGATTTTCTTACAAAAAGTCTAGCATAGATGCAGGACATTGGATTAGAAAACACTAATAATCCTCCGTTCGACATTTGCACTAGCATCTTATACTAAGAAAATCTTGTCCCAATCTTTTGTGCAACCATCGCGAGAGTTCAAGATTGATGTTGAAGATCTCAGCTACTACTTGTGGCATGTGCTATGGATTTCAGCCATTTTCAGATATATGTTGTGATATTAGTTGTGTATAAGAATGTAATTGGGATGCATTTTGTCATTTTTTATACTTTTTCTTATGAATCATTGAACCTCCTAAGCAAACTAAGGAGGAAGAGAGGTAGAAAAGGCACAAATGAACAAAGAGAGACTACAAAATTGTGCCGTCTCTATTTATTATAAAGAAACCACAACTGATATAGTTGATTAGATATGATGGGTTTTTATATTATTATAGGCATAGACTAGTTATATGCTTGTTATGCCTCAAGTGATTATTGAACTCAAATATTCAAGTTTTAATTTCTTAGTGGTATAGCCTTAGAGTGGAAAAATTGTCTAGAAGTGCCTAAGGTTTGTTTTATATTATACCTTAAGGCTAGAAAGTTAAGTTTTCGAGGGATGAAATTTTGTAGTCTCTTTTTGTTCATTTGTGCTTTTTCTACCTATCTTCCTCTTAAGTTTGTTTAGGAGGTTCAATGGTTCACTAGAAAACAAATTTACAAAAACAACCAAGTTCATCTCAATTCATTCTCATACCCAACCAATATCACACTACCTATTCGAAAAAATGACTAAATACCCAATCACATACCGAAAGTAGTAATGGGATATTCGGTGTCAATTCCAAACTCTTGTTGTGGTTGAACAAAAGATTTGGACACAATTTTATCACAACAAGATGCTAGCGCATATGTAGAACATGGGATTATTAGACAACTCTTATAATCCATGTTCTGCATTTGCGCTAGCATCTTATTGTGAGAAAATCTTTTCCCTATCTTTTTGCAATCATAGAGAGAGTTCAAGATTGATACTGAAGATCCTAGTTACTATTTGTGGCATATGCTAAGTGTTTCTGTCATTTTTTTAAAAATACTTCTTTGTGTATAAGAAAGGAACTAAGATAGATTTTTTCTTTTTTGTAAATCTACTTTCTAGTGAATGATTGAACCTCCTAAATAGACTGAGAGGAAGTGAGGTATAAAAAGCACAAATGAAAACAAAATCCAGTGCAAAGTTGTTAATAAAGCTGGTAGGCAAAGGTAATGCTCAAAAATGAGGGTGGATCTTCACGAAAAGTTCATTGTTGACATCCAAAGACTTGGTGAAAAAGAAAGTTTCCCACACAAATCTACTGCAATTTCCTTTTATGTTGTCAATCACTGAGATTTATGGGCATATAGATCTCATCAAGCTAATACTTCTAGGCTGAAATGCGGAATTGAGACATTAATCTCTCTTGAATTATCTTTAGTCATTGTGTGCACACGTTATATATTTTAAAAATAAAGGTATCATGTATGGTGCCAACTCTCTTAGTTTGTCTCTTTAGGGTATAGTATCAAAGAGACCTGGCTTATTCTGGCTTCACCAACTCACACATCATTATACCCAACCCGTATATTATTTTTAGGGTGAACCTATAGGTGTCCCCTTAAAGTTGACATGAAATTTCACACAAACACTTTAATTATGCTTTGTTCATTTTGAACACCTGTAGTAGTCATTTACTGTGTCATTTCTACACTTTATTCGTACTCCCAGATCCAACTTAAGCGCGTGTTGACTAATGCCTTTGTTTGAAAAATAGACAAATATTTAAGTAACTAGTGGACTTCTTTCATAAAAGAAAAAATCACTTTTAATTCCTTTTTTGTCTAGATATGTTATCCCATGCCCCTAGACCCCATTTCTTCATCTTCTTTTTCCTAAACTCCACTAACAACATCAGAATATCTCAATAATCTTAGTAATTTCCTTCTTCTTAATTTGTGCCTTGAAATTATTATCTTTTTCTTCTTAGTAATTTCACTGCAATTTTTTTTTTTAAAATAATTTCTTCTCATCCATTACTTATATTTAATCTCTCCTTATCCCAATCCATTTCCTCTATCTCTTTTTAACTTTTCTATTATGTATTTTTTTGTTTTATGAAAATTCATTATATATGTAGTAGGATATACATATATAAGAACTCACTTTTTAAAAATATTTATACCCATTGTTGTCTGAGAGGATTCGATAATTATCACTTAATTAATTTCATAATTTATTTATTATCTAGTGGATATAATTCAAAAGAAGTGGAAAAGATAAAAATTTTGTGTATTTTATATTAGTATTGAATGATGGATAAAAAAATAAATTAGATTTTCAGGGAAGAAGAAAAAACTAAGTAGTATACATGTCCAGCAAAAATTATATGTTTTCTCAAAATTTGGATGGTGATGAGGGGTGGTCTATGGTGGCAGAGAAAAAGAGTGAGTAGTGAGGAGTAAAAAAAATAATCATGGTGGGTGGTGAAAGATTGTAGAGAGAAACAGTGAAGAAGAAGTAGAAAGTGAAAAAAAAGAATTCACCCAAAAAGCTTCTCAAATGCGCTTAAAATATTTGTTGCACAACTATTATGTTGAGTGAGAAAAAATTGTCTAAATGACAATGTTCAGCCCTACATAAGGTGTTTAAATGAACAAAGTTTAATTAAAGTGTCTAAGTGAGATTTTGTTCCAAATTTAAGTGGCCATCGATGGGTTTTCCCTTATTTTTATACTTATTAATATTTTGCATACTTTGTAATGTTGTCGATATGTTGTTGAGATGATAAAGGACATAAAAATTTGATCCCCTTTTGGGTCAACCAATAACCCTAAGGAGAAACTTCCTACTCTTGAAGTTCCCAAACATAAGCAGTTGAATTGCATTAGTAAGATTGTAGAAAATGAAAGTGTATAAAAGGAAATTGGTGATATGTCAGTACACATGGACTCACTGGCAACATATATGCCATGAAATTAGTAGAGCTAGTGTTCACAAATGAATAACCAATTTCATGTCATGTAACTTCATTAGCTACAATCTTATTGATACGATTGTCACACCGTGCACCACTAATTTTTGGAAACATAAAGGAGAGGAAGTTCGTCCTTGCGGTTACTGTTTGATCCAAAAGGTAAAAAAATATGCATATCCTTATTTCTTATCTCAACAATAAATTGATTGTATCATAAAGCATGTGAAATGTTAATTAGAAACAAAATAACATATGATTTGGTTATGATCAAGTGCGGGTTGATGATGCTAGAATAGGCCAGAATGTCTTTGATATACCAAAGAGAGATGAATCAAGAAAGTTGTATTGAAAAGGATACCTCTAATTTTTAGGGACATAGCTTGCGCACATGAACTAAAGAGGGGTCCTAGAGATATAAGTGCCCTAGTTCAGTATTACAACCTAGAATTTTTAGCCGGAATAGATCTGTGTGGCCATAAATTTCAGGGAATGACAACACTAAAAGAAAGTCTAGTATATTTGTGAGGTAAAATTACCTCATTCATGAAGTTGTTGCATGAACTTCATAATTTAACATGAAAATTACTTATTTATTTTATGCATTCCTTCCGCCTATGGTCTTATTAAAAAAACTGCTCTACCTTTTATTTTATTCGTTAAAGACTGTTTTGCTGAAAATATTACTTAATTTTTTTTCACTTTGGTGGGAGAAAAGAACTTTCAAATGATTAAATATAGAAGAACTTCTATGTTGTTAAAGGGGTTAAGAAGATGTAGAGTCTTGCTCTACCATTGTCAGTCACTCGGCTCAAGTTTGACTTTGGAAAAAATATCCATCAAGAAATTTTTGTTTTGGACAAAAAAATAAACCCAAAATATTTCTCGTGGCAACATGAATTGAAGTGCATCCAACACATTAATGCACGCTGTAGAGACACATCTCTTTAGTCAAGGGTGTGCACTAGAAGTGTTAATTTCACTTGGACATGTGTCAATGCACAGATACAACACAAACTAAAAAAACTTTATATAATTTTTTATGCGATGAAGAGCCTTCTAATTTTTACTACTATGATTATAAGTATATCTACTTGATGTACTAATAACATAAGTTATATCAGGACAACTAAAGTTCACTATAAGCATTACAATCCCAATTATTTTAGCATATTTTGTTTGAGAAACACTAGAATCTTTATTATTTTACAAGTGCATGTTAGGATCATAAGGACATCTCCCTAAACTACATCAAAGTAATTAATTTTTTTAAACTTTATTTTAATGCAGTGAGACTGACACAAAGAGAAATCATTAGTATTTCTTTTAATTTTAATTCCTAAAATTACGTCTACTTCATACTGATTTTCCATTTCAAACTTAGTAGAAAAAAAGTTCTTAGTTTCATCAATAACATTCATTTTTGGACAACAATTAACAAGTCATGTGCATATAATAACCCAATTTGAACCTATCATTTTGGAATAATCATAGAATTGACAAGAGAGTCACTATCCACTTATGTGATATTTGACTTTTCATACCGCTGCTTAGGTGTCTAGTTTACTCCATACAAGGACTTACTCAGCTTGAATATTTAATTATCTTCTCCTGGAACCACAAAACCTTTGGTTTGAGTTAAATATATCTATTCCTCTAAGGCACCATTTAAAAATATTGTTTTAACATCCATTCTATCACTAAATCATAAATAGTGCAAAAAGCAATAAGACTCCTAACAGTCATTATTTTTGTCACAAGAGAATAAATATCAAAATAATCAACACCTTTCTTTTGGTTAAAACTCCTCATCGAAATTCCAGCCTTGTGTTTATCAATTGTAGCTTCAGGTCTCAATTTCTTCTTAAATGTCCACTTGCTACATATGAATTTACAACCTTTAGGAAAATCATACAAGTCTCAAGTGTAATTCGAAATTATAAAGTAATTCACTTTTAAAACCTTCTTTTCAAAATATCACATATATTGATCTCATACTATAGAGATTCATTTTTAATATCTTCTTCTCAAAATATAACATATGTTGATCTCATTGCCTCATCATAATTTTAGGGTTTATTTCTATTAACTAGATAGACACTAATTCTTATATCATATGTTTCAGTAAAACATATAGCGACAAGATCATGACAAAGCTGGTGTCAATTCTACATCTTTTACTCCTTGTAAGTTTATTTTTATGCTTCTTAGAAATAACTTCATAATAAGAAACAACATAAGGATCAACAAATATAAATGTAGAAGCATCATTTTACATGTCACTAAACACATTATTTTTCAAAGGAAATTCGCTAAAAATTCAGCAACTCGAGATTCACAAATAGAAAAATTATTTTTTAAAAAATAATCTATAGGCAACGCTCTTTTCACATAACCAATAAAGACAATGTTAAAAGTATTACAACCTACATTTACTCATTTAAAATCAGGTTGAATTACCTTAGCCAAAGGCCTCAAAACTCTCAGAAATTTCAAATTAGGAGAAAACCCTTTCTACAATACATATGAGGTCTTGTCTAACGTTTTATGAGAGACCATTAAGAATATAACATGCAAATAAGAAAGCTTTCCCCTACATGTTGTTTAATAGACTCGATCTTAAAAGCATAGAATTTGTCATTTCCTCAAGGGTTTAATATTTTTGTTCAGCTACACCATTTTGTTGGGATATAACGAGCACTAAGCTCATGTATAATATCATTTTTCTCACAAATATGCTCCGGGGTTTTAGTATTACATTTACTACCCCTACCAAATCTAAAATATCTTGATTTTTCTATTTAATTCATTTTCTACTTCGAATTTGAAGAACATACTTTCAGCCTCATCTATAGATATAAGACGATATACCTTAGTGTATCTAGAAAAGTAATATGTTTTTCTACCTTTTCTAACAATATTCTTGAAGTTTGTTAAATTTGAATATATTAGTTCAAACAATTGAATTTTTGTACTAAATAATAGATTTCAAAGGTTTCCTTACATGTTTTGCTTTTACATATACAAGATATTTTTAAAAATCATAATTAATTCTATTTTTCTAAGTCTTTTGAGAGAAGCAATAGTAACATGACCTACTCTACCATACCACAAATTAATAGACTTCACAATATAAGCAGAATTTGGAATACTAGCATTATTGTTAATCTATTGAACTATATTCAACACAAATAATCATTCACTAAGATATCCCTTCCAAAAATGTCTCCTCTCTGAGAAATAATTATTTCATCACCTTGAAATATAAATTTAAGGCCTACTTTATAGAGAAGTACTCTGAAAACTATGTTTCTACATGTAGAGTACATATAAAACATTTTTCAAGGCTGATAAAGTTTTTTCTGAAGTTACATTAAGTAAAATATTTCCTTTATCCATTATTCCAGCTGTAGAGAACCCATGTAAATACATTTGCCATTAGTAGACTCCCCATAGTCATGGAATAACTCTTTGTTGGCTCAAAAATGTGTTGAAGCTTCAGTGTCTAACACCAATTAATATTATTAGCCACAAGAACTGCTACAACAATAATCACTTCATTATCCTCACCAAGATGCTCTTGACCATCATCTTGTCTTTCTTACTGTAAGTTCTGCCCTTGTCGTACTTATCAGTGGCTAGCGTTATGACTAAGTTTTTCGCAGATGAAGAAAGGATCCTTATATTTTTGAATTTGAATCTTCGACTTGTAAAAGTAATTCTTTTTCTTTGTATGTGCTTTTTTATGAAATTCTTAAGTTTGCCTTTGAACATGTCATTCATAAAATTACAAGAAAATTCAATAAGAATATGTGGAAGAATTAAGTAAAAACCTTCCATCTTATTTTTGGACAGTTTGCCTCTTCAGTCCTCATGTGACCAGTAAGTTCTTAGGGAGATAATTTTATTTTCTTATATTTCAGATGAAATATATAATTACTCCAAGTTTGTGGACACTTTTCAAGCACAACATATTGATATTGGACAAGAATTAAAATAGTAAGTGAATTATGACAAACACTACGTAATGACAAGTCACTGCCTAAAAGCAATTTTTGCTCGACTTTGATGTTAATAGTTAAGTCCAATCACTCTCCAAGCTTCTACAGATCTTCCAAACACGTGTACTCGTATTGGAAGTTTGGAGTTGCACAAAAACAGTTGCCCCAATATTCACAGTAGGAAGAAAAATATTTGAGACAATACATGAATAGGTGAAAGAGATTAATGAAAGAGAAATTTTTGTTTATCTTCTATATATTTAGTTCACAAATGATACTCCTTAAATAGGAAGAACATTTATGTTTTCATCCATCATAAGAATGTAAGTAGTTAAAGTAAAATTAATGAACTGAAATATTACTTTTGCTTTGATGAAAATTTTGTCATAATGCAAAGTGATTTCGAGTCTTCTGAATAATTTCAATATTTTCTTACCAAGTTAAGAAACGATCACTTGAATAAATGCATGTGAACCATATATAAGGAAGTAGCTTTCCTGTTTCACATTAATTCACGACTTAAATGTTCACATAGATTAATTACGGATAATTATTAGATGTTATTATCCATTGCATTAAATAAAAAGGAATAAAATCTACATACCCGAGTCACCAGAACAACTATTGGAACCAAGAATAGCTCTATAGGGAAAAAGCTTTGAAGAAGATAATCAAAGCTTCTAAGAATCATTATTGATATAAGGGTCTTCCAAGAACTAGTCTCCATGTAAACTTGATCTTCTACCTTAATGCAGCCTCCATAACTTCCAGATAATAACTACATAATATAATCAACAAATGTATTACATAATTATTACTGTCCAGTACAAACTCCTACTTAGGAAGTTGATTACACTAGAGAATACAAGTCATAGGGTGATTACAAGAGTCCTAGTTTTACTTCAAATAAACTACTAAAAATACTATTAAATACAAGTAGGCCTTCACTACTACTAAAATAAATAAAAATTAGTGTTTTATTTTGAACTAAAATAGGCTCCAAAATAAACCGAAACAATACAAATGCATGTCATTTTGGCTTTGGATCTATTTTTAGTAACAACATTACTCGAAATCTCATACTCATTTGTTTATTTTTAAATATTTTTCCAATGGTAGGATCAATAGTGACAAAATAATTATAACTCATATTCTTATAAATCATGAAATTAAAAGGAGTTGGTACCTCCAAGAATGATGCAAGGTGAAATAGTACTGAAATTTACACTAAAAGGATACATTGAAGCGTGACGACTTGATTTAAATTGAGTTTCTCATATAGTTAAGAAAGTAAAATCAAGGTAAAGAGTTAGTAGATTTTGAGTTAATACAAGTCATTCAATTAAAATTCCAACCACTTACAAAAATGCTTCAAACTAAATAACCAAAAGATAAGTAGAATATTGACATAAATACTACGTTTGACAATATACTATTTGTATCATTTATTTTTGTATTAAAAATGCAAAGAAATTTTTATTCCAACTCGAAATATATATCATACTCGGAGAAAAAAAAAGAAACCAACCATTAATCTTAACCAATTCATTTTAATTCTTAAATTTAGAAGATAACTGACTAAATGACATGTAGCATACCAAAAAATAGCAGATCACATCAAAAATCAAATAAAGGATCTTGGTGAAATATAACTTTTTAAGGAGAAATGAACTGAGATAATAAGTTAAGTATTATAAAAATTTGAAATTGAAAAATAAGAAAATTATCGAGAAGTAACCTTGAATTATCTTCTGCATTGAAGGCAATGATTGAAAAATGATTTTTTCCTTTGAGAAAAACTTGTACAACAAGGATATTTTACAATTGAAGAGCTTTAATGTAGGGGAATTTTTTTCACTACATGTCCCCTTAAGTACATACAATTTAGGCTTTATTTATAACCAAAAAAGTGAAACCTAAAGAATTTTTGATTTTGAAAAGCAAAGAAGGGGGGATAATATCAACAAAACTTGGGGATCCAAAACTTGAATTGTTGATCTTTGAAGAGATAAATTCAAAAAAATAGGAGAAAAAGTATTTGAAACAAAAGGTGACAACATGGGTGGGGCTATCTGCCCCTAGAATAATTTTAGGGACATGGTGACGTTTTGGAGGTAGAAAACTTGATGGATTGAGCTCAAAATCCGGAATAGAGTTATTTATTTGAGGGGTTTGGGTCCGGGTTTGATGAACGATAGTGTCTGATTGAATTATATTTGGGCTGAAAGTAGGTTTGAAGAAACAAGTCATTTGTATTTAGCAAAATACATTTGCTTGAAGTAATTCAAAATCGATAAATTGAAAATAAGATAAATTATATGTAATTGTTTATCAAGATTATTAAGCTTTTAACAATATAGAATAATTGCTTAAGTCATCAATCACCGCTCAAAGTTGTCTTCATTATTCAATTAGACATCTAAACTAAGACTTGTACCTATTGAATACCTAAATTGATCAAAGCATGTACATGTTAGACATAAAATGCTGATATGACAATAAATGTGTATTGCACTTCCTTGAAGCACGTGAAAAGATTTTAAATAGTTTTTTTTTAAAATTTTTTTCTTCTTTTATTGACACTTGACATTATAATTAACTTAAAAATTTTTCTTCTTCTTTTATTTACACTTTTTTTCGAAAAAGAAAAGCACCCAACTCACTACCTATCATCTTCTTCATAATTTAGTTTGCAGAACTTTCTAAATTTTAGCTCCAACATTTTTTATTTTTTTTATATACAAAAAATTTATATCTTCCAAATATGAAGATAAATAAAAATCAACTATGAAGATTCAGATTTGAAAGAAAGTCTTTTTATGATTTATTTCAAATCTCATAGAAATAAGGAACAAATATGAAGAAGATGAAAGAAGATAAATAATTTTTACTTTTAAAAAAAGTTAGCCGATATTTATTTATCACAATTTTCGAACAAAGATTTTTACTCAAATTCATACGTGTTCATTAAATTTATCAAAAATGATACAAGCTTGATGTTATTTGGAAAGAATAAGATTTTGAAATTTGATAAAGAATGTGTTTTGGGAAAGAAGATGAAGATGAAAGGAGGTTGGGTTGGGGTTGGGGTGGGTAGAATAGGTTGACATTTTCATTTTTTTTTAAAAATTAGATATTAAATTTTGGGGGCCCAATGCCAAAATGCTATTTTTTAACTAGTCATTTTACCACGTCACCACAAGTGTATCACACACTCTTCACATTTTTTGTTGATTATCAAAATATGTCTAATAGACTGTTTTTGTTTGGAAAAAGTGTTCAATTGATACTAGTCCTAGTTGAGGTGTCCAAGTGAAATATGCGGACAACATAAAGGGGCCGGTGATGACTTAAGCCTTTAGCAAAATACATTTGCTTGAAATAATTCAAAATCGATAAAATTAAAAATAAGATAAATTATATCTAATTGTTTATCAAGCTTATTAACCTTTTAACAATGTAGATAATTACTTTAAAGTAAAGACGTGTTATTTTGAATAATCGAAGGAGAATAAGAAAAAGGAGAATAAGCAGAGGGGGAGCGGAAGGGGAAGAATTAGGAGAAGAGGAAGAAGAAGAAGACGAGAAGGAAGAACAAGAAGGAGGAGAATGATGAAGAGGAAGAGGAATAGGAAGAGGACGATGAAGTGGAAGTGGAAAAAGAGGAAGGAGGAAGGAGGAAGGATGAGGAGGATAATAGATTCAATATCTTTATAACAATACAAAATTATTCAAAATATTTTTGAGGTACTTTTACCCGTATTGTAAACAAAAAAAGATTGAAAACATTTTATGTTTTTAAGAAATAATTATTCTACTTTGTTTGGAATTGAAGAAGCTTGAAGAATTAATCAACCCTCTCTTTTTTAGCTAGGGATGATAGAAAGAGTTAGGACAAAAAGTATGTCACGACTCCAAATACACCCTAGACGTGACATGACGTATAAGACCCCGCGAGGTCCTGCACAAGTCATTTAGCATACTTCAAACAAGATAATAGAACAAAGAGTTTCAAAGGTAGTATTTCAAATAAAAGAGTTTTACAAAACATAGCAGAAGTCTTACATAAGTCTCAAAGCCATATATTATATCATAAGGAAGTGATTGGGACGTAAAACCATAAATTACGTACAAAATCTTAAAAGAAAATATATGATAGCAATAAAAGAATCTCGGTCTTCTACAGATGAGGACTCTTCACCTTAAGGTAAAAGTACTCGTATTGAAATGTAACTGTTGCAACAAATAGGAGAATCTTAGTAGTTCAGTTGGTTGACTACCTGAACTCTCATCTTAATGGTCGGGTTCAATTCCCCACATTGCAATATTAACCATTCATAAAGTCTCCCATCACCTTCAAGTACCAAAGGGTAACAAGAAATTGTCGATTTAGTAAACTACCGTAAATAGTATAATTTCAATCTATCTATATATAAAATAAAGCTGAATATCGACAAGGTGATATGACACTTCTCTATGGCCTCCATTTATATTTACCTTTTTTTTTTAATCTTTTCCTACATTTCATAACAAAAAATTATACATTTAATAATTAAATAAATTAATATATTTGCTATATCTAATTATGTTTCATGAGTTACTAAAAAACAATATCTATTGCATTCTCTACTTAAATACCATGTCTACTGACCAACCTCCTTTTACCAAATTTTTAATGATTTAATCCATCTATAAATAATAATATTCCATAAAGTTGTTAGCTACTAAATTTTATTTTCACCTTATTCTATTTTCTTAATCAATATATCTTGTTTCTTTTAAATATTTTCCTTTGGTTCATCATCATGTGGTTAATTATCAAAAGAGATGACATAGAAAAAGTATCCTCAAACTTCCTTTTACCAAATTTTCCATGAATTAATCCATCTATAAATAATAATTTTCTATAAAGTTGTTAGCTACTCATTTTTATTTTCTCCTTTTTTTTGTCAATATATATTCTTCCTTTTAAACGTTTTCTTTCATTAGATTTTGGTTCATCATCATATGGTTAATAATGATTTTGAAAAAGTGATGTGACAATAATAATCACTTTGACAAAAATTATAGATATATTCTTCAAAATTTTATTTTATATCAAACACAAGTTCATCATATGAAAAGAAAGTTTAGTTGTAGTAAATTAATCAAAGAGGAATGGTCAGAGTACTTTGATTCTGTTTCATCAAAAAATGAATTTCAATACGGTGACGAAGATCATCAAGAGAAATAGTCAAATTAGTTTGATAAAGTAGAAGTTTAAATGATTATATATGTGCATACACATTTTTTCCCCTTAAATAGTTTTATGTACAGTGCTAGATGCTATTACCAAAATTTTGGAACATTCTACTAGTCATAACATTGCTGGATGTAGCTTTGCTTATTCTGCCACCCGCATGCTACTCTATGAAAGAGATCATATTTTTCTAGAATTTTTTATGCTTTCAACAATGATATTCACATGTTTCTTGACAAATCTTACTCTACTCTTCAATGTCCCAACAATTGTCAAGATCGTAACAGCCTATGTAGGTAAAATGGTTTTGATTGGACGCTAAGCTTTTGAAGGTCAACATTGATGGTAGGAAAGAGAGTTGAGTGATTTAGAATAAAGGGTAATTTATAGAAACTTCACTAGTTTAGGAGTTAATTAGTTAATTTGATACATACTAGTTTACAATATTATGAATTTTATTAGACATTGATGCGTCCAAATATGTTCAGATGCATGTATATCACGATACATGAGGCAAAAAATTAGGAGTAATTTGTTATAGATTATATCCAACTATGGATTGCATGTATCAAGGATATATAGGCAAACCTTGATCGTCTTTCTTGCTTTCCTCACATCTCGATCATCACTCTCCATTGTGGCTTGTATCCTAAGAGACATGTGAATATGTAGTGTAATTTATATGTATCTAGGATATATAGAAAAATTTCGTTGCTTGATATATCTTACTTTGAAATATAGTATGAAATTATTAATTAATCATATAAATATTAGTATTTCAAACTACAGAGGATTATTAAATATGTTAAAAGAATTGTATAGTTAGGTAGTTTCCTAGAATGAAGGAGTAGTTAGGGAGAATTAAGTCGTTATGGCTCTATTTTAGGTTATTTTAATGAGTAATGTATCTAAATACATTTAAAACTAAATTTGGTACATGATAAATAAAAAGGTGGTATAATAAATAATCATTTGAAAGTATAGATTGGAATAGTAGATATGGTATGAATATAGGAGAAACTACTTAATTATACAAACATTACTATCTTATTTACTAATTCTTTCTATTATTTGAAATAATTACATTTTAATCTCACTAAATAATTTCATAGAAGATTTCAAGTTAGATAGATACATTCAAAGATACACATTATATAAATGTATCTTGTATGATTCACATGTATATGAGATGCTGATATGCAAGCGAGATACGAGAGTTGCGAGTGAAACGGGAGGGAGCAAGCAAAAATTTTCTATGTATCCCATATAAATGTGTATCCAGTTGGATACAATATATCTATAACAAATTATAACTAATTTTGATCTCATATATACCAAGATACATATATCAAAAAACATATTTGGAACACACTAAAATTTGGTAAAGTTCATAACTTTGCAAATTAGTATATTTCGATAACGACCCTCAAAATGAAATAGGGTAACTAGAGCCTATAATGTGTATAAAGATTGACTAACTAGTTAATAATGTGTTAAAATGATGAACAATGTCTTAAGGGGTAAGTTCTAAAGAGTTTGGAAGTTAAACGTAAGAGAACGTCCAAGACGTTTGGAAGCTAATCTTGTATGTGCTAGTGTGCCTTTGCATGATGTGTTGTTTGGTATCCAAAATGATAGGGGAGGGACCTAAGACCTATATGAGTATGTTTAGGGTAGAAACATCCGGGTACAAATTTCCAAGAACCACTCTAAGGGTCCTTGATAAGGAACCAAACATTGGAAAGAAAACTGCCAAAGACTGCAAAACAACGACCCCTTATTGACGCTCCTTAAGTCAATCCACGCCCCATCGTTTAGGGGCGTAGATCCACACTTAGTTTTGGGAGCTTAGACCCCAGAAGTTGAATTTTGAAACCAAACGAATCCCAACAAGACGGGTCATCGTTCAAACGATGCCAGTTGCTTGGCTCCATCATACGGAGCCTGCAACACTACCAACATTTTCTACCATCTTAGAGGTGAATTGGGAAATTCACCCCACATCCTAATTATCTAGTGGTCAGTTATTTTAGGGGTTATTAGGTAGTTTAAGTTAGTTTATACCCCTAAGACTTAATTTAGACCTCACTTTTCAAAATCAAAATCCCTCTCCCAAGAAAAACTCTCTTAAGACTTCATTGAAGCTTGAACTCAAAGAAGAGCTAGGATTGATGATTTTGAGTACTTCTTTCACAAAATCTCTTGGGTTTTTTGCTATTAGGGTATGGTAGTTCATCCTTTATTATTCTCTCATTCAAGGAGCCAATCCAAAAGTTTTTCTAAAAGGTTTCAAAATCCTAAATTCTTGTATTTTGAATTCTAAGCATGGATGTTTACATGAAAATATTTTAATGGATGGATTATGATGTTTTCAATATAAAGTGATGGTTTTATAAACAAAAACTCAATGGACCCATGAATATGCAATTTTTTAAAATTGGGCTTATGAAGTGGGTTTAATGTACATGATTAGGCAACGTTATAGTTGTGTTTTTCTTTTGTCGTATTGTGATTATCTACTGCCATTTATGACTTATTATGATAATTTATTTGAGAATTGAGAAAAGGTGGTCAAATTTTGGATGAAGGGTAAGTTGATCAATGTTGTTTAGTTCTTATTGATTTGATCTTGAGTGGTATGGTCTACTTATGGTGGCGCTGTTTACCTGATGTATATGATTATATATGTGAATTATGATTATGGCCTTGAAGGCATTGAATGTGAAGTAAAGTGATGTTATGATGATGCATGAGATGTCTTATGAAGTTGAGAATATGTGTCTTGAATATGTTATGTATAAATGAAGTATAATATGAATGTGAAGCATGATAGTGTGTGAATTATGATTAATATACTATGATTATGTTTAAAAGTCAATGTTATGAATAAGGTGGTTATGTGAAGAGTGTTCTCACATATACTCACACGCACACACTTTGAATGAATTAATGAAGTGTCTAGTATCAACGTTACTATTCCTAAGAACTCTAGTGAATGAAAAAAAGGGATTTTGGGTGGACACTCTTCGTGAGTTGAGATGAAGTGTTCAGTAGCAACCTCACTATTCCCAAGAGCTTTTCAAAGAATGGTTGGAGGTTGGATACTCTTCGTGAGTTGAGATGTAGTATCAAAAACTAACCTCTAGAGATGAGTGCTCTTCGTGAGTTGAGATGTAGTACTTAATAGAAATCTCTTAACCTACAATTAATGAATGTTATGAATGTCTAAGACTCAGTGGGGGAGTTATGATTAGCACCAAGAGGATTTGAAGAAGGGGTGGATACTCTTTGTGAGTAGAGATGTCGTATCCAATGCACCTCTAGAGATGAGTACTCTTCCTGAGTTGAAATGCAATACTGATAAGCAATCTCTTTATCCCTTAAATATGCGCCCACATATGTTTATCTATTGGAGATCCAAGTAAAGGCTAAGAGAATAACCCTACTTTAGGCTAGTGAGGAACCCTCATCCGATAGGGATTAATACTGGGATTTCATGTATAGCTCTCATGGTCTATGTCGGTTAAAGCTAGACCCCACAAACTAATGTAATGAACTAAGTCTTCTTAAGGGTGTACTACTTAGGGTAGGTGGTGGAATGAGAAACTATCTATCCTTCGCACAAGCAGACATTTGGAGGAAGTCTTGGTGTGTCCTTATATGAAAATGTATGAATGCTTTACTATATAATGTTGATGAGGTAAATTGATTTTATGTCTAATGTTAATGAAGCATGTTGGTATTATGTCTAAAAGTGATGAAAGATATGTAAATGATGAATGTGATGTGTCTAGTCTATGGTGATTCTGAAGGAACACTAAGGAGGGAGTATTAGTATGGAATGTTACTTTCATATTGCACTAAGTTACACTTGGGGGTTGTCTTGGAGGATGATCTTTACGTGAAGTTCCTAGAGACATGTAAGCTTCCTCTAGTGTTTTTAGTAATGAGTGTTGACATGTTGACATGTTCATTTGGGCTATCATCTTATTCTAAGAAAATTTTTTCCCTATCTTTTTTCAAACATAGAGAGAGTTTAAGATTGATACTAAGGATCCTAGTTACTATTTGTGGCATATCCTAAGTGTTTCAGTCATTTTATTTTAATATACTTTTGTGTATATGAACAGAATGAAAATGGATTTTTTTTTGTAAATCTACTTTCTAGTGAATGATTGAACCTCCTAAATAGACTGAGGAGGAAGTGAGGTAGAAAAAACACAAATGAAAAAAAAATCCAGAGCAAAGTTGTTAATAAAACTGGTAGGCAAAGGTAATGCTCAAAATTGAGGGTGGATCTTTATGGAAAGTTCATTGTTGTCATCCAAAGACTTGGTGAAGAAGGAAAGCTTACCATACAAATGTACTTCAATTTCCTTTGATATTGTCAACCCTGATATTTATGGGCATATAGATCCCATCTAGCTAATATTTCTAGGCTGAAATGCGGAATTGAGACATTGATCTCTCTTTAATTATCTTTAATCATTGTGTGCCCACGTTATGTATTTAAAAAATAAAGGTATCATGTATGGTGCCAACTGTCTTAGTTTATCTCTTTTGGGTATAGTATCAAAGAAACCTAACTTATTCTGGCTTCACCTATCTTTAATCATTGTGTGCACACGTTATGTATTTAATTATGCTTTGTTCATTTTGCAACACCTGTAGTAGTCATTTACAGTGTCATTTCAACACTTTATTTATATTCCCAAATCCAATGAAAGCGCGTGTTGACTAATTCTTTTGCTATAAAATAGACAAATCTTTTAGTGACAAGTGGACTTTTTTCTTAAAAGAAAAAAAATCACTTTTAATTCCTTTTTTTCTCCAGATCTATAATCCCATTACCTAGACCCCATTTCTTCATCTTCTTCTTTCGAAACTCCACCAAGAACGTCAGAATCTCTCAACAATCTAAGTAATTTCAATCTTCTTATTTTGTGCCTTGAAATTATTATATTTTTCTTCTTAGTAATTTCACTGGAATTTTTTTTAAAAAAATATTTTTTCTCATCCGTCGTCTATATTTAATCTCTCCTTATTCCAACCCATTTCCTCCATCTTGTTTTTTTCTTTTCTATTATGTACTTTTTTCTTTTATGAAAACACATTATATATATAGTAGGAGAAACAAATATAAGAACTCACTTTTTTGAAATATTTATTTCCATTGTAGTCGGAGAGGATCCGATAATTATCAATTAAATAATTTTATTATTTATTTCTCCTCTATTGGATATAGTGCAAAAGAAGTAGAAAAAATAATTTTTTTGTGTATTTTATATTAGTATTGAATGATGGATAAAAAAATAAATATATTTTCAGGGAAGAAGAAAAAATTAAGTAATATACATGCCCAACAAAAATTATATTTTCTCAAAATTTGGGTGGTGATGAGGGGTAGTCTATGGTGGTAAAGAGAAGGATCGAGTGGGAAGGAGTAAAAAAAATAATCAATGGAGGGTGGTGAAAGATTGCAGAGAGAAACAATGAGGAAGAAGAAGAAAGAAGAAAAAAAAAGAATTCACCAAAAAAGCTTCTCAAACGCGCTTAAAATACGTATTGCACAATTACTACGTTGAGTCAGCAAAATGTATCTAAATGACAATGTGCAACCCTCCATAATGTGTTTAAAATGAACAAAGTTTAATTAAAGTGTCTAAGTGAGATTTTGTGCCAAATATAAGAGGCCATGATACGCTCAAACTTACTTCTCAAATAAGAAGTAAAGCGGTCCTATCAAGTAAAGAACCCAACTAATGAGGTAGGGATCGTTCCCACGAGGAAAATAGTTCAGACTTAACTTTAATCTATTATTACTATTATTTAATCAATTATTTCCTTGGGAAAGAAAAGACAATAATAGGGGGATTTTTATTTCTAAATGAATGAAAAAGACTAACTAAAATAAAGTAACCAACTAACAGAATAAAATCTTAGAGTTTAATCAATTAATAAAAGTAACTAAGGTTTACGTGTTCTCCATAGGTTTCTAACTTTATAATTCTTGCTATAACAATTCTTTCTTAGTATCTTGCATGCAAAGTGAATAAGTTATGTATTTCTAAAGCCTTGGTCTGGCATTCAGAAAATTTCACTCCGCACCTTGGTCTGGCTACATGTGTTGCTATACTAACCCTTACCTTTATCTGATATTAACCATTGTATTTGATATTTGACTAAGTTATTACCTCGTACCAATCAATACTAGCCTATTAGATTGTATACACTAAATCTATGTTGATAATTCTTTTCCTATTATCTACCTCCTTGGTCCAGTAAGTAGCATTAATGCGAGTTCTAACGTCGGCCATCCGTTAAAAAGACTTCTAAATGAAAGAATTATCAATACATGCAAGACACTATTCTAGAATTGTTATTTTAGTTACATTTTACCTCATTATTCACCCATGGTTCCCACAACACTAGTTATGGAGTTTAGTTACCCATAGTCATAATAACAATATTCATATATGTAATATAAGAATTCATGCACTTACTTCAACGAGAAAGAATAAAATCCAGAAATTTACTTGATTATTCGACAAAATTACCAACAATCAACTCCAGAGAAAAGTAAAACAATCCAAAGTCTAGTATCCAAAAAAATCTACTAACAAAGAATCTAACATAAAAGTGTCTAACCAACAAAGTCTCACATAAGAGAGTCTAACCCGAAAAATTAGGTTTTTCAAACTATTTATTAAAAACAAAAACCTTATAAAAGAAGGACTCTAATTGCTGAAAATCTGTCAAAACGCGGATGGATCGACGGACCTCGTGACGGGCCATTGTGGTCACGATGGGTCGTCACAGCTTCCGTCATCCTATACTTTACAAATCCTTATGCTGCTTTCTTTATTACCCTCAACGAACAGGTATGATGGACCATTACAAGCACGACGGTCCGTGGAGGATCTCTGTTCCATAACACTTAAGCTTCTTGGAATTTGTGTACAAGCAGGACGGACCGTCATGGCTATGACGGTCCATAATGCACTTCGTAACTCCACACTTGGTCAGACTTCCCCATTTTCCTTCAGCAGCTTCACTACAATGCTACCTACGGACCGTCACATGCACGACTGACCGTCAGAAGTTCTGTAGGTGGTAACTTTTCTGCATTTCTTGCTCAAAAACATCAGTGTTCATTTTTAGAAAGAATTCCTGCAAATAAAGGGAAACTTACACAAAAATCAATGAAAAAAGGCTTTTGGACACACACTAAACTTAAGGAGAAAACATTAAAGATACCGTGAAACCACACTATATCAACACCCTCAATTTAAATTTGTTGTTTGTCCTCATGCGACACACTTTGACTCACTACAAAATCTTTGTAAAATAGTATCCATATTTTAGTTTTCGCAATCATTTGGCTATCAATCCCGATCAGTATCATTATGTTATGCATGCTATCACTATTAGGCTTGAATTATAAGGAATCTGACCATGACACAGATTCACCACGCACTAACACCTATCCTCTTCAATTCCTCACCGAGGTGCTCATATTTCCGGTATTGCAACTAGTGTCCTCACTTCAAAACAACATCCTCATTTTTTATCCAATGATTTCAGTTTGAGTATCAGGATTTATTTTCAACACTCACTCTCAGAACAAATTCAAAACTCATTCATACATATTGCCATAAGCTTGTGTTTTTTTTCACTGCTTTAAGTTCTCTATACATCTTTTAGGATCACGATAGGACTTTCTTATCTTGTAACATAGGCTCAGGGTAAGGTAGGGTATTTAGGTATACTTTAGTGAATTTTTCCCCTCCTTGACATATCGGCTAAACATAGCAGTTCTCATATTCTTTCACCTTGCTATTTTCCCTTCTTTCTTCATTTGTGTAAGTGACTCTCTTCTTTTCTTGCTTGTATTTATTGTATATTTTTTTATTTAACTTTTCTTTTAACTGGTTCTTGAGTCACTTTAATTTTATTCTTTCTCTTTCTTTGTTCTTTCAACCCCACTTTCTAGAGTATTCCTCATAAGAGCCACCCTCAACTCATGGCTTTACCATGAGTAAAAGTACACAGTACCCAAAGTTGGGTCAGGGCCACGAAAAGGTTGTTTACTGCATTAGACACCCTCAACTTATGCTTTTGGCATAAACTGAGGTGCACATGTCCAAGGTGGGACCAGGGCGAACACATTATTCCCAGAAAAGATCAGTTGGGGTTAAAAAGAAAGGTCTATTTTAAGCTCAAATCATTTGGATCAAAAAGGGATTAATTTCATTCTTTTTTTACTTAGGATAAACATTGGCTATATTGAACAAGGGCCTATGATCCTTTCCTAATTATTTATTACAACATACTTTTAGCAGGACTAACCAGGAAGGTTCTAACTCAGTACAAATAATGGACTATTCAAATCTTCGTCACACTCACTTGACATCTCATTACTCTACCAGATTCTCAGATACCTAGTTCAAATTTTAGACTTAGGAGCTTGCAGTGGTGTATCTCTATGTCATGCTTAGAGCCACAAATTTATCAATTACTATGCGTAGTCATGCATCATTTTCATTACATCAGGATATCATTTTAGCCATCATGCTTTAGAGTTAAACTATGTATACAAGATATAGACGTGCCGGTTTAACAATAAAAATAATCAGTCTCTTGGTGAAAAAGAACACATGCAAGAAAACCCCAAAAAAGGATAGTGAATTGGGATACTCAAGCACTCACTTTCCATTTACACCACCCCCAACTAAAAGACATGCAATTGTCCCCAATGCATAAAAAAAAATTGAAATACGAGAGTTGTAGGTGAAGTAAACCTGGGGCGCAAAGCGCCGACGATCAGCAAGCTGGTGGGCCTGGTTCCCCGAAACCCACTACCTATGTAGTCTTGACACCCTCAGTAGTGTCCTCATCAGCAACAACACTATCAGCAGTGCCTCCCGCTATCGCCACATTTCTAGAGCTAGATGCCCCAACAACTGACTCTACAACCCTGATCCGACGCGCCTCCTCATCAGCAAGCGAGGTTCTCCTCGCAGCCTCCATCTCATGGTGCTCCTTTTTCCGTGCTCTAGCCTCATCCTCATCACGACCCTTACGCCTCTTGGCATGATCTCAAGGGGGAGGTGGTGGAATCTCAGAAGTGGCAAATAAGGCCTCCATCACTGTGTCCTCAGCAGAAGAGGCCTCAGACTCAGGCACCCTAGCCTCTAGGATCATATCAATATCCACTCTAAGACTCTCGACTGCATCTTGAATTGTCGACACGTCCACCTGAGGGGCTGGCCGGGCTAGCACTCGCAACTCAAAAGCGTCCAAGCGCTGATGAACCTCAGCGATCTTCCGCTCTATGTGCTGGACCATTTTCTGCTACAAGCGCTCTTTTGCCTCAGCAATAGACCTCTGCATCCAAGGCTGGATGTGATGCAGAAGCATAGCCATCTATGCCTCTAGTTTCTGGACCCTGGCAAACAGGACCAAAGCGGGGAAAGGGGCTGAGCGAGAGGAGCTCGGGGTAGTGCTACTACCCGAGATAAACTCGACCGAGGTAGTGTTAGTGGTTTCAGAAGCAGCCTGCATAGCCGTGCGAGCATGTGCCACCATATCAGCCAGATTTTCACCAAGTGGAGGCAACTCTGGATGGGGCCCTCAGCGTGGATCCAACTCATTGGCCTTATCCCTGATGAGGACGATATAAACAGTGCCCAACAAAGTCTTAAGATGATCAATGTTCCAGATGGGAACGCCTGCGGACCAGCATAAGGAAAATATCATGCATGGAAAAGGGTAAGTAGTTGTGACCTTGAAAGCCCTCTTGTGCATGACCGCCTGTAGAAGCTAAGTGAAGTCCACCTCAAACCCGGCTATCATCATCGCCATCGGAACTGCAAGATCCCATCTGACTATATTATTAGCAGCCGTGGTGGACAGGCAGTGGCAGACAATCAACCATAAGAACATAGTCGTGAAGGTTAAATTAGCCTTCTTGATGGCTCCCTTCGACTCTGTTACCCAGTCGGCACCCTCTCCATCAACAGACAAGTGCAGGGCCATCCACCTTTTGATGGTCTCTCTCAGCGATGGCTCACGCAAGAATTGGTCATCTTTTACAATTTGCCACCGGTAGTCGAACTCGACGGTGAGAGGGGTCCTATTAGCATCAACATAATCGTCGTATGGATACCGACGAATGTCTGGGAGTGAGATATCAACATGTATGCCGCGTAATCGGACATGCTAAAGTGGGGCCTGTTTGGCGGGGGCAGCCCATCTATCTATCTGTGATCGGAGAGTAACCACATAAGAGGCATAGAACTCTCAGACCATCTCCTCACTGTAGTGGCCCACAACACGAGCTGTCCACTCTAGTCAGTGTCTGGTGAAGAGATTGTGGATCTCTGGCATGGTAGGGAGACTTACCGTAATGACCCGCCTCTCCAGTGTAAGGGTCCATGTCATGACTCCTTTATCATTCAGAAACTTGGCGTCTCAATAAACTTGATATTGCCCATCGACACACCACCGGTTGGGCTGGTCAGCAACCTGGGTGAGATTACGAGTCGGTGAGTTGGTAGTGGAATCAGAACTGTCAGCCTTATCAAACACGAAAGACTGTGCAGCTGCGGCGGGGGCAGGGACTTTGGTGGACCTGGAGTCTTCCTACGACCACAAAACTCCTAAGGAGACAGACGCTCCTTCTTCATGTGTAGTTGACCCAGAAGTTATGCCGGTCAGTGTGCGCTCCTCATCAGACTGGGAGGCAGTGACTATGCCGAATGCCAACTTTTTTGGCGTATCTCTTGTAGCCCGTGCAGCTTGTGATGGAGTGGCAGTGCCTGGGGGAACGTACTCGGGATCTTTCTCATCATCATAGCACATAACCAGGCGGGCAGACGGGGCGACAGACTTTTAACGCCCACGTGCGTAAACTCAATCATGTTTTTGTTCCATTAGAGATAGTACATGTAAAGAATCAATATTAGTACGAGAAGGAGCAAACAAGACGATAAAAAACGACACAAAATAAATATAAGAGCTAAGTTTTAATTATTTTTCTGCAGTAACAGTGAAACACGAAGGACCAAGTGACGAATCGTCGTGAGTATGAGGGACCTTCATGGGGTCCGTCATGTCATACTTGAACTCTGTTCATGTGGAGACCCCTGAAGGAAAGTCTCTGACAAGTATGACGGCTAAGCAGGACGAACCGTCATGACAATGACGGTCCGTTGCCGATGTCCATCGTGGGGTACATAGAAAAAAGTATGGAGACCCTTAGGAGAAGGGTCTCTAACCGTTACGACGGTTGTGAAGGACGGAAAATCGTGAGTATGATGGTCCGTCGTAGATGTCCGTCAGAGGACACTTAGAAAAAATTATGGAGACCCTCAAGAGATGGGTCTTTGACTGTCGTGACGGTTGTGTAGGACGGACCGTCGAGGGTATGATGGTCCATCGTAGATGTCTGTCAAAAAACACTTAGAAAAAGTTGGAGACCCTTAGGAATAGGGTTTTTGATCGTCATGACGGTTGTGTATGATGGACCGTCGAGGGTATGACGGTCCGTCGTAGATGTCCGTCAAAGGACGCTTTGAAAAACTTAGAGACCCTTAGGAATAAGGTCATTGAAAAATAGAATGGTTGTGCAAGACGGACCATCGCGGGTATCACAGTGCGTCATAGATTTCCGTAAGAGGACACTTAGAAAAAGGTGGGAGACCCTTAGGAATAGGGTCTCTGACAACGAAAAGGGTTGTGCAGGATGGACCATCGTGGGAACAACTGTCCGTCGTATGTGTCTGTTGGTGGACACTTTGAGAAAATTGGATAGCGAGGTGTTAGAGGTGTTGGAATGGACCGTATGACAGTCCGTCATGGGTAAGACGGTCCGTCATCGGGGTCTCGTTCTATCATTCCGTGATAGAACTGAGGATTCCACATTCATCCTCTGTGACTCACATGGAATACTTAGTAATAACCTATATGTTTCTAACTCAAATACCTAGTAAACTAGCAATGCTAAAGCACATATTTCTAGAGTTTTAACAACGCAATTTGAGGATTCTCAACCTAAGTCTGACAAAATTGGATCAAAGAATGAAGACCCATCAATAAGAAATAGGCTAATACTAATTGATAAACAAAAATGCAATGTAACCGGGAAATCAAAGACACATACCTGAGAATTTGAGAAAAACACGCAAGGAAGGTACTTGGTGATCAAGAACAGAACCACATAAATCGACTCCGACTAGTACAAAGGATATATCCAAAATTAGGGAATTTGGGAAAGCAATCGGTTAATAGAGAAGGGAGGTAGGAAGTTGGAAGTTGAAAAGGGAGGGAAATGGGAGAAAGCGGGAGGGAAATGGGAGAAAGAGGGAAGGAAATGGGTGAAATGAACGGGTGGGATTTTAAATGTTACCAATTTTTAAAATTACCCCCAACCGGGTCGGGTCGAGTATGATAATTAATGATGCAACGAGACCCCGACAACGATCCGTCGCAGATGTGATGGTCCATCATTGGTTCCATCACGTGTGGCCTAGTTTTGAAAATAATTGAAAGACGTTCCTGGCACGATGGATTCATGCAACGGTCCATCGCGTGAGTGACGGTCCGTCGGTATGTCCGTCAGTGAATGTTGCAATGTGATTTTCTGCAGAATTTCCTGGTGATGTGCCTGCAAATTTAAAACTAATTAGTAGAAAATGCTAACATTACTAGAAAGAAAACTATAAGTATTGGGTTGCCTCCCAACCAGAGCCTGATTTAACATCGCGGCACGACTGAGGATACTTGATTACTCAGCCTTCATCAAGATTGTATGTCTCAATCACTTTATTCGCTGATATAGCATGCCAAAAATAGATTTTTATTCGTTGTCCATTTACCTTAAAACGCACACCCTTCTTGTTTTCTAACTCAACTGATCCATGAGGGAATAGTTGGGTAATCAAGTAAAAGCCAGTCCATTTGGACTGGAGCATTCCCGGAAACCAACGCAACCTAGAATTGTATAAAAGCACCAAATCCCCAACCATAAACTCACGTTTTTCACTTTTCAGGTCATGGTGCTGCTTCATCTTTTCTTTGTAGGATATAGCACATACCAATTGGAGCTCACCACTCGACCTTATGGACCTACGATTGTTGAAGGTTTCTTCTTCATTGTTCAACAAAAATTTCATCTGCCACTTTTCCATATCAACTAAGGCTCTACCCGTAGCAAGGAATGGCCTCTCAAGAATAGTGGGCACTTCAATATCGACTTCACATTCAAGAATAACAAAATCTGCCGGAAATATGAATGACTCCACTTTTACTAGAACATCGTAGAGTATCCCTATAGGTCTTTTCACTCTTCGATCGGCTATCAGTAACCGCATCGCAGTGGTCTTTGGGTCACCCAAACCAAACTTCTTGTAAATTGAGAGGCGCATGAGATTTATGCTTGCACCCAGATCACATAATACTTTCGCAAAATGTAATGAACCAACTGTACAAGGAATATTGAATGCACCCGGATCTTCTTTCTTTTGTACGAGAGATCTTGTATTAATAGCACTACAATGCTGCATTGTATCATCATCCTCGAAAGTGACCGATCTTTTCTTTGTAACCAGATCTTTCATAAACTTGGCATAACCGGACATTTGTTCTAGAGCTTCTACCAAAGGTACATTGAATAGAAAGTTGCTTCAACATTGTTAAACGCCGATATTTACCATCCTCGGTCTTTTTCAGTAATCGTGAGGAAAGGGTGGTGGTGGTCTAGGATTGGGAATTACCTTTGTAGGCACTTCAGCATCTTTTCCAGTGTTATCTTCTACCTCACCACTACCCTCTATCACCTTATCATTACCTTTTTTCACCTTTTTCTCCTTAGACGGCATAGGTGGGTCAATGGTCTTCTTACCACC
The DNA here is from genome assembly GCF_036512215.1 of Solanum lycopersicum. Lineage (NCBI taxonomy): Eukaryota > Viridiplantae > Streptophyta > Magnoliopsida > Solanales > Solanaceae > Solanum > Solanum lycopersicum. Next base: position 11,383,713 of record NC_090804.1, read on the forward strand.
CCGAGTAGTGATTGCCATACAGTGTCCGTCATTTTTCAGATTTTGAACAGTGTTGCTAAGAAGATTGCCGGGTTGCTGTGTGTTCACAGTCGCAGATAATTGGGCCATTTGCAACTCAATTTGCTTAATTGATATTGCATGTGTATCGACTTTCTTCCCAATACCTGCTAAATCACTCCTTAACTCTTTAATGTGCTCATCACTAGCATTGAACCTCCTCCTTATTTTGTGCAACATATCCTCAACTCGCGCCATACTATCTCCCCCATCCCTAGGAGTAACTTCACGATTTTGAGGAGGGACATAGGGCCCATTCCTATCATTTCTATAACCATAGTTACCCTTGTAGAAGTTGTTGTCGCGATTGTAGTTTCCATCTCGAACATAATGACCCTCACAGTTATAGTTACCATAGATCCGACCTTGGTTTCCTTGACCTTGGCGCCAATTCTCCTGATTTGACCCTTGGGAACTCGGTCGGAAACCCCCCGTCTGTTAATTTACCGCATAGGAATTCTCCTCATAATAACATTCATTATTTGGTTGTGGTGGTTTAGATAAGTAATTAAATGCATTTATCTTTTCTGCACCCCAGTGATATGTTTTAATACCAACCCAAACTTAGCTCTCATTTGAGCCATCTGTTCACGAATCTCATCTATGGCTGGGTTGTGAGTGGGTTGCACTGCGAAGGTATTTATCCCAGTATCGGACTTCCTAGTACTCCAAGCTTTATTGTTACAGGAGATTTTCTCTAACTTTTCGGCAATCTCACACCTGGTCAGACTTCCCCATCTTCCTTCAGCAGCTTCACTATGATGCCACATACGGACCGTCACAGGCACGACAGACCGTCACAAGCTCTGTAGGTGGTAACTTTTCTGCATTTCTTGCCCAAAAACTTCCGCGTTCATCTTTAGACAGATTTCCCGCAAATAAAGGGAAACTTACATTGAAATTAACACAAAAAGGCTTTTGGACACACACTAAACTTAAGGAAAAAGCATTAAAAATACCGTGAAACCACGGTATGTCAGGCCACCGATGCGTTTTCCGTTATTTTTATACTGATTAACATTTTGTATACTTTGTGATGTAGTCAATATGTTGTTGAGATAATAAAGTATATGAAAATTTATGCACCTTTAGGGTAAACTAATAAACCTAAGAAAAAACTTTATACTCTTGAAGTTCGAAACATAAGTTGTAACACCCCGTAGCCAAAACAAATCAAAAATTAGTTTTTCAGAAAAATCTGCAAGTTCTACCAACGGTGGTATCGACGCACCGTATCCTGAACTACAGTCCATCCTACACAACCGTCGATGGGATTAGAAACTCCCAAAATTTTAGCCTAGAAAAATTGGTTAAATCTTGGACGACGGACGGACTTACGGTCCGTAGGTCAAACGACGGTCCATAGTCCGTGACCGTCAATCAAGACTCCCTTCAAACACTCCCTGACAAGATCTATGGATGACCAGCATGGTTCGTAGGTGGACCTACGGTCCGTAGGTGGAAAATTTGCAGCCAGTTAAGGGGAAATGCAGTTGGGTCAACTTAAAATAATCATTACTCTTAGCAAAAAATGAATTAGCTCTCCCATGACCTACCCACATATAGATAATTCAATTATCTTTCCATAGCCACCGACTTGCTAATATCAGACCTCCGAGTAAAATGTTATGCCAATTTTAGTAAAATCTTGTCGAACAGGCTCTCACGACGGACCCAACGAGGGGGCGTTAGGCGCACGATGAACCATCAGTCCTGGCTGTCGTAAGGACCAAGAACAACCTTTCTTGGGGTCTTTTTTACCTTTCCCACTCCGTTTAAACCCTAAGTTACGTTGTTTTGACCCTAAATCATTAGAATTTAGTCAGTTTAAGCCTAGAAACATAATTAAAACATACCCAAGTCAAATCATTACATCAAAACATACAAAATTAGAAGTAAGAGAGGACAAAAAAGCTCAAGATCCCTAATTCAAGAACGCCACAAGATCCAGTAGTTCCATCCCCGAAACTTAAGTATTTTTCCGTGGATTTCATTACCAGACATGTGGGATTTCACTAGTGGGTTCCTTTCACCTGTTGGGTCTCTAGTTTTCAGTCATTTCTTGATTCTTTTATCATGATTAAACCTAGGGTATCTAGAACTTTGATATAACTTCATGAATTTATTAAATATATGTTCCAAATCAGATTATCATGTCATTACTCAGATTATCACATGAATTTCAGAATCCTAGCTTTGCATTTCTTTAGTTCTTGAATTACACATGCTAGGTCATATATTTCAGACACTTCAGATATACATGCCTCAGTTATAAATGCATAATTACCAAATTAATTGTTGCATTCTCAGTTTGCATGTTCAGTTTTTAGCTATCCAGTATTTATAGAAATTCAGATATAATTAGTTAATTTAAATAATTCATTGGGAGTAGCATAATACCGATTTGAACTAGGGTTTAGCGTACCTAATAGTCCCAGGACTACGAGTCAAGTAGGTTGTATGTCCCATATGTGGGCAATCAGTTTAGTGATCACGCCAGCATGCCTTTATACCTTTGGCAGGGTATATTGGGTCCTCTCGCTGGGGCGCATACATCAGAATCCACATTTATCTCATGTGGTTTTATTATAGGTTATTAGTAGCTCCGACAGTTCAGTCACACTCTCTGCATTGACCATTTATCAGTATATTCAGTATTCAGTTTCAGCATGTTATAAATTGGTCATTGCATCCAGTTAGCTCAGAAATCAGCACATCACGTTCAGATTATTATACTTGTTTTTGTGCTTGTTTAGTTATGTTTTATTTCAGCTTTACTCTATCCTACATGCTCAATACCTTTCAAGTACTCACGCATACATGTTCTACATCTTCTCGTGATGTAGGTTCCAGTTTTTAACATACAGATCATCCATAGATCGATTTTCCGATCTCCAGTTTAACAGATTAAGTGGTGAGTCCTTATTCTCCGAGGACAATAGTCAAGAGTTTCATTTCAGTCTTTAGTCATTTAGTTTCAGTTTTTTCTAGATTTAGCTGGGGCTTGTCCCAGTATTTCTAGTCTAGTTTAGAGGCTATTTTCAGACATAGATTAGATTCAGCTTAGTATTTAGTTAATATTTCTTTTGTATTAAACACATTGTTTTCATATCTCAGTTATAGAATATGGGTATTCCCCATCTTTTCATTTTAAGTATGATTTAGCTTCCACAACATTTTATTATCTTTAGTATGCTCATGATCATGCTAGCAGGACATAACCCTAAGGAGAATATGGGTATTCCCCATCTTTTCATTTTAAGTATGATTTAGCTTCCGCAATAATTTATATTCTTTAGTATGCTCATGATCATGCCAGCACGTTTGGCTTCAGAACACTTGTGGTCTCGTGTCCGCATCTCATGGGAGTAGTTCCGGGAGTGACACTACTTGATTTTAAGTATAATTTTGCATACTTTGTTATGTTGTCGATATGTTTTTAAGATGATAAAGGACATACAAATTTGATCCCCTTTTGGGTCAACCAATAACCCTACGGAGAAACTTCCTACTCTTGAAGTTCCCAAACATAAGCAGTTGAATTGCATTAGTAAGATTGTAGCAAATGAAAGTGTATAAAAGGAAATTGGTGATATGTCAGTACACATGGACTCACTGGCAACATATATGCCATAAAATTAGTAGAGCTAGTGTTCACAAATGAATCACCAATTTCATGTCATGTAACTTCATTAGCTACAATCTTATTGATGTAATTGTCACACAGTGCAATGTTTGGAAACATAAAAGGGAGGAAGTTCGTCCTTGCGGTTACTGTTTGATCCAAAAGGTGAATAAATATGCATATCCTTATTTCTTATCTCAACAATATATTGATTGTATCATAAAGCATGTGAAATGTTAATTAGAAACAAAATAACATATGATTTGGTTATGATCAAGTGCGGGTTGATGACACTAGAATAGGCCAGAATGTCTTTGATAATATACCAAAGAGAGATGAATGAAAAAAGTTGTATTGAAAAGGATACCTCTAATTTTTAAGGACATAGCTTGTGCACATGAACTAAAGAGGATCCTAGAGATATTAGTTCCTCAGTTCAGTATTACTACACTAGAAGAAATTCTAGTATATTTGTGTGGTAAAATTAGCTCATTCATGAATTTGTTGCATGAACTTCATGAATTTGACATGAAAATTACTTAATTATTTTATGCATTCCCTTTCACCTAATGGTCTTATTAATAGTACTGCTCTACCTTTTATTTTCTTCGTTAAAGACTGTTTTGCGGAAAATATTACTTAATTTTTTCCACTTTAGTGGGAGAAAGGAACTTTTAAATGATTAAATATATAAGAACTTCTATGTTGTTAAAGGGGTTAAGAAGATGTAGAGTCTTGCTCTACCGTTGTCAGTCACTCGGCTCAATTTGGAGTTTGACAAATATATCCATCGAGAAATTTTTCTTTTAGACAAAAAAATAAACCCAAAATATTTCTCGTGGTAGCATGATTCGAAGTGACTACAACACATTAATGCATGGTGTAGAGACACATCTCTTTAGTCAAGTGTGTGCAGTAGAACTTTTAACTGCACTTGGACATGTCACAGTGCACAGATACAACACAACCTAAAAAAATGTAACTTTATATAATTTTTTATGCGACGAAGAGCCTTCTAATGTTTACTATTAAGATTATAAGTATATCTACTTGATGCACTAATAACATAAGTTATATCAGGACAGTTAAAGTTCACTATAAGCATTATAGTCCCAATTATTTTAGCATATTTTGTTTGAGAAACACTAGAATCTTTATTCTTTTACAAGTGCATGCTAAGATTATAAGGAGATCTCCCTGAACTACATCAAAATAATTAAATATTTTTAAACTAGATTTTAATGTAATTAGAGTGACACAAAGAGAAAACATCACTATTTCTTTTAATTTTAATTCCTAAAATTACATCCACTTCATTATAATTTTCCATTTCAAACTTGGTAGAAAAAAAGTTCTTAGTTTCATCAATAACATTTGGTTTTAGACAAAAATTAACAAGTCATCTACATATAATCACGCAATTTGAACCTATCATTTTGGAATAATCATAGGCAGAAGATTAATTGACAAGAAAATCACTATCCATTAATGTGATATTAGACTTGTCCCCCTTACATGTTGTTTGATAGACTCGAGCTTCAAAGCATAGTCAAAGGTTTTATATTTTTGTTCATCTACACCATTTTTGGAATATAACGAGCATTAAGCTCATGTAAAATATCATTTTTCTCACAAATATACTCCAGTGTTTTCGTACTATATTTATTGCCCCTACCAGATCTAAAAGTCTCTTGTTTTTCCTGTCTAATTTAATTTCTATTTCGAATTTGAAGAACATACTTTCAACCTCATCTATAGATATAAGACGATATACCTTAGTGTATCTAGAAAAGTAATATTTCCCCCACTTTATCTAACAATATTCTTGAAGTTTGTTAAATTTGAATATATGAGTTCAAACAATTGAAATTTTGTACTAATAATAAATTTCAAAGGTTTCCTTACATGTTTTGCTTTTACATATACAAGATATTTTGAAAAATCGTCAATTTTTATCATAGAAATTAATTCTATTTTTTTAAGTCTTTCGATAAAACAATACTAACATGACCTACTCTTCCATAACACAAATTAATAGACTTAACATTATAAGCAGAATTTGAAATACTAGAATTATTGATAAAATATTGAACAATGTTCAACACAAATAATCCTCCACTAAGATATCCGTTCCGAATAATGTCTCTTCCTTGAGAACTAATTATTTTCTTACCTTCAAAAATAAGTTTAAGTATTGAGATGTACTTCAAAAACTATGTTTCTTCAAGTAGTGTCACTCCCTGAGCTACCCCCATGAGATGCGGACACGGGACCACAAGTGATCCGAAGCCAAACCTGCTGGCATGATCATGAGCATACTAAAGAATATAAGTGATTGCGGAAGCTAAATCATATTTAAAATGAAAATATGGGAAATACCCATATTTTAAAACTGAGATATATGAAAACTAATGAGTTTAATACAATACAAAGCTGAAACTAACTATGTCTGAAAATAGCCTCTAAATTGAACTAGAAATATTGGGACAAGCCCCAACTATATCTAGCAAAAACTGAAACTAAATGACTAAAGGACTGAACGAACTCATGATTATTGAGGACTACCACTGAATATGCTGAAGTGGAATTGGAAATTGATCTAAGTGTGATCTGGATGCTGAGAACCTGAACCTACATCACGAGAAGGTGGAGCGCACTTATGCGTCAGTACTTGAAAGTACGGAGCATGTAGGATAGAGTAGAGCTGAAATAAAACATAACTGAACAAGCCAAAAAGCAAGTATAATAATCTAAACATGATATATTGAATTTTGAGTTAACTAGATGCAATGACCAATTTATAACACGCTGAAACTGAATATCGAATATACTGATAAATGGTCAATGCAAGAGAGTCCAACTGAACTGTGGGAGCTACTAATAATCGATAATAAAACTACATGAGCCAAATGTGGAGTATGATGTATACGTCCCATCGAGAGAACTCAATATACCCTGCCAGAGGTATAAAGGCATGATGGCGTGATCACTAAACTGATGCCCACTGAGGGGACTTACGACCTACTTGGCTAGTAGTTTTGGGACTAATTGCGTACACTGAACCCTAGTCTAACTCGGTATTATGCTACTCCCATTAATTTATGTAGTTAACTGATTATGTCTGAATTTCTCTAAATATTGGATAGCTCAAAACTGAACATGAAAACTGAGAATGCAACATTTAATCTGATAATGATGCATTAAAAACTGAGGCATATATAACTGAAATATCTGACCTGGCATGTGCAATTAAAGAACTAAAGAAATATATAGGTAGGGTTCTGAAATTCATACAATAATCTAAGTATTAACATGGAAATCTAATTTGGAATATACAACTAATTTATTCATTATGATCTGATATAATTCTAGAAACCCTAGATTTATCATGATAAGAGAATCAAAAACTTACTGAGAAATTGGGAACCAATGGGTGAAAGGAACCCACTAGTGAAATCCCACATACATGGTGATGAAATTTACGGAGAAACACTTAGATTTCACGGCTAGAACTACTTGAACCTTGTTGCATTCTTGAACTAGGCTTCTTGACCTTTTTCTCCTTTCTTGCTTCTAATTTTCTACGTTTGATTAAGGATTTGACTTAGGTAAGTTTTATTTATGTTTCTAAGATTAAACTGACTAATTCTGATGATCTAGGGTTAAAACAACATGTCTTAGGATTTAAATGAAGTGGGAAAGGACCAAAAGACCCCTAAGTTTATTGTTGTTGAACCAAACGACGACCTGGACTGACGGTCTGTCATTCAATCGATGGTCCGTCATTTGGGTCCGTAGTGTGGGTTTGTTCGACACGACTTTACTCAAACGAGCATAACTTTTTACTCAAATGTCTAATTTTAGCAAGGTCGGTGGCTATGAAAAACTAATTCAATTATGTATTTGTAGGAATGTCATAGGAAACCTAATTCATTTTTTTCTAAGAGTTATTATCAATTGAAGTTGACCCGAATGCATTCTCCCTCTCCCTAACTGACTATTAACTTCTACCTACAGTCAGGCCTACAGACTGTAGATCGAACGACGGTCTATGTTGGTCAATCGTAATTCATATATGAGAATGGGTAACTGGGGTGTTGATCAACGGAGGCAGACTATAGACCATAGGTCAGTCCATCGTTCGACACTTAGTCAAATTTTAGTGGGCTGATATTTTGGGGGTTTCTCACGCAATCGACGGATGTGCAGGACGGACCGTATGTCAAGATATCATCCGTCGATGGCAATCATCGATGCACCTGCAGATTTTCTGAGAAACTGGTTTTTGGTCTATTTTGGATACTGGGTGTTATATTATCTCCCCCTTGGGAACATTCGTCCTCGAATGAAGACTATACTAGCTGAAATAGAGGGAGAGAGATGCAAACCCTACTTTAAACAGTGAGAACTGAGTTTCTAACTGAATTATATTTTGAGAACATGCAAATACACTGAAAATTCAAGTACAAACCAAGGGAACATGATTCTAAGAAGGCATTCATACATGAATGACTGGAAAACTGAATAGGAACTATTACCTCAAGCTGGAGTGGAATCAAAGGAAAGAGGTGAGGATACTTGACTTTCATGGCTGCTTTTGCTCCCCAAGTAGCTCCCTCTATGGATTGACTCTTTTACAAAACCTTGACTGAAGTGACTTCTTTGTTTCTCAACCATCTAACCTGACGGTCAAGAATATCAACTTATACATCCTCATAAGAAAGACTATCTTTTACCGCCACATTCTCTTATGGCACTATAGAGGCTGGGTCACCCACACACTTCTTCAAGAGCGAGATGTGGAAGACAGGATGCGCTGCTGCTAAGTCTACTTGCAACTCTAACTCATATGTCACCTTGCCAATCCTTTTCAAGATCTTGCAAGGGCCTACATATCTAGGACTGAGCTTTCCTTTCTTGCAAAATCTCATCACCCCTGTCATAGGTGAGACTTTAAAAAAAAAACCAATCATCAACTTGTTCCCTTCTCCTTATGTCAGCATAAGATTTCTAACGACTTTGGGCTATCTTATGTCGATCTCTAATGAATTGCACTTTATCCATAGCATTAAGGACTGAATATGTCCCTATCAAGGCTTCTTCACCTACTTCCAACCAACCAACAAGAGAATTACATCTACGCCCATACAATTCTCATAAGGGGCCATCTTAATGCTAAAATGGTAGTTAGTTTTGTAGGCGAACTCAATCAGAGGGAAGTGATCACCCCAACTACCCTTGAAATTGATCACACAAGCTCTCAACATATCGTCTAACGTATGAATAGTACGCTCTGCCTTCCCATCCTTTTGTTGATGAAATGTTGTACTAAGGTTAACTTAAGTATCAAGACCCTTCTAAAATGATTTCCAGAAATGAGAGGTAAACTGAGGACCTCTATCTGAGATGATAGACAAAGGAACCCCATGCAACCTCACAATTCATTAATGTAAAGCTTGGCGTCCTCTGCCGAATTTTTGGTCTTGACCGCTAAGAAACGAGAAGACTTAGTCATCCTATCAACTATCACCCAAATGGAGTCATGATGTCTGCGAGTACGAGGTAACCCTTTGATCAAATCCATATTGATCACATCCCACTTCCAAGTAAGAATATCGATCTCTTGAGTCATACCTCCTGGTTTCTGATGTTCTACCTTGACTTACTGGAAATTGGGGCACTTACTCACAAAGTCTGCTATAACCCTTTTCATGCCATTCCACCAATAGAATTCTCGAAGATCACAATACATCTTAGTGGCACCTCGATGAATAGAATATCTAGAGTTATGGGCTTCTACAATGATATGCTTTATCAACTCACCCACATCAGGAACACACAATCTAACCTTGTAGCAAAGTACACCATCTTCCCCTTGGGATAAAACCTCCACTCAATGATTGTCACGATCGGAGTCTAGACCCTAGTGAAAGGGGCGTTATTGAACTCTAAGAGGTCGCAAACAAGCCTACTATATGTCATCGTTACATTATCTAGGTTAATTTTAGCAGAAAATTTTGAACTTTTTATTTACTTAGACCTCATAGTGAGAAACATTAAAATCGACTAAGACTATTTACATAAACTCATAAGAGTTTCACAACAACCATCTAATATTAAGATAATCAAATGAAAAACATAGTCATATCTGTATAAAAGTATAGAGTTTCCAAAATGACACCAATACAATATCTGAAAATAACTGGGAAAGAAACACTAGTGGAACATACTCCACTACCTCATGCCTACATCTAATCTAGAAAATAAAAGATAGGCATCCTCGAAAGCAAGAGGTCCTACCAAGTTCTGATGAATGGTCCATGTCCGGATACTTCAGTTTAGTGTTGAAAGCTTTAGCGTTCACTTGCACTTGAACCTAAAAGTATAGAGTTGTATAGGCTTAGTACACACTTTCACTAAGTACGGGTATATGCAAGCACACACCAAGGATATGCATGATTAAGAAGAGCTTTATCCTAAAGATATGAGTTATGGAAATTCAAGTCAGTGGACTTGCCAAATCGGATTAGAAAAGTCATGCTGTGAGAGTAACATGCATCATCTTATATATCATTTTGCAGACAGCACATAACATATTGCACATATCATATCACATAGTTCATATCATTCCTTCATATGCCATGAGACCTTGGAATCATGGACTTGACATTAAGACTTCCCAAAATGAAGGCTCAACATATGGGACCTCAATTAGGGAGACTCCTTTAGCAAACACAGAGTCTACTTCATTCATTCATTCATTTATTTGTACTTCATTTTCATTCATTCATATACTAGTGTAAACACCAGCTATACCTAGGATGTAGTTTAAGACTTTCATCGGGTTCACTATGCAATGACCAATAATAACCTAGTGTCATTACCTAAGTGTAGCTCACCTCTTGATTATCCTATCGTAACACCTTTGGTATCGTTCATTTCATTATGTGCATTATTTGAGACTAACCTCATTCTTTATTTGAAACTTTAACCACTACCGACATAGATCATGTATGCATCATGAAATCCAGTGTTTAATCCCACACCAAAAAGAGGTGGAATCATCGGCCAAAGTGAACTAAAACATGCTAGCATATATACGGAATCAAATCCTACTAGAACCCTATATTGGCAGTATAGGTTCAAAGACTAGGAGATATAAGGAGACCCATAACCATCTGAACAGACAATCTCATCTCATGAGAATTACACGAACCTCTGCCTTCCCAAAAGAAGGAATGACAATTCATAGCCAGCCTATGGGTGCTCAGTATAAAGGACCAGCACCTTCATCTCATATATCATAGAAGCTGGCTGCTAGCATGAGGCATCATAGCTCATTAGATGATTTCTCATCTCATCATTAGTATTGACTATTTTTTTTAACTTCAATACTTTCATTAGAGTGTTCATAGAGACTGGTCTCTTAATTAACCTTACACTCTCATAGGTGAGTACGTCTTGGTAACATTTACTTAGGCTCATTTGAGATTTCTATCACCTTTGACATTAGCTTCTTATGAAGTTATCACCACATTCATTAAATTTAGCACATTTACTCTTCATAATTACTCACCCCTTTTACGTGAATGTTCATTTCATCGTATACCAATACACTTGGCCCTTTAATGTGTGCCACATTATTACCTAACCCCTCTGGGGTTTTATCATCTCTTCAAATAACATCTTAGTTTCACTTACTTTTAACCGTATGCTAGACTTATGAGTCCACACATACAAGGCATGAGGGTTCATTCATAGTTCATCTAAGTGATTCATATTTACCCAAGATTATGTGGTACCAAACTTATGCACCTTGTAGGTATGCCAAGATATCGATTTCGATCTTTAGAGGCAACATTTATTAAATATTTATTCACGTACAACTTATGTATCAATATGGGATTGGACAAGGGAACTCGATTTCGAATCCCTTGAGCAACACTTAGTCTTATATTAAGCTGGATAATTGCATTTTTCAGATTTGTGGGACCCTAGTTAGATCCCCATCACTCCCATAATATTTCCTTTATTTTCCTCATCTCTTTCATGTTTAAGGCAAGGAGGTTGTGGGACCAATCCTCCACAATCTCATTATTTTTCTCTTAATTTATCTCTTAACTTTCTCACCTATGCTAGAGGTTGTGGGTTCAATCCCCACTCACCAAATTTATTTTCTCCTAACTCTTTCATCTATTCAACAGGTTGTGAGTTCAATTCCCACTCACCATATTTATTTTTCTTCTTTATTTTTCTCCTAACGCTCTCATCTATTTAAGAGGTTGGTTCAATCCCCCTCACCACATTTATTTTTCTTATTAATTTTTTTCTCCTAATACTCTCATCTATTCAAGAGGTTGTGGGTTAAATCCCTACTCACCACATTTATTTTTTCTCCCAACTCTCTCATCTATTCAAGAGATTGTGAGTTCAATCCTCACTCACCATATTTATTTTTCTTCTTTATTTTTTCTCCTAACTGTCTTATCTATTCAAGAGGTTGTGGGTTCAATCCCCCCTCACCACATTTATTTTTCTTCTTTATTTTTTTCTCCTAACTCTCTCATATTTCAAGAGGTTGTAAGTTCAATCCCCACTCACCACATTTATTTTCTCCTTTATTTTTCTCCTAACTCTTTCATCTACTCAAGAGGTTATGTGTTCAATCCCCACTCACCACATTTATTTTTCCTTCCCCTTTTCTCATGAAATTTTTATGTAATTTGCATTTGGTGAGGTCTTGGGTTCAATTCCCAATGACCTCAAAATTTTTAAAAAATTTCAAAACGTAGCTCTAACTCCAAAATATAGGCCGAGACAAATATTCCCAGCAAGCTATAAATTTGGTCCTCTTTCAATTCGTTTTTCACTCATTTTTATGTTGATTCTTGGAGTATTTCGTGTGACATTTATTCAGAAACATTACAATTATATGAACATCACACTTTTAACATATTCATACAAGTAAAATTTAAAAATTTTAACATGTAAATTTCAGGCAGCAAAACATAGTTAATTCACGGCACACACATGCACAAATAGTTTACTTAATACACCTTATCGGAACACATCTTTCATTCCTTACATAATTTCCGAATACACCTTCAAACATGTAATCACAACAAGCTCTAAAATCATCTACCATAAGGCATACCAACACATTCTTTGAACCTTTCAAATAATCTAATGACAGGGGCATGCAACGGGGACAACCGTAGTTTCTCAATTGAAATTTAAACTGAACTTAAGGGTCTCTTGGGAAAGGGACCAAGAGAGAAGAAAACCCATATATTAATGTCGTACCACACTTGTTTAAATGCTGCCAATTTCCTACGAAACCACTGCCTCACCCCAAAATCCCAAACACAATTTGTCAAGAAGAATGTTGTTGAGTTTCGTTTTTAGCTTAGCTTGTTGTTTGAGTTTTGTGTAAGTTATTAAGAGTGATGAACTATTATTTTTAGTTCTTTTACTGATAAAAAACGTGAGAATGAGAGTGAGAGACGTGAGAATGAGGGGATTAGGATTAGGAGTCTATTAAAAATTGAATTTTCCTTTAATTAAATCATAAAATTAAATATTAATTAATTTAACTAATTCACTAAAGACAATAAATGAATTAAATCATTGCTTCCACCAAGGCTCGAACCTGGGTGGAGCAAGATTTTTCTTAAAGGGTTAATTTCAGCCCTCCCTACACGAATTGCCCCTCCACCATATTAATTAATTAATTAAATAAATATTTAGGGTAATTAGATTACTACCCTTAGCCTGGAAAAGACCATTTTACCCCTAGACCCTCCAAACGTAAAATTACCCTTTTTTAAGTCCGGTTAAGACTCATCTGGGTAAATTTTTCATATTCGGGTGCTCTACATGGCTGGACCCAACCTTTCCAACCTCCACTAGCTCACCAAGTTAGTTGGCTTGGGTGTTTCAGAGGTTCAGAGGTCTGGTTCTAAGCATATCAATCCGTGTGGACCCGGTCTAATCTAAGCTTTCTAGATATATTAGACATTACTTAGCATAGTCATTTTTATGGTTGTTACACTAATTTGGACTGCATCTTTAAGTTCAAGAAAGATTGGGTCACTATTTTGCTTTTCATTAATCTCCATTACCAATGAATATTTTTCCCGATTCTAAACTGTTACACCACTGTCTGATATGCTCATTAGATGAACTCCTAAGAGAGTAAGCCTGTGAACATCCTTCACTAGCTCCTTCCTTTGTTCCTCAACATGGGCTACACTACCAATAGATAATCGCTAAGAGCATCTCGTACTACATTCACCTTACCAGGATGATAATGCACACTCATATTATAATCCTTAAGAAACTCAAGACATCTCCTATGGCAAAGATTCAACTCTTTCTGGGTGAACACATATTGAATGCTCTTATGATCAGTGAACACACCTACATGAACACCATACAAGTAATGTCTCCATATATTGAGTTTAAACACCAATGTTGCAAGCTCGAGGTCATGAATTGGATAGTTCTTCTCATGCACCTTAAGATGTCCAGCGGCATACACTATAACCTTATCTCGCTTCACCAACACACAACCTAGGATAACTCTGGATGCATCACAATAGATTACATAACCATCTAAACCCTCTGGTAGAGTCAAGATAAGAGTTGTAGTCAACCTAGTTTTCAATTGTGCAAAGCTTTTCTCACAATCATCTGACCATTGAAACTTGATTATCTTTTGAGTTAACATTGTCAATAGTGAGGCTATGGATTAGAATACTTCCACGAACCTTCTGTAATTATCCGCAAGACCTAAGAAACTTAGGTAGGTCTGGACCATTGTTTCACTGCTTCTAATCTTCTGTGAATCCACTCCTATCACTTCGCTAGATACAATATGACCAAGTAAAGCAACGGATTGCAACCAGAACTCACATTTGCTTAACTTAGAAAATAACTTGCTATCCTTCAGAGTCTGTAGAACAATTCTCAAATGACTCGCATGTTCTTCCTCATTCCTAGAGTATATGAGGATATCATCAATGAAGACGATAACGAACAAGTCCAAGTACTTTTTAAACACTCTGTTCATCAAATTAATTAAAGTTGCATGAGCATTGGTTAGTCCAAACAACATAACTACAAATGTATAATGAACATACAAGTTCTGAAGGCTATTTTTGAAATGTTACTATCGCTAACTTTAAGCTGATGATAACCCGATTTGAGGTCTATCTTTGAAAAATGACTAGCACCATGAAGTTAGTTAAACAAATCATCAATCCTAGGGATGGGATACTTATTTTTTATTATGGCCTTTTTCAATTGTCTATAGTCAATGAACATTTAGAGAGAACCATCTTTTTTCTTTATGAACAACACTGGTGCACCCCATAGTAAAATACAAGGTCTAATGAGGCCCTTATCTAGGAGGTCCTTCAATTGCTCTTTCAATTCCTTAAGTTCTGCTGGAGCCATTATGTGAGGAGGAAAAGAAATAGGTTGGGTATTTGGAAGGAGATCAATTCTAAAGTCCAATTCCCTTTTGGGAAGGACTCCAGGAAGATCTTCTGGGAACACTTCTGGAAATGCAAAGACTATTAGAACTGCCTCGAGCTGGGGTTTTAGTGATAGAATCCTTAACCCAAACTAGATGGTATAGATAACCCTTTGAGATCATCTTTCTAGCCTTAAGGTAAGAAATGAATCGACCCATGGGTGCTAAGATACTACCCTTCCGCTCTATGATTGGTTCATCTGGAAACTGAAAATGAACAATCATAGTTCTACAATCGAATAAGGCATAACATGAATGTAACCAATCCATGCCTAGAAGATATCAAAGTCTACCATTTATAACTCTAAAAGATATGCTGAGGTGACTTTCTGAGATATTGTGGCAGGGTAATTTCTGTATACCCGTGTAACTATAATTGGGTCATCGAGTGGAGTAGAGACTGAGAAAGGTTCTGAGAGAGTTTCTGGACTAACATTAAGTTGGAATGCTATGAAGGAGTTACAAAAGAAAGAGTACCCCCAAGATCTAACAATGCATAAACATGAAGGTGAAAGATTCACATATACCTGTAACTACATAGGAGAACCATCCTGATCCTGGCGAGCTTGAAGAGCATACAACCTGTTCTGGTGCTCACTGCCACCTGTACCAGATGAGTTACCCTACTGAGTCGGGCGACTTGCTGGTACTGATGAAGTTGTAGTCTGAGCTCTACCATTACCACCTCCTTGACCTTGTCTAGAAGGACAATACTTCAGCCTGTGACCAGAGTGACCGCACCCATAACATCTCTCTTTTCCTTCAAGAAACTCGTCCGGATGGTTCTTACCACACTTAGGGAAAGTAGGGTAAGTCTTGGTGCCTGAAACACGTCAATGAGATTTAGATCCTGGTGCTCTACCCTGCTGGTCGTACCTGTTCTTGGAGGATGGAACACTAGCTAATGAAGGGGCTGGAGCCAAAAACTTTGGCGGACCCTGCGAGAGATTTCCACCACTCAATTTGTGTTGAGAATAGTCATAGTTCCTATTCCTAGACTTCTTATTTTCCTTAACATGTTCCCTAAGTTTATTACCCTCAACCTTCTGAGCATGAGTCATAAGTCTAGAGATATCCACATCTCCAAGTAACATCACATTTCTGCACTACAAAGCTTACACTCTATACAAAAATGTATACATCTGCGCCTTGGAGTCAGCAACCATGTGAGGAGCATAACTGGAGAGTTAGTTAAACTTGAGTCCATACTTTTGAACTGTCATGTTACTTTGTATTAAGTTCATGAATTCTTAGGCTCTTAGTTCTTTCAAATTTATTGGGAAAAACTTATCGAGCAAAGTCTCACTAAAGCAATCCCAAGTGATAGGAGCCGCATTTGCACCCGTATTCTCCTTCAACTGAGTCTACCAGATATGAACAACATCCTTCAACTGGTACGATTCTAACTCAACCCGATCATTCCAAGTGACTTGCATTACCTCAAAGATCTTTTTGATCTCATCCATGAAATTCTGAGGATCCTCATTAGCTTGCGATCCCAAGAACTCAGGAGGATTAATCCTAACAATGTCACAGATCCTTGCTCCCACTGATCCAGCATTTTCATTCACATGAGCCTGAGCCCGATTATTTTGGTTAGTCATAATCTGTGCCAACATCTGCATGGCATTTCTGAACTCACTATTGGAGACTTCTTGATCTGGGGCTGGAGGAGCTGCGTTTGCATTTCTGGCGTTCGTATTCCTAGTTTTAGCTTTACGAGGAGGCATGATCTAAAACGTAGAACATCAAGTTTTAATGGAATAAGATCATACTCAAGCACGATAAGAGTAACAAGAAAGTGATATTTTTCCTAAAGCACTTCATAGCCTCCCTCTCATTAGATGTGGTGGACTTCACACCCATGAAAAGGACCCTACTTAGTGCGTCTTTTCATACATCCTAGGACACCTAAAACTAGTGCTTTGATACCAAGTTTTTCATGCCTTGAGCTACCCCCGAGACACGTACATAGATCCCAGGACCACAAGTGATCCCAAGCTAACCCTGGTGGCATGATCATGAGCATTCTAAACTAATGTGAAAGATAAATCATAATTAAATCTGAAAATATTGGGATACCCATATTATATAACTGAGAAAGCAATGAGTTTGAATACAAAGGAAATATTAACTTAAAACTAAGTTGAATCTAATTATGTCTAAAATGAGCCTCTAAACTAGACTAGAAATACTGGGACAAGCCCAGCTAAATCTAGCAAAACTTGAAACTAATGACTAAATACTGAAATGAAACTCATAACTGTTGTCCTCGAGGAATGAAGACTCACCACTAAATCTGCTGAACTGGAGATCGAAAATCGATCTATGCGTGATTAGGATGTTAAGAACCTTAACCTACATAACGAGAAGATGTAGCGCACACATGCATCTGTACATGAAAAGTACTGAGCATGTAGGATAGAGTAAAGCTAAAATAAAACATAACTAAACAAACATAAAAGAAAGTATAATAATTGTAGATGATAAAGTGAATTCTAAGCTAAATGGATGCAATGACAAATTTATAACATGCTAAACTGAATACTGAATATATTGATAAATGGTTAATGCAGAGAGTCTGAGTTATCTGTGGGAGCTACTAATAACCGACAATAAAACCACATGATCTAAATGTGGAGTCCGATGTATATGCCCATCGAGAGGACCCAATATACCTTGCCAAAGGTATAAAGGCATGGTGGCGTGATCATTAATATGATTACCCACTGACGGTCCATTGTCTGACCGACGCCCCGTCGTTGGGTTTGTAACTGGGACTGTTCGACAGACCTTTACTAAAATGAGCATAACTTTTATTTGGAGGTCTGATTTTATATAGTTCGGTGGCTATGAAAATCTAATTCAATTATCTATCTGTGGGTAGGTAAGAGGACACCTAATTTATTTAGTTCTATGAGTTAAGTCCATTTGAAATTGACCCAACTGCATTTCCCCTTCACTGCCTGCAAATTTTCCACCTACGGACCATAGGTAAACCTACGGACCGCGCTGGTCATCCGTAGCTCTTTTCAGAGAGTGGGTGAATGGGAGTCTCGATCGATGGTCACGAACTACAAACTTTCGTCTGACTTACGGACCGTCGGTCCGTCAATCGATCAAGACTTAGCCAATTACTTCAAGGCTCAATTTGGGAGTTTTTGATCCCATCGACGGTTGTGCGGGAAGGACCGTAGTCGGTCCTACAGACTTTCAATGCTACCGTTGGTAGCACCTGCAGATTTTTCTGAGAAAAAAAACTTATTTTTGGTCTATTTTGGCTCTGGGGTGTTACAAATAAGAAGAGGAAGATGAAGTGGAAGTGGAAGAAGAGGAAGAAGGAAGGAGGAGGAGGAGAATAGATTCAATATTTTTATAACAGTACAAAATTATTCAAAATATTTTTGAGGTACTTTCACCCGATAAAATAGTAAAATTGTCTAGAAAATAGTTTGAAAACATTTTAAATTTTAAGCAACAATTATTCTACTTTGTTTGGAACTAAAGAAGCCTGAAGAATTAATCAACCCTCTCCTTTTTAGCTAGAGATGATAGAAAAGAGTTAGGGCAAAAAGTATGTCACGACCTCAAATACACCTTAGACGCGTCATGACGTACAAGACCCGCGAGGTCCTGCACAAGTCACTTAGCATACTTCATCCAAGATAATAGAACAAAGAGTTTTAAATATAGCATTTCAAATGAAAGAGTTTTACAAAACGTAGCAAAAGTCTAACATAAGTGTCAAAGCAATATATTAGATCATAAGAGAGTGATTGGGACGTAAACCATAAATTACATACAAAATCTGAAAATAAAATACGTGATAGCAATAAAAGAATATCGGTCCTTGATAAATGAGGACTTATTACCTTAAGGTAAAAGTACTCGTAATGAAATGTAACTGTTGCAACAAATAAGAGAATCTTTGTAGTTTAGTTGGTTGACTATCTGAACTCTCATCTTATTGGTAGGGATGAATTTCACACATTGTAATATTAACCATTCATAAAGTCTCCCATCACCTTCAAGTACCAAAGGGTAACAAGAAATTGTCTATTGATTAAACTACCGTAAAAAGTATAATTTAGATCTAACTATACATAAAATAAAGCTAAATATAGACAAAGTGATATGACACCTCTCTATGGCCTCCATTTATATTTATCTTTTTTTACTTTTTTTAAAAATCTTTTCCTTCATTTTTTAACAAACAATTGTACATTCAATAATTAAATAAATTAACATATTTTCTATATCTAATATGTTTTATGAGTTACTAAATAATTCTATCTATTTGAATTCTCTACTTAAATACCATGTCTACTGACCAATCTCCTTTTACAAAATTTTTCATGATTTGATGCATCTATAAATACTAATCTTCCATAAAGGTGTTAGCTACTAATTTTTTTTTCACTTTCTTCTATTTTTTAAACAATATATCTTTTTCCTTTTAATTTTTTTCCTTTGGTTTCATCATCATGAGATTAATAATCAAAAGAGATGACACAAAAAAGGTCTCCTCAACTTCCGTTTACCAAATTTTCTATGATTTAATCCATCTATAAATAACAATCCTTTATAAAGTTTTTAGCTACTCATTTTTATTTTCTCCTTTTTTTTTATCAATATATATTATTCCTTTTAAACGTTTTCTTTCATTGGATTTTGGTTCATCATCGTATGGTTAATAATGATTTAGAAAAAGTGATAGGACAATTTATAATCACTTTGATAAAGATTATAGATATATTTTTCAATTTTATTTTATGCTAAACACAAGTTTATCATATGAAAAGAAAGTTCGGTTGTAGTAAATTCATCAAAGAGAAATGGTCAGAGTACTTTGATTCTGTTTTATCAGAAAATGAAGTGCAATACGGTGGCGAAGATCACTAGATAATAGTCAAATTAGTTTGATAAAGTAGAATTTAAATGATTATATATGTGTATACACATTTTTTTTTACTTATTTTAGTACCCCTTAAATAGTTATATGTCCAGTGCTAGATGCTATGAAATTTTTTTTTGGAACATTCTACTAGTCATAACATTTATCGACTGCAACTTTGGTGGATGTAGCTTGGGTAATTCTACCACCCGCATGCTACTCTATGAAAGATATAATATTTTGCTAGACTTTTTTATGCTTTTAACTATGATATTCACATGTTTCTTGACAAAGCTTATCTTACTCTTCAATAGCCCAACAAGTTGCAAGATCTTAACAGCCTAGGTGAAATGGTTTTGATCGGATGCTAAGCTTGTGAAGGTCAACATTGATGGTAGGAAAGAGTGTTGAGTAATTTAGAATAAAGGGTAACTTATAGAAACTTCACTAGTTTAGCAGTTAATTAGTTATTATGAATGTTATCAGACATTATTGCATCCAAATATGTTCAGATGCATTTACATCACGATACATGAGGTAAAATTAGCAGTAATCTGTTATAGCTTATATCCAACTATGGATTGCATGTATCTAGGATATATAGACAAACCTTGATAGTCTCCCTTGCTTTCCTCACATCTCGATCATCACTCTCCATTGTATCTTGTATCCTAAGAGACATGTGAAGATCAAGTGTAATACACAAGTATCTGAGATATAAAGAAAAATTCATTGCCTGATATATCTTACTTTGAAATATAGGATAAAATTATTAATTATTCATATAAATATTAGCATTTAGAACTATAAAAAGAATTAGTAAATATGGTTAAAAAATTGTGTATTTAAGTAGTTTTTTCCTAGAATGAAGGTGTAGTTAGGGAGTATAGATTGGTACATGATAAATAAAAAGATGGTATAGTAAATAATTATTTGAAAGTATAGATTGGATTAGTAGATATGGGATGAATATAGGAGAAACTACTTAACTATACAAACATTACTATCTTATTTACTAATTCTTTCTATGATTTGAAATAACTACATTTTAATCACACTACACAATTTCATAGAAGATTTCAAGTTAGATATATATATGCGAAGATATACATTATATAAATGTATCTTGTCTGATCACATGTATCTGAGATGCGGATATGCAAGCGAGATACGAGAGTTGCGAGTGAAACGGGAGTGAGCAAGCAAAATTATTCTATGTATCTCATATAAATGTGTATCCAGTTGGATAAAATATATCTAGAACAAATTATACCTAAATTTGATATCATTTATCTCAAGAAACATGAATCTGAAAATATATTTTGAACACACCAAAATTTGGTAAAGTTCATAATTTGCAAACTAGAATATCTCGATAACGACCCTCAAAATGAAATAGGCTAACTAAAGCCTGTCATGTGTTTAAAGATTTATTAATAATTTAATGATGTGTTAAAATGATGAATAATGTCCTAAGGGGTAATTTATAAAGAGTTTGGATGTTGAACATCAAAGAACGTCCAAGACATTAAGAAGCTAGTCTTGTATGTGCTAGTGTGCCTTTGCATGTTTTATGTGTTGTTTGATATCCAAAATGATAGGGGAGGGTACTAAGACCTATATGAGCATGTTTATCATAGAAACATAGGGTTACGACTCTCGAAGGACCACCCTAAGGGTCCTTTAGAAGGACCAAAACCTTAGCAAGAAAACAACCAAAGATTGTCAAACAACGACCCCTTATCGACGCTACTTATGTCAATCCACGCCCCACCGTTTGGGGGAATAGCTCAACACTTAGTTGTGGGAGCTTATCCCCCATAATTAAACTTTCTAAACGACGCCCAGCAGGATGGGCCGTTGTTCAAAAAATGCACAGTAGCTTTAGTCCGTCGTTTGGAACCTGCAACACTGCCAATATTTTCTACAAGCTTAGGGGTGAATTGGGAAATTCATCCCATGTCCTAATTAACTATTAATAGGTTGTTTTAGGGGTTTTTAGTTATTATAAGTTAGTTTATACCCCTAAGACCTAAGTTAGACTTCACTTTTCAAAATCATAACCCCTCTCTTAAGACAACATCGAAGCTTGAACTCAATGAAGAGCTAGGATGGAAGATTTTGAGTGGTTTATTCACCAAATCCATTGTGTTTTCTCCTATTAAGGTATGCTAGTCATCCTTTATTCTTCTCTCATTCACGGAGCCAATCCAAAGGCTTTTCAAAAAGGTTTCAAATTC
This sequence comes from Solanum lycopersicum, assembly GCF_036512215.1. NCBI lineage: Eukaryota > Viridiplantae > Streptophyta > Magnoliopsida > Solanales > Solanaceae > Solanum > Solanum lycopersicum. Next base: position 11,406,065 of record NC_090804.1, read on the forward strand.
TTAAATTCTTATATTTTTAATTCTAAGCATGGGTGTTTGCATGAAAGGTTTTAATGGATGAATTATGATGTTTTCAATATAAAGTGATGATTTTATGATAAAAAACTCATTGACCTCATGAACATGCCAATTTTTAAAATTGGGCCTATGAAGTGGGTTTAAGGTATATGATTAGACAATGTTAGAGTTTTGTTTTTATTATGTTGTATTGTGATTATCTACTTCCATTCATGACTTATTATGATGATTTATTTTATAATTTATAAAAGGTGATCAAGTCTTGGATGAACGGTAAGTTGATCTATGTTGTTTAGTTCTTATTTAATTGATCCTGAGTGGTATGGTCCACTTATGGTGGCGGTATTTACTTGATGTATATGATTATATATGTGAATTATGATTATGGCTTTGAAGGCATTGAATATGAAGTAAAGTGATGTTATGATCTTTATGGATGAGATGTCTTATGAATTTGAGAATATGTGTCTTGAGTATACTATGTCTAAAAGAGTTACAATGTGAATGTGAAGCATGATAGTGTGTGAATTATTATTTATGTAGTTTGATAATGCTTCAAATTGAGTGTTATGAATATGGTGGTTATGTGAAGAATGTTGTCACATATACTCACATGCACACACTTCGAATGAAGGAATGAAGTTAATGAATGAAATGGGGGGATTTTAAGGTAGATACTATTCATGAGTAGAGATGAAGTGTCTAGTACCAACCCTATTATTCCTAAGAACTCTAGTGAATGAAAAAGGGGGAGTTTAGGGTGGACACTCTTCTTGAGTTGAGATGCAGTGTTTAGTAGCAACCTTAGTATTCCCTAGAGTTTTCCAAAGAATGGTTGGAGGTTGGATACTCTTCGTGAGTTGAGATGTAGTATTAAAAAGTAATCTCTAGAGATGAGTGATCTTCATGAGTTAAGATGTAGTACTTAATAACAATTTCTTAACCTAAAGTTTATGAATGTCTAACACTCAAACAAGGAGTCATGCTAAGCAACGAGAGGATTTGAAGAAGGGGTGGATACTCTTTGTGAGCAGAGATGCCGTATCCAATGTACCTCTAGAGATGAGTACTCTCGTGAGTGAGATGTAGTAATTAGAAGAAATCTCCTTAACCCTTAACTATGCGCCCACATATGTTTATCTATAGGAGATCCAAGTAAAGGCTAAGATAATAACCCTACTTTAGGCAAGTGGGGATCCCTCATCCGGTATGGGATATACCGGGATTCCATGTATAGCTCTCATGGTCTATGTGGACCAAAGCAAGCCCCTACAAACGAATGTAATGAAATAAGTCTTCTTAAGGGTGTACTACTTAGGGTAGGTGGTGGAATGAGACGCTATTTATCCTTCGCACAAGTAGACATTTGAGGAAGTTTTGGTGTGTCCTTATATGAAAATGTATGAATGGTTTACTATATAATGTTAATGAGGTAAGTTGATTTTATGTCTAATGTTAGTGAAGCATGTTGCTCTTATGTCTAAAGTGATGAAATCTATGTAAATGATGAATTTGATGTGCCTAGTCTATGGTGATTCTCAAGGAGAACTAAGGTGGGAGTAGTAGTATGGGATGCTACTTTCACATTTTACTAAGTATAACTTGGGGGTTGTCTTAGAGGATGGTCTTTATGTGAAGTTCGTAAAGACATGTATGTTTCCTCTAGTATTTTTAGTAATGAGTGTTGACATGTTAAATTGAAAGGGAGCATGCTTATCTTTGGTAGTCTTAAGGATCCTTAGGTGTATAATGAAGAAGTTGAATGGGTGGTCTCTTCATGTCTTACCTAGGTGAGTCTTAGGATAATTTTGGGTAGGAAGGTCTAAATGATAAAAATGGATTACTTGATGAATGTGACTAAATGTTGAGGTTAAGGAAGTTCTACTTGTATATGAAATGATGATTTGTAAACTTGATTCATGAAGGTTTTACTAAAATAGCATGAAAGTATGTTTCAACTACAATGTCCTTTTACCATGTTTTTGCATATTCCTATACTTAGTACAATGTTTGTACTAACTCTATATTCTTCTGTATTTCTTTAAGGATAGGTGGATGAAAAGTGAATGTTCTTAAAAGGTCAATCTTGGGAAGTTGATTCTCTCAAGATTTGTATGTCTTCATATGTTTGAGGACATGAACTATGTTTCTTTTAGTTTCTTTCTTTTAATACATTGTTTAAGACTTAGTATGTTTCTTTCAATGTAAAGGGTCGTAACCTTATGATATTAAAATGTGTCTAAAATGGCTTGAGATTCATTTTGTAATTTTTGTATATTTTTTTCATATGAATCATTGAACCTCCTAAGCAAATTAAGGAGGAAGAGAGGTAGAAAAAACACAAATGAAAAAAGAGAGACTACAAAATTGTGTCATCTCTATTCATTATAAAGAACCCACAACTGACTTAGTTGATTAGATATGATGGATTTAATATTACTTTATGCGTAGACTAGTTTTGTGCTTGTTATGCCTAAGGCAATTATAGAACTCAAAATAGTCAAGTTTTAATTTTATAGTGGTCTAGCCTCAGAGTGGAAACGTAGTATAGAAGTGCCTTAGGTTTGATATATTTATACCTTAAGGCTAGAAAATTAAGTCTCCAAGGGATGAAATTTTGTAGTCTCTTTTTGTTCATTTGTGTTTTTTCTACCTCTAATTCCTCTTTAGTTTGTTTAGAAGGTTCAATAGTTCACTACAATTTTTTTGTTACAAAAATAACCAAATTAATCTCAATTTATTCATATACACAACCAATATCTTAGTATCCATTCGAAAAAAATGACTGAATGCTAATCACATACCGAAAGTAGTAATTGGGATCTTCAGTGTCAATTCGTAACTCTTGTTGTGGTTGCACAAAAGATTGGGACACAATTTTCTCAAAACAAGATGCTAGTGCAGATTTAGAGCACGCGATTATTAGAAAATGCTTATAATCCATGTTCTGAATTTGCGCTAGCATCTTATTGTGAGAAAATGTTTTCCCTATCTTTTTGCAATCATAGAGAGAGTTCAAGATTGATATTGAATATCCTAGTAACTATTTGTGGAATATTCTAAGTTTTTCTGTCATTTTATTAATTTACCTCTTGTGTAGAAGAACAGAGCTAAGATTGATTTTTTCTTTTTTGTAAATCATCTTTATAGTGAATGGTTGAACCTCCAAAATTGACTGAGGAGGATGAGAGGTAGAAAAAGAACACATGAAAACAAAATCCAGAGCAAAGTTGTTAATAAAACTGGTTGTCAAAGGTAATGCTCAAAATTGAGGTGGATGTTCAGTGGAAAGTTCATTGTTGTCATACAAAGACTTGGTGAAGAAGGATAGTTTATCACACAAATGTACTATAATTTTCTCACAAATGTACTATAATTTTCTTTGATATTGACAATCCCTAAAACTTATGGGCATATAGATCTCATCTAGCTAATAATTCTACGTTGAAATGCCGAATTGGGACATTGAGATTTCTTGAATTATCTTTAGTCATTGTGTGTGCACGTTATATATTTTGAAAATAAAGGTATCATGTATGGTGCCAGTTGTCTTAGTTTATCTCTTTTGGGTATAGCATCAAAGAAAAATGGCTTATTCTAGCTTCAACAACACACACATGATTACACCCAACCTGAATATTATTTTTAGGGTGAACCCATCGGTGTCTCCTTAAAGTTGGAATAAAATTTCACATAAGCACTTTAATTATGCGTTGTTCATTTTGAACACATGTTGTAGTCATTTACTGTGTCATTTCGACATAATTTATATTCCCAGATCCAACTAAAGCGCCTGTTGACTAATGCTTTTTCTGAAAAAATAGACAAATACTTAAGTGAAGTGTGGACTTTTTTTTCAAAAAAAAATCACTTTTAATTCCTTTTTTTCTCCAGATCTGCAATCCCATGTCCTAGACCCCATCTCTTCATCTTCTTCTTCCTAAACTCCACCAAGTTTGTCATAATCTCTAAACAATCTCTATAATTTCATTCTTCTTTTTTTGTGCCTTGAAATTATTATCTTTTTTTTTTCCAGTATTTTATTGCAATTTTTTTTAAATTCTCATCCATTTTCTATATTTAATCTCTCCTTATCGCAATCCATTTCCTCCATCTTTTATTTCTTTTCTATTAAGTTTTCTTCTACAAAAACTCATTATATATAAAGTAGAAGATACAAATATAACAACTCACTTTTTTGAAATATTTATTTCTATTGTAGTCAGAGATGATCTGATAATTATCAATTAAATAGTTTAATTACTTATTTCTCCTCTAATGGATATAGTGCAAAAGAAGTGGAAAAATATATTTTTATGTACTTTAAACTATTAATGAATGATGGATAAAAAAATAAATTAGATATTCAGGGAGCAAGAAAAATCTTAGTATAAATGATGAGCAAAAACTATATATTTCTCAAAATTTGGGTGGTGATGAGGGGTGGTCTATGGTTGCAGAGAATAAGAGCAAGCGGGCAGGAGTAAAAAAAATAATCAATGGAGAGTGGTGAAATATTGTAGAGAGAAATAGTGAGGAAGAAGAAGAAAGAGAAAAAAAAAGAATTCACCAAAAAAGCTTCTTAAACGCGCATAAAATACATGTTGCACAATTACTATGTTGAGTGAGTGAAAAGCATCTAAATGACAATGTGCACCCCTATATAAGGTATTTAAAATGAACAAAGTTTAATTAAAGTTTCTAAGTGAAATTTTGTGCCAAATTTAAGAGGTAGCTGATGAATGATACGCTCAAACTTACTTCTCAAATAAGAACTAAAGCGGTCGTGTCAAGTAAATAACCCAACTAGTGAGGTTGGGATCGTTCCTACGAGGAAAATAGTCTAGAATTAACTTCAACCTATTATTACTATTGTTTGGTCAATGACTTCCTTGGAAAGTAAAAAATAATAAAAGGGGGGTTTCTAATTCTCAATGAATGAAAATAACAAACACAATTGAAAGAGACACTTAACAACTTTGAATGTCGGATTTTAATCAATTAATCAAAGCAACTAGGGTTTACGTGTTCCCCGCAGGTTCATAACTTGATAATTCTAACTATAACAATTCTTTCCTAGTATATTGCAATGCAAAAGGATAAGTTATGTATTTCTAAATCCTTGGTCCGGCATCTAGAAAATCTCACTCCGCACCTTGATCCGGCTACGTGTGTTGCTTTCCTAACCCTTATCTTTACCTCATATTAAGCATAGTATTCGATATTTGACTAAGTTATTACCTCGTACCAATCAATACTAGCCTATTAGATAGTATACACTAAATCTATGTTAATAATGTTTTTCCTATTATCTGACTCCTTGGTCCGGCAAGAAGCATTAAGGCGAGTTCTGACGTTGGGCATACGTTAAAAAGACTTCTAAGCAAAAGAATTATTAATACATGCAAGACACTATTCTAGAATTGTTATTTAAGTTAAGTTTTATCTCATTATTTGCCTATGGTTCCCACAACCCTAGTTATGGAGTTTAGTTACCCATAGTCATAATCACAATATTCAAATATATCAAAAATGAGAATTCATGTGTTTACTTCAATGAGAAAGAGTAAAATCCAAAAGTTTGCTTGATTAATCACAACAAATCACCAACAATCAATGATAATCAAAAGTATAAAATTATCAAGAATCTCACACTAATACACAAAGTCTAATAGTATGATGTCTAACAATCCAGAGTCTAACAACCCAGAGTCTCACATTCCAGAGTCTAACCGTCTAAGAGTCTAACCTCAAAAACGGGGTTTTTCGAACTATTAATAAAACATAAAAACCTAATTAAACAAGGACTCTATTTGCTGGAAATCTGCCAAAACGCGGCTGGGTCGACGGACCTCGCGACGGATCGTCATGGTCAGGACGGACCGTCATGGTCAGGACGGACCTTCATGGACTCCTTTGTCCCATACTTATGCAATTTCTTCAACTGCTCTTCTTCATAACCCTCGACGGCAAGTATGAAGGACCGTCATAGGCATAACGGTCCGTCGAGGACCTTCGTTTCAAAACACTTCAACTCTTGAAATATGGGTACTGGATCACTTCTCTGAACTTCATGAGGAACATGCAGGACGGACCGTCATTGACACGACGGACCGTCACAAGCTACGTAACCCCACACTTGGTCAGACTTCCCCATCTTCCTTCAGCTGCTGCACTACGCTGCCACCTACGGATCGTCACAAGCACGACGGACCGTCATAAGCTCCATAGGTTGTCTCTTCTTCATTTTTTCGCTCAAAAATCTCCGCATTCAGCTTTGGACAAATTTCCTGCAAAATAAAAGAAACTTATATAAAAATTAGTACAAAAAGGCTTTTGGACACACTAAACTTAAGGAAAAAGTATTAATAATACCGTGAAACCACGGTATATCAACACCCTCAACTTAAATTCATTGTTTGTCCTCAAGCGACACACTATGACTCAATACAACATTTTTGTACAATAGTATCCATGTTTAATCCTTTGCAATCATTTGGCTATCAATCCCTATTAATCTCATCAAATCTATGCATGCTATCACTATTAGGCTTGAACTATGTGGGATCAGAACATGACACAGACTCACCATGCACTAACACCTATCCTCTTCAATTTCTCACTGAGGTGATAACAATTCCGGTATTGCAACTAGTGTCCTCACTTCAAACAAAATCCTTATTTTTCACACAATGATTTCAATTTGAGTATAAGGATTACTTTTCAAAACTCGCTCTGAGAACAAAGTCACACTCATTCATACCTATTGCAATAAGCTTGCCCTTATTTTCACTGCCTTAAGTTTGCTATACAACCCTTAGGATCACGATAGGACTTTCTTGGCTTGTAACATAGGCTCAGGGTCAGGTAGGGTATATTTAGGTATGCTTTAGTGACTTTTTGCCCTCCTTGACATATCGGCTAAACCTTCCACTTTCTATCATTTTATCTTTCCCAGTTTCTCATATTCTTTCACCTTGCTATTTTCTCTTCTTTCTTCATTTATGTAAGTGACTCTCTTCTTTTCTTGCTTGTATTTCTGGTATATTTGTCTTTTTCTTTACTTTTTTTCAACTAATTCTTCAGTCACTTTACTTTTGTTCTTTCTCTCTCTTCTTTCAACTCCACTTTCCAGAGCATTCCTCATAATAGCCACCCTCAACTCATGGCTTTGCCATGAGTCAAGGTACACAATACCCAAAGTTTGGCCAGGGCCATACGAAGGTTGTTTCCTGCATTATCCACCCTCAACTTATGCTTTTGGCATAAGCTGAGGTGCACATGTCCAAGGAGCGACCAGGGCCAACACATTGTTCACAGAAAAGATCGGTTGGGGTGAAAAAGAAAGGTCTATTTTTAAGATCAGATCATTTGGATCAAAGAAGGATAAATTTCATTTGGTTTTCTTCTATTTAGGCTAAAGATGGTCTATATTTAATAAGGGCCTATGATCCTTCCTAATTGTCTATTACAGCTTACTTTTAGCAGGACTAACCAGGAAAGTTCTAGCTCAGTACCAATAGTGGACTTATTCAAATTTTCCTCACACTCACTTGACATCTCATCACTATACCTGATTATCAGACACCTAGTTCGAATTTAAGACTTAGGGTAATGCAATGGTGTAACTCTATGTTATGTTTAGAGTCACACAATTATCAGTTACTATGCCTAGTCATGCATAATTTTTAAGTTTATCAGGATATCATTTTAGTCATCAAGATCCAGAATTAAACTATGTACAAAAGATATAAACATGCCGGTTCAACAGAAAAAGTAATCAGTCTTTTGGGAAAAAGAACACAGGCAAGAAAACCCCAAAAGAGGATAGTGAATTGGGCTACTCAGACTTCACCCTAAAACTCACTTTCCATTTACCCCACCCCCAACAAAATATCATGCAAGTTTACCTAATGCATAATAATTTAAATACTAGAGTGGAAGGTGAAGCAAACCTTTGGCGCAAAGAGCCGTCGATCAGCAAGCTAGTGGCTCCGGTTCCCCGGAACCCACGTCCTCTACAATCTGGACACCCTTAGTAGTGTCCTCAGCAACAATCACACTATCAGTAGTGCCTCCTGCTATCTCCACCATATGGGAGCTAGACGCCCCAGCCGCTAACTCTGATGCTCGCATCTGGTGAGCCTCATCCTCAGCAAGTGAGGCTCTCCTCGCAGCCTCCATCTCTCGGTGCTCCTTCTTCCGTGCTCGTGCCTAATCCTCTGCTTGACCCCTACGCCTCTTGGCATTATCTCGAGGGGGAGGTGGTGGAATCTCTGAGGTGGCGAATAGGGCCGCTAGCACTGTGTCCTCAGAAAGATCGACAGAAGGGGCCTCAGACTCTGGCACCCTAGCCTATAAGATCGTGTTGATATCTGCATGAAGAGTGTCAACTGCAACTTGAAGAGTCGACACATCTACCGGAGGGGCTGTTCGGGCTAGCACCCTCAACTCGAAGGCGTCCAAACGCTAGTTAACTTCAGCGATCTTCCGCTATGTATACAGTACCATTTTCCGCTCTAGATGCTCTTCGAACTCAGTAATCAACTTTTGCATCCACGGCTGGATATGATGCAGAAGTGTAGCCATTTGTGCCTCCAATTTTTAGACCCTAGCAAGCCGGACCAGTGCTGGTAGAGGGGATGTACGAGAGGAGCTCGGGGTAGTGCTACTACCCGGGATAGACTCGACCGGGGTAGTGTCAGTGGAGGCTGCTGTGTAGTCGTGCGAGCCTGGGATACCGTATCAGCAAGATAATCAGCAAGTGGGGGCAACTCTTGATGGGCCCTCTGCGTGGAGCAAACTCATTGGCCTCGTCTTTGATGAGGACGACGTCAACAGTGCCTTGCGGGGTCTTGAGCTGATCTACGTGCCATATAGGCACACTTGCGGACCTGTAGAGAGCGAAGGTCATGCACGAGAAAGGGTAAGTAGTAGTGACCTTGAATGCCCTCTCGTGCATGACTTTCTGTAGAAGCCACGCGAAGTCTACCTCGAACCCGGCTATCATCGCCGCCATCAACACTGCTCGTTCCCATGTAACGATATTATCAGCAGCTGTGGGGGAAAGGCAGCGAAAGACAAGCATCCATAAGAACTTTTCCATGAAAGTTAGGTTGTCCTTCTTGATGGCCCCCTTTGGATCAGTTACCCAGTCGGCACCCTCTCCATTTACTTACAGGTGCAGGGCCATTCACCTCTTGGTGGTGTCTCTCAGTGATGGCTCACGCAGGAACTGGCCATCTTTAACTATTTTCCAGCGGTAGTCGAACTTTGCAGTGAGGGGGGTCCGAGTAGCATCAACACCCTCGCCGTATAGAAACTGGCGGATGGCGGGCAAGGAAATGACAAACTGTACACCCCGTACTCAGACCTTCTCCAGTGGGGCCCGTTTAGCGGGGGTAGCCCACCTATCTATCTGTAATAAGAGAGTCGCTACGTAGAACTCTCGGACCATTTCTTCACTGTAACGTCCCAACGGACGTGCTGTCCACTCCAAGAGATGCCTGGTGAAGAGATTGTGGATCTCCGGCATCGTCGGAAGGCTCCTTGTTAGGACCCTCTGCTCCAAGGTGAGTGTTCGAGTCATCACTCCTTTATCAGTCAGGAACTTGGCGTCAGAGTAGACTTGAAATTGCCCGTCGACACACCACTGGTTGGGCTGGTCAGTGGCTGCGGTGGGGACCTGAGCTGGTGAGCCTGATGTAGATTCTGAACTGTCAGCCTCATCAGAGGAGGCCGATGCTGTAGCGGTGGCAGGTGCGGGAACCTCAGTAGAGCCGGAGGCTTCCTCGGACCATAATACTACTAAGGATCCAGACACTCCTTCTTCATTTGTTGCTGACCCAGAGGGTGTGCCGTTCAATGTGCGCTGCTCATCAGACTGGGAGGTAGTGACTACGCCGGAAGCCACCTTTTTGGGTGTGGATCTGGGAGCACGTACAACACAGGAAGGGGTGGAAGTGCCTTGGGGAACATACTCAGGGTCACGCTCATCATCAGAGCCAATGACCATGCGGGCAGACGGGGCGACACACTTCGATCGCCCGCGTGCTTAGGTTTGGTCTTGCTTGGGTGCCATAGTAGATAGTACCTATAAAGTATTAATATTAGTATGAGTAGTGGAAAACAAGACAAACAAAACCATACTAAACAAAATATTGAAAATAATATGTCATAACTATAGAAATAGTGACACACGACGGGCCTTGTGACGACTCTTTATGGCTATGACGGACCGTCATTGGGTCCGTCGTGTATTACTTAGACTATGTATATATGGAGAACCCTAAAGGAGAGTCTCTGACTATTATGACGGTATGTGCAGGACGGACTATCAGAGGTACAACGGTCCGTAGTAGGTGTCCGTCGTAGGACACTTGGAAAAAATATGGAGACCCATAGGAGAGTTGTCTCTGACCGTCATGACGGTCATACAGGACGAACCGTCGTGGGTATGACGGTCCGTCACATGTGTCTGTTGAAAGACAGTTAGAAAAAGTGAGAGACCCTTAGAAATAGGGTCTCAGACAACCAGAACGGTTGTGCAGGACGGACCGTCGTGAAGACGACGGTCCGTCAAATGTGTCCGTTGGGACAGGCTGCTAGGGCTTTTGGAACGGACCCTATGACGGTCCTTCGTGGGTAAGACGGTCCGTTATTGGGGTCTCGTTAGGTATATCAGTGACAGAACTGGGGGGAATAATGAATGATTGGGGTTAGGTAGTTTAAATGGTTAAAGTTTATAATAAACTCCAACCGGGTCGAGTCGAGTATGTCTCATTAATCATGTGACGGTTCCACGATGACGGTCCATCGCAACTGTGACAACCCGTCGTTGGTTCCGTCGTGAGTGCCCTAGATTGAAAATAACAGAAAGACATACCTGGTACGATGGATGCATACGACGGTCCGTCGCAGGCGCAACGGTCCGTCGCTCTATCAGTCAGTGACTGCTGAAGAGTAATTTTCTGCAGAATTCCTGGTGATGTGCCTGCAAATTTAAAAACCCAGTAGTAGAAAAATGCTACCATTACTAAAAAGACTATAAGTATTTGGTTGCCTCCCAACAAGCGCTTGATTTAATGTCGCGGCACGACTGGGGACACTTGATTACTCAGCCTTCATTTAGATGGTTTTCCTCTATTGCTTTATTCCTCGATGGTTTATGCCCAAAAAAGAGTTTTATTCGTTCTACATTCATCTTAAACCGCACTCCCTCCTTGGCTTTTAACTCAACTGCTCCATGAGGGAATACATGGGTAATAAAGTAAGGGACACTCCACTTGGATTTGAGCTTGCCCGGAAGACAAGGAACCCCAGAGCTGACTAAAAGCACCAAATCCGCAACCATAAACTCTTGTTTTGCAATTTTTTGTTCATTCTCCTTCATCATCTTTTCTTTGTGGGATATGAAAGATACCGATTAGAGATCACCACTCTGCCTCATGGTCCTACAAATGTTGAAGGTCGCTTCTTCATTATTCAACCGAAACGTCATATGTCCCTTCTCCATATCAACTAAGGCTCAACCTGTAGCAAGGAATGGCCTCCCAAGAATAATAGGCACTTCAAAATCGACCTCACAATCAAGAATAACAAAATCAACCGGAAAGATGAATGTCTCCACTTTTACTAGCACATCATGAAGTATCCCTATAGGCCGTTTCACTGTCCGATAAACCATCTGTAGCCGCATCGCAGTGGGTTTTGGATCTCCCAAACCCAACTTCTTGTAAATTGAGAGGGCCATGAGATTTATGCTTGCCCCCAGATCACATAATGCTTTCGCAAAATGTAATGATCCAACTGTACAAGGAATAGTGAACGCACCGAGATCTTCTTTCTTTTGTACGAGGGATCTTGTAGCAATAGCACTACAATGCTGCAGTCTATCATCATCCTTGAAAGTGACCGATCTTTTCTTGGTGTCCAGATCTTTCATAAATTTGGCATAACCGGGCATTTGTTCTAGAGCTTCTACCAAAGAGACATTGATAGAAAGCTGCTTCAACATTGTTATGAAACACCGATATTTACCATCCTCGGTCTTTTTGACTAATCTATGAGGGAAGGGTGGTGGTGTCGTAGGCATGGGATATACCTTGATAGGTACTTCTATATCTTTTCCATTACTTTCTTCTACTTCACTACTACCCTTTACCACATTGTCATTATCCTTTCTCACATTTTCCTCAGTAGACGGCATAGATGGGTCAATGGTTTGCTTACCACCACGAGTAGTGATTGTCATACAGTGCGCATCATTCTTTGGATTTTGGACAGCGTTTCTAGGAAGAGTGCCCGGTTGCCGTGTGTTCACTATCGTAGATAATTGGGCCATTTGCAGCTCGATCTGCTTAATCAAAATTGCATGTGTATCAACTTTTTGCCCAATACTAGCTAAATCACACCTCAACTCTTTAATGTGCTAATCACTAACATCGAACCTCCTCACATTTTGTGCAACATATCCTCAACTCGCATCATACTATCTCCACCATCCCTAGGAGTAACTTCACGATTTTGAGGAGGGACATAGGGCCCATTCTTGTTGTTTCTATTAGCATAGTTACCCCTTTTAAAGTTGTTGTCGCAGTTGTAGTTTCCATCTCGGACATAATGACCCTCACGGTTGTAGTTACCATAGTTCCGGCCTTGGTTCCCTTGATCTTGGCGCCAATTATCCTGATTTGAGCCTTGGGCGCTTGGTCGGAAACCCGTCTACTTATTTACTGCATAAGTGTCCTCCGCATAATAGCATTCATCATTAGGAGGTGGTGGTTTAGCCAAGTATTTGACTTCATTTATCTTTTCGTCACCCCCAGTGACATGTTTGAGTACCAACTCAAGCTCAGTTCTCATCTGAGCCATTTCTTCACGAATCTCATGTATGGCTGGGTTGTGAGTGGACTGCACTGCGAAGGTGTTTCTCCCAGTATCGGACTTCCTAGTACTCCAAGCTTTATTGTTCCGGGAGATTTTCTCTAATTTTTCAGCGATCTCAGCATAAGGACACTCCCCATAAGATCAACCAGCAATAGTGTCCAACACCGCTTTATTGGTATAATCCTGTCCCCGATAGAAGTATTCCTTCGGTGACTCATAATCTATACGGTGATTTGGAACACTTTTCGAGAATGAGGTGAATCTATCCCAAGAACTACTAACTAACTCTCTTGGTAGTGCCACAAAGTTATTTACTCTGTCTTTGTGGTTTAGTTTTTGGAGACCGGATAGTAGTGTGCTAAGAAGACATCCCTTAGTTGGTTCCAAGTGAAGATTGAGTTGTATGGGAGCTCAGTCAACCACATAACAGCCTCTCCCGTCTATGATAGAGGAAACACTCTGAGACCTATTACATCTAAATCCAAATCAGTCCTCCCTACACAACTTTTACACACTGCCCTTACCTTAGCTATATGGGCCTGTGGATCCTCAGGAGGTAGCCCTGAAAACAAACCTCTGGCAGTGAGCATTTGCATCAGGCTACTAGTTACCACAAAAGTGTGGCCTGTGGGTAGAGGAGGCAAAACCAGTGGCCCATCGGAGTCTGCTATGTTATCATAGCCTCTGTAGTATGCTTGGGGCCGTGCTACGGATTTCATCCCCTCTTTTGGTGTTCACCCGGAGCATCAGGTAACATCTGACCATGAACATCAACCGGAGCTGGGATGTTCTGGTTTGGATCATCATTAGTTATTCCCAAGTTTCGATTCATATTGCGCAGTGTACGCTCTAACTCGTGATTGTAGGGAAACAAGGGTTGTCTTCCTCTTCGTGTATTTGGCATACAAGGAGGATATTTCTAAAAAAAATCAAAAACAATAAAACAAAGTAAAATCAAGAAAATATCAACTAAACTATAGTAATAAGTTCAAGTTAATCTAACAGCTATAATCCCTGGTAGCGGCGCCAAAATTTGATACGCTTAAACTTACTTCTCAAATAAGAAGTAAAGCGGTCGTGTCAAGTAAATAACCCAACTAGTGAGGTTGGGATCGTTCCCACGAGGAAAATAGTCTAGACTTAACTTCAACATGTTATTACTATTGTTTGGTCAATGACTTCCTTTGAAAGTAAAAAACAATAAAAGGGTGGTTTCTAATTCTAAATGAATGAAAATAACTAACACAATTGAAAGAGACACTTAACAGCTTTGAATGTTGGATTTTAATCAATTAATCAAAGTAACTAGGGTTTACGTGTTCCCCACAGGTTCATAACTTGATAATTCTAACTATAACAATTCTTTCCTAGTATCTTGCATGCAAAGTGATAAGTTATGTATTTCTAAATCCTTGGTCCGGCATCTAGAAAATTTCACTCCGCACCTTGGTCGGGCTACATGTGTTGCTTTCCTAACCCTTATCTTTACCTCATATTAAGCACCGTATTCAATATTTGACTAAGTTATTACCTCGTACCAATCAATACAAGCCTATTAGATAGTATACACTAAATCTATGTTAATAATTCTTTTCCTATTATCTACCTCCTTGGTCCGGCAAATAGCATTAAGGTGAGTTCTAACGTTGGTCATCCGTTAAAAAGACTTCTAAGCGAAAGAATTATTAAAACATGCAGGACTCTATTCTAGAATTGTTATTTTAGTTACGTTTTATCTCATTATTTGCCTATGGTTCCCACGACCCTAGTTATGGAGTTTAGTTACCCATAGTCATAATCACAATATTCAAATATATTACATAAGAATTCATGTACTTACTTCAATGAGAAAGAGTAAAATCCAAAAGTTTGCTTGATTAATCACCACGAATCACCAACAATCAATGATAATCAAAAGTCTAAAATTATCAAGAATCTCACACTAATACACAAAGTCTAATAGTATGATCTCTAACAATTCAGAGTCTCACAATCAGAGTCTAACCGTCTAAGAGTCTAACCTCAAAAATGAGGTTTTTTAAACTATTTATAAAAAATAAAAACCTAATTAAACAAGGACTCAATTTGCTGGAAATCTGCCAAAACACGGCTGGGTCGACAGACCTCGCGACGGATCTTCATGGTCACGACGGACCGTCATGGACTCCGTCATCCCATACTTATGCAATTTCTTCAGCTGATCTTCTTCATTACTCTCGACGGCAAGTATGACGAACCGTCATAGGCACAACGGTCCGTCGAGGGCCTTCGTTTCAAAACACTTCAACTCTTGAAATATGGGTACTGGGATCACTTTTCTGAACTTCATGACGAACTTGCAGGATGGACCGTAACAAGCTACGTAACCCCACACTTGGTCAAACTTCCCCATCTTCCTTCAGCAGCTGCACTACGCTGCCACCTATGGACCGTCACAAGCACGACGGACCGTCATAAGCTCCGTAGGTGGTATCTTCTACATTTTTTCGCTAAAAAATCTCCGCATTCAGCAATGGACAGATTTCCTGCAAAATAAAAAGAAACTTATATAAAAATTAGCACAAAAAGGCTTTTGGACACACTAAACTTAAGGAAAAAGTATTAATAATACCGTGAAACCACGGTATATAAATGAATTTTCCCTTATTTTTGTATTGATTAACATTTTACATACTTTGTAATGTAGTTGATATGTTCTTGAAATTATAAAGTACATAAAATTTTGTTCACCTTTTGGGTTAACTAATAAACCTAAGGAGAAACTTCCTGCTGTTGAAGTTCCCAAGCTTAAGCAGTTGAATTGCATTGGTAAGATTGTAGCTGATGAAAGTGTATAAAAGGAAATTGGTGATATGTCAGTACACATGGGCTCTATAGCAACATATATGCCATAAAATTAGTAGAGCTAGTGTTCACAAATGCATCACCAATTTCATGTCCTGTTATTTCATTAGCTACAATCTTATTGATGCAATTGTCACACCATGCCCACTAATGTTTGGGAACATAAACAGTGGCGGATCTAGGATTTAAAGGTTGTGAGTTCTCACTTCCTTTAACATAAACCTTTTAGCAATCATATAGTATAAACTATACTAACTGAAACTCTTCAATAAAAAAAGCCCTTAATTAGAAAAAGGAAAAAGTGTATGAAAACAAAAAGAAAAAAAAGCCCTTAATTAGTTAGAAAAAGGAAAAAAATTAAAAAATAAAAAGAAAAAAAGGTGCAAAATTTGTTGTACAACGAAAAGAAAAAAATTATGGAACGAGTGGGATTTGAACCCTACCAGTGTGCTAAGCGGGCCTCTGGTTTACATGTAAAAACTAGCGCAACCATGACTGCTTTCATAGTATGGGTGCTCATTTATTTTTTAATTACAGATTTATGATATATATATATATATATATATATATATATATATATATATATATATACACACACACACAAAAAAAAAACATTCAGAGTCATTGGGTGCTCGAGCACCCGAAATTCACTTACTAGGTCCAGCCCTGTACATAAAGAGGAGGAAGTTCATCCTTGCGGTTACTATTTGATCCAAAAGGTGAATAAATATGCATATACTTATTTGTTAACTCAACAATATATTGATTGTATCGTAAAGCATGTGAAATGTTAATTAGAAACAAAAATAACATATGCTTTATTTATGATCGAGTGCGGGTTGATGACGCCAAAATAGATGAGATGTCTTTGATAATATACAAAAAAGAGATGAATCAAGAAAGTTGTATTGAAAAGGATACCTTTAATTTTTAAGGTCATAGCTTGCGCACAAGAACTAAAGAGGATCCTAGAGATATTAGTTCTCCAGTTACGTATTACAACCTAGAACTTTTAGCCGGAACGAATCTGTGTAGCCATAAATTTCGGCGAATAACAACACTAGAAGAAATTATAGCATATTTGTGAGTTAAAATTACCTCGTTCATGAATTTTTTGCATGAACTTCATGAATTTGACATGAAAATTATCTATTTATTTTATGCATTTTCTTCGTCTAATGGTCATATTAATAGTACTTCTCTACCTTTTATTTTCTTCGTTAAAGACTATTTTGCTCAAACTGTTATTTTTTTCCACATTGGTGGGAGAAAAGAACTTTTAAATGATTAAATATAGATGAACTACTATGTTATTAAAGCGGTTAAGAAGATGTCATGTCTTGTTGTACCGTTGTCGGTCACTCGGCTCAAATTGGAGTTTTACAAATATATCCATCGAGAAATTTTTGTTTTGGACAAAAAAAAATAAACCCAAAATATTTCTCGTCGTAGCATGAATTGAAGTTTGTTAAGAGACACATCTCTTCAGTCAAGGGTGTGCACTAGAGGTATTAACTGCCTTGAACATGTGTCATTGCACAGATACAACACAACCTAAAAAATGTAACTTTACAAACTTTTTTGATGCGACGAAGAGCCTTCTGATGTTTACTACTAGGATTATAAGTATATATACTTAATATACTAACATCATAAGTTATATCAGGTAAAGTTCACCATAAGCATTACAGTCCCAATTATCTTAGCATATTTCTTTTGAGAAACACAAGAATCTTTATTCTATTACAATTGCGTGATAGGATCATAAATATATCTCCCTAAATTACATCAAAATAAATATTTTTTTGAACTTGATTTTAATGTAATGAGGCTGACACAAAGAGAAATCATCAATATTTCTTTTAATTTTGATTCCTAAAATTACATCTACTTCATACTGATTTTCCATTCCAAACTTAGTAGACAAAAAGTTCTTAGTTTCATCAATAACATTCATTTTTGGACAAAAATTAACAAGTGATCTACATATAATCACGTAATTTGAACCTATCATTTTGGAATAATCATAGGTATAGGATTAATTGACAAGAAAATTACTATCCACTAATGTGATATTAGACTTTTCATACCGCTGCTTAGGTGTCTATTTTAGTCTATACAAGGACTTAATAAACTTGAATAATTTAATATCTTCTCCTGGAACCACAAAATTATTGGGTTGAGTTATATATATATATATATATATTTGTCTAAGTCACCATTTAAAATATTCTTTTGACATCCATTTTATCACTAATTTATTAAAAGTGGAAAACGCAATAAGACTCCAAACGGTCATTATTTTTGTCACAAGAAAATAAATATCAAAATAATCAACACCTTTCTTTTAGTTAAAACTTCTCATCAAAATTGTAGGCTTATATTTATCAATTGTAGCTTCGGCTCTCAGTTTCTTCCTAAATGTCCACTTGATACATATTAATTTAAAACCTTTAGGTAAATCATACAAGTCTAAAGTGTGATTCGAAACTATAAATTTTAATACATTTTTAACACCTTCTTTTAAAAATATCACATATATTGATCTCATACTATAGAGTTTAATTCATTTTTAATATCTTCTTTTCAAAATATCACATATGGTGCTATGCCTTAACCTATAGTGAATGAGTCTAAGACTCAGTGGGGGAGTTAATTTACCACCGAGAGGATTTAAAGAAGGGGTGGATACTCTTTATGAGTAGAGATGTCGTCTCCAATGTACCTCTGAAGATTAGTACTCTTCATGACTTGAGATGTAGTACTTAGAAGAAATCTCCTTATACCTTAACTATGTGCACACATATGTTTATCTATTGGAGATCCAAATAAAGGCTAAGATAATGACCCTACTTTAGGAAAGGGGGGATCCATCGTCCGGTAGGGGTTAATACCGGAATTCCATGTCTAGTTTTCATGGTCTATGTCTGTTAAAGCTAGCCCCCACAAACGAATGTAATGAACTAACTCTTATTAAGGGTGTACTACTTAGGGTAGGTGGTGGAATGAGAGGCTATTTATCCTTCGCACAAGTAGACATTTGAAGGATGTTTTGGTGTGCCTTATATGAAAATGTATGAATAGTTTACTATATAATGTTAATGAGGTAAGTTGACTTTATGTCTAATGTTAATGAAGCATGTTGGTCTTATGACTAAAGTGATAAAAGTTATGTAAATGATGAATGTGATGTTTCTAGCCTATGGTGATTCTCAAGGAGCACTAAGGTGGGAGTAGTAGTATGGGATGCTACTTTCACATTGGACTAAGTGTAACTTGGGGGTTGTCTTGGAGGATGGTCTTTATATGAAGTTACTCAAGACATGTATGTTTCCTCTAGTGTTTTTAGTAATGAGTGTTGACATGTTATAAGACTCCTAACGGTCATTATTTTTGTCACAAGAGAATAAATATCAAAATAATCAACAACCTTCTTTTTGTTTAAACTTCTCATCAAAATTCTAGCCTTATATTTATCAATTGTAGCTTCGGGTCTCAATTTCTTTCTAATTGTCCACTTTCTACATATGAATTTAAAACCTTTAGGCAAATCATACAAGTCTGAAGTGTGATTCGAAACTATGAACTTTAATTCATTTTTAACACCTTCTTTTAAAAATATCACATACATTGATCTCATACTATATGGTTCAATTCATTGTTAATATCTTCTTTTAAAAATATTACATGTGGTGCTATCTCTTAACCTATAGTTAATGAATGTAATGAATGTCTAAGACTCACTGGGGGAGTTATGCTTACCACCGAGAGGATTTGAAGTAGGGGTGGATGTTTCCTCAAATGTTTTTAGTAACGAGTGTTGACATGTTAAATTGAAATGGAGCATGCTTATCTTTGGTAGTCTTAAGGATCCTTAGGTGTGTAATGAAGATGTTGTATGGGCGGTCTCGTTAAGTCTTACCTAGGTGAGTCTTATGATAACTTTAAATAGGAAGGTCTAAATGATAAAAATGGATTACCTGATGAATGTGACTAAATGTTGAGGTTAAGGAAGTTTTACTTGTATATTAAATGATGATTTGTAATAACTCCATATTCTTCTATATTTCTATAAGTATAGGTGGAAGACAAGTGAAGGTTCTTAGAAGGTGAAGCTTGGGAAGTTGATTCTCTCAAGATTTATATGTCCTCATATGTTTGAGGACATGAACTATGTTTCTTTTAGTTTCTTTCATTTAGTACATTGTTTAAGACTTAGTATGTTTCTTTTAATTTAGAGAGTCGTGACCCTATGATATTAAGATGTGTCTAAGATGGTTTGAGATGCATTTTGTCATTTTTGTATATTTTTTTCTTATGAATCATTGAACCTCCTAAGCAAACAAAGGACAGAGAGGTAGAAAAAACGCAAATGAACAAAGAGAGACGCCAAAATTGTGCTATCTCTATTTATTATAAAGAACGGACAACTGACTTAGTTGATCAGATATGATGGATTTTTATAATATTTAAGGCATAGACTAGTTGTATGCTTGTTATGCCTCATGCGATTATAGAATCCAAATAGTCAAGTTTTAATTTCTTAGTGGTCTAGCCTTAGAGTGGAAACGTAGTCTAGAAGTGCCTAAGGTTTGATATGTTTATACATTAAGGCTAGAGAGTTCAATCCCCCAGGGATGAAATTTTGTAGTCTCTCTTTGTTCATTTGTGCTTTTTCTACCTCTCTTACTCTTAAGTTCATTTAGGAGGTTCAATGGTTCACTAGAATTTTTTGTTATAAAAATAACCAAATTAATCTCAATTCATTCTCATACACAACCAATATCACAAAACATATTCGTAAAAAGGACTGAATACCAATCACATACCGAAAGTAGTAATTTGTTCAATGTCAATTCCTAACTCTTGTTGTGGTTGCACAAAAGATTGGGGCACGGTTTTCTCACAACAAGATACTAGCACAGATGTAGAGAATGGGATTATTAGACAGTGCTTATAATACATGTTCTGCATTTACGCTAGCATCTTATTGTGAGAAAATCTTTTCCCTATCTTCTTGCAATCATAAAGAGAGTTCAAGATTGATATCGAAGATCGTAATTACTATTTGTGGAAAATGCTAAGTGATTCAGTCATTTTTTTAATATACTTCTTGTGTAGAAGAACGAAACTAAGGTGGATTTTTTCTTATTTGTAAATCTACTTTCTAGTGAATGCTTGAACCTCCTAAATAGACTGAGGAGGAAGTGAGGTAGAAAAAGCATAAATGAAAACAAAATCCAGAGCGAATTGTTAATAAAACTAGTAGGCAAATGTAATGCTTCAAATTGAGGTGGATGTTCATGGAAAGTTCATTGTTGTCATCCAAAGACTTGGTGAAGAAGGAAACTTTACCACACAAATGTATTGCAATTTCCTTTGATATTGTCAATCCCTGAGATTTATGGGCATATAGATATAATCTAGCTTATAATTCTAGGCTGAAATGCGAAATTGGGACATTGATCTCTCTTGAATTATCTTTAGTCATTGTGTGCACACGTTATGTATTTCAAAAATAAAGGTATCATGTATGGTGCAACCTGTCTTAGTTTATCTCTTTTGGTATAGTATCAAAGAAACCTTGCTTATTCCGGTTTCAACAACTCACACATGATTATACCTAACCCCAATATTATTTTTAGGGTGAACCTATGGGTGTCCCGTTAAAGTTGGCATGAAATACCACATATACACTTTAATTATTCTATGTTTATTTTGAACACCTGTAATAGTCATTTACTGTGCCATTTCGACGCTTTATTTATATTCCCAGATCCAACTAAAGAGTGTGTTGACTAACGCTTTTTCTGGAAAAATAGACAAATCTTTAAGTGACAAGTGGACTTTTTTCTTAAAAGAAAAAAGAATTACTTTTCATTCATTTTTTTCTCCGGGTCTGTAATCCCATGCCGTAGACCCCATTTCTTCATCTTATTCTTTTTTAACTCACCCAAGAACGTATACTCTTTCACTAATCTCAGTAATTTCATTCTTCTTATTTTATGCCTTGAAATTATAATTTTTTTCTTCTCAACAATTTCACTGCAATTTTTTTCTAAAAAAAATTAATTTCTTCTCATCCATTTTATATGTTTAATATCTTCTATCCCAACCCATTTCCTGCATCTTTTTTTTTTCTTTTCTATTATGTATTTTTTTTCTTTTACGAATACTCATTATAATTTAGTAGGAGATACAAAAAAAAAGTTACTTTTTTGAAATATTTATTTCCATTGTAGTCTGAGAGGATCCGATAATTATCAATTAAATAATTTCATTATTTATGTCCCTCTGGAGGATATAATTCAAAAGAAGTGGAAAAAAATATTTGTTGTGTATTTTATATTAGTAAAAATGATTGATAAAAATTAAATTAGATTTTCAAGGAATAACCAAAAAACTAAGTAGTATACATGCCCAACTAAAATAATATATTTTCTCAAAATTTGGTTGGTGATGAGGGATGGTCTATGGTTGAAGAGAAAGTGAGCGAACGGGAAGGAGTAAAAAAAAAATCAATTGAGAGTGGTGAAAGAATGCAGAGAGAAACAGTGAGGAAGAAGAAGAAAAAGAAAACAATTTACCAAAAAGGCTTCTCTAATGCGCATAAAATACGTGTTACAAAATTACTATGTTGAGTCAGCAAAAAGTGTCTAAATGACAATGTGCAGTCCTACATAAGGTTTTTAAAATGAACAAAGTTTAATCAAAGTGTCTAAGTGAAATTTTTTGCCAAATTTATGAAGTCACCGATGGGTTTCCCCTTATTTTTATACTGATTAACAGTTTGCATACTTTGTGATGTAGTTGATATGTTCTTAAGATGATAAAGGACATGAAATTTTGTTCACCTTTTGGGTCAAACAATAACCCTAAGGAGAAACTTTTCGCTCTTGATGTTCCCAAACATAAGCAGTTGAATTGCATTTGTAAGATTACAGCCGATGAAAGTGTATAAAAGGAAATTGGTGATATGTTAGCACACATGAGCTCTCTAGCAACATATATGCCATAAAATAAGTAGAGCTAGTGTTCACAAATGCATCACCAAATTCATGTCATGTAATTTCATTAGCTACAATCTTATTGACGCAATTGTCACAACGTGCACCACTATTGTTTGGGAACTTAAAGGGGAGGAAGTTCGTCCTTGTGGTTAATATTTGATCCAAAAGGTGAATAAATATGCATATACTTATTTCTTATCTAAACAATATATGGATTGTATCATAAAGCATGTCAAATATTAATTAGAAACAAAATAGCATATGATTTTTTTATAATCAAGTGCGGGTTAATGACGCTAGAATAGGCTGGGATGTCTTTAATAGTATACAAAAGAGAGATGAATCAAGAAAGTTGTATTGAAAAGGATACCTTTACTTTTTAAAGAAATATCTTACGCACATGAACTAAAGAGGATCCTAGAGATATTAGTACCCTAATTCCGTATTACAACCTAGAATTTTAGTCGGAATAGATTTGTGTGGCCATAAATTATGGGGAATAACAACACAGGAAGAAATTCTAGTATATTAGTGCGGTAAATTACCTCATTCATGATTTTTTTTGCATGAACTTCATGAATTTGACATGAAATTACATATTTATTTTATGCATTTCCTTCGCCTAATGGTCTTATTAATAGTACTACTCTACCTTTTATTTTCTTCATTAAAGACTATTTTCCTCAAAATGTTAATTTTTTCCACATTTGTGGGAGAGAAGAACTTTTAAATGATTAAATATAGAAGAAATTCTATGTTGTTAAAGGGGTTAATAAGATTTCCACTCTTGTTTTACCCTTGTCGGTCATTCGGCTCAAGTTGGACTTTGGCAAATATATTCATTGAGAAATTTTTGTTTTGGACAAAAAAATAAACCCACAATATTTCTAGTGATTGCATGAATTGAAGTGCGTACAACACATTAATGCACGGTGAAGAGACACATCTATTTAGTCAAGGGTGTGCACTAGAAGTGTTAACTGCACTTGGACATGTGTCACTGCACAGATACAACATAACCTAAAAAATGTAATTTTACACAAATTTTAATGCGACGAAGAGCCTTCTAATGTTTACTACTAGGATTATAAATATATCTACTTGATATACTAACAACATAAATTATATCAGGAAAAGTAAAGAACACCATAAGCATTAGAGTCCCAATTATTTTAGCATATTTCATTTGAGGAACACTAGAATCTTTATACTATTACAAGTGAATGCTAGGATCACGACGATATCTCCCTAAACTACATAAAAATAATAAATTTTTTTAAACTTGATTTTAATGTAATGAGACTGACACAAAGAGAAATCATCAATATCTCTTTTAATTTTGATTCCTAAAATTACATCTACTTCATAATGATTTTCCATTTGAAATTTAGTAGACAAAAAGTTCTTAGTTTCATCAACAACATTCATTTTTGGACAAAAATTAAAAAGTCATATACATATAATCATGCATTTGAACCTTTCATTTCGGAATAATCATAGGTATAAGATTAATTAACAAGAAAATCACTATCCACTAATGTGATATTAGACTTTTCATACCGCTGCTTAGGTGTCTAGTTTACTCAAATACTTACTCAACTTGAATATTTAATTATCTTCTCCTGGAACCACAAAACCTTTGGGTTGAGTTAAATATAACTATTCATCTAGGTAACTATTTAAAAACACTGTTTTGACATTAATTTTATCACTAAATCATGAAAATTAGAAAAAAGCAATAAGACTCTTAACGGTAATTATTTTTGTCACAAGAGAATAAATATTAAAATAATCAACATCTTTCTTTTCGTTAAAACTCCTCATCAAAATTCTAACCTTAAATTTATCAATTGTAGCTTCGGGTCTCAATTTCTTCTAATATGTCCACTTCCTACATATGAATTTACAACCTTTTGGAAAATCAGACAAGTCTGAAATGTGATTCGAAATTGTAAAATTTAATTAATTTTAACACCTTCTTTTAGAAATATCACATATATTGATCTCATACTATATAGTTTGATTCATTTTTAATATATTCTTTTCAAAATATAACATATGGTGATCTCAGTGTCTCATCATAAGATATAGGTTCTATTAACTAGACAGACACTAAATCTTATACAAAATATTCAGACAAAAATACAGTGATTAAATCATGACAAAGTTGTTGTCAATTCCACATCTTTTACTCCTTGTAAGTTCATTTAATGCATCTTAGAAATAACTTCATAAGAATAAACAACATAAGGATCAACAAACATAAATGTAGAAGCATCATTTTACATATCACTAAACACTATTTTTCAAAGGAAATTTGCTAAAAATTCACCAACTCAAGATTCACAAATAGAAAAACTATTTCAAAAACAAAAATCTATATGCAGAACTCTTTTCACATAACCAATAAAGACAATGTCAAAATTCTTACAACCTACATTTACTCATTTAAAATCAGATTGTCTTACCTTAGCCAAAGACCTCAAAACTTTCAGAAATTTCAAATTAGGAGAAAACCCTTTCTAAAACATATATCAGGTCTTGTGTAACGTTTTATGAGGGACCATTAAGAATATAACATGCAAATAAGAAAGCTTCCCCCTGCATGTTGTTTGATAGACTCGAGCTTAATAGCATAGAATTTATCATTTCGTCAAGGGTTTAATATATTTTTTCAGCTACACAATTTTTGTTGGAATATAACGAGCACTAAGCTCATGTATAAGATCATTTTTCTCACAAATATACTCCAGAGTTTTCGTATTATATATACTGCCCCTACAAGATCCAAAAATCTCTTGATTTTCTTATCTAATTTATTTTCTACTTCGAATTTGAAGAACATACTTTCAACCTCGTTTATA
Source organism: Solanum lycopersicum (assembly GCF_036512215.1). Lineage (NCBI taxonomy): Eukaryota > Viridiplantae > Streptophyta > Magnoliopsida > Solanales > Solanaceae > Solanum > Solanum lycopersicum. Next base: position 11,431,689 of record NC_090804.1, read on the forward strand.
CATATTAGACTATATACCTTAGTGTATCTTGAAAATTGATGCTTTTTTACACTTTTTCAAACAATATCCTTGAAGTTTGTTGAATTTGAATATATTAGTTCAAAAAATTGAAGTTTTTTACTAATAATAGATTTCAAAGGTTTCCTTACATGTTTTGCTTTTACATTTACAAGATTTTTGATAAATCAACAAGTTTTATCATAGAAATTAATTCTATTTTTCTAAGTCTTTTGATAGAAGCAATACTAACATGACATACTCTACCATAACACATATTAATAGACTTAACAATATAAGCAGAATTTGAAATACTAGCATTATTGATAATCTATTGAACATTGTTCAACACAAATAATTCTCCACTAAGATATCCCTTCCCAATAAAGTCTCTTCCCTGAGAAATAATTATTTTATCACCTTTAAATGTAGTTAAAGGCCTACTTTATTAAGAAATACTCCAAAAACTATGTCTCTACAGGTAAAGTAAATACAAAACATTATTCAAGGCTAAAGTTTTTTCTGAAGTTACATTATGTAAAAAATTTCATTTATCCATTATTCCTGCAGTAGAGAACCCATTTAACACAATTGTCATTAGTTGACTCCTCAAAGTCATGGAATAACACTTTGTTGGCATAAAAATGTATTGAAGGGTCTGTGTCCAACACCAATTAATATTCTTATCCACTAGAAAAACTACAACAATAATCACTTCATTAGCCTCACCAAGATGAGCTTGACCATCAGCTTGTCTTTCTTACAGTAAGTTCTGTCTTTGTCTTACTTATCAGTGGCTCGCATTATGACTTAGTTTTCCGTAGACAAATAAAGGATCCTTAGAGTTTTGAATTTGAATCTTCGACTTGTTAAAGTAATTCTTTTTTTTATATGTCCCTTTCTTATGAAATTCTTCAGTTTGCCTTTGAACATGTCATTCATAGGATTACCAGAAAATTTAATAAGAATGTGTGGAAGAATTAAGTAAAAACCTTTCATCTTATTTTTTAGACAATTCGCCTCTTTAGTTCTCATGTGATCAATAAGTTCTAGGGAGATAATTTAATTTTCGTATATTTCAGTTGATATCTATAATTACTCCAAGTTTGTGGACATTTTTCAAGCACAACACATTAGCCTAAAAACTCTCAAACATCTCCATACTCTTGTTGAGAACATCAACAGTCAAGTTCTCATATGCACAAATTTGTTCCATGATTAGCTTATTGTCACCATTTGAAACTCAATCCATGGACCACCATATTTTTTCTTTCATGCATCTTCAACACTCTATTTTTTCTCGAACTAACATATATTTTCTAAGCAAATATTTGATTAACAAATAAATCAAATTAATGATAAGTAATTGGTTAAAAATCGTCAGTACAAGGTTTGTTAAACAAAATATAATGAACTTCTAAATTTTCAAATAATAAAGATATTTATGTGACCATCGTATAAAAATATTTTCATCCAAATACTCATGCTTTGAAAGATAAGAAAAAATTTTATTCAATGAAATAGCCATTTATAAATATTGTATTCGGAAAATTGCTTTCAAATTTTTAGGGAAATAATACAATATTGATATCGGACAAGAATTAAAATAGTAAGTGAATTATGACAAACACTATGTAATGACAAGTCAATGCCATGAATGTAATTGTGGCCTGACTTTGATGTTAATAGTTAAGTCGAGTCACTCTCCAAGATTCTAGACATCTTCAAAACACTTGTACTCGTGGTTGGAAGTTTGGAGTTGCACAAAAACAGTTGTCTAAATATTTACAATAGGAAGAAAAATATTTCAGACAATACATGAATAGGTGAAAGAGATTAAATGAAAGAGAGATTTTTGTTTCTCTTCTATATAATTAGTTCACAAATGATACTCCTTAAATAGATAGAACATTTATGTTTCATCAATTATAAGAATGTAAGTAGTTAAAGTAAAATTAATGAACTGAATATTACTTTTTCATTGATGAAATTATTTTCATATAGTTTCAATATTTTATTACGAAGTTTAAAAAACTATGACTTGAATAAATGTGAACCATATAAAAGGAAGTAGCTCTCCTCTTTCACATCAATTTAGGACTTAAATGTTCACATAGATTAATGACGGAGAATTCTTAGATGTTATTATCCCTTGAATTAAATAAAAAGGAATAAAATCTACAAACCTGAGTCACCAGAACAACTGTTGGAACCAAGAATAGCTCTATAGGGAAAAAGCTTTTGAAGAAGGTAAGAAAAGCATCTAAGAATTATTATTGATATAAGGGTCTTCAAAGAACTAGTCTCCATGAAATCATGGTCTTCTACCTTAATGCAGCCTCCATAACTTCCAGATGATAACTACACAATAAAATCAACAAATAAAAAACATAATTATTACTCTATCGAGTACAAGCTCCTACTTGTAGGAGTTGATTACACTAGAGAATACAAGCCATAGATTGATTACAAGAGTCCTAGTTATAATTTAAATAAAATACTAAAAAATATTGTTAAATACAAGTAGGCCTTCACTACTATTAAATAAATAAAAATTAGTATTTTTTAAAAACTAAAATAGGCTCCAAAATAAACTCAAACAATACAAATGCATGTCATTTTGGCTTTGGATCTATTTTTCGTAACAAAATTACTCGAAATATCATACTCATTTGTTTATTTTTAAATATTTTTCCAATGGTAGGATGAATAGTGATAAAATAATTATAACTCATCTCCTTATAAATCATGAATTTAAAAGGAGTCGGTACCTCCATGAATGATGCAAAGTGAAATAGTACTTAAATTTACGCTAAAAGGAAACGTTGAAGCGTGACGACTTGATTTAAATTGAGTTTCTCATATAGTAAGAAAGTAAAATCAAGGTAAATAGTTAGTAGATTTTGAGTTGATACAATTCATTCAATTAAAATTCCAACCAATTACAAGCATGCGTCAAACTAAATAACCAAAAGATAAGTAGAATATTGACGTAAATAATATGTTTGACAAAATACTATTTGTATCATTTTTTTTTGTATTAAAAATGCAAAGAAATTTTTATTCAAAATCGGAGCAAAAAGAAACAAACCATTAGTCTTAACCAATTCCTTTTCAATTTTTAAACTAAGAAGATAACTTACTACATGACATGTAACATACTAAAAAAGAGTAGATCAAGTCAAAATCAAATGAAGGATCTTGGTGAAATATAACTTTTTAAGGAGCAATGAATTGAGATGATAAGTTAAGTATTGTACAAATTTGAAATTGCAAACAAAAGAAAATGATTGAGAAGTAACCTTGAATTATCTTCTGCATCTGCTGGCAATCATTGAAAAATGATTTTTTGCTTTGAGAAAAACTTGTACAACATAGATATTTTACAATTGAAGAGCTTTAACACATGGAATTTTTTCCACTAAATGTCCCTTTAAGTACATACAATTTAGGCTTCATTTATAACAAAAATATTGAAGCCTAAAGAATATTTGAAAAGCAAAGAAGGGGGGATAATCTCAACAAAATTCGGGATCCAAATTTTGAATTATTGATCTTTGAAGAGATAAATTCAGAAAAATAGGAGAAAAAATATCTTGAACAAAAGGTTACATGGGTGGGGATATATTCCCCTAGAATAATTCTAGGGACATGGTGAGGTTTTTGAGGTAGAAAACTTGATGGATTGGGCTCAAAATCCAGTGAAGTTTTGGGGGGTTTGCATTTTGCAAGGACAGGGGCTGCTAGGGTTTACAATTCATTTGGGAAAGAAAGAAATGATAAAGAAAAGAAAAAGAATAGAGGTATTTATTTGAGGGGTTTGGGCCCGTGTTTTATGAATGATAGTGTCTGATTAGATAATATTTGGGCTGAAAGTGAGTTTGAAGAAACAAGTCATTTGTACTTTAGTAAAATACATTTGCTTGAAATAATTCAAAATCAATAAAATTGAAAATGAGATAAATTATATCTAATTATTTATCAAACTTATTAACCTTTTAACAATTAGTAATTACTTTGAAGTAAAGACCTGTTATGTTGAAGAACCGAAGGAGTATAAGAAAAAGGAGAATAAGAAGAAGAAGATTAAGCAGAAGAAGGGGGAGGAGGAGGAGGAGAAGAAAAAGATGACGAACAAGAAGAAGATGAAGATGAAGAAGGAGAGGGGGAGGGGAAGGGGAAGAATTAGAACATGAGGAACAAGAAGAAGACAAGAAGGAGGAGACTGATGAAGAGGAATAGCAATAAGAAGAGAAAGATGATGTGGAAGTGGAAGAAGAGGAAGTGAGGAAGGAGGAGGAGGAGAATAGATTCAATATTTTTATAACAATACAAAATTATTCAAAACATTTTTGAGGTACTTTTACCCGATAAATAGTAAAATTTCCTAGAAAATAGATTGAAAACATTTTAAATTTTGATAAACAATTATTCTACTTTGTTTGGAACTAAAGAAGCCTGAAGAATTAATCAACCCTCTCCTTTTTAGCTAGGGATGATAGAAAAGAGTTCGGGCCAACAGTAGGTCACGACCCCCAATACACCCTAGATGTGACATGACATACAAGACTCCATAAGGTCCTGGAAAACTTATTGAGTATACTTCATCAAAGATAATAGAACAAAGAGTTTTAAAGGTAGTATTTCAAATAAAAGAGTTTTACAAAATGTAGCTGAAGTCTAACATAAGTCTCAAAGCCATATATTACATCATAAGGGAGTGATTAGGACGTAAACCATAAATTACATACAAAATCTGAAAAGCAAATACATGATAGCAATAAAATAATCTCTGTCCTCGATACATGAGGACTCATCACCTTAAGGTAAAAGTACTCGTATTGAAATGTAAGTGTTGCAATAAATAGAAGAATCTTTGTAGTTCAGTTGGTTGAATACCTAAAATCTCATCTTATTGGTAGGAATCAATTACCCACATTGTAATATTAACCATTCATAAAGTCTCTCATCACCTTCAAGTACTAAAGGTTAACAAGAAATTGTCGATTGAGTAAACTACCATAAATAGTATAATTTCAATCTATCTATATATAAAATAAGTCTAAATATAGACAAAGTGATATGACACCTCTCTATGGCCTCCATTTATATTTATCTTTTTATCCTTTTTTTACTTCATTTTCTAACAACCAATTGTGCGTTTAATAATTAAATAAAATAACATATTTGCTATATCCAATTATGTTTCATTAGTTACTAAAAAATTCTATCTATTTGCATTCTCTACTTGAATACCATGTCGACTGACCAACCTCTTTTTACCAATTTTTTCATGATTTAATCCATCTATAAATAACAATCTTCCATAAAGTTGTTAGCTACTAATTTTTATTGTTAACTTTTTCTATTTTTTAATCAATATATCTTCTTCCTTTTAAATGCTTTCCTTTTGTTCATCATCATGTGGTTAACAATCAAAAGAGATGATACAGAAAAAGTCTACTCAACTTCCTTTTACCAAATTTTCCATGATTTAATCCATCTATAAATAACAATCCTTTATAAAGTTGTTAACTACTCATTTATATTTTCTCCTATTTTTTTAATCAATATATATTCTTCCTTTCAATGTTTTCTTTCGTTGGAATTTGGTTAATCAACGTATTGTTAATAATCATTTAGAAAAAGTGATGTTACAATTCATAATCACTTTGATAAAGATTATAGATATATTCTTCAAAATTTTATTTTACGCCAAGCAAAATTTCATCATATGAAAAGAACGTTCGGCTGTAGAAAATTAATCAAAGAAAAATGGTAAGAATTGTTTGATTCTATATCATCAGGAAATGTTCAATACGGTGGCTAAGATCATCAAGAGAGATAGTCAAATTAGTTTGATAGTATATATGTACGCACACATTTTTTGTACTTACTTTAGTACCCGTTAGATAGCTATATGTCCAGTGCTAGATGCTATTACAAAATTTTGGGAACATTCTACTAGTCATAACATTGATAGACCGCAATTTTGGTGGATGTAGCTTGGGTTATTCTGCCACCCGCATGCTACTCTATGCAAGACATCATATTTTGCTAGAATTTATTAATGCTTTCAACTATGATATTCATATGTTTCTTGACAAATCTTACCCTACTGTTCAATGGCCCAACAAGTGGCAAAATCTTAACAGCCTATGTAGTTAAAATGGTTTTGATCGGAGGCTAATCTTGTGAAGGTCACCAATGATGGTAGGAAAGAGAGTCGAGCGATTTAGAATAAAGGGTAACTTATAGAAACGTCACTAGTCTAGGATTTAATTAGTTGCTTAGATTCATACTCGTTTACAATATTATGAATTATCAGACATTGATGCGTCCAAATATGTTCAGATGCATGTACGTCACGGATCATGAGGTAAAATTAGCGGTAATTTGTTATTGATTATATTCAACTATGGTTTGCATGTATATAGTATATATAGGCAAACCTTGATCATCTCCCTTTCTTTCTTCATATCTCAGTCATCACATTCCATTGTATCTTGTATCCTACGAGACATGTGAAGATATAGTGTAATTCACTTGTATCTGGGATATATAGAAAACATTTGTTGCCTGATATGTCTTACTTTGAAATATAGAATGAAATTATTAATTAAAAATGTAAATATTTGTATTTCAAACTATACAAAAGAACTAGTAAATATGGTTTAAAAATTGTGTAGTTAGGTAGTTTTTCCTAGATTGAAAGCAGTAGTTAGGGAGAATTAAGTCATTATTCCTCTATTTTAGGCTATTTTAATGAGTAATGCATCTCAATACATTTAACTCTAAATTTGGTACATGATAATTAAAAATGTGGTATAATAAATAATTATTTGAAAGTATAGATTGGATTAGTAGATATGGGTTGAATATAGGAGAAACTACTTAATTATCCAAACGTACTATCTTATTTACTAATTCTTTCTATGATTTGAATTAACTACATTTTAATCTCACTACACAATTTCATAGAATATTTTAAGTTAGATATATATATGTGAAGATATACATTATATAAATATATCTTGTCTGATCACATGTATCTTAGATGCGGATATGCAAGCGAGATACGAGAGTTGCGAGTGAAACGGGAGTGAGCAAGCAAAATTTTTCTATGTATCTCATATAAATGTGTATCAAGTTTGATACAATATATCTAGAACAAATTATACCTGTTTTTGATCTCATTTATCTCAAGATACATGAATCAGAAAATATATTTGGAACACACCAAAATTTGGTAAAGTTTATAATTTGCAAACTAGTATATCTCGATAACGACCGTCAAAATGAAATAGGCTAACTAAAGCCTGTCATTTGTTTAAAGAGTTATTAAATAGTAAATGATGTGTAAAAATGATGAATAATGTCTTAAGGGGTAATTTCTAAAGAGTTTGTATGTTGAACGTCAAAGAACGTCCTAGATGTTTGGAAGCTAGTCTTGTATGTGCTAGTTTGCCTTTGCATGTTTTATGTGTTGTTTGGTATACAAAATGATAGGGGAGGGTCCTAAGATCTAGATGAGCATTTTATCATAGAAACATCCGGGTGCAACTCCCGAAAGACCACCCCAAGGGTCCTAGAGAAGGACCCAAACCCTAGCAAGAAAACAACCAAAGATAGTAAAACAACGACCCCTTATCGACGCTACCTATGTCAATCCACGCCCTGTCCTTTGGGGAAATAGCTCTAAACTTAGTTGTGGGAGCTTATCCCCCAGAATTTGACTTTCCAAATGACGCCCAGCAGCACGGGCCGTCGATCAAACGATGCACAGTAGCTTGAGTCCGTCTTTTGGAGCCTCCAACACTTGCAATATTTTCTACATGCTTAGGGGTGAATTGGGAAATTCATCCCATGTCCTAATTAACTAGTAATAGGTTGTTTCAGGGGTTTTTATTTATTTTAATTTATTTTATACCCCTAAGACCTAAGTTAGACTTCACTTTTAATAATCATAACCCCTCTCTTAAGGCACCATCGAAGCTTCAACTCAATGAACAGCTAGGATTGAAGATTTTGAGTGGTTTCTTCATAAAATCCCTTGGGTTTTCTCCTATTAAGGTATGCTATTTCATCCTTGATTCTTCTCTCATTAAAGGAGCAAATCAAAAGGCTTTTCAAAAAGGTTTCAAATTCTTCAATTCTTATATTTTGAATTCTAAGCATGGGTCTTTGCATGAAAGGTTTTAATGGATGGATTATAATGTTTTTAATATAAAGTGATGGTTTTATGATAAAAAACTCAATGACCCCATGAACATGCCAATTTTTAAAATTGGGGTTATGAAGTGGGTTTTATGTATATGATTAGACAATATTAGAGTTTTGTTTTATTATGTTGTATTGTGATTATCCACTTCCGTTTATGCCTTATTATGATGATTTATTTGAGAAATGAGAAAAAGTTATCAAGTCTTGGATGAAGGGTAAGTTAATCTGTGTTGCTTAGTTCTTAATGAATTGATCTTGAGTGGTATGGTCTACTTATGGTGGCGGTGTTTACTTGATGTATATGATTATATATGTGAATTCTGATTATGGCTTTGAAGGCAATGAATATGAAGTAAAGTGATGTTATGATGTATATGGATGAGATGTTTTATGAAGTTTAGAATATATGTCTTGTAGAAGCTATGTCTAAATAAAGTACAATGTGAATGTGAAGTATCATAGTGTGTGAATTATGATTTATGTAGTATAATAATGCTTAAAATTAAGTGTTATGAATATGGTGGTTATGTGAAGAATGTTGTCACATATGCCCACATGCACACACTTTGAATGAATGAATGAAGTTAATGAATGAAAATTGGGGATTCTAAGGTAGACACTATTCGTGAGTAGAGATGAGTGTCTAGTACAAACCCTACCATTCCTAAGAACTCTAGTGAATGAAAAAGGAGGAGTTTGGGGTGGACACTCTTCGTGAGCTTATATGCAGTGTTTAGTAGCAACCTTAGTATTCCCAAGAGCTTTCTTAAAAATGGTTGGAGGTTGGATACTCTTCGTGTGTTGAGATGTAGTATAGAAAAGTAATCTCTAGAGATAAGTGATCTTCATGAGTTAAGATGTAGTACTTAATAACAATTTCTTAACCTATAGTTAATGATTGTCTAAGAGTAAATTGAGGAGTCATACTCAGCAACGAGAGGATTTGAAGAAGGGGTAGATACACTTTGTGAGCACAGATGTCGTATCCAATGTACCTCTAGAGATGAGTACTCTCGTGAGTTGAGATGTAGTACTTAGAAGAAATATCCTTATCCCTTAACTATGCGCCCACATATGTTTATATCTAAGAGATCCAAGTAAAGGCTAAGAGAATGACCCTACTTTAGGCAAGTGAATGTTTTTAGAAATTCAAGCTTGGGAAGTTGATTCTGTAACAACCTGTTGGTCGTTTTGAGCAGCAGATTTTATTTCGGGAAAAACTGGCTGAGACGACGGATCCCACGACGGACTGTCATGTGCACGACGGACCGTCATGTGCACGATGGACCGTCGAGGGGGTCCCGTTCCAAAACACTTAGAATTCTGAAATTTGGGTACTGAAATTGACTCTCTAAACTTCGTGACGAAGTGGCAGGACGAACCGTCACAGGCATTACGGGCCGTCACAGACTCTTTAATAAATTGAGTCTCTGAACCTTGTGACGGAAGCAGCTGGACGGACCGTCGCAGGCACGATGGGCCGTCACAGACTGCATAATCCCAGGCTGGGTCGGATTTCTGTTAAATGTTTTAAGGGGCGTTTTGGACTATTCCTGCTTTTAATTATAAAGTTAATGGTTTAATGTTAATAATTCAATTACTGGAGGATTCAAGGAGATAACCTTGAATTAATTAATGGGTTAATTCATCATCTTTTATACTTAATTATATGCTAATTAGGGTAAAAGAAAGAGGGTTGAATAAGAAAAATAGAAAAAACAGAGAGAGGGAGAAGAACGATCGAGAGAGAGGAGAAACGAAGAGGAAAATAAAGCTTTGGGGAATTTGCTTGCTCGATCACTAATCTTCGGTGGAGGTAGGTTATGGTTTTTATGCTATTCATAGTAAAATCTTAATAGCAAATGATATGTATTGGGTAGTGTTGTAAACCCTTCTATATGCTTAATTTTATGCTTGCATGAATGTGATTATATAATTGTGATGAAATAAGCATGATGAAGCTATTGAATCCTAAATCTTGAAAACCTCTTGTTAATGATGATGCCTTGGTATAAAAGAAGGCTTGATGAACTAAAAGAATGAGGTTGGGGGATCGGGTGTCACGAACCGACACGTACTAATAGGGGGATCGGGTGTCACGAACTGACACGTAGTAATAGGGGGATCGGGTGTCACGAACCGACACGTAGTATTAGGGGGATCGGGTGTCACGAACCGACACGTAGTATTAGAGGGATCGGGTGTCACGAACCGACACGTAGTATTAGGGGATCGGAGTGTCACGTTCCGACACAAGAGGAATAAAGAGAGGGAATCTTGAATTATGGTAATATACTCAGATTTAATGAACCTATTTCCCAAATGAGTATGGTATAGAGGCTTGCGTCCTCATGGGTGTACTTTGCGTTATTATCAATGATTCTTGTACTTGTTGTGGCTACCTGTTGAGTATTGTAGATGATTTTATGATATTATCTGTTATATACTGTTTTCTATTTTGAGTTGGCCAATGATATCTACTCAGTACTCGTGTTTTGTACTGACCCCTACTTGTATGTTTTATTTTTGTTCATTGTGGAGTGTAGCAAACGTACCGTCGTCTTCAACTCAACCGCAACTCTAGCTAGTCTTCATCACACCAGATTTCAAGGTGAGCTAAAGCTTCTAGCTTGGACTGGATCTTCTTCTTCATGTCTTGATGCCTTAATGTTCTTGCATAGACTAGCTATTATTTATGTTTAGTTTCTTAGATACTCTTAGCTTTAGTAAATTGAGGATAGATGTTCTTGTGATGATGACTTCCAGATTTTGGGGAAAATGATAAGTTTTGAGTTTTAGAAGTTGATTATTGATTTTGTTAATGAGTTTTAAGTCTTCCGCATTGTTTTCTATTTATTATGTTTGAAATGTTTGGGTTTAGATTGGTTGGTTCGCTCACATAGGAGGATAAATGTGGGTGCCACTCACGACACGTTTTTGGTCGTGACAGATTCTCTCAAGATTTGTATGTCCTTATATGTTTGAGGACATGAACTATGTTTCTTTTAGTTTCTTTCTTCTAATACATTGTTTAAGACTTAGTACGTTTGTTACAATGTAAAGGGTCGTAACCTTATGATATTAAGATGTGTCTAAGATTGCTTGAGATTCATTTTTTCATTTTTGTATATTTTTTTTCTTATGAATCATTGAACCTCCTAAGAAAATTAAGGAGGAAGGGAGGTAGAAAAGACACAAATGAACAAAGAGAGACTTCAAAATTGTGCAATCTCTATTCATTATAAAGAACCCACAACTGACTTAGTTGATTAGATATGATGGATTTTATATTATTTTAGGCATAGACTAGTTTTGTGCTCGTTATGCGTAAGGCGATTATAGAACTCAAAATAGACAAGTTTTAATTTCTTAGTCGTCTAGCCTCATAGTGGAAACATAGTATAGAAGTGCCTGAGGTTTGATAGTTTTATACCTTAAGGCTAGAAAATTAAGTCTCCAAGGGATGCAATTTGGTAGTCTCTCTTTGTTCATTTGGGTTTTTTTCTACCTCTATTCCTCTTAAGTTTGTTTAGGAGGTTCAATGGTTCACTTAAATTTTTTTTTACAAAAATAACCAAATTAATCTCAATTTATTCTTATACACAACCAATATCACAGTATCCATTCGAAAAAAATGACTGAATGCTAATCACATACCAAAAGTAGTATTTGGGATCTTTTGTGTCAATTCCTAACTCTTGTTGTGGTTGCCCAAAAGATTGGGACACAATTTTCTTACAACAAGATACTAACGCAGATTTAGAGCATGGGATTATTAGACAATGCTTATAACCCATGTTCTGAATTTGCGGTAGCATCTTATTGTGAGAAAATATTTTCCCTATCTTTTTGCAATCATAGAGAGAGTTCAAGATTGATATTGAAGATCCTAGTTACTATTTGTGGAATATGCTAAGTTTTTCAGTCATTTTTTTGAATATACTTCTTTTATAGTAGAACGGAACTAAGATTGATTTTTTATTTTTTGTAAATCTACTTTCTAGTTAATGGTTGAACCTCCTAAATTGCGTGAGGAGGATGTGAGGTATAAAAAGCACAAACGAAAACAAAATCCAAAGCAAATTTGTTAATAAAACTTGTAGTCAAAGGTAATGCTCAAAATTGAGGTGGATGTTCATGGGAAGTTCATTGTTGTCATCCAAAGACTTGGTAAAGTAGGAAAGTTTACCACACTAATGTACTACAATTTCCTTTGATATTGTCAATCCCTGAAACTTATGGGAATATAGATCTCATCTAGCTAATAATTCTACGTTGAAATGCGGAATTGGGAAATTGATCTTTATTGAATTATCTTTAGTCATTGTGTGTGCACGTTATGTATTTTGAAAATAAAGGTATCATGTATGGTGCCAGCTGTCTTAGTTTATCCATTTGGGGTATAGTATCAAAGAAACATGGCTTATTCTAGCTTCAACAACTCACACATGATTACACCTAACTTGAATATTATTTTTACGGTGAACCCATCGGTGTCACCTTAAAGTTTGCATGACATTTCACATAAAAAATTTCATTATGCTCTTTTCATTTTGAACACCTGTAGTAATCATTTACTCTGTCATTTGGACACTATTTATATTCCAGATCCAACTAAAGCGCGTGTTGACTTATACTTTTTCTGGAAAAATAGACAAATATTTAAGTGAGTGTGGACTTTTTTTTTAAAATAAAAAAATCACTTCTAATTCTTTTTTTTCCTCAAGATCTGCAATCCCATGCCCTAGACCCCATTTCTTCATCTTCTTCTTCCTAAACTCCACCAAGTACGTCATAATCTCTACACAATCTCTGTAATTTCAGTCTTCTTATTTTGTGCCTTGAAATTATTATCATTTTCTTTTCAGTAATTTTACTGCAGTTTTTTTTTCTTTAAAAAATAATTTCTTCTCATCAATATTCTATATTTAATGTCTCCTTATCCCAATTCATTTCCTTCATCTTTTATTGCTTTTCTATTAAGTTTTTTATTTCTTTTACAAAAACTCATTAGATATGTAGTAGGAGATGCAAATATAAGAACTCACTTTTTTGAAATATTTATTTCCATTGTAGTCAGAGATGATCTGATAACTATCAATTAGATAATTTCATTACTTATTTCTCCTCTAATGGATATAGCGCAAAAGAAGTGGAAAAATAAATTTTTGTTTACTTTAAAGTAATATTGAATGATGGATAACAAAATAAATTAGATATTCAAGGAATAAGAAAAATCTAAGAAGTATAAATCCCAGCTAAAAGTATATATTTCTCAAAATTTGGGTGGTGATGGGGGTGGTCTATGGTGGCAGAGAAAAGAGCGAGCGGGAAGGAGTAAAAAAAATCAATGGAGAGTGGTGAAAGATTTTAGAGAGAAATAGTGAGTAAGAAGAGGAAAGAGAAAAAAATGAATTCACCAAAAATGCTTCTTAAACGCACATAAAATACGTGTTGCACAATTACTATGTTGAGTCAGCAAAAAGCGTCTAAATGAAAATGTGCACCCCTACATAAGGTATTTAAATTGAACAAAGTTTAATTAAAGTGTTTAAGTGAAATTTTTTGCCAAATTTAAGAGGTCTCCGATGGATTCCCCTTATTTTTATATTGATTAACATTTTACATACTTTGTGATGTAGTTGATATGTTCTTGAGATTATAATGTACATGAAAATTTTTTCACCTTTTGGGTCAACCAATAACCCTAAGGAGAAACTTCCTGTTCTTGAATTTCCCAAGCGTAAGTATTTGTATTGCATTGGTAAGATTGTAGCTGATGAAGTGTATAAAAGGAAATTGATGATATGTCAGTACACATGGGCTCATAGCAACATATATGCCATATAATTAGTATAGCCAGTGTTCACAAATGCATCACCAATTTCATGACCTGTAATTTCATTAGCTATAATCTTATTGATGCAACACCGTGCACCACTAATGTTTGGGAACATAAATAGTGGCGGATCTAGAATTTAAACGTTGTGGGTCCTCACTTCCTTTAACATAAACCTTTTAGCAATCATATAGTGTAAGCTATACTAACTTAAACTCTTCAAAAAAAATCCCTTAATTAGGAAAAGGAAAAAGTGTAAGAAAACAAAAGGAAAAAACAGCCCGTAATTAGATAGAAAAAGAAAAAAAATTAAAAAAAGAAAGAAAAAAAGGTGCAAAATTTGCTGCACAAAGAAAAGAAGGAAAAAGTGTAAGAAAAAAAGGTTAAAAAAAGAAGACCTTAATTAGATAGAAAAAGGAAAAAATTAAAAAAGAAAAGAAAAAAAAGGTGTAAAATTCGCTGCAAAAATAATAGAAAAAAATAGTGGGGTGAGTGGGATTTGAACCCTACCAATGTGCTTTGTGGGCCTCTGGAATATATATATATATATATATATATATATATATATATATATATGTATGTATGTATGTATGTATGTATGTATGTATGTATGTATGTATGTATGTATACAATAAAAATTCGGAGTCAATGGGTGCTCGAGCACCCGAAATTCACTTACTGGGTTTACTGGGTCCTCTCCTGAACATAAAGAGGAGGAAATTCTCCTTGCGGTTACTATTTGATCCAAAAGGTGAATAAATATGCATATCCTTATTTCTTATCTCAACAATATATTGATTGTATCTTAAAGCATGTGAAATGTTAATTAGAAAAAAAACAACATATGCTTTATTTATGATCAAGTGCTTGTTGAGGAAGCCAGAATAGGCGAGATGTCATTGATAATATACCAAAGAGAGATGAATCAATAAAGTTGAATTGAAAAGGATACCTCTAATTTTTAAGAACATAGCTTGCACAAGAACTAAAGAGAATCCTAGAGATATTAGTGCTCCAGTTCCGTATTACAACCTTGAATAGCCGGAACGGATCTGTGTAGCCATAAATTTAAGGGAATAACAACTCTAAAAGAAATTGCATTATATTTGTGAGTTAAAATTACCTCGTTCATGAATTTGTTGCATAAAATTCATGAATTTGACATGAAAATATATTTATTTTACACATTTTATTCGTCTAATGGTCTTATTAATAGTACTGCTCTACCTTATATTTTCTTCGTTAAAGACTATTTTGCTCAAAATGTTAATTTTTTTTCACATTGGTGGGAGAATAGGACTTTTAAAGGATTAAATATAGAAGAACTACTATGTTAATAATGCGGTTAAGAAGATGTCTAGTCTTGTTCTACCTTTGTCGGTCACTCGGCTCAAGTTGGAGTTTGACAAATATATCTATCGAGAATTTTTTGTTTTGGACAAAAAAAACCCAAAATTTCTCTCGGGGCAGCATGAATTGATGTTTGTGTGAAGAGACACATCTCTTTAATCAAGGGTGTGCACTAGAGGTGTTAACTGCACTCGAAAATGTATCACTGCACAGATACAACACAACCTAAAAAATGTAAGTGTACAAACTTTTTTGATGCGGCGAAGAGCCTTCTGATGTTTACTACTATGATTATAAGTATATCTACTTGATATACTAACAACATAAGTTATATCAGGTAAAGTTCACCATGAGTATTGTAGTCCCAATTATTTTAGCATATTTTGTTTTAGAAACATTCGAATCTTTATTCTATTACAATTGCGTGCTAGGATCAGAAGAAGATCTCCCTAAACTACATCAAAATAAATTATTTTTTGAAACTTGATTTTAATGTAATGAGGTTGACACAAAGAGAAATCATCAATATTTCTTTTAGTTTTGATTCCTAAAATTACATCTACTTCATAATGATTTTCCATTTGAAACTTAATAGACAACAAGTTCTTAGTTTCACCAATAACATTCATTTTTGGACAAAAATTAACAAGTCATATACATATAATCAGGCAATTTAAACCTTTCATTTCGGAATAATCATAGGTATAAGATTAATTGACAAGAAAATCACTATCCACTAATGTGATATTAGACTTTTCATACCGCTGCATAGGTGTCTAGTCATACAAGGACTTACTCAACCTGAATAATTAATTATCTTCTCCTTGAACCACGGTTTACTCCATACAAGGACTTACTCAACTTGAATAATTAATTATCTTCTCCTGGAACCACGAAACCTTTGGGTTGAGTTAAATATAAATATTCATCTTAGTAACCATTTAAAAATATTATTTTGACATCCATTTATCACTAAATCATGAAAAGTGGAAAAGCAATAAGACTCCTAACGGCCATTATTTTTGTAGCAGGAGAATAAATATCAAAAAAATCAACATATTTCTTTTCATTAAAACTCTTCATCAAAATTCTAGCCTTACATTTATCAATTGTAGCTTCGGGTCTCAATTTCTTCTTATATGTCGACTTGCTACATATGTATTTACAACCATAAGGAAAATCAGACAAGTCTGAAGTGCGAATCGAAACTATAAAGTTTAATATATTTTTAACACCTTCATTTAAAAATATCACATATATTGATCTCGTACTATAGAGTTTAATTTATTTTTAATATCTTCTTTTCTTAATATCACATATGGTGATATCATTGCCTCATCATAAGATTTAGGTTCTATTAACTAGACAGACACTTAATCTTATACAAAAATTTTCAGTCAAAAATACAGTGATAAAATCATAACAATGCTGTTGTCAATTCTACATTTTTTACTCCTTATAAGTTCATTTAATGCTTCTTAGAAATAACTTCATAAGAAGAAACAACATACGGATCAACAAACATAAATGTAGAAGCATCATTTTACATACCACTAAACACATTATTTTTCAAATGAAATTTGCTAAAAATTAAGCAACTCAAGATTCACAAATAGAAAAACTATTTCAAAAACACAAATCTATATGCAATACTCTTTTCACATAACCAATAAAGACAATGTCAAAAGTCGTACAACCTACATTTACTCATTTAAAATCAGGTTGCCTTACCTTAGCCAAAGACCTCAAAACTTTCAGAAATTTCAAATAAGAAGAAAACCCTTTCTAAAACATATATCAGGTCTTGTCTAACGTTTTATGAGGGACCATTAAGAATATAACATGCAAATAAGAAAGCTTCCCCTTACATGTCGTTTTTAGACTTGAGCTTAAAAGCATAGAATTTATCATTTCGTCAAGGGTTTTATATATTTGTGCAGCTACACCATTTTGTTGGAATATAATGAGCACTAAGCTCATATATAATATCATTTTACTCACAATTATACACCGGAGTTTTCGTATTATATTTACCGCCCCTACTTGATCCAAAAATCTCTTGATTTTCCTGTCTAATTTATTTTCTACTTCGAATTTAAAGAACATACTTTCAACCTCATCTATAGATATTAGACTATATACCTTAGTGTATCTTGAAAATCAATACTTTTTTCCACTTTTTTAAACAGTACTCTTGTAGTTTGTTGAATTTGAATATATTAGTTAAAAAATTGAATTTTTGTACTAATAACAGATTTTCAAAGGTTTCCTTACATGTTTTGCTTTTCAAAATATACAAGATTTTTGAAAAATCATCATTTTTTATCATAGAAATTAATTCTTTTTTTCTAAGTCTTTTGATAGAAGCAATACTAACATGACATACTCTACTATAACACAAATTAATAGACTTAACAATATAAGCAGAATTTGAAATACTAGCATTATTGATAATCTATTGAACATTGTTCAACACAAATAATTCTCCACTAAGATATCCCTTCCCAATAAAGTCTCCTCTCTGAGAAATAATTATTTTATCACCTTTAAATATAGTTAAAGGCCTACTTTATTAAGTACTCCAAAAACTATGTCTCTACAGGTAAAGTACATACAAAACATTATTCAAGGCTAACGTTTTTTCTGTAGTTATATTGTGTAAAAAATTCCTTTATCCATTATTCTTGCGGTAGAGAAACCATGTAAACACAATTGTCATTAGTTGACTCCTCAAAGTCATGGAATAACTCTTTGTTGGCACAAAAATGTATAAGGGGATGTGTCCAACACCAATTAATATTATTAGCCACTAGAACAACTACAATAATAATCACTTCATTTGCCTCACCAAGATGAGCTTGACCATCAGTTTGTCTTTCTTATCATAAGTTCTGTCCTTGTCTTACTTATCAGTGGCTAGAATTTTTACTAAGTTTTCCTTAGACAAAGAAAGGATCCTTAGATTTTTGAATATGAATATTCGACTTGTTAAAGTAATTCTTTTTCTTTATATGTCCATTTCTTATGAAATTCTTCAGTTTGCCTTTGAACATGTCATTCATTGCATTACAAGAAAATTCAATAAGAATTTGTGGAAGAAATAAGTAAAAACCTTTCATCTTATTTTGTGAACACTTCGCCTCTTCAGTTCTCATGTGACCAGTAAGTTTTTAGGGAGATAATTTTATTTTCTTATATTTCAGTTGATATCTATAATAACTCAATGTTTGTGGACATTTTTCAAGCACAACACATTAGCCTAAAAAGTCTTAAACATCTTCATACCCTTGTTGAGAACATCAACAGTCAAGTTCTCATATGCACAAATTTGTTCCATGATTAGCTTATTGTCACCATTTGAAACATAATCCATTGACCACCATATTTTTTCTTTCATGCATCATCAACACTATTTTTGTTTTCGAACAAACATATTTTTTCTAAGCAAATATTTGATTAACAAATAAATCAAATAAATGATAAGCAATTGGTTAAAAATCGTCAGTACAAGGTTTGTTAAACAAAATATAATCAACTTCTAAATCTTCAAATAAACTACGATGTTTATTTGACCAGCGTTTAAAATTATTTTCATCCAAATACTCAAGCTTTTAAAGATAAGAAAAAAAATTATTCAACGAAATAGCCATTTATAAATATTGTATTCGGAAAATTTCTTTCAAATTATTAGGGAAATAATACAATATTGATACCGGATAAGAATTAAAATAGTAAGTGAGTTATGACAAACACTATGTAATGACAAGTCATTGCCACGAAAGTAATTTTGGCCTGACTTTGATGTTAATAGTTAAGTCCAGTCACTCTCCAAGCTTCTACAATTTTTTCAAACACGTGTACTCGTGGTTTGAAGTTCGGAGTTGCACAAATGAATAGGTGAAAAAGATTAATGAAAGAGAGATTTTTATTTCTCTTCTATATATTTAGTTCACAAATGATACTCCTTAAAAAGGAAGAATATTTATGTTTTCATCAATCATACGAATGTAAGTAGTTAAAGTAAAATTAATGAACTGAAATATTACTTTTTCTTTGATGAAATTTTTTTCATAATGCAAAGTAATTTGGAGTATTCGAAGAGTTTCAATATCTTCTTACGAAGTTTAAAAAACTGTAAGTTTAATAAATGTGAACCATATAAAAGGAAGTAGCTCTCCTATTTAAAATTAATTTAGGACTTAAATGTTCACATAGATTAATGACGGAGAATTCTTAGATGTTATTATCCTTCTAATTAAATAAAAAGGAATAAAATCTACAAACCTGAGTCACAACAACAACTGTTGGAACCAAGAATAGCTCTATAGGGAAAAAGCTTTTGAAGAAGGTAAGAAAAGCTTCTAAGAATTCTTATTGATATAAGGGTCTTCAAAGAACTAGTCTCCATGAAATCATGGTCTTCTACCTTAATGCAGCCTCCATAACTTCCAAATGATAACTACACAATAAAATCAACAAATATATTACATAATTATTACTCTATAGAGTACAAGCTCCTACTTTAGGAGTTGATTACACTAGAGAATACAAGTAATAGATTGATTACAAGAGTCCTAGTTATACTTCAAATAAAATACTTAAAATTATTGTTAAATACTGGTAGGCCTTCACTACTAATAAATAAATAAAAATTAGTGTTTTTTAAAACTAAAATAGGCTCCAAAATAAACTTAAACAATACAAATGCATGTCATTTTGGCTTTGGATCTAGTTTTAGTAACAAAATTACTCGAAATATCTTACTCATTTGTATATTTTTAAATATTTTTCGAATGGTTGGATCAATAGTGACAAAATAATTATAAATCATCTCCTTATAAATTATGAATTTAAAAGGAGTTGGTACCTCCATGAATGATGCAAAGTGAAATAGTACTTAAATTTACACTAAAAGGAAACATTGAAGCATGACAACTTGATTTAAATTGAGTTTCTCATATAGTTAAGAAAGTAAAATCAAGGTAATAGTTAGTAGATTTTTAGTTAATGCAAGTCATTCAATTAAAATTCCAACCAATTACAAGCATGCGTCAAACTAAATAACCAAAAGATAAGTAGAATATTGACGTAAATAATAAGTTTGACAAAATACTATTTTGTATCATTTTTTTTGTATTAAAAATGCAAAGAAATTTTTATTCAAACTCGAAATGTATATCAAACTCGGAGCAAAAAGAAACAAACCATTAGTCTTAACCAATTCCTTTTTAATTTTTAAACATAAAAGATAATTTGCTAAATGACATGTAACATACTAAAAAACATTAGATCACGTCAAAAATCAAATAAAGGATCTTGGTGAAATATAACTTTTTAAGGAGCAATGAATAGAGATGATAAGTTAAGTACTGTACAAATTTGAAATTGAAAATACCAAAGAAAATGATTGAGAAGTAACCTTGAATTATCTTCTGCATCTTATGGCAATCATTGAAAAATGATTGTTTGCTTTGAGAAAAACTTGTACAACATAGATATTTTACAATTGAAGAGCTTTAACACAGGGGACTTTTTTTTCACTAAATGTCCCTTTAAGTAAATACAATTTAGGCTTCATTTATAACCCAAAAATTGAATCATAAAGAATATTTGAAAAGCAAAGAAGGAGGGATAATCTCAACAAAATTGAGAATCCAAAATTTCAATTGTTGATCTTTGAAGAGATAAATTCCGAAAAATAGGAGAAAAAACATCTTGAACAAAAGGTGACATGAATGGGGATATATTCCCATAGAATAATTTTAGGGAAATGATGACGTTTTTGAGGAAGAAAACTTGATGGATTGAGCTCAAAATCCGGTGAAGTTTTGGGGGGTTTGCATTTTTAAAGGACAGGGGCCGCTAGGGTTTCCAGTTCATTTGGGAAAGAAAGAAATGATAAAGAAAAGAAAAAGAATAGAGGTATTTATTTGAGGAGTTTGGGCCCGGGTTTTATGAACGATAGTGTCTGATTAGATAATATTTGGGCTGAAAGTGGGTTTAAAGAAACAAGTCATTTGTACTTTAGTAAAATACATTTGCTTGAAATAATTCAAAATCGATAAAATTGAAAATAATATAAATTATATCTAATTATTTATCAAACTTATTAACCTTTTACCAATTAATAATGACTTAGAAGTAAACACCTGTTATGTTGAATAATCGAAGGAGAATAAAGAAAAGGAAAATAAGCAGAAAAAGATCAACGAAAAGAAGGGGGGGGGGAGGAGGAGAAGAAGAAAAAGACGACGAAAAAGAAGAAGACGACAATGAAGAAGGAGAGGGGGAGGGGAAGGGGAAGAATTAGAACAAGAGGAACAAGAAGAAGACAAGAAGGAGGAGATTGATAAAGAGGAATAGGAATAGGAAGAGAAAGATGATGTGGAAGTTGAAGAAGAGGAAGAAATGAAGGAGGAGGAGGAGAATAGATTCAATATTTTTATAACAATACAGAATTATTCAAAACATTTTTGAGGTACTTTTACCCGGTAAATAGTAGTATTTCCTAGAAAATAGATTAAAAACATTTTAAATTTTAATAAACAATTATTCTACTTTGTTTGGAACTAAAGAAGCCTGAAGAATTAATCAACCCTCTCCTTTTTAGCTTGGGATGATAGAAAAGAGTTCGGGCCAAAAGTAGGTCAGGACTCCAAATACACCCTAGACGTGACATGACATACAAGATCCCGCAAGGTCCTGGGAAACTTATTGAGCATACTTCATCAAAGATAATAGACCAAAGAGTTTTAAAGGTAGTATTTCAAATAAAAGAGTTTTACAAAATGCAGCAGAAGTCTAACATAAGTCTCAAAGCCATATATTACATCATAAGGGAGTGATTGAGACGTAAACCATAAATTACATATAAAATCTGAAAAGAAAATACAATATAGCAATAGAATAATCTCTGTCCTCGATACATGAGGACTCATCACCTTAAGGTAAAAGTACTCGTATTGAAATGTAATTGTTGCAACCAATAGGAGAATCTTAGTAGTTAAGTCGGTTGACTACCTAAACTCTCATCTTATTGGTAGGATTCAATTCCCTACATTGTAATATTAACCATCAATAAAGTCTCTCATCACCTTCAAGTACCAAAGGGTAACAAGAAATTAATCGATTGAGTAAACTACCATAAATAGTATAATTTCAATCTATCTATATATAAAATAAGTGTAAATATAGACAAAGTGATATGACACCTCTCTATGGCCTCCATTTATATTTATCTTTTTTTTCCTTTTTTTAATATTTTCCTTCATTTTATAACAAAAAATTATGCATTTAATAATTAAATAAATTAACATATTTGCTATATTCAATTATGTTTCATGAGTTACTAAAAAATTCTATCTATTTGCATTCTCTACTTAAATATCATGTCAACTGACCAACCTCCTTTTACCAAATTTTTCATGATTTAATCCATTTATAAATAACATTCTTCCATAAAATTGTTAGATACTAATTTTTATTTTCCCATTTTTCTATTTTTAATCAATATATCTACTTCCTTTTAAATGTATTCCTTTGGTTCATCACCATGTTGTTAACAATCAAAAGAGATGATACAGATAAAGTCTCCTCAACTTCCTTTTACCGAATTTTCCATGATTTAATCCATCTATAAATAACAATCCTCTATACAGTTGTTAACTACTCATTTTTATTTTCTCCTATTTTTTTAATCAATATATATTCTTCCTTTTAATGTTTTCTTTCGTTGTAATTTGGTTAATCAACGTATTGTTAATAATCATTTCGAAAAAGTGATGTCACAATTCATAATCACTTTGATAATGATTATAGATATATTCTTCAAAATTTTATTTTACGCCAAGCAAAAGTTCATCATATGAAAAGAACGTTCGGTTGTAGAAAATTAATCAAAGAAAAATGGTCAGAATTCTTTGATTCCGTTTCATCAGAAAATGTTCAATACGGTGGCCAAGATCATCAAGAGAGATAGTCAAATTAGTTTGATAAAGTAAAACTTTGAATATTATATATGTACATACACATTTTTGTACTTATTTTAGTACCCGTTAGATAGCTATATGTCCAGTGCTAGATGCTATTACAAAATTTTGGGGACATTCTACTAGACATAACATTGATGGACTACAATTTTGGTGATGTAGCTTGGGTTATTCTGCCACCCGCATGCTACTCTATGCAAGAGATCATATTTTGCTAGAATTGTTTTATGCTTTTAACTATGATATTCACATGTTTCTTACAGATCTTACCCTACTCTTTAATGTCCCAACAAGTGGCAAAATCTTAGCAGCCTATGTAGGTAAAATGGTTTTGATCGGAGGCTAAGCTTGTGAAGGTCAACAATAATGGTAGGAAAGAGAGTCGAGCGATTTACAATAAAGGGTAACTTATAGAAACTTCAGTAGTCTAGGATTTAATTAGTTACTTAGATGCATACTCGTTAACAATGTTATGAATTATCAGACATTGATGCGTCCAAATATGTTCATATGCATGTACATCACGATACATAAGCTAAAATTAGCGGTAATTTGTATATAGTATATATAGGCAAACCTTGATCATCTCCCTTGCTTTCCTCACACCTCGATCATCACACTCTATTGTATCTTGTATCCTATGAGACATGTGAAGATATAGTGTAATTCACATGTATCTGGGATATATAGAAAAAATTTGTTGCCTGGTATATCTTAGTTTGAAATATAGGATGAAAATATTAATTAATCATGTAAATATTAGTATTTCAAACTATACAAAATAACTAGTAAATATGGTTTACAAATTTCGTAGTTGGGTAGTTTTTCGTAGATTGAAGGAGTAGTTACGGAGAATTAAGTCATTATTGCTCTATTTAAGGCTATTTTAATGAGTAATGCATCTCAGTGCATTTAACTCTAAATTTGTTACATGATAAATAAAAAGGTGGTATAATAAATAATTATTCTAAAGTATAGACTGGACTAGTAGATATGGGTTGAATATAGGAGAATCTAGTTAATTATACAAACATTACTATCTTATTGCTAATTCTATCTTTGATTTGAATTAACTACATTTTAATCTCACTACACGATTTCATAGAAGATTTCAAGTTAGATATATATATGCGAAGATATACATTATATAAATATATCTTGTCTGATCATATGTATCTGAGATGCGGATATGCAAACGAGATACGAGAGTTGCGAGTGAAACGGGATGTATCTCATATGAATGTGTATCCAGTTCGATACAATATATGTAGAACAAATTATGCCTAATTTTGATTGCATTTATCTCAAGATACATGAATCTGAAAATATATTTGGAACACACCAAAATTTGGTAAAGTTCATAATCTGCAAACTAGTATATCTCGATAACGACTGTCAAAATGAAATAGGCTAACTAAAGCCTGTCATGTTTTTAAAGAGTTATTAAATAGTTAATGATGTGTTAAAATGATGAATAATGTGTTAAGGAGTAATTTCTAAAGAGTTTGTATGTTGAACATCAAAGAACGTCCAAGATGTTTGGAAGCTAGTCTTGTATGTGCTAGTGTGCCTTTGCATATTTTATGTGTTGTTTGGTATCCAAAATGATAGCGGAGGGTCCTAAGACCTAGATGAGAATTTTTATCATGGAAACATCCGGGTACGACTCCCGATGGACCACCCCAAGGGTCCTTGAGAAGGACCCAAAGCCTAGGAAAAAAACAACTAAAGATTGTCAAACAACGACCCCTTATCGACACTACTTATGTCAATCCACGCCCCATCGTTTAGGGGAACAGCTCAACACTTAGTTGTGGGATCTTATCCCCTAGAATTTGACTTTCCAAACGACGCCCATCAGGATGGGCCGTTGTTCAAACGATGCACAGTAGCTTAAGTCCGTCTTTTGGAGCCTGCAACACTGCCAATATTTTCTACAAGCTTAGGGGTGAATTGGGAAATTCATACCATGTCCTAATTAACTAGTAATAGGTTGTTTTAGAGTTTTTTAGTTATTTTAAAAAGGTTTCAAATTCTTAAATTGTTATATTTTGAGTTCTAAGCATAGGTGTTTGCATGAATGGTTTTAATGGATGGATTATGATGTTGTCAATATAAAGTGATGGTTTTAGGATAAAAAACTCAATGACCCCATGAACATGCCAATTTTTAAAATTGGGATTATGAAGTGGGTTTAAAGTATATGATTAGACAATGTAAGAGTTTTGCTTTTATTATGTTGTATTGTGGTTATCTACTTCCATTTATGCTTTATTATGGTGATTTATTTGAGAATTGAGAAAATAAAATCAAGTCTTTGATGAAGGTAGGTTGATCTATGTTGTTTAGTTCGTATTGAATTTTAAGGATCCTTAGGTGTGTAATGAAGAGGTTGAATGAGCGGTCTCTTCATGTCTTACCTAGGGGAGTCTTAGGATAACTTTGGATAGGAAGGTTTAAATTATAAAAATGGATTACTTGATGAATTTGACTAAACCTTGTACTAACTCTATATTCTTCTATATTTCTATAAGTATAGGTGGAAGACCAGTGAATGTTCTTAGAAGGTCAAGCTTAGGATGTTAATTCTCTCAAGATTTGTATGTCCTCATATGTTTGAGGACATGAACTATGTTTCTTTTAGTTTCTTTCTTTAATACATTGTTTAAGACATAGAATGTTTCTTTCAATGTAAAGGGTCGTAACCCTGTGATATTAAGATGTAACTATGATGGCTTGAGATTCATTTTGTCATTTTTTTATATTTTTTCCTATTAATCATTTAACCTCCTAAGAAAATTAAGGAGGAAGAGAGGTAGAAAAAACACAAATGAACAAAGAGAGACTACAAAATTGTGTCATCTCTATTTATTATAAAGAGCCCACAACTGACTTAGTTGATTAGATATGATGGATTTTATATTATTTTAGGCATAGACTAGTTTTGTGTTGTTATGCCTAAGGCGATTATAGAACACAAAATAGTCAACTTTTAATTTCTTAGTGGTTAGCCTCAGAGTGAAAACGTAGTAGAGATGTCCCTGAGGTTTGATATTTTTATACCTTAAGGATAGAAAATTAACTCTCCAAGGGATGAAATTTTCTAGTCTTTCTTTGTTAATTTGTGTTTTTTCTACCTCTATTTCTCTTAAATTTGTTTAGGAGGTTCAATGGTTCCCTAGAAAATTTTTTTACAAAAATAACCAAATTAATCTCAATTTATTCTTATACACAACCAATATCACAGTATCCATACGGAAAAAACGACTTAATGCTAATCACATACCGAAAGTAGTAATTGGGATCTTCAGTGTTAATTAGTAACTCTTGTTGTGGTTGCACAAAAGATTGGGACACAATTTTCTCACAACAAGATGCTAGCGCAGATTTAGATCATGGGATTATTAGACAATGCTTATAATCCATGTTCTGAATTTGCGCTAGCATCTTATTGTGAGAAAATATTTTCCCTATCTTTTTCCAATCATAGACAGAGTTCAAGATTGAGATTTGAAGAACCTAGTTACTATTTGTGGAATATGCTATGTTTTTCAGTCATTTTTTTGAATATACTTCTTATGTAGAAGAACAGAACTAAGATTGATTTTTTCTTTTTTGAAAATCATTTTTCTAGTGAATAGTTGAACTGTCTAAATAGACTGAGGAGGATGTGAGGTAGAAAAAGCACAAATGAAAACAAAATCTAGAGCAAAGTTGTTAATAAAACTGGTAGTCAAAGGTAATGCTCAAAATTGAGGTGGATGTTCATGGAAAGTTCATTGTTGTCATCCAAAGACTTGGTGAAGAAGGAAAGTTTACCACACAAATGTACTACAATTTCCTTTGATATTGTCAATCCCTGAAACTTATGGGCATATAGATCTCATCTAGCTAATAATTCTATGTTGAAATGCGGAATTGGGACATTGCTCTTTCTTGAATTATCTTTAGTCATTATGTGTGCACATTATGTATTTTTAAAATAAAGGTATCATGTATGATGCCAGTTGTCTTAGTTTATCTCTTTTGGGTATAGTATCAAACAAACATAGCTTATTCTAGCTTCAAAAACTCACACATAATTACACCCAAGCTGAATATTATTTTTAGGGAGAACTCATTGGTGTCCCCTTAAAGTTGGCATGAAATTTCACATAAACACTTTAATTATGCTTTGTTCAATTTGAACAACTGTAGTAGTCATTTACTGTGTCATTTCAACATTACCTATTTTCCCAGATCCAACTAAGCTTTTTCTGGAAAAATAGACAACTATTAATATGTGTGGACTTTTTTCTTAAAATAAAAAATCACTTTTAATTCCTTTTTTTCTCTAGATCTGCAATGTTATGCCCTAGACCCCATTTCTTCATCTTCTTATTCCTAAACTCAACCAAGTATATCATAATCTCTAAACAATCTCTGTAATTTCATTCTTCTTATTTGTGCCTTGAAATTATTATCTTTTTCTTTTCAGTAATTTTACTGCAATTTTTTTTTAAAAAAAAATTCTTTTCATCCATTTTCTATATTAAATCTCTCCTTATCGCAATGCATTTCCTCCATCTTTTATTTCATTTCTATTAAGTTTTTTTTCTTTTACAAAAACTCATTATATATGTAATAGGAGATACAAATATAAGAACTCACTTTTTTGAAATATTTATTTCCATTGTAGTCAGAGATGATCCGATAATTATCAATTTGATAATTTCATTATTGATTTCTCCTCTAATGGATATAGTGCAAAAGAAGTCGAAAAATAATTTTTTTGTGTACTTTTAATTTTTATTGAATGATGGATAAAAAAATAAATTAGATATTTAGGGATCAAGAAAAATCTAAGTAGTATAATTGCCCAGCAAAAACTATATATTTCTCAAAATTTGGGCGGTGATAAGGGGTGGTCTATGGTGGCAGAGAAAACGAGCGAGCGGGAAGGAGTAAAAAAAATAATCAATAGAGTGTGGTGAAAGATTGAATAGAGAAACAATGAGGTAGAAGAACAAAGGAAAAAAAAAAGAATTCACCAAAAAAGGTTCTTAAACGCGCATAAAATACGTGTTACACAATTACGATGTTGAGTCAGTAAAAAGCGTCTAAATGACAATGTGCACCCCCACATAAGGTATTTAAAATAAACAAAGTTTAATTAAAGTGTCAAAGTGAAATTTTGTGCAAAAGTTAAGAGGTCACCGATGGATTTCCCCTTATTTTTATATTGATTAACATTTTACGTACTTTGTGATGTAGTTGATATGTTCTTGAGATTATGAAGTACATGAAAAAAATTTCACCTTTTGGGTCAACTAATAACCCTAAGGAGAAACTTCCTGCTCTTGAAGTTCCAAAGCATAACCAGTTGAAATGCATTGGAAAGATTGTAGCTGACGAAGGTGTATATAGGAAATTTGTGATATGTCAGTACACATGGGCTGTGCAGCAACATATATGCCATTAAATTAGTAGAGCTAGTTTTCGCAAATGCATCACCAATTTCATGTCCTGTAATTTCATTAGCTACAATCTTATTGATGCAATTGTCACACCGTGCCCCACTAATGTTTGATAACATAAAAGTGGTGGATCTAGGATTTAAAGGTTGTAAGTGGTCACTTCCTTAAACATAAACCTTTTAGCAATCATATAGTATATACTATTCTAACTGAAACTCTTCAATAAAAGAAACCCTTTATTTTGGAAAAGAAAGTGCAAAATTCGCTGCACAAAGAAAAGAAGGAAAAAGTGTAAGAAAAAAAAGGTTTGAAAAACAAGCCCTTTGTTAGATAGAAAAAGGGAAAAAAATTAAAAAAGAAAAGAAAAAAAGGGTGTAAATTCGATGCGACACGAAAAGAAAATAATAATGGGGCAGGTGGGATTTGAACCCTACTGGTGTGCTTTGCGGGCCTCTAGTTTCCACGTGTAAACCAGCGCGCCCATGACTGCTTTCATACTATGGGTGCTCATTTAATTTTAAATTACGGATTTATTATAATTTCTATATATATATATATATATATATATATACACGCACACACACACACACACACATATATACACACACACACACACACACACATACACACACACACACACACATATATATATATACACACACACATACACACACACACACACACACACACACACACACACACACACACACACATATATATATATATAAATTCGGAGTCAATGGGTGCTCGATCAGCAAAAATTCACTTACTGGGTCCACCCCTGAACATAAAGAGAAGGAAGTTCATCCTTGCGGTTACTATTTGATCCGGGTGAATAAATATGCATATCCTTATTTCTTTGATAATATACGAAAGAGAGATGAATCAAGAAAGTTGTATTGAAAGGATACCTTTAATTTTTAAGGTCGTAGCTTGCGCACAAGAACTACATAGGATCTTAGAGATATTAGTTCTCTAGTTCTGTATTACAACCTAGAATTTATAGCCGGAACGGATCTGTGTAGCCATAAATTTTGGGGAATAACAACACTAGAAGAAATTTTAGTATATTTGTGAGTTAAAATTACCTCGTTCATGAATTTGACATGAAAATTATCTATTTATTTTATGCATTTTGTTCGTCTAGTGGTCTTATTAATAGTACTACTCTACCTTTTATTTTCTTCATTAAAGACTGTTTTGCTCAAAATGTTAATTTTTTCCACATTGATGGGAGAAAAGAACTTTTAAATGATTAAATATAGAAGAACTACTATGTTATTAAAGCGGTTAAGAAGATGTCTAGTCTTGTTCTACCGTTGTCGGTCACTCGGCTCAAATTGGAGTTTGACAAATATATCCATCGAGAAATTTTTGTTTTGGACAAAAAAAAATAAACCCAAAATATTTCTCGTAGTAGCATGAATTGATGTGTGTGTGAAGAGACACATCTCTTCAGTCAAGGGTGTGCACTAGAGGTGTTAACTACACTTGAACATGGGTCACTGCACAGATACAACCCAACCTAAAAAATGTAACTTTACAAACTTTTTTGATGCGACAAAGAGCCTTCTGATGTTTACTACTAGGATTACAAGTATATCTACTTGATATACTAACAATATAAGTTATATCAGGTAAAATTCACCATAAGCATTACAGTCCCAATTATTTTAGCATATTTTGTTTGAGAAACTCTAGAATCTTTATTCTTTTACAATTGTGTTCTAGGATAATAAGGAGATCTCCCTAAACTACATCAAAATAAATATTTTTTTGAACTTGATTTTAATGTAATGAGGCTGACACAAAGAGAAATCATCAATATTTCCATTAATTTGGATTCGTAAAATGAAATCTACTTCATACTGATTTTCCATTCAAAACTTAGTAGACAAAAAGTTCTAAGTTTCATCAATGACATTCATTTTTGGA
The DNA here is from genome assembly GCF_036512215.1 of Solanum lycopersicum. Taxonomy (NCBI): domain Eukaryota; kingdom Viridiplantae; phylum Streptophyta; class Magnoliopsida; order Solanales; family Solanaceae; genus Solanum; species Solanum lycopersicum. The sequence goes on from NC_090804.1 coordinate 11,462,477, forward strand.
CAAAAAATAAAAAGTGATATACATATAATCACTTAATTTGAACCTATCATTTTGGAATAATCATAGGTATATGATTAATTGACAAGAAAATCACCTATCCACTAATGTGATATTAGCCTTTCATACCGCTACTTAGGTGTCTATTTTAGCCTATACAATGACATACTCAACTTGAATAATTTATTATCTTCTCCTGGAACCACAAAACCTTTGGGTTGCGTTAAATATATCTATTTTTCTAAGTCACCATTTAAAATATTGTTTTTACATCCATTTTATCACTTAATTATGAAAAGTGGAAAACGCAATAAGACTCTTAGCGGTGATTATTTTTGTCAAAAGAGAATAAATATCAAAATAATCAACACCTTTCTTTTGGTTAAAACTTCTCATCAAAATTCAAGCCTTATATTTATCAATTGTAGCTTCGGGTCTCAATTTCTTCCTAAATGTCCACTTGCTACATATGAATTAAAAACCTTTAGGCAAATCATACAAGTCTGAAGTGTGATTCAAACTATAAAATTTAATTCATTTTTAACACGTTCTTTTAAAAAAATCACAAACATTAATCTCATACTATAGAGTTGAATTCATTTATAATATCTTCTTTTCAAAATATCACACATGGTGCTAACTCTTAACCTATATTTAATGAATATAATGAATGTATAAGACTCAGTGGGGGAGTTATGCTTACCACCAAGAGGATTTGAAGAAGGGGTGGATGTTTCCTCTAGTGTTTTTAGTAATGAGTGTTGACATGTTAAATTGAAATGCAGCATGCTTATCTTTGGTAGTCTTAAGGATCCTTAGGTGTGTAATGAAGATGTTCTATAGGCGATCTCATTATGTCTTACTTAGGTGAGTCTTAGGATAACTTTGGATAGGAAGGTCTAAATGATAAAAATGGATTACTTGATGAATGTGACTAAATGTTGAGGTTAAGGAAGTTTTAGTTGTATATGAAATGATGCTTTGAAAACTTGATTCATGAAGGGTTAATAAAATAGCATGAATTTCATATTACCATACTTAGTATAATGTTTGTACTAACTCCATATTCTTTATATTTCTATAAGTGTATATCAGAGCCCTAGGTTTATCGGTCTCACGAGTACCGAAGCAATATTTAGTAGAGTCTTGCGGATAGGTATGAAGACCACCATATCTATCTTCGAGAGGCTATAGGACATATAGGAAATATTCTGTTCTTTCATTCACTATCGTGCACACTTGACCTTGTTAAAATTCTAATCTTGATATCTCACCCTCTCAGATGGAAAAAACTCGTACACCGGCAAGTGTGATCAGAATCCTATTCCTGCACCTCCTTCTGGGAACATTCTCCGAGGTAGAGGCAGGAGACGAGCTCAAGGTCGGTGTAGGGGCCGTATAGAAGCACCTATTGAAGGTCAAGTACCAACAGTTACCCAGGGTCATGATAGAACTGTACCTCATGCTGCAGAGGATATTCATAGGGATGTGCAAGATCGTGTCGATGGGGATGAGCTGGCTCAGGCTCCACCCAGTACTATTGTCACCCCAATGCTTCAAAATACCTTGGCTCTTATGTTAGGACTCCTAGAGGGGATGGCTAGGCAGGAGCTTTTCCTGTCACTTCTGATGGCTCACAGACCCTTGTCGGAGGTCATACTCAAAATCTGATAGTTGCTCCAGATTCTCAAACTGTCAGGACTCAACAAGCTTCTACTGTAGCTACTCGTTTGGATAGTATGGAGTTTTCAGATGTTGCATCCCATTTGGCGAACAAATCTTCTATGACCATTGATGAGCAAAAGATGTTTGGGAGGTTCAGACTAATGAATCCTCCTACTTATACTTGTGAACTTAACTGAAGATACATATGTATTTATAGTTAGTTGTCATGAGAGGTTGCATAATCTTGGATTAGTTGAGTCTCATGAATTTGACTACACAGCGTTTCAGATGACTGGCTTCGCCAAGCAATGGTGGATGGATTATATTAGTAGTAGGCCAACTGGATCTCTTCAACTGTCCTGGACTAAGTTTACTCAATTATTTCTATCAAAATTTGTTCCACGCAGTGAGAGGGAGCGCAAGAGGGATGAGTTTGAGGGTTTTGAGCAAGGTGGTATGTCAGTTACAGAGTATGAGGGTAAATTTCATGTCTTGTCTAGGAATGATTCATCATACTTGCTATAGAGGCTGAGAGTGTGAGGATGTTTGTTAAGGGGCTGATTATTCCTATTCATCTAGGAGTTTCTCAAGTTTCTGCTTCTGGTGTTCCGTTCCAGAAAGTGGTGGATGCTTCTAAGGAGTTGGAGATGATTCGACGTGAGGGATTTGAGCAGCGTGAGGGCAAGAGGACCCGTTATTCAGGTGATTTTGGTGGTTCTATTCCTAGGAGTCGAGGTTATGTAGGGAGAGGTTATCACTCTTAGTCCACCAGACCCATTCATGCTGTTATACCTACGTCTCAGGCTTGTTACACTACGCATAGTTCTTGGAGCTCAGTGCATACTTTATAGGGTTCATCTTCTAGGCCTATTGTTCTGGGAGGGCATTCTGGTCAGCCAGGGTCCTCTAATAAGTCTGCGTCTCGTAGGGGCTGTTTTGAGTGTTGTGATATGTGACACTTTGTGAGAGACTTCCCTAGGTCCAGAGGTGTTGGCTTACATCAGGGTTCTCAGGGTTCTCAGGCTTCGACTTCCAGGGTTGCACAGCCTCAGCTAGGGGTGGTGCACAGAATGGTAGAGGTGGTGCTCATTCAGGTAGAGGTGTTTCTCCTTCTGGTCGAGGTGGTGGTCGTAGAGGTTCACAATCTGATGGAGGTCGTCTTACTGTTATGCTTTTCCAGGTAGGCCAAAGGATGAGGCTTCAGATGCTGTTATCACAGGCATTATTCTGGTTTTGTCATCGATCATCTATTGTATTATTTGATCCAGGCTCAACTTATTCTTCCGTGTCCACATATTTTGCTCCTAGTCTAGATATATTATGTGAGTCTCCTAATTTGCCAATAATTGTTTCTACTCCTTTCGAGGATTTTGTAGTTGTAGATCGGGTGTATCGATTATGTACAGTTACGTTGATGGGGTATGACACTCACACAGATTTAAAGGTCTTAGATATGATAGATTTTATGTGATTCTCGGTATGTATTGGTTATCTTCTTACCATGCAATTCGAATTCGTCATGCCAAGACAATCACTTTAGCTATGCCTTGAATTCCTATAGTAGAATGGAGAGGTTCCCTTAGTGACCCTTCTAAGGGTGTGATAACATTTCTTAAGGCTCGTCAGTTGGTAAAAAGAGGATGTTTGGCTTACTTGTCCCACCGATTTGCCAGGTCTTCCACCAGATCGTGATATTGATTTTTGTACTGATGTGGTGCCAGGCACTCGGCATATTTCCATTCTTCCTTATCGTATGGCATCGGCTGAATTGAAAGAGTTGAAGGAGCAGTTGCAGGATTTGTTGAGCAAAGGTTTTATTAGACTGAGTGTATCTTCTTGGGGTGCTCCAGTGTTATTTGTGAAGAAGAAAGATGGATCTATGCGTATGTGTATTGACAATCGACAATTGAACAAGGTGACCATCAAAAATAAGTACCCGATACCTCGTATTGATGACTTATTTGATCAGTTGCAGCGTGCTTAAGTTTTCTCCAAGATTGATTTGAGATTTGGCTATCATCAGCTGAAGTTTAGGGCGGAGGATATCTCTAAGACAGGTTTTCGAACACGTTATGGCCATTACGTGTTTTTGGTGATGTCTTTTGGATTGACTAATGCCCCTGCAGCTTTTATGGACTTGATGAATGGAGTTTTCAAACCGTATTTGGATTCCTTGTTATTGTCTTCATAGATGATATATTGATATACTCAGCACTAAAGAGGAACATGAACATCATATGAGGATCGTGCTTGGGATTCTAAAGGAGAAGAAGCTTTATGCAAAGTTTTCAAAGTGTGAGTTTTTTCTTAGTTTCTTAGGACATGTAGTGTCCAAGGAGGGTATCATGGTAGATCCTAAGAATATTGAGGCAGTTAGAGGTTGGGTCAGACTTGCTTCAGTTACTGAGATTCAGAGTTTCTTAGGCCTTGCAGGTTATTATCGACAATTTGTTAAGGGTTTCTGATCCATTGCATCTCCTAACTAGATTTACACACAAGGATGTGACTTTTCAGTGGTCTGACGAGTGTGATGTTAGTTTCCAAAAGCTCAAGACTTTATTAACTACTGCTCCGATTTTGACCCTACCAATGGAGGGAGAGGGTTTTGTTGTATATTTTGATGCTTCTCGGATAGGTCTTGGTTGTGTATTCATGCAGAAGAGAAAAGTGATAGATTATTCTTCGAGACAGTTGAAGGTTCATGAGAAGAATTATTCTATTTATGATTTAGAGTTGGCTGCTGTTGTGTTTGCACTAAGAATTTGGAGTTATTATCTTTATGGTGTGCATTATGAGGTGTTCACGGATCACCATAGCATCCAATATATATACTCAATTAGAGAGATCTGAATTTGAGGCAACGGAGATGATTGGAGTTGCTCAAGGACTACGACATGACTATTCTTTAGTAGTGCCTTGAGTCGAAATACGGTAAGTATGGGTATTCTAGCCATGTTACAGGTCGACGAGTGTCCTTTAGCTAGGGATGTCCAATCCTTGGCCAATAGCTTTGTGAGACTTGATATTTCAGAACTTCTTAAGGTGTTCGCTTATATGTAGGCTTGATTATCCTTGTTGGAAAAGATTCGAGCTTAACAGTTTGATGATGGTGATTTATGTAAGATTAGAGACAAGGTGTTAAAAGGAAAAGTCAAGGCTGCAATTCTTGATAATGAGGGAGTTTTAAGGATTAAAGGTCGTATCTGTGTTCCTCGTATAGGTGATTTGACTAGATTAATAATGGAGGAGGCCCATAGTTTGAGGTACTCGATTCCGGGGGATACTAAGAAGTATCGTGACTTGAAACAACATTATTGGTGGTGTCGCATGAAGAGGGACATAGTAGATTTTGTATCCCGTTGTTTAAATTGTCAGCAAGTGATGTATGAACACCAAAAGCCTGGAGGTGTGAGACAAATGATGCCTATACATGAGTGGAAGTGGGAGCGTATTGCTATGGACTTTGTGGTAGGATTGCCACACACCTTCTGTATGTTTGATGCTATATGGGTCATTGTTGATTGACTGACTAAGTGTACAGACTTTGTACCAGTTAAGACTACCTATAACTCAGAAAGGTTAGCCAAGATTTATACTCGGGATATAGTTCGGTTGGATGGGGTTCCTATATCATTTATTTCATATGGTGGCACCCAATTTACATCTCCTGTCTGGCAGTATATGCAGAAAGATTTGGGCACTCGGATTGATCTTAGTACAGCCTTTCACCCTCAGACTGATGGTCAATCTGAGCGGACTATTCAGGTTCTTGAGGACATGTTGCGGGCGTGTTTGATTGAATTTGGTGGTCTGTGGGATCAGTTCTTGCCTTTAGTGGATTTTGATTACAATAATAGTTATCATTCAAGCATTCAGATGGCACAATTTGAGGCTCTGTATGGTAGGAGATGTCGATCTCCAGTTGGCTGGTTTGACGAATTTGAGGTTAGACCATGGGGTAAAGATTTGTTGACGGAGTCCTTGGTCAAAGTCAAGTTGATCCAAAAAAAACATCTCATGGCTCAGAGTAGTAAAAGAGTTATACAGATCGAAAGATTCGTGATTTAGAGTTTATGGTTGGAGAGAGGGTTTATTGAAGGTTTCACCCATGAAGGGTGTGATGAGTTTTGAAAAGAAGGGCAAGTTGAGCCCAAGGTATATTGGTCCTTTCGAGATTGTTGAGCGTATTGGTGAGGTGGCGTATCAGTTGGCTTTGCCACCTAGTTTGTTAGGTTTCCATCCTGTATTTCATATTTCAATGCTTACGAAGTATTATCAGGGCGTTGATCATGTGATTCAATGGGATTCAATGTTACTTGATCAGAATTTGACTTTTGAGGAAGACCCGATCACCATTTTGGATAGGAAAATTCGGAAGCTAAGATCCTAGGAGATTGCTTCAGTAAAGGTTCAGAGGAAGCATCGTCAAGTGGAGGAGGCTACATGGGAGACAGAGTCAGACATGAGGAGTAAATGTCCTCATCTATTTGACAATTCAGGTTAGCTCTTTTGTTTTCTCATTCGAGGACGAACGTTTTTTTAAGTGGTAGGTGATGTAACGACCTACTAGGTCGTTTTGAGAACTAGGACTAGCTTGACTTCTTTTGAAAATTTAAAGGGGTATTTTTAAACTATTCGAAGACTAAGAGTATTTACTTGATAAAAATTTTAGTGAAGAATTAATATAGTTAATAATTACTGGGTCATATCCATAATTCATTTAATGTCTTTATACTTGACCCATATATTGATTTAAATTAGTAGAATTAGTTTATTTTTTATACTTAATTATCATTAGAAAAGAAGAAAATAAAAGGGTTAGAAAACTACCTGGGAGGCGTGAATACAGAATGTGAGGGAACCAATGAAATCTTCAGGTAAGAAGCAATTTGAAAAATTTCTTGATTGTTATATGGATCATAATAAATGTAAGGTAGATGGAAAGTTGATCCCTTGTTCGTCTATTTATTATTATAATAAGTATATTGAGAGGAAAATAAGCAAAGAACGGTGTATATTTTCTTCGCAATTGCAGTTTGGAGTATATTATTTCTGTGATTGTTATTAGAAGTTTATTTGTTACACTTAATAAAGTTGAGGGAAAATAATTAGGGTCATGTGATTGTATTAATAGAAAGAGTGGATGGAAATTTTGTTTTAATTAAAGTAATTAAAAAGGGACCAGGAGAAGCATGCTTCGGATGAAAAACTGAGTCAAAATGATTGTAGCCATTATATGGTAATGCTTTGTCAATGTTTGAGGAGAATATCATGAGACAATCATTGGCAATCATGCCAATAATTTACAATCATTGGAAATCATGTGTTAATGATTGGCATTTGTATAAAATTCTTTAAGATTGGCATATTAAAAACATGACCTACAAATGGTTATATTGTAGTGCCCCTGCTCGACTGCAGTGTTCGTTATTACGTTGACCTACTTAAGCTAATTATCAAATTAGAATTCAAATTTAATATACTGAGATTGGTAATTAATTATTAGGTGTTTATTATATGATCTAACATTAAATTTTAGTCCATTTGAAGAGGTTAGAGTTAAGTTCTTGGCTTGAAATTTAGCCAGTATGAAAATTTTTGCACACCAATACATATCAAGATTTGAAGTTTGGTTAGAAATATGAGTGAGTTTTAGGGTCTATGATAGACATATAATAATTTGAATGTCTACAAACTCGCTTACTTACGAATATTGCATCATTGATAGATCGTGAACATTCCGAAACTTTGCAAAATGGGAAGGAACTATCTTGAGGATTCGTGACACGAGCTCGGCACTTGAGGTATGTTAAGACTTTAGACTTGTTAAAGGACGTTTTCCTAATTAATGATTTAAAATGAAAATAGATAAAGCGGTAAGGGCTAAAGATGGGGGTCTCGTATCAATTGTGTGATGGGCATTGGTGCGAGTACCAGTGATATAAAAAGGAAAGTTACTACTATAGAATGTGGATTGTAACTTGAGAATTTCCAAAGCATATGGGCATTAGTTGATATATTATTGACTTGAAATTATTGTGTGATTGTGTTTTCTTTATTACACCCGTATATTTGTGATAATTGAGGTGGTTGTGTATTATGTTGATATTGATTGAGTTTAGAGGCATCATCCCCTTATTTTGAAATAATATTATGTACATGCATTGACATAAGATTGGGTATAAGTTGGGCACCTGGAGATAGTTCGTGCGGGGATGGTGAGATGTTAAGATTGTAATTTGGGCATGTAGAGACCGTCCATGCGGAAATTGTTTGATATTATGATAGTTCGTTGGGATAGTCCGCACAGACACCTGGAGATCGTCTGTTTCGGTATATGGACCTCGCGAGTCCCCCATTGTTCACGAGCTCTTGATGTATTTCCGATGAGTATCATGTATATACGGTTGAGTGAGTACTGGGTATTCAGAGACAATTCATTATATGGTATCATATTGCATTGCATTTCATCACATCATTCATTTATGATGATTATGTGTTTGTATGATGTTTGAAAAGTACTTGATGTTTGATTACCTTTATTGATGAAGCTTAAATAGTGAGTGTAATATATATATACTTATGTAATTTAAGATTTTTTTTATAAACTCCCGTCACTACATCTTCGTTGTCGGTCAATGAGACATACTGGGTACACGTGGTTTCGTACTCATACTACACTTGTTGCACTCTTTGTGGTGCAGATTCGATTTCGAGTAGGAGCACATCTCGTGGAGCCAATTGAGTCCGAGCTTGAAGTTCTTCGAGTTGTGGTGAGCTGCTTGGCTTTTCCGTGGTCCACACCTTTTTATTTATTTTGTTATAGTTTTCAGACAGGATATCCCTTATGTTAGATTTGTCATTTAGTTTCAGACTTGCATCAAATTTTAAAAGTTCTTGAACATAAGGCACCTATTCTTGGGGTGATATATTTTTTCTAGTTTCTGCATTTCGTAGTTTAAGGAACTCAATGTTCGAGATTCTCGCAAAGTTTTTTTTTCACTTTTTTTTTGTTTTAACCATTTGTTGGTTAATTTTGGTTAATATATTTTGTTGGCTTACCTATTGGTTTGGAACATAGGTGCCATCACGACTCGTGTATCTTTTTGGGTCATGATAGTGTAGTTGGAAGACAAGTGAAGGTTCTTAGAAGGTTAAGCTTGGGAAGTTGATTCTCTCAAGATTTATATGTCATCATATGTTTGAGGACATGAACTATTTTTCTTTTAGTTTCTTTCATTTAATATATTGTTTAAGACTTAGTATATTTCTTTTAATGTAAAGGGTCGTCACCCTATGATATTAAGACGTGTCTAAGATGGCTTGAGATGCATTTTGTCATTTTTTTAATATTTTTTTATTATGAATCATTGAACCTCCTAAGCAAACAAAGGACGAAGAGAAGTAGAAAAAACGCAAATGAACAAAAAGAGATGACAAAATTGTGCTATCTCTATTCATTATAAAGAACCCACAACTCACTTAGTTGATTAGATATTATGGATTTTTATATTATGTTAGGCATAGAATAGTTGTATGTTTGTTATGCATTATGCGATTATAGAACCCAAATAGTCAAGTTTTAATTTCTTAGTGGTCTAGCCTTACAGTGGAAACGTAGTCTAGAAGTGCCTAAGGTTTGATATTTTTATACCTTAAGGCTAGAGAGTTCATTCTCCAGGGGATGAAATCTTGTACTCTCTCTTTGTTCATTTGTGCTTTTTCTACCTCTCTTCCTCTTAAGTTTGTTTAGGAGGTTCAATGGTTCACCAGAAAACAAATTTATAAAAATAACCAAATTAATCTCAATTCATTCTCATACACAACCAATATCATAGTACATATTCTTAAAAAAGACTGAATGCCAATCACATACCGAAGTAGTAATTGGTTCAGTGTCAATTCCTAAATCTTGTTGTGGTTGAACAAATGATTTGGACAGGGTTTTCTCACAACAAAATGCTAGCACAGATGTAGAGAATGAGATCATTAGACAATGCTTATAATGCAGTTTCTGCATTTACGCTAGCATGTTACTATGAGAAAATCTTTTCCCTATCTTTTTGCAATCATAATGAGAGTTCAAGATTGATACTGAAGATCCTAGTTATTATTTGTGGCAAATGCTAACTGTTTAAGTCATTTTTTTAAAAATACTTCCTGTGTAGAAGAACGGAGCTAAGGTGAAATTTTTTATTATTTGTAAATCTACGTTCTAGTGAATGGTGAACTTCCTAAAAAGACTGAGGAGGATGTGAAGTAGAAAAAGCATACATGAAAACAAAATCGAGAGCGAAGTTGTTAATAAAACTAGTAGGTAAAGGTAATGCTCAAAATTGAGGTGGATGTTCATGGAAAGTTCTTTGTTGTCATCCAAAGACTTGGTGAAGAAGGAAACTTTACCACACAAATGTATTGCAATTTCCTTTTATATTGTCAATCCCTGAGATTTATAGGCATATAGATATAATCTAACTAATAATTCAAGGCTTAAATGCGAAATTGGGACATTGATCTCTCTTAAATTATCTTTAGTCATTGTGTGCACACGTTATGTATTTCAAAAATAAAGGTATCATGTATGGTGCAACCTATCTTAGTTTATCTCTTCTGGGTATAGTATCAAAGAAACCTGGCTTATTCCGGTTTCAACAACTCACACATGATTATACCACACCCGAATATTATTTTTAGGGTGAACCCATCGGTGTCCCGTTAAAGTTGGCATGAAATATCACATATGCACTTTAATTATTCTGTGTTCATTTTGAACACCTCTTATAGTCATTTACTGTGTCATTTCGATGCTTTATTTATATTCTCAGATCCTACTAAAGCGTGTGATCACTATTAATTCCTTTTTTTTATCCGGGTCTGTAATCCCATACCCTCAACCCCATTTCTTCATCTTGTTCCTTTTTAACTCCACCAAGAACGGATAATCTTTCACTAATCTCAGTATTTTCATTCTTCTTAATTTGTGACTTGAAATTATTATTTTTTTCTCAGTAATTTCACTCCAATTTTAAAAAAATATATAATTTCTTCTCATACATTTTCGATGTTTAATCTCTTCTATCCCAACCCATTTCCTCCATCTTTTTTTTTATTTTCTATTATGTATTTTTTTTTCTTTTACGGATACTCATTATAATGTAGTAGGAGATACAAATAAAAGAACTAACTTTTTTGAAATATTTATTTCCGTTCTAGTCGGAGAGGATCCAATAATTATTAATTAAATAATTTCATTGTTTATGTGTCCTCTAGTGGATATAGTGCAAAAGAAGTGGAAAAAATATTTTTTTGTGTATTTTATATTAGTTTTGAATGATGGATAAAAAAATATATTAGATTTTCAGGGAATAACAAAAAAAACAAGTAGTATACATGCCCAACTAAAATAATATATTTTCTCAAATTTTGGTTAGTGATGAGGGATGGTCTATGGTTGCAGAGTAAATAAGCGAGTTGGAAGGAGTAAAAAAAATAATCAATGGAGAGTGGTGAAAGATTGCAGAGAGAAACAGTGAAGAAGAAGAAGAAAGAGAAAAGAATTCACCAAGAAGGCTTCTCAAACGTGCATAAAATATGTATTACACAATTACAATGTTGAGTGAGAAAAATGTGTCTAAATTACAATGTGCAGCCCTACATAAGGTTTTTAAAATGAACAAAGTTTAATTAGAGTGTCTAAGTGAAAATTTGTGCCAAATTTACGAAGCCACCGATGGGTTTCCCCTTATTTGTATACTGATTAACATTTTGCATACTTTGTGATGTAGTTGATATGTTCTTAAGTATAAAGGACATGAATTTTTTTCACCTTTTGTGTCAAGCAATAACCCTAAGGAGAAACTTGCTGCTCTTGAAGTTGCCAAACATAAGCAGTTGAATTGCATTCGTAAGATTGTAGCTGATGAAAGTGTATTAAAGGAAATTGGTTATATGTCAGCACATGGGCTCTCTAGCAACATATATTCCATAAAATTAGTAGAGCTGTTGTTCACAAATGCATCACCAATTTCATGTCATGTAATTTCATTAGCTACAATCTTATTGATGCAATTGTAACACCGTGTACCACTAATGTTTGGGAACTTACATGGGAGGAAGTTCGTCCTTGCGGTTACTATTTGATCCAAAGGATGAATAAATACACATATAATTCTTTCTTATCTAAACAATATATTGATTGTATCATAAAGAATATGAAATGTTAATTAGAAACAAAATAACTTATGATTTTTTTATAATCAAGTGCGGGTTGATGACGCCAGAATAGTCCGCGATGTCTTTGATAATATAAAAAAGAGAGATGAATCAAGAAAGTTGTATTGAAAAGGATACCTTTAATTTTTAAAGACATAGCTTGCGCACATGAACTGAAGAGGATCCGAGAGATATTAGTGCCCCGGTTCCGTATTATAACCTAGAATTTTAGTCAGAACGGATTTGTGTGGCCATAAATTTAGGGGAACAACAACACTAGAAGAAATTTTAGTATATTTGTGAGGTAAATTACCTCATTCATGAATTTTTTGCATGAACTTCATGAATTTGACATGAAAATTACCTATTTATTTTATGCATTTCCTTCGCCTGATGGTCTTATTAATAGTACTACTCTACCTTTTATTTTCTTCATTAAAGACTGTTTTGCTCAAAATGTTATTTTTTCCACATTGTTGGAAGAAAAGTACTTTTAAATTATTAAATATAGAAGAAAATCTATGTTGTTAAAGGGGTTAAGAAGATTTAAACTCTTGTTTTACCGTTGTCGGTCATTCGACTCAAGTTGGACATAGGCAAATATATCCATTGAGAAATTTTTGTTTGGACAAAAAAATAAAGCCACAATATTTTGTCGTGGCTGCATGATTGAAGTGCGTACAACACATTAATGCACGGTTAAGAGACACATCTCTTTAGTCAAGGGTGTGCACTAGAAGTGTTAACTGCACTTGGACATGTGTCACTGCACAGATACAACACAACCTAAAAATGTAATTTTAAAAAAAATTTAATGCGACGAAGAGCCTTCTAATGTTACCTACTAGGATTATAAGTATATCTACCTGATATACTAACAACATAAGTTATATCAGGACAAGTAAAGATCACCATAAGCATTACAATCCCAAATATTTAAGCATATTTCATTTGAGAAACACAAGAATCTTTATACTATTACAAGTGAATGCTAGGATCATGAGGAGATCTCTTAAAATACAGCAAAATAATTTATTTTTTTAAATTTGATTTTTGTGTAATGAGACTGACACAAACAGAAATCGTCAATATTTCTTTTAATTTTGATTCCTAAAACTACATCTACTTCATAATGATGTTCCATTTGAAACTTAGTAGACAAAAAGTTCTTAGTTTTATCAATAACAATCATTTTTGGACAAAAATTAACAAGTCATATACATATAGTCACGCAATTTGAACCTTTCATTTAGGAATAATCATAGGTATAAGATTAATTGACAAGAAAATCACTATCCACTAATGTGATATTAGACTTTTCATACCGCTGCTTAGGTGTCTAGTTTACTCCATAAAAGGACTTACTCAACTTGAATATTTAATTATCTTTTCCTGAAACCACAAAATCCTTGGGTTGAGTTAAATATAACTATTCATCTAGGTAACCATTTAAAAATATTGTTTAGACAACCATTTTATCACTAAATCATTGAAAGGGAAAAAACAATAAGTCTCCTTACTGTCATTATTTTTGTCACAAGAGAATAAATATCAAAATAATCAACATCTTTCTTTTCGTTAAAACTCCTCATCAAAATTCAAGCCTTATGTTTATTAATTGTAGCTTGAGTTCTCAATTTCTTCTTATATGTCCACTTGCTACATATGAATTTACAACCTTAAGGCAAATCAGACAAGTCTGAAGTGTGATTCGAAACTATAAAGTTTAATTTATTTTTAACACCGTCTTTTAAAAATATCACATATATTGATCTCATACGAAAGAGTTTAATTCAATTTTAATATCTTCTTTTCAAAATATCACATACAGTGATCTTATTGCCTCATCATAAGATTTTGGTTCTATTAACTAGACAAACACTAAATCTTATACCAAAATTTTCATTAAAAAATACAGTGATAAAATCATGACAAAGATGTTGTCAATTCTACATTATTTACTCCTTTGTAAGTTAATTTTAAGCTTCTTACAAATAACATCATAAGAAGAAACAACATAAGGATCAACAAACATAAATGTAGAAGCATCATTTTACATATCACTAAACACATTATTTTTCAAAGGAAATTTTCTAAAAATTCAGCAACTCAAGATTCAAAAATAGAAAAACTATTTTAAAAACACAAATCTATATGCAACACTTTTTTCACATAAACAATAAACACAAAGGCAAAAGTCTTACAACCTACTTTTACTCATTTAAAATCAGGTTGTCTTACCGTATCCAAAGACCTCAAAACTTTCAGAAATTTCAAATTAGGAGAAAACCCTTTCTAAAACATATATCAGGTCTTGTCTAACGTTATATGAGGGAACATTAAGAATATAACATGCAAATAAGAAAGCTTCTCCCTACATGTTGTTTGATAGACTCGAGCTTAAAAGCAGAGTTTATAATTTTATCAAGGGTTTTATATATTATTTCAGCTACACCATTTTGTTGGGATAAAACGAGCACTAAGTTCATGTATAATATCATTTTTCTCACAAATATACTCCAGAGTTTTTGTATTATATTTACTGCCCCTACCAGATCCAAAAATCTCTTGATTTTCTTGTCTAATATATTTTCTACTTCGAATTTGAAGAACATACTTTCAACCTCATCTAAAGATATTAGACTATATACCTTAGTGTATCTTGAAAATTAATACTTTTTTCCACTTTTTCAAACAATATTCTTGATGTTTGTTGAATTTGAATATATTAGTTCAAAAAATTTAATTTTTGTACTAATAATAGATTTCAATGGTTTCCTTACATGTTTTGCTTTTACATTTACAAGATTTTGGAAAAATCATCAATTTTTATCATAGAAATTGATTCTATATTTCTTAGTCTTTTGATAGAAGCAATACTAACATGACATACTCTACCATAACAAAAATTATTGACTTAACAGTATAAGCAAAATTTGAAATTCTAGCATTATTGACAATCTATTGAACATTATTCAACACAAATAATTCTCCAGTAAGATATCCCTTCCCAATAAAGCCTCCTTCCTGAGAAATAATTATTTTATCACCTTTAAATATAGTTAAAGGCCTACTTTATTAAAAAGTACTTCAAAAACTATGTCTCTACAGGTAATTACATACAAAACATTATTCAAGGCTAAAGTTTTTTCTTAAGTTACATTATGTAAAAAAGTTTCCTTTATCCATTATTCGTGTAGTAGAGAACCCATGTAAACACAATTGTCATTAGTTGACTACTCAAAGTCAGTGAATAACTCTTTGTTGGCCCAAAAATGTATTGAAGGGTCTGTGTCCAACACAAATTAATAATGTTAGCCACTAGAACAACTACAACAATGATCACTTCATTAGCCTTACCAAGATGAGCTTGACCATCAGCTTGTCTTACTTACCGTAAGGTCTGTCCTTGTCTTACTTATCACTGGCTAGCATTATGACTAAGTTTTCCGTAGACAAAGAAAGGATCCTTAGATTTTTGAATTTCAATCTTCGACTTGTTGAAGTAATTCTTTTTCTTTATATGTCCCTTTATTATGAAATTCTTCAGTTTGCCTTTGAACATGTCATTCATAGCATTACCAGAAAATTCAATAAGAATCTGTGGAAGAATTAAGTAAAAACCTTTCATCTTATTTTTTAGACAGTTCGCCTCTTCAGTTCTCATGTGACCAATAAGTTCTTAGGGAGATAACTTTATTTTCTTATATTTCAGTTGATATATATAATTACTCCAAGTTTGTGGACATATTGCAAGCACAACACATTAGCCTAAAAACTCTCAAACATCTTCATACCCTTGATGAGAACAGCAACAGTAAAGTTCTCATATTCACAATTTTGTTCCATGATTAGCTTATTGTCATCATTTGAAACTTAATCCATTGGCCACCATATTTTTTCTTTCATGAATCATTAACACTATATTTTTTCTCGAACTAACCTATATTTTCTAAACAAATATATGATTAACAAATAAATCAAATAAATGATAAGTAAATTGTTGAAAATTGTCACTATAAGGTTTGTTAAACAAAATATAATCAACTTCTAAATCTTCAAATAGACTAAGATGTTTATGTGATCAGCGTTTAAAATTATTTTCATCCAAATACTCAAGCTTTGAAAAATAAGAAAAATATTTATTCAACAAAATAGCCATTTATAAATATTGTATTCGGAAAATTGCTTTCAAATTATTAGGGAACTAATACAATATTGATATCGGACAAGAATTAAAATAGTAAGTGAATTATGACAAACAATATGTAATGACAAGTCACTGCCATGAAAGTAATTTTGGCCTGACTTTGATGTTAATAGTTAAGTACAGTCTCTCTCCAAGCTTCTACATATCTTCCAAACACGTGTACTCGTTGTTGAAAGCTTGGAGTTGTACAAAACAAGTTGTCTAAATATTCACAATAGGAAGAAATTTTTTTTGAGACAATACATGAATAGGTGAAAGAGATTAAATGAAAGAGAGATTTTTTTTTCTCTTCTATATATTTAGTTCACAAATGATACTCCTTTAATAGGAAGAACATTTATGTTTTCATCAATCATAAGAATGTATAGTTAAAGTAAAATTAATGAACTGAAATATTACTTTTTCTTTGATGAAAATTTTTTCATAATGCAAAGTGATTCGATTTTTCTGAATAGTTTCAACATTTTCTTACGAAGTTAAAAAAAACTATCACTTGAATAAATGTGAACCATATAAAAGGAAGTAGCTCTCGTATTCACATCAATTTAGGACTTAAATGTTCACATAAATTAATGACGGAGAATTCATAGATGTTATTATCCTTTGAATTAAATAAAAAGGAATAAAATCTACAAACCTGAGTCACCAGAACAACTGTTGGAACCAAGAATAGTTCTATAGGGAAAAAGCTTCTGAAGAACGTATGCAAAGCTTCGAAGAATCATTATTGATATAAGGATCTTCAAAGAACTAGTCTCCATGAAATCATGTCTTCTACCTTAATGCAGCCTCCATAACTTCCAGATGATACAATAAAATCAACAAATATATTACATAATTATTACTCTATCGAGTACAAGCTCCTACTTGTAGGAGTTGATTACACTAGAGAATACAAGTCATAGATTGATTACATGATTCCTAGTTATAGCTCAAATAAAATACTAAAAATTATTGTTAAGTACAAGTAGGCCTTCACTACTAATAAATAAGTAAAAAAATAGTGTTTTTCTTAAACTAAAATAGGCTCCAAAATAAACTAAAACAATACAAATGCATGTCATTCTGGCCTTGGATCTATTTTTAGTAACAAAATTACTCGAAATATCATACTCATTTGTTTCTTTTTAAATATTTTCCCAATGGTAGGATCAACAATGACAAAATATAACTCATCTCCTTATAAATCATGAATTTAAAAGGAGTTGGTACCTTCATGAATAATGCAAAGTGAAATAGTACTTAAATTTACACTAAAAGGAAACATTGAAGCGTGACGACCTGATTTAAATTGAGTTTCTCATATAGTTAAGAAAGTAAAATCAAGGTAAATAGTTAGTAGATTTTGAGGTAATACAAGTCATTCAATTAAAATTGCAACCAATTACAAGCGCGCGTCAAACTAAACAACCAAAAGATAAGTAGAATATTGACGTAAATAATATGTTTGACAAAATACTATTTGTATAATTTTTTTTGTATTAAAAATGCAAAGAAATTTTTATTCCAACTAGAAATGTATACCAAACTCGGAGAAACAAACCATTAGTCTTACCCAATTCCTTTTAAATTTTTAAACATAGAAGATAACTTACTACATGACATGTAACATACTAAAAAATAGCAGATCACGTCAAAAATCAAATAAAGGATCTTGGTGAAATATAACTTTTTAAGGAGCAATGAATTGAAATGCTAAGTTAAGTATTGTACAAATTTGAAAATGAAAAACCAAAAGAAAATTATCGAGAAGTAACATTGAATTATCTTCTGCATCTGATGGAAATGATTGAAAAATGATTGTTTGCTTTGAGAAAAACATGTACAACATAGATATTTTACAATTTAACAGCTTTAACAAGGGGAATTTTTTTCGCTACATGTCCCCCTAAGTACATACAATTTATGCTTCATATATAATTAAAAAATTGATGCCTAAAAAATATTTGAAAAGTAAAGAAAGGGAGATAATCTAAACAAAATTGGGGATCCAAAATTTGAATTGTTGATCTTTGAAGAGATAAATTCAGAAAATTAGGAGAAAAAATATCTTGAACAAAATGTGATATGGGTGGGGCTATATTCCCCTAGAATAATTTTTGGGACATGGTGACATTTTTGAGGTAGAAAAGTTCATGGATTGAGCTCAAAATCCAGTTATGTTTTGGGGGGTTTGCATTTGCAAGGACAGGGGTTGCTAGGGTTTTCAGTTCATTTGGGAAAGAAAGAAATGATAAGGAAAAGAAAAAGAATAGAGGTATTAATTTGAGGGGTTTGGGCCTGGGTTTTACGAACGATAATGTCTGATTGGATAATATTTGTGCTAAAAGTGGGTTTGAAGAAACAAGTCACTAGTACTTTAGCAAAATACATTTGCTTAAAATAATTCAAAATCGATAAAATTGAAAATGATATATATTATATCTAATTATTTGTCAAACTTATCAACCTTTTAACATTTAATAATAACTTTGAAGTAAAGACCTGTTATGTTGAATAATCGAGGGAGAATAAGGAAGAGGAGAATAGGCAGAAGAAGATTAAGGAGAAGAAGGGGGAGGAGGAGGAGAAGAAGAAAAAGACGACGAACAAGAAGAAGAGGACGATGAAGAAGGAGCAGGAGGAGGGGAAGTTGAAGAATTAGAACAAGAGGAACAAGAAGAAGGCGAGAAGGAGGAGAATGATGAACAGGAATAGGAATAGGAAGAGAAAGATGAAGTGGAAGTGGAAGAAGATGAAGGGAGGAAAGAGGAGGAGGAGATTAGATTTAATATTTTTTTATAACAATACATAATTATTCAAAAAGTTTTTGAAATATAGGATGAATTATTAATTAATCATGTAAATATTACTATTTCAAACTAAAGAAAGAACTAGTAAATATGGTTTAAAAAGTGTGTAGTTAGGCAGTTTTTCCTAGATTGAAGGAGTAGTTAGGGAGAATTAAGTCATTATTGCTCTATTTTAGTCTATTTTAATGAATAATGGCATCTCAATACATTTAACTCTAAATTTGGTACATGATTAATAAAAAGGTGGTATAATAAATAATTTTGAGAGTATAGATTGGATTAGTAGATATGGGATGAATATAGGAGAAACTACATAATTATACAAACATTACTATCTTATTTACTAATTCTTTCTATGATTTGACATAACTACATTTTAATCTCACTACACAATTTCATAGAAGATTTCAAGTTAGATATATATATGCGAAGATATACATTATATAAATGTATCTTGTCTGATCACATGTATCTGAGAATATGCAAGGGAGATACGAGAGCTGCGAGTGAAAAGGGAGGGAGCAAGCAAAATTTTTCAATCTATCTCATCTAAATGTGTATCAAGTTGGATAAAATATATCTAGAACAAATTATACCTAATTTTGATCTCATTTATCTCAAGATACATGAATTTGAAAACATATTTGGAACACACCAAAATTTTGTAAAGTTCATAATTTCCAAACTAGAATATCTCGATAACGACCCTCAAAATGAAATAGGGTAACTCAAGCATGTCATGTGTTTAAAGAGTTATTAAATAGTTAATGATGTTTTAAAATGATGAATAATGTTTTAAGGGTAATTTCTAAAGAGTTTGTATGTTGAACGTCAAAGAATGTCCAAGACGTTTGGAAGCTAGTCTTTTATGTGCTAGTGTGACTTTGCATGATTTATTTGTTGTTTGGTAACCAAAATGATAGAGGAGGGTCCTAAAACCTATGTGAGAATGTTAATCGTAGAAACATCCGGGTACGACTTTCGAAGGACCACCCCAAGGGTCCTTGAGAAGGACCCAAACCCTATCAAGGAAACAACCAAACATTGTCAAACAACGACCCATTATCGACGCTACTTATGTCAATCCACGCTTAGTCGTTTGGGGGAATAGCTCAATAAGTAGTTGTAGGAGCTTATCCCCTAGAATTTGACTTTCCAAACGACGCCCAGCAGGATGGGCCGTCGTTCAAACAATGCACAGTAGCTTGAGTCTGTCGTTTGGAGGCTGCAACACTGCCAATATTTTCTACAAGCTTAGGTGTGAAATGGGAAATTCATCCCATGTCCTAATTAACTAGTAATAGGTTGTTTTTGGGGTTTTTAGTTATTTTAATTTAGTTTATACCACTAAGACCTAATTTACACTTCGCTTTTCAAAATCATAACCCCTTTCTTAAGACACCATCTAAGCTTAAACTTAATGAAGAGCTAGGATTGAAGATTTTGAGTGGTTTCTTAACCAAATCCCATAGGTTTTATCCTATTAAGGTATTCTAGTTCTTCCTTTATTCTTCTATCATTCAAGGAGCCAATCCAAAGGCTTTTTAAAAAGGTTTTAAATTCTTAAATTCTTATATTTTGAATTCTAAGCATGGGTCTTTGCATGAAAGGTTTATTGTATGGATTATGATGTTTTCAATATAAAGTGAGGGTTTTATGATCGAAAACTCAACGACCCCATGAACATGCCAATTTTTAGGATTGTGCATATGAAGTGGGTTCAATGTATATGATTAGAAAATGTTAGAGTTTTGTTTTTATTATGTTGTATTATGATTAATTATTCTACTTCCATTTATGCCTTATTATGATGATTTATTTGAGAATTGAGAAAAGGTGATCAAGTCTTGGATGAAGGGTAAGTTTATCTATGTTGTTTAGTTCTTAATTAATTGATTTTGAGTGGTATGGTCCACTTATGGTGCGGTGTTTACTTGATGTATATGATTATAAATGTGAATTGTGATTATGGGTTTGAAGGCATTGAATATGAAGTAAAGTGATGTTATGATGTATATGGATGAGATGTTTTATAAAATTGAGAATGTGTCTTGAAGAGGCTATGCCTAAATGATGAAAAATGTGAATGTGAAGCATCACAGTGTGTGAATTATGATTTATGTAGTATGAGAATGCTCAAAATTCAGTGTTTTGAATATGGTGGTTATGTGAAGAATGTTGTCACATATACTCACATGCGCACACTTTGAATGATTGAATGAAGTTAATGAATGAAAATGGGGGATTCTAAGGTAGACACTATTCTTCAGTAGAGATGAAGTGTCTAGTACAAACCCTACTATTCCTAAGAACTCTTGTGAATGAAAAAGGAGGAGTTTAGGGTGGACTCTCTTTGTTAGTAGAGATGCAGTGTTTAGTAGCAACCTCAGTATTCCCTAGAGCATTCCAAAGTATTGTTGGAGGTTGGATACTCTTCGTGAGTTGAGATGTAGTATAAAAAAGTAATCTCTAAAGATGAGTGATATTCATGAATTAAGATGTAGTACTTAATAACAATTTCTTAACCTATAGTTAATGAATGTCTAAGACTCAATCGAGGAGTCATGCTCAACAATGAGAGGAATTGAAGAAGGGTGGATACTCTTTGTGAGCAGAGATGTCGTATCCAATGTACCTCTAGAGATGAGTACTCTCGTGAGTTGAGATGTAGTACTTAGAATAAATCTACTTAACCCTTAACTATGCGCCCACATATGTATATCTATAGGAGATACAAGTAAAGTCTAAGAGAATGACCCCACTTTATACAAGTGGGGATCCCTCATCCGGTAGGGGATATACCGGGATTTCATGTCTAGATGTCATGGTCTATGTCGACTAAAGCTAGCCCCCACAAATGAATGTAATGAAATAAGTCTTCTTAAGGGTGTACTACATAGGGTAGGTTGTGGAATGGAACGCTATTTATCCTTCACACAAGTAAAATTTTTTAGGAAGTTTTGGTGTGTACTTATATGAAAATGAATGAATGGTTTACTATATAATGTTAATGAGGTAAGTTGACTTTATGTCTAATTTTAATGAAGCATGTTGGTCTTATGTCTAAATTTATAAAAGATATGTAAATGATGAATGTGATGTTCCTAGTCTATGGTGATTCTCAAGGAGAACTAAGGTGGAGTAGTAGTATGGGATGCTACTTTCGCATTGTACTAAGTATAACTTGGGGGTTGTCTTGGAGGATGGTCTTTATGTGAAATTCGTAAAAACATGTATGTTTCCTCTAGTATTTTTAGTAATGAGTGTTGACATGATAAATTGAAATGGAGCATGCTTATCTTTGGTAGTCTTAAGGATCCTTAGGTGTGTAGTGAAGAGGTTTAATGGGCGGTCTCTTCATGTCTTACCTAGGTGAGTCTTAGGATAACTTTGGATAGGAAGGTCTAAATGATAAAAATGGATTACTTGATGAATGTGACTAAATGTTGGGGTTAAGGAAGTTTTAGTTTTATATGAAATGAAGCTTTGTATACTTGATTCATGAAGGTTTTACTAAAATAGCATGAAAATTATGTTTCAACTACAATGTCCTTTTTAGCATGTCTTTGCATATTACCATACTTAGTACAATGTTTATACAACCTCCATATTCTTCTATATTTCTATAAGTATAGGTGGAAGACAAATGAAGGTTCTTAGAAGGTGAAGCTTGAGAAGTTGACTCTCTCAAGATTTATTTGTCCTCATATGTTTGAGTACATGAACTATGTTTCTTTTAGTTTCTTTCATATAATACATTGTTTAAGACTTAGTATGTTTCTTTTAATGTAAAGGGTCGTGACCCTATGATATTAAGACGTGTCTAAGATGGCTTTAGATGCATTTTGCCATTTTTGTATACTTTTTTCTTATGAATCATTGAACCTCCTGAGCAAAAAAAGGAGGAAGAGAGGTAGAAAAAACGCAAATGAACAAAGAAAGACGACAAAATTGTGTTATCTCTATTTATTATAAAGAACCCACAAATGACTTAGTTGATTAGATATGATGGATTTTTATATTATTTTAGGCATAGACTAGTTTTGTGCTTGTTATGCCTACGGCGAATATAGAACTCAAAATAGTCAAGTTTTATTTTCTTAGTGGTCTAGCCTTAGAGTGGAAACGTAATATAGAAGTTCCTGAGGTTTGATATTTTTATACCTTAAGGCTAGAAAATTAAGTCTCTAAGGGCTGAAATTTTTTAGTCTCTCTTTGTTCCTTTGTGTTTTTTCTACCTCTATTCCTCTTAAGTTTTTTTAGGAGGTTCAATGGTTCACTAGAATTTTTTTTTTACTAAAATAACCAAATTAATCTCAATTTATTCTTGTACACAACTAATATCAAAGTATCCATTCGAAAAAAATGACTGAATGTTAATCACATACCGAAAGTAGTAATTGGGATCTTCTGTGTCAATTCCTAACTCTTGTTGTGGTTTCACAAAATATTAGGACACAATTTTCTCACATCAAGATTCTAGCGCAGATTTAGAGCATGTCATTATTAGACAATGCTTATAATCCATGTTCTGAATTTGCGCTAGAATCTTATTGTGAGAAAATATTTTCCCTATCTTTTTGCAATCATAGAGAGAGTTCAAGATTGATATTAAAGATCCTAGTAACTATTCATTTAATATGCTAAGTTTTTCAGTAATTTGTTTGAATATACTTCTTGTGTAAAAGAACGGAGCTAAGATTGATTTTTTCTTTTTTGTAAATCTACTTTCTAGTGAATGGTTAAACCTCCTAAATTGACTGAGGAGGATGTGCGGTAGAAAAAGCACAAACGAAAACAAAATCCAGAGCAAAGTTGTTAATAAAACTGGTACTCAAAGGTAATACTCAACATTGAGGTGGATGTTCATGGTATGTTTATTGTTGTCATCCAAAGACTTGGTGAAGAAGGAAAGTTTACCACACAAATGTACTACAATTTCCTTTGATATTGTCAATCCCTGAAACTAACGGGCATATAAATCTCATCTAGCTAATAATTCTACGTTTAAATGCGGAATTGGGACATTGGTCTTTCTTGATTTATCTTTAGTCATTGTGTGTGCACGTTATGTATTTTGAAAATAAAGATATCATCTATAGTGCCAGCTATCTTAGTCTATCTTTTTTGGGTATTGTATCAAAGAAACATGGCTCATTCTAGCTTCATCAACTCACACAAGATTATACCCAACCTGAATATTATTTTTAGGGTGAACCCATCGGTGTCCCCTTAAAGTTGGCATGAAATTTCACATAAACACTTTAGTTATGCTTTGTTCATTTTGAACACCTATAGAAGTCATTTACTGTGTCATTTCGACACTATTTATATTCTCAGATACAACTAAAGCGCGTGTTAACTAATGTTTTTTATGGAAAAATAGATAAATATTTAAGTGAAGTGTGGACTTTTTTATTCAAATTAAAGAAATCAGTTTTAATTCCTTTTTTTCTCCAGATCTGCAATCCCATGCCGTAGACTCCATTTCTTTATCTTCTTCTTCCTAAACTCCACCAAGTACGTCATAATCTTCAAACAATCTCTGTAATTTCATTCTTCTTATTTTGTGCCTTGCAATCATTATCTTTTTCTTTTCAGTAATTTTACTGCAATTTTTTTTAAAAGAATAATTTCTTCTCATCCATTTTCTATATTTAATCTCACCTTATCGCAATCCATTTCCTCCATCTTTTATTTCTTTTCCATTAAGTTTTTCATTTCTTTTACAAAAACTCATTATATATGTAGTAGGAGATACAAATATAAGAACTCACTTTTTTGAAATATTTATGTCCATTGTTGTCAGAGATTATCCGATAATTATCAATTAAATAATTTCATTGCTTATTTCTCCTCTAATGGATTATAGTGCAAAAGAAGTGGAAAAATATATTTTGTGTATACTTTAAATTATTATTGAATGATGGATAAAAAAAATAAGATATTCAGGGAACAAGAAAAATCTAAGTAGTATAAATGCCAAGCAAAAACCATATATTTCTCAAAAAAATTGGGTGGTGATGAGCGGTGGTCTATGGTGGCAGGGAAAAAAGAGCAAGCGGGAAGGAGTAAAAAAAATAATCAATAGAGAGTGGTGAAAGATTGGAGAGAGAAATGTGAGGAAGAAGAAGAAAGAGAAAAAAAGAAGAGAATTCACCAAAAAAAGCTACTTAAACGCGCATAAAATAAGTGTTGCACAATTACTATGTTGAGTCAGCAAAAAGCGTCTAAATGACAATGTGCACCGCTACGTAAGGTATTTAAAATGAACAAAGTTTAATTAAAGTGTCTAAGTGAAATTTTGTGCAAAATTTAAGAGGTCGCCGATGGATTTCCCCTTATTTTTATATTGAGTAACAAATTACATACTTTGTGATGTAGTTCATATGTTCTTGAGATTATAAAGTACATAAAAATTTGTTCACCTTTTGGGTCAACCAATAACCCTAAGGAGAAACTTCCTTCTATTGATGTTCCCAAGCATAAGAAGTTGAATTGCATTGGTAAGATTGTAGATGATGAAAGTGTATAAAAGGACATTAGAGATATGTCAGTACACATGGGCTCTATAGCAACATGTATGCCATAAAATTAGTACAGCTAGTGTTCAGAAATGCATCACAAATTTCATGTCCTGTAATTTCATAAGCTACAATCTTATTGATGCAATTGTCACACCGTACACCACTAATGTTTGGGAACATAAACAGTGGCAGATTTAGGATTTAAAGATTGTGGGCGCTCATTTTCTTTAACATAAACCTTTTAGCAATAATATAGTATAAACTATACTAACTGAAACTCTTCAATAAAAAAAGCTCTTAATTAGGAAAAGGAAAAAGTGTAAGAAAACAAAAAAAATCCCTTAATCAGATAGAAAAAGGGAAAAAAATAAAAAAGAAAAGAAAAAAAGGTGCAAAATTTGCTGTAGAAAGAAAAGAAGGAAAAAGTGTGAGCAAAAAAAAAGGTTAAAAAAAGAAGCCCTTTATTAGATTGAAAAAGGAGAAAAATTAAAAAAGAAAAGAAAAAAGGGTGTAAAATTCTCTTCAAAAAGAAAAAAAATAAATGGGGCGGGTGGGATTTGAACACTACCAATGTGCTTTGCGGGCCTCTGATTAACATGTGTAAACCATCGCGTCCATGACTACTTTCATACTATGGGTTCTCATTTAAATTTTAATTACAGATTTATTATATTATATTATATTATATTATATTATATATATAAATACAAAAAAAATTCAGAGTTAGTGAGTGCTCGAGCACCTGAAATTCACTTACTGGGTCTGCCCATGAACATAAAGAGGAGGAAGTTTGTCCTTGCAGTTTCTGTTTGATCCAAAAGGTGAATAAATATGCATATCCTTATTTCTTATCTCAACAGTATATTGATTGTATCGTAAAGCATGTGGAATTTTAATTAGAAACAAAATAACATATGCTTTATTTATGATCAAGTGTAGGTCAATGACGACAAAATAGGCGAGATGACTTTGATACTATACCAAGGAGAGATGAATCAAGAATGTTGTATTGAAAAGGATACATTTAATTTTTAAGGTCATATCTTGCGCACAAGAACTAAAGAGGATCCTAGAGATATTAGTGCTCCAGTTTCGTATTACAACCTTGAATTTTTAGCCAGAACGGATCTGTGTAGCCATAAATTTCGGAGAATAACAACACTACAAGAAATTCTAGTATATTTGTGCATTAAAATTAACTCGTTCATGAATTTGTTGCATGAAATTCATGAATTTGATATGAAAATTATCTATTTATTTTATGCATTGTCTTAGTCTAAAGGTCTTATTAATAGTACTGCTCTACCTTTTATTTTCTTCGTTACAGACTATTTTGCTCAAAATGTTTATTTTGTTCCACATTGGTGGGAGAAAAGAACTTTTAAATGATTAAATATAGAAGAACTACTATGTTATTAAAGCGGTTAAGAAGATGTCTAGTCTTGTTCTACCGTTGTCGATCACTCGGCTCAAATTGGAGTTTGACAAATATATCCATCGAGAAATTTTTGTTTTGGACAAAAAAAAATCCAAAATATTTCTCGTGGCGGCATGAATTGAAGTCTGTGTGAAGAGACACATCTCTTCAGTCAAGGGTGTGCACTAGAGGTGTTAACTGCACTTGAACATGTGTCATTGCACAGATACAACACAACCTAAAAAAGTAAATTTACAAACTTTTTTGATGCGACGAAGAGCCTTCTGATGTTTACTACTAGGATTATAAGTATATCTACTTGATATACTAACAACATAAGTTATATCAGGTAAAGTTCACCATGAGCATTACAGTCCCAATTCTTTTAGCATATTTTGTTTGAGAAACACTAGAATCTTTATTCTATTACAATTGTGTGCTAGGATCATAAGGATATCTCCCTAAACTACATCAAAATAAATAATTTTTTTGAACTTGATTTTAATGTAATGAGGCTGACACAAAGACAAACATCAATATTTCTTTTAATTTTGATTCCTAAAATTACATCTACTTCATACTGATTTTCCATTCCAAATTTAGTAGACAAAAAGATCTTAGTTTCATCAATAACATTCATTTTTGGACAAAAATTAACAAGTGATCTACATATAATCACATAATTTGAACCTATCATTTTGAAATAATCATAGGTATGAGATTAATTGCCAAGAAAATCACTATCCACTAATGTGATATTAGACTTTTCATACCGCTGCTTAGGTGTCTATTTTAGCCTATACAAGGACTTACTCAACATGAATAATTTATCATCTTCTCCTACAACCAAAAAATCTTTGGGTTGAGTTAAATATATCTATTTGTCTAAGTCACCATTTAAAATATTGTTTTGACATTGATTTTATCACTAAATTATGGAAAGTTGAAAACACAATAAGACTACTAACGGTCATTATTTTTGTCACAAGAGAATAAATATAAAAATAATCAACACCTTTCTTTTGGTTAAAACCTCTCATCAAAATTCTAGCCTTAAATTTATCAATTGTAGCTTCGGGTCTCAATTTCTTCCTAAATCTCCACTTGCTACATATGAATAAAAAACCTTTAGGCAAATCATACAAGTTTGAAGTGTGATTCGAAACTATAAAGTTTAATTCATTTTTAACACCTTCTTTTAATAATATCACATACATTGATCTCATACTATAGAGTTCAAATCATTTTTAATATATTATTTTCAAAATATCACATATGGTGCTATCTCATAACCTATAGTTAATGAATGTAATAAATGTCTAAGACTCAGTGGGGGAGTTATGATTTCCGCCGAGAGGATTTGAAGAATGGATGGATATTTCCTCTAGTGTTTTTAGTAATTAGTGTTGACATGTTAAATTGAAATGGAGCATGATTATCTTTGGTAGTCTTAAGGATCGTTAAGTGTGTAATGAAGATGTTGTACGGGCGGTCTCTTTACGTCTTACCTAGGTGAATCTTAGGAGAATTTTGGATAGCAAGGTCTAAATGATAAAAATGGATTACTTGATGAATGTGACTAAATGTTGAGGTTAAGGAAGTTTTAGTTGTATATGAAATGATGCTTTGTAAACTTGATTCACGAAGGTTTTACTAAAATAGCATCAAAATTATGTTTCAACTACAATGTCCTTTTTAGCATGCTTTTGCATATTACCATACTTAGTACAATGTTTTACTAACTCCATATTCTTCTATATTTCTATAAGTATAGGTGGAAGACAAGTGAAGGTTCTTAGAATGTGAAGCTTGGGAAGTTGATTCTCTCAAGATTTATATGTCCTTATATGTTTGAGGACATGAACTATGTTTGTTTTAGTTTCTTTCATTTAATACATTGTCTAAGACTTAGTATGTTTCTTTTAATGTAAAGGGTCGTGACCCTATGATATTAAGACGTGTCCAAGATGGCTTGAGATGTATTTTATCATTTTTGTATTTTTTTTCTTATGAATCATTGAACCTCCTAAGCAAACAAAGGAGGAAGAGAGGTAGAAAAATGCAAATGAACAAACAGAGACGACAAAATTGTGCTATCTCTATTTATTATAAAGAACCCAGAACTGACTTAGTTGATTGTGTGCACACGTTATGTATTTTAAAAATAAAGGTATCATGTATGGTGCAACCAGTCTTAGTTTATCTCTTTTTTGTATAGTATCAAAGAAACCTTGTTTATTCCGGTTCCAACAACTCATACATGATTATACCGAACCCGAACATTAATTTTAGGGTGAACCCATCGGTGTCCCGTTAAAGTTGGCATTAAATATCACATATACACTTTAATTATTCTATGTTCATTTTGAACACCTGTCATAGTCATTTACTGTGTCATTTTGACGCTTTATTTATATTCCCTGATCCAACTAAAGCGTGAGTTGACTAATGCTTTTGCTGGAAAAATAGAAAAATCTTTAAGTGACAAGTGGACTTTTTTCTGAAAAGAAAATAGAATAACTTTTAATTCCTTTTTTTCTCCTGGTCTGTAATCCCATGCTCTAGACCCCATTTCTTCATCTTCT
Organism: Solanum lycopersicum; assembly: GCF_036512215.1. Taxonomy (NCBI): domain Eukaryota; kingdom Viridiplantae; phylum Streptophyta; class Magnoliopsida; order Solanales; family Solanaceae; genus Solanum; species Solanum lycopersicum. The sequence continues at coordinate 11,491,882 of NC_090804.1, forward strand.
TCTTTTTTAACCCCACCAAGAACACATGATCTTTCACTAATCTAAGTAATTTCATTATTCTTATTTTGTGCCTTGAAATTATTATTTTTTTCTTCTCAGTAATTTCTCTGCAATATTTTTTTTTAAAAAAAAGTTCTTTCTTCCCATCCAATTTCTATGTTTAATCTCTTCTATCCCAACCCATTTCCTCCATCTTTTTTTTCTTTTCTGTTATGTCATTTTTTCTTTTACGAATACTCATTATAATGTAGTAGGAGATACAAATAAAAGAACTAAGTTTTTAAAAATATTTATTTCCATTGTAGTCGGAGAGGATCTGATAATTATCACTTAAATAATTTCATTATTTATGTGTCCTCTAGTGGATATAGTACAAAAGAAGTAGATACATATTTTTTTGTGTATTTTATATTAGCATTGAATGATGGATAAAAAACTAAATTAGATTTTTAGGGAATAACCAAAAAACTAAGTAGTATACATGCCCAACTAAAATAATATATTTTCTCAAAATTTGGTTGGTGATGATGGATGGTCTTTGGTTGCAGAGAAAATGAGCGAGCGGGAAGGAGTAAGAAAAATAATCAATGGGGAGTAGTGAAAGATTGCAGAGAGAAACAGTGAGGAAGAAGAAGAAAGAGAAAAAAATTCACCAAAAAGGCTTCTCAAACGCGCATAAAGTATGTGTTACACAATTACTATGTTGAGTCAGCAAAAAGTGTCTAAATGACAATGTGAATCCCTACATAAGGTTTTTAAAATGAAAAAAATTAATTAAAGTGTCTAAAGGTTTTTAAAATGAAAAAAAAAATTAATTAAAGTGTCTAAGTGAAATTTTGTGCAAAATTTACAAAGTCACCGATGGGTTTCCTATTATTTTTATACTGATTAACATTTTGCATACTTTGTGATGTAGTTGATATGTTCTTAACATGATAAAGGACATGAAATTTTGTTCACCTTTTGGGCAACCAATAACCCTAAGAAGAAACTTCTTGCTCTTGAAGTTCCCAAACATAAGCAGTTGAATTACATTCGTAAGATTATAGCTGATGAAAATGTATAAAAGGAAATTGGTGATATGTTACCACACATGGGCTCTTTACCAACATATATGCCATAAATTAGTAGAGCTAGTGTTCAAAAATGCATCACAAATTTCATGTCATGTAATTTCATTAGCTACAATCTTATTGATGCAATTGTCACACCGCGCACCACTAATGATTGGGAACTTAAAGGGGAGGAAGTTCGTCCTTGCGGTTACTATTTGATCCAAAAGGTGAATAAATATGCATATACTTATTTCTTATGTAAACAATATATTGATTGTATCATAAAACATGTGAAATGTTAATTAGAAACAAAATAACATATGATTTGTTTATAATCAAGTGCGGGTTGATGACGCCAGAATAGGCCGGGATGTCTGTGATAGTATACAAAAGAGAGATGAATCAAGAAAGTTGTATTGAAAAGGATACATTTAATTTTTAAAGACATAGTTTGCGCACATGAACTAAAAAGGATCTTAGATATATTAGTGCCCTAGTTCCGTACTACAACCTAGAATTTTAGTCGGAACGGATTTGTTTGACCATATATTTCGGGGAATAACAACACTAGAGGAAATTCTAGTATATTTATGAGGTAAATTACCTCATTCATGAATTTTTTGCATGAACTTCAGGAATTTGATATGAAAATTACATATTTATTTTATACATTTCCTTCGCGTAATGGTCTTATTAAAAGTGCTACTCTACCTTTTTTTTCTTCGTTAAAGACTCTTTTGCTCAAAATGTTAATTTTTCCACATTGGTAGGAGAAAAGAATTTTTAAATGATTAAATATATAAGAAATTATATGTTTTAAAGGGGTTAAGAAGATTTCAACTCTTGTTTTACCTTTGTCGGTTATTCGACTCAAGTTGGACTTTGGCAAATATATCCATTGAGAAATTTTTGTTTTGGACAAAAAAAAACCCACAATATTTCTCATGGCTGCATGAATTGAAGTGCGTACAACACATTAATGCACGGTAGTCAAGGTGTGCACTTGAATTGTTAACTGCACTTGGACATGTCTCACTGCACAGATACAACACAACCTAAAAAATGTAATTTTACACAAATTTTTATGCGACAAAGATCCTTCTAATGTTTACTACTAGGATTATAAGTATATCTACTTGATATACTAACAACATAAATTATATCAGGAGAAGTAAAGATCACCATAAGCATTACAGTCCCAATTATTTTAGCATATTTCATTTGAGAAACACTAGAATCTTTATACTATTACAAGTGAATGCTAGGATATGAGGACATCTCCCTAAACTTCATCAAAATAAATAATTTTTTAAAACTAGATTTTAGTGTAATGAGGCTGACACAAAGTGAAATCATCAATATTTCTTTTAATTTTGATTCCTCAAATTACATCTACTTCATAATGATTTCCATTTGAAACTTAGTAGACAAAAAGTTCTTATTTTTATCAATAACAGTCATTTTTGGACAAAAATTAACAAGTCATATACTTATAATCACACAATTTTGAACCTTTCATTTCCAAATAATCATAAGTATAAGACTAATTGACAAGAAAACCACTATCCACTAATGTGATATTAGACTTTTTATATTGCTGCTTAGGTGTCTATTTTACTCCATAAAAGGACTTACTCAACTTGAATATTTATTTATCTTCTCCTGGAACCACAAAACCTTTGGGTTGAGTTAAATATAACTATTTGTCTAGGTAACCATTTAAATAAATTGTTTTGACATCCATCTTATCACTAAATCATGAAAAGTGGAAAAAGCAATAAGACTCCTAACGATCATTATTTTTGTGACAAGAGAATAAATATCAAAATAATCAACATCTTTCTTTTCGTTAGAACTCTTCATCAAAATTCTAGCCTTATATTTATGAATTGTAGCTTCGGGTCACAATTTCTTCTTATATGTCCACTTGCTACGTATGAATTTACAACCTTTAGCCAAATCAGACAAGTCTGAAGTGTGATTCGAAACTATAAAGTTTAATTTAATTTTAACACCTTCTTTTCAAAATATCGCATATATTGATCTCATACTATAGAGTTTAATTCATTTTTAGTATCTTCTTTTCAAAATATCACATATGGTGATCTCATTGCCTCATCATAAGATTTAGATTCTATTTACTAGACAGACACTAAATCTTATACCAAAATTTTCAGTCAAAAATAAAGTGAAAAAATCATGACAAAGTTGTTGTCAATTCTACATCTTTTACTTCTTGTAAGTTCATTTAATTCTTTTTAGAAATAACTTCATAAGAAGAAACAACATCAGGATCAAAAAACATAAATGTAGAAGCATCTATTTACATATCACTAAACACATTATTTTCAAAGGAAATTTGCTAAAAAATCAGCAACTCAAGATTCACAAATAGAAAAACTATTGGAAAAACACAAATCTATATGCAACACTCTTTTCACAAAACCAATAATGACAATGTCAAAAGTCTTACAACCTACATTTACTCATTTAAAATCAGGTTGCCTTACCTTAGCCAAAGACATCAAAACATTTTGAAATTTCAAATTAGGAGAAAACCCTTTCTAAAACATATATCAGGTCTTGTCTAACGTTTTATGAGGGACCATTAAGAATATAACATGCAAATAGGAAAGCTTCCCCCTACATATTGTTTGATAGACTCGAGCTTAAAAGCATAGAATTTATCATTTCGTCAAGGGTTTTATATATTTGTTCAGCTACACCATTTTATTGGAATATAATGAGCACTAAGCTCATGTATAATATTATTTTTCTCACAAATATTCTCCAGAGTTTTCGTATTATATTTACTTCCCCTACCAGATCCAATAATCTCTTGATTTTTCTGTCTAATTTATTATCTACTTCGAATTTGAAGAACATACTTTCAACCTCATCTATAGATATCAGAATATATACCTTAGAGTATCTTTAAAATTAATACTTTTTATCACTTTTTCAAAAAGTACTCTTGAATTTTGTTGAATTTGAATATATTAGTTCAAAAAATTGAATTTTTGTACTTATAATAGATTTCAAAGGTTTCCTTACATGTTTTGCTTGTACATATACAAGATTTTTGAAAAATCATCAATGTTTATCATAGAAATTAATTCTATTTTTCTAAGTATTTTGATAGAAGCAATACTAAAATGACATACTCTACCATAACACAAATTAATGGACTTAACAATATATGCAGAATTTTAAATACTAGCATTATTGATAATCTATTGAACATTGTTCAATACAAATAATTCTCCACTAAGATATCCCTTCCCAATAAACTCTCCTACCTGAGAAATATTTATTTTATCACCTTTAAATATATTTAAAGGCCTACTTTATTAAGAAGTACTCCAAAAACTATGTGTCTGCAGGTAAAGTACATACAAAAAATTATTCAAGGCTAAAGTTTTTTTTGCAGTTAAATTATGTAAAAAAATTCCTTTATCCAATATTCATGTAGTAGATAACCCATGTAAACACAATTGTCATTAGTTGACTCCTCAAACTCATGGAATAACTCTTTGTTGACACAAAAATGTATGGAAGGGTCTGTGTCCAACACCAATTAATATTGTTAGGCACTAGAAAAACTACAATAATAATCACTTCATGTGCCTCACAAAGATGAGCGTTACCATCAACTTGTCTTTCTTACCGTAAGTTCTGTCCTTGTCTTACTTATCAGTGGCTAGCATTATGACTAAGTTTTTCAGATACAAAGAAAGGATCCTTAGATTTTTGAATTTGAATCTTCAACTTGTTAAAGTAATTCTTTTTCTTTATATGACCCTTTTTTATAAAATTCTTCAGTTTGCCTTTAAACATGTCATTCATAGCATTACAAGAAAATTCAATAAGAATCTGTGGAAGAATTAAGTAAAAACCTTTCATCTTATTTTTTAGATAGTTCGCCTCTTCAATTCTTATGTGACCAATAAGTTCTTGGGGAGATGATTTTATTTCCTTATATTTCAGTTGAAATCTTAATTACTCCAAGTTTATGGACATTTTTCAAGCACAACAAATTAGCATAAAAAGTCTCAAACATCTTCATACCCTGCTGAGAACATTAACAATCAAGTTCCCATATTCACAAATTTGTTCCATGATTAGCTTGTTGTCACCGTTTAAAACTTAATCCATTGACCACCATATTTTAATGCATCATCAACTGTATATTTTTTCTAAGAAAATATTTTATTAAGAAATAAATCAAATAAATGATAAGTAATTGGTTAAAAATAGTCATTACAGGGTTTGTTAAACAAAATATAATCAACTTCAAAATCATCAAATAAACTAAGATGTTTATGTTACCAGCGTTTAAAATATTTACATCCAAATACTCAAGCTTTGAAAGATAAGAAAAAAATTTATCCAACGAAATAGCCATTTATAAATATTGTATTCGAAAATTGCTTTCAGATTATAAGGGAAATAATACAATATTGATATCAGACAAGAATTAAAATAGTAAGTGAATTGTGACAAACAATACGTAATGACAAGTCACTGCCATGAAAGTAATTTTGGCCTGACTTTGATGTTAATAGTTAAGTCAGTCACTATCCAAGCTTCTACAGATCTTCCAAACACGTGTACTCGTGGTTGGAAGTTTGGAGTTGCACAAAAACAGTAGTCTAAATATTCACAATAGGAAGAATAATATTTCAGACAATACATGAATAGGTGAAAGAGATTAAATGAAAGAGAGATTTTTGTTTCTCTTCTATATATTTAGTTCACAAATGATACTCCTTAAATAGGAAGAACATTTACGTTTTCATCAATCATAAGAATGTAAGTAGTTAAAGTAAAATTAATGAACTGAAATATTACTTTTTTTTATGAACATTTTTTCATAATTCAAAGTAATTTTGAGTTTTCTCAATAGTTTCAATATTTTCTTACGAAGTTAAAAAATACTATCACTTGAATAAATGTGAACCATATACAACGAAGTAGCTCTCCTATTGCACATCAATTTTGGACTTAAATGTTCACATCGATTAATGACGGAGAATTCTTAGATGTTATTATCCTTTGAATTAAATAAAAAAGTAATAAAATCTACATACCTGAGTCACCAGAACAGCTGTTGGAACCAAGAATAGCTCTATAGGGAAAAAGGTTCTGAAGAACGTAAGCAAAGCTTCTAAGAATCATTATTGATATAAGGGTGTTCAAAGAACTAGTCTCCATGAAATCATGGTCTTCTACCTTAATGCAGCCTCCATAACTTCCAGATGATAACTACACAATAAAATCAACAAATATATTACATAATTATTACTCTATCAAGTACAGGCTCCTACTTGTAGGAGTTGATTACACTAGAGAATACAAGTCATAGATTGATTACAAGAGTCCTAGGTATACTTCAAATAAAATACTAAAAATTATTGTTAAATACAAGTAGGCCTTGACTACTAATAAATAAATACAAATTAGTGTTTTTTTTAAACTAAAATAGGCTCCAAAATAAAATAAAACAATACAAACGCATGTCATTTTGGCTTTGGATCTATTTTTAGTAACAAAATTACTCGAAATACCATACTCATTTGTTTATTTTTAAATATTTTTCCAATGGTAGGAACAATAGTGACAAAATAATTATAACTCATCACCTTATAAATCATGAATTTAAAAGGAGTTGGTACCTCCATGAATGATGCAAAGTGAAATACTACTTAAATTTACACTAAAAGGAAATATTGAAGCGTGTCGACTTGATTTAAATTGAGTTTCTCATATAGTTAGGAAAGTAAAATCAAGGTAAATAGTTAGTAGATTTTGAGTTAATACAAGTCATTCAATTAAAATTCCAACCAATTACCAGCATGCGTCAAGCTAACTAACCAAAAGATAAGTAGAATATTGACGGAAATAATATGTTTGACAAAATACTATTTGTATCTTTTTTTTTGTATTAAAAATGCAAAGAAATTTTTATTCCAACTCGAAATGTATATCAAACTAGGAAAAAAAGAAACTAACCATTAGACTTAACCAATTCCTTTTTAATTTTTAAACTTAGAAGATAACTTACTACATGACATGTAACATACTAAAAAATAGCAGATCTCGTCAAAAATCAAATAAAGGATCTTGGTGAAATATAACTTTAAGGAGCAATGAATTGAGACGAGAAGATAAGTATTGTACAAATTTGAAATTGAAAAAACAAAAGAAAATGATCGAGAAGTAACCTTTTAATTATCTTCTGCATCTGATGGCAATGATTGAAAAATGATTGTTTGCTTTGAGAAAAACTTGTACAACATAGATATTTTACAATTGAAGAGCTTTAACACAGGGGAATATTTTTCGCTACATGTCTCCTTAAGTACAAACAATTTAGGCTTCATTTATAACCAACAAATTGACGCCTAAAGAATATTTTAAAAGCAAAGAAGGGGAGATAATGTCAACAAAATTGGGGATCCAAAATTTGAAATGTTGATCTTTGAAGAGATAAATTAAGAAAAATAGGAGAAAAAATATCTTGAACAAAAGGTGACATGGGTGGGGGTGTATTCCCCTAGAATAATTTTAGGGACATGGTGACGTTTTTTAGGTAGAAAACATTATGGATTGAGCTCAAAATCCGGTTAAGTTTTGGGGGGTTTGCATTTGCAAGGACAGGGGCTGCTAGGGTTTCCAGTTCATTTGGGAAAAAAAGAAATGATAAGGAAAAGAAAAAGAATAGAGATATTTATTTGAGGGGTTTGGGCCCGGGTTATACGAATAATAGTGTCTGATTGGATAATATTTGGGCTGAAAGTGGGTGTGAAGAAACAAGTCATTTGTACTTTAGCAAAATACATTTGCTTGAAATAATTCAAAATTGATAAAATTGCTAATGAGATAAATTATATCTAATTATTTATCAAAATTATTAACATTTTAACAATTAATAATTATCTTGAAGCAAAGACCTGTTATGTTGAATAACAGAAGGAGAATAAGGAAAAGAAGAATAAGTAGAAAAAGATTAAGGAGAAGAAGGGTGAGTAGGAGGAGGAGAAGAAAAAGACGACGAACAAGAAGAAGATGACGATGAAGAAGGAGGAGGGGGATGGGAAGGGGAAGAATTAGAACAAGAGGAACAAGAAAAATACGAGAAGGAGTAGAATAATGATGAGGAATAGGAAAAGGAAGAGAAAGATGAAGTGGAAGTGGAAGAGGAGGAAGGGAGAGTGAGGAGGAGGAGAATAGATTCTATATGTTTATAACAATACAGAATTATTCAATACATTTTTGAGGTACTTTTACCCGATAAATAATAAAATATCCTAGAAATTAAATAAAAAACATTTTGAATTTTAAGAAACAATTATTCTACTTTGTTTGGAACTAAAGAAGCCTGAAGAATTAATCAACCCTCTCCTTTTTAGCTAGGGATTATAGAAAAGGGTTAGGGCCAAAAGTAGGTCATGACCCCAAATACACCCTAGACATGAAATGACATACAAGACCCCGCAAGGTCTTGCAAAACTCATTGAGCATACTTCATCAAAGATAATACAACAAAGAGTTTTAAAGGTAGTATTTCAAATAAAAGAGTTTTACAAAATGTAGCAGAAGTCTAACATAAGTTTCAAAGACATATATTACATCATAAGGGAGTGATTGGGACGTAAACCATAAATTACATACAAAATCTGGAAAAAAAATACATGATAGCAATAGAATAATCTCTGTCCTCAATATATGAGGATTCTTCACCTTAAGGTAAAAGTACTCGTATTGAAATGTAACTGTTGCAACAAATAGGAGAATCTTAGTAGTTTAGTTGGTTGACTACCTAAACCCTCTTCTTATAGGTAGGATTCAATTCCCCACATTGTAATATTCACCATTCATAGAGTCTCTCATCACCTTCAAGTACCAAAGGGTAACAAGAAATTGTCGATTGAGTAAACTACCATAAATAGTATAATTTCATTCTATTTATATATAAAATAAATCTAAATATAGACAAAGTGATATGACACCTCTCTATGGCCTCCATTTATATTTATCCTTTTTTTCCTTTTTTTAATATTTTCCTTCTTTTTCTAACAAACAATTATGCATTTAATAATTAAATAAATCAACATATTTGCTATATCCAATTGTGTTTTATGAGTTACTAAAAAATTCTATCTATTTGCATTCTCTACTTAAATACCATGTAGACTGACCAACCTCCTTTTACCAAATTTTTCATGATTTAATCCATCTACAAAATAACAATCTTCCATAAAGTTGTTAGCTACTAATTTTTATTTTCTCCTATTTTTTAATCAATATATATTCTTCCTTTTAATGTTTTCTTTTTTTGAAATTTGGTTAATCAACATATGGTTAATAATCATTTAGAAAAAGTGATGTGACAATTTATAAGCAGTTTGATAAAGATTATAGATATATTCTTCAAAATTTTATTTGTTGCCAAGCAAAAGTTCATCATATGAAAAGAAAATTCGGTTGTAGTAAATTAATCAAAGAAAAATTATCCGAGCTCTTTGATTCTGTTTCATCAGAAAATGTTCAATACGGTGGCCAAAATCATCAAGAGAGTTAGTCAAATTAGTTTGATAAACTAAAAGTTTTAATACTATATATCTACATACACATTTTTTGTACTTATTTTAGTACCCGTTAGATAGCTATATGTCCACCTGTGCTAGATGTTGTTACAAATTTTTGGGAACATTCTACTAGTCATAACATTGATGGACTGCAATTTTAGTGGATGTAGCTTGGATTATTTTGCCACCCGCATGCTACTTTATGCAAGAGATCATATTTTGCTAGAATGTTTTTATGCTTTCAACTATGATATTCACATGTTTCTTGAAAAATCTTACGCTACTCTTTAATGGCCCAACAAGTGGAAAAATCTTAGCAGCATATGTAGGTAAAATGGTTTTGATCGGAGGATAAGCTTGTGAAGGTCAACAATGCTGGTAGGAAAGAGAGTCAAGCAATTTAGAATAAACGGTAACTTATAGAAACTTCACTTGTCTAGGATTTAATTAGTTGCTTAGATTCGTTTACAATATTATGAATTATGAGACATTGATGCGTCCAAATATGTTAAGATGCATGTACATCACGATACATGAGGTAAAATTAGCGGTAATTTGTTATAGATTATATTCAACTATGGATTGCATGTACATAGGATATATAGGCAAACCTTGATCATCTCCCTTGCTTTCCTCACATATCGATCATCACACTCCATTGTATCTTGTATCCTATGAGACATGTGAAGATATAGTGTAATTCACATGTATGTGGGAGTTATAGAAATCATTTGTTGCCTGATATATCTTGCGCTGAAATATGTGATTAAATTATTAATTAATCATATAAATATTAGTATTTCAAACTATAAAAAGAACTAGTAAATATGTTTTAGAAATTGTGTAGTTAGGTAGTTTTTCCTTGATTGAAGGAGAAGTTAGGAAGAATTAAGTCATCATTGATCTATTTTAGGCTATTTTAATGAGTAATGCATCTCAATACCTTTAACTCTAAATTTGGTACATTATACATGAATCTGAAAACATATTTGGAACACACCAAAATTTTGTAAAGTTCATAATTTGCAAATTAGTATATCTCGATAACGAGTCTCAAAATTAAATAGGCTAACTAGATCGTGTCATATGTTTAAAGAGTTATTAAATAGTTAATGATGTGTTAAAATGATGAATAATGTCTTAAGGGGTAATTCCTTAAGAGTTTGTATGTTGAACGTCCAAGACGTTTGGAAGCTAGCCTTGTATGTGCTAGTGTGCCTTTGTATGTTTTATGTGTTGTTTGGTATTAAAAATTATAGGGGAGGGTCCTAAGACCTAGATGAGCATGCTTATCGTAGAAACATCCGGGTACGACTCCCGAAGACCACCCTAAGGGTCCTTAATAAGGACCCAAACCCTATCAAGAAAACAACCAAAGATTGTCCAACAACGACCCCTTATTGATGCTACTTATGTCAATCCACACCCCGTCGTTTGGGGGAATACCTCAACACTTAGTTGTGGAATCTTATCCCCTAGAATTTGACTTTCCAAACGACGCCTAGCAGGATGGGCCGTTGTTCAAACGATGCACACTAGTTTGAGTACGTCGTTTGGAGCCTCCAACGCTGTCAATATTTTCTACAAGCTTATAATTAGGGGTGAATTGGGAAATTCATCCCATGTCCTAATTAACTAGTAATAGGTTGTTTTAGGGTTTTTTTTAGTTATTTAAGTTAGTTTATACCCCTAATACCTAAGTTAGACTTCAATTTTCAAAATCATAACCCCTCTCTTAAGACACCATCGAAGCTTGAACTCAATGAAGAGCTAGGATTGAAGATTTTGAGTGGTTTCTGCACCAAATCCTTTTAGTTTTCTCCTATTAAGGTATTCTAGTTCATCCTTTATTCTTCTTTCATTCAAGGAGCCAATCCAAAGGCTTTTCAAAAAGGTTTTAAATTCTTAAATTCTTATATTTTGAATTCTAAGCATGGGTCTTTGCATGAAAGGTTTTAATAGATGGATTATTATGTTTTCAATATAAAGTGATGGTTTTATGATAAAAAACACAATGACCACATGAACATGCCAATTATTTAAATTAGAATTATGAAGTGGGTTTAATGTATATGAATAGACAATGTTAGAGTTTTGTTATTATTATGCTGTATTGTGATTATGTACTTCCATTTATGCCTTATTATGATGATTTATTTGATAATTTAGAATAGGTGATCATGTCTTGGATGACGGGTAAGTTTATCTATGTTGTTTAGTTCTTATTGAATTGATCTTGAGTGGTGTGGTGCACTTATTGTGGCGGTGTTTACTTGATGTATATGATTATATATGTGAATTGTGATTATGGTTTTGAAGGCATTGAATATGAAGTAAAGTGATGTTATGATGTATATGGATGAGATGTCTTATGAAGTTGAGAATATGTGTCTTGAAGATGCCATGTCTAAATGAAGTACAATGTGAATACGAAGCATGATAGTGTTTGAATTATGATTTATGTAGTATAATAATGCTTAAATTCAGTGTTATGAATATGGTGGTTATGTGAAGAATGTTGTCACATCTACTCACATGCACACACTTTGAATGAATGAATGATGTTAATGAATGAAAATGGGGGATTCTAAGGTAGACACTATTCGTGAGTAGAGATGAAGTGTCTAGTACCAACCCTACTATTCCTAAGAACTCTAGTGAATGAAAAAGGGGGAGTTTGGGGTGGACACTCTTCGTGAGTTGAGATGCAGTGTTTAGTAGCAACCTCAGTATTCCCAAGAGCTTTCCAAAGAATGGTTGGGGGTTGGATACTCTTTGTGAGTTGAGATGTAGTATAAAAAAGTAATCTCTAGAGATTAGTTATATTCATGAGTTAAGATGCAGTATTTAATAACAATTTCATAACCTATAGTTAATGAATGTCTAAGACTTAATCGAGGAGTCATGCTCAACAACGAGAGGATTTGAAGAAGGGGTGGATACTCTTTGTGAGCAGAGATGTCGTATCCAATGTACCTCTAGAGATGATTACTCTCGTTAGTTGAGATGTATATACTTAGAAGAAATCTCCTTATCCCTTAAGTATGCGCCCACATATGTTTATCTATAGGAGATCCAAGTAAAGGCTAATAGAATGACCCTACTTTAGGCAAGTGGGGATCCCTCATCCGGTAGAGGTTATTACCAGGATTCCATGTCTAGTTTTCATGGTCTATGTAGGTTAAAGCTAGCCCCAATAAATGAATGTAATGAACTCACTCTTTTTAAGAGTTTACCACTTAGGGTAGTGGTGGAATGAGAGGCTATTTATCCTTTGCACAAGTAGACATGAGAGGAAGTTTTGGTGTGTCCTTTATGAAAATGTATATATGGTTTACTATATAATGTTAATGCGGTAAGTTGACTTTATGTCTAATGTTAATGAAGCATGTTGGTCTTATGACTAAAGTGATGAAAGTTATGTAAATGATGAATTTGATGTGCCTAGTCTGTGGTGATTCTCAAGGAGCACTAAGGTGGGAGTAGTAGTATGGGATGCTACTTTCACATTGCACTAAGTGTAACTTGGGGGTTGTCTTGGAGGATAGTCTTTATGTTAAGTTACTAAAGACATGTATGTTTCCTCTAGTGTTTTTAGTAATGAGTGTTGACATGTTAAATTGAAGTGGAGCATGCTTATCTTTGGTAGTCTTAAAGATCCTTAGGTGTGTAATGAAGAGGTTGTATGGGCGGTCTCTTTATGTCTTACCTTGGTGAGTCTTATGATAACTCTGGACAGGAAGGTCTAAATGATAAAAATGGATTACTTGATGAATGTTACTAAATGTTGAGGTTAAGGAAGTTTTTAGCATGTTTTTGCATATTACCATACTTAGTACAATGTTTGTACTAACTCCATATCCTTCTATATTACTATAAGTATAGGTGGAAGACAAGTGAAGGTTCTTAGAAGGTGAAACTTGAGAAGTTGATTCTCTCATGATTTATATGTCCTCATATGTTTGAGGACATGAACTATGTTTCTTTTAGTTTCTTTAATTTAATACATTGTTTAAGACTTAGTATGTTTCTTTTAATGTAAAGGGTCGTGACCCTATGATATTAAGACGTGTCTTAGATGGCTTGAGATGCATTTTGTCATTTTTGTATATTTTTTTCTTATGAATCATTGAACCTCCTAAGCAAATTAAGGAAGAAGAGCGGTAAAAAAATCACAAATGAACAAAGAGAGACTACAAAATTGTGACATCTCTATTTATTATAAAGAACCCACAACTGACTTCGTTGATAGGATGGATTTTATATTATTTTAGGCATAGACATGTTTTGTGCTTGTTATGCCTAAGGCGATAATAAAACATTAAAATTGTCAAGTTTTAATTTCTTAGTGGTCTAGCCTCAGAGTGGAAACGTAGTATGGAAGTTCCTGATGTTTGATATTTTTATACCTTAAGGCTAGAAAATTAAGTCTCCAAGGGATGAAATTTTGTAGTCTCTCTTTGTTCATTTGTGTTTTTTGTTCCTCTATTCCTCTTATGTTTTTTTTAGGAGGTTCAATTGTTCACTAGATTTTTTTTTACAAAAATAACAAAATTAATCTCAATTTATTCTTATACACAATCAATATCACAGTATCTATTCGAAAAAAACGATTGAATGTTAATCACATACCGAAAGTAGTAATTGGGATCTTCAATGTCAATTCCTAACTCTTCTTGTGGTTGCACAAAAGATTGGGACACAATTTTCTCACAACAAGATTCTAGCGCAGATTTAGAGCATTGGATTATTAGACAATGCTTATAATCCATGTTTTGATTTTCCGCTAGCATATTATTGTGAGAAAATATTTTCCCTATCTTTTTGCAATCATAGAGAGAAATCAAGATTGATATTGAAGATCTTAGTTACTATTTGTTCAATATGCTATGTTTTTCAGTCATTTTTTTAATATACTTCTTGTGTAGAAGAACAGAACTAAGATTGATTTTTTCATTTTTGTAAATCTACTTTCTAGTGAATTGTTGAACCTCCTAAATAGACTGAGGAGGATGTCAGGTAGAAAAAGCACAAAAGAAAACAAAATCCAGACCAAAGCTATTAATAAAACTGATAGTCAACGGTAATGCTCAAAATTGAGGTGGATGTTCATAGAATGTTCATTGTTGTCATCCAAAGACTTGGTGAAGAAGGAAAGTTTACCACACAAATGTACTACAATTTCCTTTGATATTGTCAATCCCTGAAACTTATGGGCATATAGATCTCATCTAGGTAATAATTCTGCATTGAAATGCGTAATTGGGACATTGATCTTACTTGAATTATCTTTAGTCATTGTGTGTGCACGTTATGTATTTTGAAAATAAAGGCATCATTTATGGTGCCAGCTGTCTTAGTTTATCTCTTTTGGGTATAGTATCAAAGAAACATGGTTTATTCTAGTTTCAACAACTCACACATGATTACACCCAACCTGAATATTATTTTTAGAGTGAACCCATCGATGTCCCCTTAAAGTTGGCATGAAATTTCACATAAACACTTTAATTATGCTTTGTTCATTTTGACACCTGTAGTACTCATTTACTGTGTCATTTTGACACTATCTATATTCCCAGATCCAAATAAAGCGCTTGTTGACTAATGCTTTTTCTAGAAAAATAGACAAATACTTAAGTTAAGTGTGGACTTTTTTCTTAAAATAAAAAAAAAACAATTTTAATTCCTTTTTTTCTCCAGATCTGCAATCCCGTGCCCTCAACCCCATTTCTTCATCTTCTTCTTCCTAATCTCCACCTAGTACGTCATAATCTCTAAACAATCTCTGTACTTTCATTCTTCTTATTTTGTGCCTTGAAATTATTATCTTTTTCTTTTAAGTAATTTTACTGCATTTTTTTTTAAAAAAAATCCTTCTCATCTATTTACCATATTTAATCTATCCTTATCGCAATCCATTTCCACCATCTTTTATTTCGATTCTATTAAGTTTTTTTTCTTGTACATAAATTCATTATATATGTAGTAGGAGATACAAATATAAAAACTCACTTTTTTGAAATATTTATTTCCAGTGTAGTCCGAGATGATCCGATAATCATCAATTAAATATTTTCATTACTTATTTCTCCCCTAGTGAATATAGTGCAAAAGAAGTGGAAAATATATTTTTTGTGTACTTTAAATTTTTATTGAATGATGGATAAAAAAATAAATTAGATATTCATGGAACAAGAAAAATCTAAGTAATATAAATGCCAAGCAAAAACTATATATTTCTCAAAATTTGTGTGGTGATGAGGGGTGGTCTATGGTGGCAGAGAAAAAGAGCGAGCGGGAAAGAGTAAAAAAAAATTAATAGAGAGTGGTGAAAGATTGCAGAGAGAAATAGTGTGGAAGAAGAAGAAAAAGAAAAAAAAGAATTCACCAAAAAAGTTTCTTAAACGTGCATAAAATACGTGTTGCACAATTACTTTGTTGAGTCAGCAAAAAGCGTCTAAATGACAATGTGCACCCCTACATAAGGAATTTAAAATGAACAAAGTTTAATTAAAGTGTCTAAGTGAAATTTTGTACCAAGTATAAGAGGTCGCTGATGGATTTCCCCTTATTTTTATATTGATTAACATTTTACATACTTTGTGATGTAGCTGATACGTTCTTGAGATTATAATGTACATAAAAAATTGTTCACTTTTTGGGTCAACCAATAACCCTAAGGAGAAATTTCCTACTCTTAAAGTTCCCAAACATAAGTAGTTGAATTGCATTGGTAAGATTGTAGCTGATGAAATTGTATAAAAGGAAATTGGTGATACGTCATTACATATGGGCTCTTTAGCAACATATATGCCATAAAGTTAGTAGAGCTAGTGTTTACAAATGCATCACGAATATCCTGGCCAGTAATTTCATTACCTACAATCCTATTGATTCAATTGTCACACCGTGCACCAATAATGTTTGGAAACATAAACAGTGGTGGATCTAGGATTGAATGATTGTGGGTGGTGACTTCCTTTAACATAAACCTTTTAGCAATCATATAGTCTAAACTATACTAACTGAAACTCTTTAATAAAAAAATCCCTTAATTAGGAAAAGGAAAAAGTGTAAGAAAACAAAAAGAAAAAAAAGCCCTTAATTAGATAGAAAAGGAATAAAAATAAAAAATAAAAGAAAAAAAGGTGCAAAATTCGCTGCACAAAGAAAAGAAGGAAAAAGTGTAAGAAAAAAAATGGTTAAAAAAAAAAGACCTTAATTAGATAGAAAAAGAAAAAAAAATAAAAAAGAAAAGAAAAAGAGGGTGTAAAATTCGCTTGAAAAAGAAAAGAAAAAAATAATGGGGCATGTGGGATTTGAACCCTACCAGTGTGCTTTGCGGGCCTCTGGTTTCCATGTGTAAACTAGCGTGCCCATGACAACTTTCATACTATGGGTGCTCATTTAATTTTTAATTATGGATTTATTATATTTTTTATAATTATATATATATATATATACAAAAAAAACTCATAGTCAATGGGTGCTCGAGCACCCTTAACTCACTTACTGGGTCCGCCCCTAAACATAAAGAGGAGGAAGTTCTTCCTTGCGATTACTATTTGATCCAAAAGGTGAATACATATGCATATCCTTATCATAAAGCATGTGAAATGTTAATTAGAAACGAAACAACATATGCTTTATTTATGATCATGTGCGGATTGATGACGCTAAAATAGGCGAGATGTCTTTGATAATATACCAAAGAGAGATGAATGAATATAGTTGTATTGAAAAGGATACCTCTATTTTTTAAGGACAAAGCTTGCGCACAAGAACTAAAGAGGATCCTAGAGATATAAGTGCTCCAGTTCCGTATTACAACCTAGTATTTTTAACCGGCACGGATTTGTGTAGCCATAAATTTTGGGGGAATAACAACACTACAAGAAATTCTAGTATATTTGTGAGTTAATAATTACTTCGTTCATGAATTTGTTGCATGAACTTCATGAATTTAACATGAAAATTACCTATTTATTTTATGAATTTTCTTCGTCTAACGGTCTTATTAATAGTGTTGCTCTACCTTTTATTTTTTTTCGTTAAAACTGTTTTTCTCAAAATGTTAATTTTTTCCACATCGGTGGGAGAAAAGAACTGTTAAATGATTAAATATAGAAGAACTACAATGTTATTAAAGAGGTTAAGAAGATGTCGAGTCTTGTTCTACCGTTGTCGGTCACTTGGCTTAAATTGGAGTTTGGCAAATATATCCATCGAAAAATTTTTGATTCGGACAAAAAAAATAAACCCAAAATATTTCTCGTGGTAGCATGAATTGAACTGTGTGTGAAGAGACACATCTCTTCAGTCAAGGGTGTGCACTAGAGGTGTGAACTGCACTTGAACATGTGTCACCGCACAGATACAACACAACCTAAAAAATGTAACTTTACAAACTTTTTTGATGCGACGAAGAGCTTTCTGATGTTTACTACTAGGATTATAAGTATATCTACTTGATATACTAACAACATAAGTTATATGAGGTAAAGTTCACCATAAGCATTATAGTCCCAATTATTTTAGCATATTTCGTTTGAGAAACACTAAAATCTTTATTCTATTACAATTGCGTGCTAGGATCATAAGTACATCTCCCTAAACTATATAAAAATAAATAATTTTTTAAAACTTGATTTTAATGTAATGAGGCTGACACAAAGAGAAATCATCAATATTTCTTTTAATTTTGATTCCTAAAATACATCTACTTCATACTGATTTTCCATTCCAAACATAGTAGACAAAGAGTTCTTAGTTTCATCAATAACATTCATTTGTGGAAAAAAAATAACAAGCGATATACATATAATCACGTAATTTGAACCTTTTATTTTAGAAAAATCATAGGTATAGGATTAATTGACAAGAAAATCACTATCCACTATTATGATATTAGATTTTTCATACCGCTGCTTAGGTGTCTATTTTATCCTATACAAGGACTTCCTCAATTTGAATAATTTATTATCTTCTCCTGGAACCACAAAACCTCTGGGTTGAGTTAAATATATCTATTTGTCTAAGTCACCATTTAAAATATTGTTTTGACATCCATTTTATCAGTAAATTATGAAAAGTGGAAAACACAATAAGACTCCTAACGGTCATTATTTGTGTCACAAGAGAATAAATATCAAAATAATCAACACCTTTCTTTTGGCTAAAACTTTTCATCAAAACTCTAGCCTTATATTTATCAATTGTAGCGTGGGGTCTCAATTTCTTCCTAAATATCCACTTGCTACACATGAATTAAAAACCGTTAGGAAACTCATACAAGTCTGAAGTGTGATTTGAAACTGTATAGTTCAATTCATTTTTAACACCTTTTAAAAATATTACATATATTGATCTCATATTATAGAGTTCAATTAATTTTTAATATCTTCTTTTCAAATTATCAAATATGGTGCTATCTCTTAACCTATAGTTAATGAATGTAATGAATGTCTAAGACTAAGTGAGGGAGTTATGCTTACCACTAAGAGAATTTGAAGAAGGGGTGGATACTCTTTGTGAGCAGAGATGTTGTATCCAATGTACCTCTGAAGATGAGTACTCTTCGTGAGTTGAGATGTCGTAATTAGAAGCAATCTCTATATCCCTTAACTATGTGCCCGCATATGTTTATCTATTGGAGATCTAAGTAAAGGCTAAGATAATGACCGTTCTTTAGGAAAGTGGGAATTCATCATCCGGTAGGGGTTAATACCGGGTTTCCATGTGTAGTTTTCATGGTCTATGTTGGTCAAAGCTAGCCCCCACAAACGAATGTGATGAATGAACTATTTTTAGGGGTGTACTACTTAAGGTAGGTGGTGGAATGATAGGCTAATTATCCTTCTCAGAAGTAGACATTTGAAGGATGTTTTGGTGTGTCCTTATATGAAAATGTATGAATGGTTTACTATATAATGTTAATGAGGTAAGTTGACTATATCTCTAATGGTAATGAAGCATGTTGGTCTTATGACTTAAGTGATGAAAGCTATGTAAATGATGAATGTGATGTGCCTAGTCTGTGGAGATTCTCAAGGAGCACTAAGGTGGGAGTAGTAGTATGGGATGCTACTTTCACATTGCACTAAGTGTAACTTGGGGATTTTCTTGGAGGATGGTCTTTATGTGAAGTTACTCAAGACATGTATGTTTCCTCTAGTGTTTTTAGTAATGAGTGTTGACATGTTAAATTTAAATGGAACATGCTTATCATTGGTAGTCTTAAGGATACTTAGGTGAGTAATGAAGAGGTTGTATGGGTGGTCTCTTTATGCCTTACCTAGGTGAGTCTTAGGATAACTTTGGATAGGAAGGTCTAAATGATAAAAATGGATTACTTGATGAATGTGACTAAATGTTGAGGTTTGAAGTTTTAGTTGTAAATGAAATGATACTTTGTAAAGTTGATTCATGAAGGTTTTACTAAAATAACATGAAAATTATGTTTCAACTACAATGTCCTTATAACAACATTTGTACTAACACCATATTCTTCTATATTTCTATAAGTATAGGTGGAAGACAAATGCAGGTTCTTAGAAGGTGAAGCTTGAGAAGTTGATTCTCCTAATATTTATATGTCCTCATATGTTTGAGGACATGAACTATGTTTCTTTTAGTTTCTTTCATTTAATACATTGTTTAAGACTTAGTATGTTTCTTTTAATGTAAAGGGTCGTGACCCTATGATATTAAGACGTGTCTTATATGGCTTGAGATGCATTTTGTCATTTTTGTATATTTTTTTCTTATGAATCATTGAACCTCCTAAGAAAACAAAGGAGGAAGAGAGGTAGAAAAATGCAAATGAACAAAGAGAGACGACAAAATTGTGCTATCTCTATTGATTATGAAGAACCCACAACTAACTTAGTTGATTAGATATGATGGATTTTTATATTATTTTAGGCATAGACTAGTTGTATGCTTGTTATGCCTCATGCGATTACAGAACCCAAATAGTCAAGTATTAATTTCTTAGTGGTATAGCCTTAGAGTGGAAACGTAGTCTAGAAGTGCCTAAGTTTTGATAATTTTATACGTTAAGGCATGAGAGTTCAGTCTCCAAGGGATGAAATTTTGTAGTCTCTCTTTGTACATTTGTTCTTTTTCTACATCTCTTGCACTTAAGTTTTTTTAGTAGATTCAATGGTTCACTAGAAAATAAATTTTTAAAAAGAAACAAATTAATCTCAATTCATTCTTATACACAACCAATATCACAGTACATATTTGAAAAAAAGGACTAAATGCCAATCACATACCGAAAGTAGTAACTTGTTTAGTGTCAATTCCTAACTCTTGTTGTTGTTGCACAAAAGATTGGACACGGTTTTGTCACAACAAGATGCTAGCACAAATGCAGAGAATGGGATTATTAGACTATGCTTATAATACATGTTCTGCATTTACGCTAGCATCGTATTGTGATAAAATCTTTCCCTATATTTTTGCAATCATAAAGAGTGTTCAAGATTGATACTGAAGATCCTAGTTAAACTTTGTGGCATATGCTAAGTGTTTTAGTATTTTTTTGAATATAATTCTTGTGTAGAAGAACGGGACTAAGGTGGATTTTTTCTTATTTGTAAATCTACTTTCTAGTGAATGGTTGAACCTCCTAAATAGACTAAGGAGGAAGTGAGGTAGAAAAAGCATAAATGAAAACAAAATCCAGAGCGAAGTTGTTAATAAAACTAGTAGGTAAAGGTAATTTTCAAAATTGAGGTGGATGTTCATGGAAAGTTCGTTGTTGTCATCCAAAGACATGGTGAAGAAGGAAACTTTACCACAAAAATGTACTGCAATTTCCTTTGATATTGTCAATCCCTGAGATTTATGGGCATATAGATATAATCTAGCTAATAATTCTAGGCTGAAATGCAAAATTGGGACATTGATCTCTCTTGAATTCTCTTTAATCATTTTGTGCACACGTTATGTATTTCAAAAATAAAGGTATCATGTATGGTGCAACCTGTCTTAGTTTATCTCTTTTGGGTATAGTATCAAAGAAACCTTGCGTATTTCGGTTTCAAAAACTCGCACATGATTATACCGAACCCGAATATTATTTTTAGGGTGAACCCATCGGTGTCGCGTGAATGTTGGCATGAAATATCACATATAAACTTTAATTATTCTATGTTCATTTTGAACACTTGTCATAGTCTTTTACTATGTCATTTCGATGCTTTATTTATATTCCCAGATCCAACTAAAGCGTATGTTGACTAATGCTTTTGGTAGAAAAATAGACAAATCTTTAAGTGACAAGTGGAATTTTTTCTTAAGAGAAAAAAAATCACTTTTAATTCCTTTTTTTTCTCCGAGTCTGTAATCCTATACCCTAGACTCCATTTCTTCATCATCTTCTTTTTTAACTCCACCAAGAATGCATAATCTTTCACTAATCTCAGTAATTTCATTCTTCTTATTTTCTGCCTCAAAATTATTATTTTTTTCTTCTCAGTAATTTCTCTGCAATTTTTTTTTTGTTTAATCTCTTCTATCCCAACCCATTTCCTCCATCTTTTTTTTTTCATTTCTATTATGTATTTTTTTTATTTTATGAACACTCATTATAATGTAGTAGGAGACACAAATAAAAGAACTAACTTTTTTGAAATATTTATTACCATTATAGTCGGAGAGGATCCGATAATTATCAATTAAATAATTTCATTATTTATGTCTCCCCAAGTGGATATAGTGCAAAAGAAGTGGAAAAAATATTTTTATGTGTATTTCATATTAGTATTGAATGATGGATAAAAAATTAAATTAGATTTTCAGGGAATAACCAAAAAACTAAGTAGTGTACATGCCCAACTAAAATAATATACTTTCTCAAAATTTGTTTGATGATAAGGGATGGTCTATGGTTGCAGAGAAAATAAGAGAGCGAGAAGGAGTAAAAAATAATCAATGGAGAGTGGTGAAATATTGTAGAGAGAAAAAATGAGGAAGAAGAAGAAAGAGAAAAAAAATCACCAAAAAGGATTCTCAAACGCGCATAAAATATGTGTTACACAATTACTATGTTGAGTCAGCAAAAAGTGTCTAAAAGACAATGTGCAACCCTACATAAGGTTTTTAAAATGAACAAAGTTTAATGAAAGTGTCTAAGTGAAATTTTGTTCCAAATTTACGAAGTCACCGATGGGTTTCCCCTTATTTTTATACTGATTAACATTTTGCATACTTTGTGATGTAGTTGATATGTTCTTAAGATGATAAAGGACATGAAATTTTGTTCACCTTTTGGGTCAACCAATAACCCTAAGGAGAAACTTCCTGCACGTGAAGTTCCCAAACATAAGCAGTTGAATTGCATTCGTAAGATTGTAGCTGATGAAAATGTATAAAAGGAAATTGGTGATATGTCAGCACACATGGTCCCTCTAGCAAAATATATGCAATAAAATTAGTAGAGCTAGGGTGTGTTTGGAATGGAGGAAAATGTTTTCCATGGAAAATGTTTTCCTGAAAAACAAGTAGATTTTGGACTTAATTTCTCATGTTTGGTTGGTGAGTAGAAAATATTTTCTGGAAATGATTTTTAGTGTTTGATTTATGAATGAAAAATATTTTTGAGAGACATCTTTTATTTTTACTAGAGTAAAAAATAATTTATGACGTTGAAAATATTTTTCAAAATCAAAATTATTATTTTTTTGGGTGGTGGGGGTGGGGGTGGGGGAGGGGAGGGGAGGGGAAGGGATAGGAGTGAAAGAATAAAAATTTGAAGTTGATAGTATTTTGAAAAAACAAAATTAATTTTTTTGGGAATTGGGGTGGGTAGGGGCTGGTAGGGGGGCTGGCCGGGAGGGGGGAGGGGTAGGAATTTAAAAATAAAAATTTGAAGTTAAAAATATTTTTAAAAAGCAAAATTAATTTTTTGGGGAGGGGTTGGGGTTGGGGGGGGGGGGGGCTGGCTGGTGGGGGCAGGGTCAAGGGTCAGTTGAAAAAATAAAATTTTGAAATTGAAAATATTTATTTAAATTGATGTTTTTCCCAAAAAAAAAATAATAATTTGAAATTGGAGGAGAGTTATGGAAAATGTTTTTCTTAATTTTTGAAGGGAAGTCATTTTCCTTAATTTTGAGGAAAATGAGTTGATTTGGAAAACATTTTCCGAAACTTTTGTCCCAACCAAACATGGAAAAATTGGAAAACATTTTCCAGAAAATGTTTTCCTTCCTACCAAACACACTCCTAGTGTTCAAAAATGCATCACCAATTTCATGTCATGTAATTTCATTAGCTACAATCTTATTGATGCGATTGTCACACCATGCACCACTAATGTTTGGGAACTTAAAGGGGAGGAAGTTTGTTCTTGCGGTGACTATTTGATCCAAAAGGTGAATAAATATGCATATACTTATTTCTTATCTAAACAATATATTGATTGTATCATAAAGCATGTGAAATGTTAATTAGAAACAAAAAAAACATATGATTTGGTTATAATTAAGTGCGGGTTGATGACGCCAGAATCGGCCGGGATGTCTTTGATAGTATACAAAAGAGAGATGAATCAAGAAAGAAGATCCTAGAGATATTAGTGCCCCAGTTCCATATTACAACATAGAATTTTTGTCAGACCGGATTTGTGTGGCCATAAATTTCATGGAATAACAACATTAGAAGAAATTCTTGTATATTTATGAGGTAAATTACCTCATTCATGAATTTTTTGCATGAAATTCATGAATTTGACTTTAAAATTACCTATTTATTTTATGCATTTCCTTCGCCTAATGGTCTTATTAATAGTACTACTCTACCTTTTATTTTCTTCGTGAAGGAATGTTTTGCTCAAAATGTTTATTTTTTCCACATTGGTGGTACTAAAGAACTTTTAAATGATTAAATATAGAAGAAATTCTATTTTGATAAAGGGGTTAAGAAGATTTCAACTCTTGTTTTACCATTGTCAGTCATTTGACTCAAGTTGGACTTTAGCAAATATATCCATTGAAAATTTTTTGTTTTAGACAAAAAAATAAACCCACAATATTTCTCGTGGATGCATGAATTGAAGAGACTCCTCTCTTTAGTTAAAGGTGTGCACTAGAAGTGTTAACTGTACTTGGACACGTGTCACTGCACAAATACAACACAGTCTAAAATATGTATTTTTACACAAATTTTAATGCGACGAAGAGACTTCTAAAGTTTACTACTAGGATTATAAGTATATATACTTGATATACTAACGACATAAATAATATCAGGACAAGGAAAGATCACCATAAGCATTACAGTCCCAATTATTTTAGCATATTTCCTTTGAAAATCACTAGAATCGTTATACTAATACAAGTGAATGCTAGGATCATGAGGAGATCTCCCTTAACTACATCAAAATAATTAATTTTTTAAAACTTGACTTTAATGTAATTAGACAGACACAAAGATAAATCGTCAATATTTCTTTTAATTTTGATTCCTAAAATTACATCTACTTCGTAATGATATTTCATTTGAAACTTAGTAGACAAAAAGTTCATAGTTTCATACATAATATTCATTTTTGGATAAAAATTAACTAGTCATATCGATATAATCACGCAATTTGAACCTTTCATTTCGGAATAATCATAGGAATAAGATTAATTGACAAGAAAATCACTATCCACTAATGTGATATTAGACTTTTCATACCGTTGCTTAGGTGTCTAGTTTACTCCATGCAAGGACTTAGTCAACATGAATATTTAATTATCTTCTCCTGGAACCACAAAACCTTTGGGTTAATTTAAATATAACTATTCATCTAGGAAACCGTTTAAAAATATTGTTTTGACATTCATTTTATTACTAAATCATGAAAAGTGGAAAAAGCAATAAGACTCTTAATGGTCATTATTTTTGTCATAAGAGAGTAAATATAAAAATAATCAACATCTTTCTTTTTGTTAAAACTCCTCATAAAAATTCTAGACTTATATTTATCAATTGTAGCTTCGGGTCTCAATTTCTTCGTATATATCCAGTTGCTACATATGAATTTACAACCTTTGGGCAAATCAGACAAGTCTGAAGTGTTATTCGAAACTATAAAGTTTAATTTATTTTGAACACCTTCTTTTCAAAATATCACATATATGGATCTCATACTATAGAGTTTAATTCATTTTTAATATCTTGTTTTCAAAATATCACATATGGTGATCTCATTGCCTCATCATAAGATTTAGGTTCTATTAACTAGACAAACACTAAATCTTAAACCAAAATTTTCAGTCAAAAATACAGTGATAAAATCATGAAAAAGTTGTTATCAATTCTACATCTTTAACTTCTTGTAAGTTCATTTAATCCTTCCTAGAAATAACTTCATAAGAAGAAACAAAATAAGGATCAACAAACATAAATTTAGAAGAATCATTATACATATCACTAACCACATTATTTTTCAAAGGTTTCACAAATAGAAAAACTATTTTAAAAACAAAAATCTACATGCAACACTCTTTGCACATAACCAATAAAGACAATGTCAAAAGTCTTACAACCTACATTTACTCATTTAAAATCAGGTTGTCTTACCTTAGCCAAAGACCTCAAAACTTTCAGAAATTTCAAATTAGGAGAAAACCTTTTCTAAAACATATATCAAGTCATGTCTAACGTTTTATGAGGGACCATTAAGAATATAACATGCAAATAAGAAAGCTTCAACCTACATGTTGTTTGATAGACTCGAGCTTAAAATCATAGAATTAATCATTTCATCAAGGGTTCTATATATTTGTTCAGCTACACCATTTTGTTGGAATATAACGAGCACTAAGCTCATGTATAATATCATTTTTCTCATAAATATACTCCAGAGTTTTCGTATTATATTTATAGCCCCTACCATATCCAAAAATCTCTTGATTTTTCTGTCTAAATTATTTTTTACTTCAAATTTGAAGAACATACTTCCAACCTCATCTATAGATATTAGACTATATACCATAGTGTATCTTGAAAATTAATATTTTTCCACTTTTTCAAACAGTATTCTTGAAGTTTGTTGAATTTGAATATATTTGTTCAAAAAATTGAATTTTTATAGTAATAATAGATTTCTTAGGTTTCCTTACGTGTTTTGCTTTTACATATACAAGATTTTTGAAAAATCATCAATTTTTATCATAGAAATTATTCTATTTTTCTAAGTATTTTGATAGAAGCAATACTAACATGACATACTTTACCATAACACAAATTAATAGACTTAAGAATATAAGCATAATTTGAAATACTAACATTATTGATAATCTATTGAACATTGTTCAATACAAATAATTCTCTACTAAGGTATCCCTTCCCAATAAAGTCTCCTCCCTTAGAAATGATTATTTTATCACCTTTAAATATAGTTAAAGGCCTACTTTATTAAGAAGTACTCCAAAAACTATGTCTCTACAGGTAAAGTATATACAAAAAATTATTCAAGGCTAATGTTTTTTAAGAAGTTACATTATGTAAAAAATTTCCTTTATCCATTATTCTTGCAGTAGAGAACCCATGTAAACTCAATTGTCATTAGTTGGCTCCTCTAAGTCATGGAATAACTCTTTGTTGGTACTGAAGGGTCTGTGTCCAACACCAATTAATATTGTTAGCTACTAGATCAACTAAAACAATAATCACTTCATTAGCCTCACCAAGATGAGCTTGACAATCAGCTTGTCTTTCTTTCCGTAAGTTCTATCCTTGTCTTACTTATCTGTGGCTAGCATTATGACTAAGTTTACAATAGACAAAGAAGGGATCCTTAGATTTTTGAATTTGAATCTTGGACTTGTTAAAGTAATTCTTTTTCTTTATATGTCTCTTTCTTATGAAATTCATTAGTTTGCCTTTGAACATGTCATTAATAGCATTACTAGAAAATTCAATAAGAATCTGTGGAAGAATTAAGTAAAAACCTTTCATCTTATTTTTTAGACAGCTTGCCTCTTCAGTTCTCATATGACCAATAAGTTCTTAGGGAGATATTTTTATTTTCTTATATTTCAGGTGATATCTATAATTACTCCAAGTTTGTGGACATTTTTCAAGCACAACACATTAGCCTAAAAATCTCAAACATCTTCATACCCTTGTTGAGACATCAACAGTCAAGTTCTGATATTCACAAATTTGTTCCATGATTAGCTTATTGTCACCATTTGAAACTTAATCCATTGACCACCATATTTTTTTCTTTCAGCATCATCAACACTAAATTTTTTCTCGAAGTAACATATATATTCAAAGAAAATATTTGATTAACAAATAAATCAAATAAATGATAAGTAATTGGTTAAGAATCGTCAGTACAAGGTTTGTTAAACAAAATATAATGAACTTCTAAATCTTCAAATAAACTAAGATGATTATGTGACCGCCGTTTAAAATTACTGCCATGAAAGTAATTTTGGCCTGACTTTGATGTTAATAGTTAAGTCGTTTCACTCTCGAAGCTTCTATAGATCTTCCAAACATGTGTACTAGTGGTTGGAAGTTTGGAGTTGCACAAAAACAGTTGTCTAAATATTCATTATAGGAAGAAAAATAATTCAGACAATACATATATAGGTAAAAGAGATTGGATGAAAGAGAAATTTTTGTTTCTCTTTTATATATTTAGTTCACAAATGATACTCCTTAAATAGGAAGAACATTTATGTTTTCACCAATCATAAGAATGTAAGAAGTTAAAGTAAAATTGATGAACTGAAATATATTATTTTTTTCTTTGATGAATTTTTTTTCATAATGCAAAGTAATTCCGAGTTTCCTAAACAGTTTCAATATTTTCTTACGAAGTTAGAAAAATTATCACTTGAATAAATGTGAACCATATAAAAGGAAGTAGCTCTCCTATTTCACATAAATTTAGGACTTAAATGTTCACATAGATTAATGACAGAGAAGTCTTATATGTTATTATCCTTTGAATTAAATAAAAAAGAATAAAATCTACAAACCCGAGTCACCATAATAACTGTTGGAACCAAGAATAGCTCTATAGGGAAAAAGCTTCTTAAGAAGGTAAGAAAAGCTTCTAAGAATCATTATTAATATAAGGGTGTTCAAAGAACTAGTCTCCATGAAATCATGGTCCTCTACCTTGATGCAGCCTCTATAACTTCCAGATGATAACTACACAATAAAATCAACAAATATATCACATAATTATTACTCTATCGAATACAAGCTCCTAGTTGTAGGAGTTGAGTACACTACAGAATAGAAGTCACAGATTGATTACATGAGTCCTAGTTATACTTCAAATAAAATACTAAAAGTTATTGTTAAATACAAGTAGGCCTTCACTACTAATAAATAAATAAAAATTAGAGGTTTTTTTTTAAAAAAATAAATAGGCTCCAAAATAATATCAAACAATACAAATGCATGTCATTTAGCCTTTGGATCTATTTTTAGTAACAAAATTACTCGAAATATCACACTAATTTGTTTATTTATAAATATTTTTCCAATGGTAGGATCAATAGACAAAATAATTATAACTCATCTCCTTATAAATCATGAATTTGAAAGGAGTTGGTACCTCCATGAATGATGCAACGTGAAACAGTACTTAAATTTACACTAAAAGGAAACATTGAAGCCTTACCACTTGATTTAAATTGAGTTTCTCATATAGTTAAGAAAGTAAAATCAAGGTAAATAGTTAGTAGATTTTTAGTTAATACAAGTCATTCAGTTAAAATTCCAACAAATTACAAGCATGCGTCAAACTAAATAACCAAAAGATAAATAGAATATTGACATAAATAATATGTTTGAAATAATACTATTTGTATCTTTTTTTTTGTATTATAAATGCAAAGAAATTTTTATTCCAACTCGAAATGTATATCCAACTCGTTGCAAAAAGAAACTAACCATTAGTCTTAATCAATTCCTTTTTAATTTTTAAACTTCGAAGATAACATGTAACATACAAAAAATATAAGTTAAATATTGTACAAATTTTAACTTTTTAAGGAGCAATGAATTGAGATTATAAGTTAAGTATTGTACAAATTTGAAATTGAAAAAACAAAAGAAAATGATCGAGAAGTAACCTTGATTATCTTCTGCATCTAATGGCAATGATTGAAAAATGAATGTTTGCTTTGAGAAAAACATGTACAACATAGATATTTTACAATTGAAGAGCTTTAACTCGGGGGAATTTTTTTCACTACATGTCCCCTTAATTACATACTATTTAGGCTTCATTTAAAACAAAAAAATTGACGCCTAAAAAATATTTGAAAAGCAAAGAAGGGAGGATAATCTCAACAAAATTGGGGATAAAATATTTGAATTGTTGATCTTTGAAAAGATAAATTCAGAAAAATAGGAGAAAAAATATCTTGAACAAAATGTGACATGGGTAGGGCTATATTCGCCTAGAATAATTTTAGGCACATGGTGACGTTTTTGAGGTAGAAAACTTGATGGATTGCGCTCAAAATCCAGTGAAGTTTTGGGGGGTTTGCATTTGCATGGACAGGGGCTGCTAGGGTTTCCAGTTCATTTGGGAAAAAAAGAAATGATAAAGAAAAGAAAAAGAATAGAGTTATTTATTTTAGTGGTTTGGGCCCGGGTTTTATGAATGATAGTGTCTCATTGGATAATATTGGGATGAAAGTGGGTTTGAAGAAACAAGTCATTTGTACTTTAGCAAAATACATTTGCTTGAAATAATTCAAAATCGATAAAATTGAAAATGAGATAAATTATATCTAATTATTTATCAAACTTATTAACCTTTTAACAATAAATAATTACTTTGAAGTAAAGAACTGTTATGTTGAATAACCGAAGGATAATAAGAAAAAGGTGAATAAGAAGAAGAAGATTAAGGAGAAGAAGGGGGAGGAGGAGGCGGAGAAGAAAAAGACGACGAACAAGAAGAAGAGGACGATGAAGAAGGAGGAGGGGGAGGGGAAGGGGAAAAATTAGAACAAGAGGAAGATGAAGAAGATGAGAAGGAGGAGAATGATGAAGAGGAATAGGAATAGGAAGAGGAAGATAAAGTCGAAGTGGAAGAAGAGGAAGGGAGGAAGGACGACGAGGAGATAGATTCAATATTTTTATAACAATACAGAATTATTCAAAACATTCTTGATGTACTTTTATGTAACGACCTGTTTAGTCGTTTTGAGCAGCAGATTTTATTTCTAGAAAAACTGGCTGAGACGACAGATCTCATGACGGACCGTCATGGGCACGACGGACCGTCGAGGGGGTCTCGTTCCAAAACACTTATAATTCTGAAATTTGTGTACTAAAATAGACTCTCTGAACTTCGTGACGAAGTGGCAGGACAGACCGTCACAGGCATGACGGGCCGTCACATACTCGTTAATAAATCGAGTCTCTGAACCTTGTGACGGAAGCAGCTGGATGGACCGTCGCAGGCACGACGGGCCATCACAATCTACGTAACCCTGACCGGGTCGGATCCCTGTTTAATATTTTAAGGGACGTTTTGGACTATTCCTTCTTATAATTATAAAGTTAGTGGTTGAATATTAATACTCCAATTTCTTGAGGGTTAAAGGAGATAACCTTAAATTAATTAGTGGGTTACTTTTGTCATCTTTTATACTTAATTATATGCTAATTAGGGTAAAAGAAAAAGGGTTTGAATAAGTAAAATAGAAAGAACAGAGAGAGAAAGGGAGAAACGATCGATCGATCGAGAGAGGAACGAAGAAGAAAGCAATGATTTTGAGGATTAGCTTGCTTGATCACAATTCTTCGGTGGAGGTAGGTTATGGTTTTTTATATACTATTCGTAGTAAACTCTTGATAACGAATGATATGCATTGGGTAGTGTTGTAAACCCTTCTATATGCTTAATTGTATGCTTGCATGCATGTGATGATATAATTGTTATGAAATAAGCATGATGAAGCTATTGAATCCTAAATTTTGAAAACCTCTTGTTAATGATGATGCCTTGGTATAAAAGAAGGCTTGATGAACTAAAAGAATGAGGTTAGGGGATCGGGTGTCACGAACCGACACATAGTAATAAGGGGATCGGGTGTCATGAATCGACACGTAGTAATAGGGGGATCGGGTGTCACGAACCGACACGTAGTAATATGGTGATCGGGTGTCACGAACCGACACGTAGTAATAGGGGGATCGGGTGTCACGAACCGACATGTAGTATTAGGGGATCGGAGTGTCACGTTCCGACACAAGAGGAATAAAGAGAGTTAATCTTGAATTATGGTAATATACTCAGATTTAATGAACCTATTTCCCAAATGAGTATGGCATGGAGGCTTGCGTCCTCATGGGTGTACTTGGCGTACTTATGAATGATTATAGTACTTGTTGTTGCTACCTGTTGAGTATTGTAGTTGATTTTATGATATTATCTGATATATACTGTTCTCTATTTTGAGTTGGCCGATGATATCTACTCAGTACCTATGTTTTGTACTGACCCCTACTTGTATGTTTTTCTCTTGTTATTTGTAGAGTGCAGCAAACGTACCGTCGTCCTTAACTCAACCGCAACTCTAGCCAGTCTTCATCACGTCCGATTACAGGGTGAGCTATTGTTTCTAGCTTGGACTGGATCTTCTTCTTTGCGTCTTGATGCCTTGAAGTTCTGGCATGGACTATCGTTTTAGTTATTTTAGATTCTTAGATATTCTTAGACATAGTAATTTGAGGATAGATGTTCTTGTGATGACGACTTTCAGATTTTGGGGATAATAATAAGTGTTTGAGTTTTTAGAAGTTATTTAATCGATTTTCATTAATGAGTTTATGTCTTCCGCATTATATTATGTTATTTCTGGTTGAAATGTTGGGGTTTAGATTGGTTGGTTCGCTCACATATGAGGATAAATGTGGGTGCCACTCACGACACGTTTTGGGTCTTGACAACATGGTATCAGAACATTAGGTTCGTTGGTCTCATCACACAAGAACGAGTCTAGTAGAGTCTTGAGGAACGGTAGGGGGGCGCCTTTACTTTTCTTTGAGAGGATACAAGACTTTAGGAAAAATTCCATTCTTTCTTTCTTTCGTGCTATTACTTGGATCCAATTGGTATCTAGGTGATACAAATTGGTATCTGACTATCTTCACTCTATTTCGCAGATGGTTAGAACTAGAGCAACAACTGCGCCAACACCAACACCGGCAAGACAAGATGTGTCTGAGCCAGCCACTGAGACTGTAGCTCGAAGAGGAGCAGTGCCAAGAGGCCGCAGTAGAGGTCGCGGGAGGACGTTCTCTAGAGGAAGAGGACAAGCACCTGGCCCATCTGGTACTAGGGCGGTGACTCCTCCACCGACTGAGGAAGTGTTAAGAGAGGGTGAGGAAGGGGAAAATGAGCAAGTGCAGAATGAGGAATTACCACCCCAACCTACCACAGAGATGATCAACCAGGTTCTTGCCTATCTTAGCGGGTTATCTGATCAAGGCCAGACACCTCCAGTGTTTTCTGCACCAGCACCTTAGGTTCCGGAGGTAAAACATGCAGCTACTGTGGCTCCCCACATGGATGCCTCATTGGAAATAGGCACGTTTCCTCGGTTGACTACAGGGCCTATAATGACAAGTGATAAGCATGAACTTTTCAGTAAGTTCTTGAAATTGAAACCCCCAGTCTTCAAGGGTGCTGAATCTGAGGATGCCTATGATTTTCTGGTTGATTGTCATGAGCTACTACACAAGATGGGTATAGTAGAACGATTTGGCGTTGAGTTTGTGACTTATCAGTTTCAAGAGAATGCAAAAATGTGGTGGCGGTCACATGTTGAGTGTCAACCAACAGAGGCACCACCTATGACTTGGGTATCATTCTCTAGTTTGTGTATGGAGAAGTATATACCCTGTACTTTGAGGGATAGAAGGAGAGATGAGTTCTTGAGCCTAGAGCAAGGTAGGATGTCGGTTACTGCGTATGAGGCTAAGTTTCGCGCATTATCCAGGTATGCCACCCAGCTTTGTTTCAGTTCACAAGAGCGGATTCGCCGTTTTGTGAAGGGGTTGAGGTCAGATTTGCGGATTTCAGCCTTATAGGTAGCGGCTACAGTGAAATCCTTTCAGGAAGTGGTAGACTTTGTGATAGAGGTGGAGGGAGTGAAGCCAGATGACTTCACCCTGGCATCGACATCTAAAAGGTTTCTTAAGGGAGGTGAGTTTAATGGTTCTTACTCCAGAGGGCAGGGTTCAGGAGGTTACCCAGCCCGACCTATCCAGTCTTCACTACAGACTATAGTTGGGGGTCCACCGCAGACCGGCCAACATTTCTCTAAGTTTGGTGGTTATCCCCAGACTTCGTCATTCTCACAGGGACCTATTCTTGAATCCAGAGAATGTTATGGATGTGGAGATACTGGACATATTAGGAGGAATAGTCCAAAACCGATTTACAGACCCCCAATAATTAGAGGTAGAGGTGGTCATGGAAGAGGCCGTTATTCGGGAGGACGTGGTGGCCGAGGTGATGGTGGTCACCAAAACGGCTGGGGTAACGAGCAAACTAGAACTACTGCAGCGCAACATGGTAGGGGCAACGGGTAGACAAGTGATAGGGCCCATTGTTATGCTTTCCCTGGGAGATCCGAAGCGGAGACATCTGATGCTGTCATCACAGGTAATCTTTTGGTTTGTGATTGCATGGCTTCTGTATTGTTTGGTCCTGGATCCACTTTTTCTTATGTATCTTCCTTATTTGCTAATGGTCTTAATTTATATTGTGAATTGCTTGACATACCTATTCGTGTTTCTACTCCGGTGGGTGAGTCTGTGATAGTTGAAAAGGTGTATAGGTCTTGTCTTATGACTTTTGTGGGGAGCAATACTCATGTAGACATGGTTATCTTAGAAATGGTTGACTTCGATGTAATTCTGGGTATGACCTGGCTTTCTCCAAATTTTGCAATCTTGGATTGTAATGCTAAAACTGTGACGTTAGCCAAGCCTGGGACAGATCCGTTAGTGTGGGAGGGTGACTACACTTCCAATCCGGTTCGTATCGTCTCCTTTATTCGTGCTAAGAGAATGGTTAGTAAGGGTTGTTTATCTTTCTTGGCACACCTCAGGGATGATACTACCCAAGTACCTTCAATCGAGTCGGTCGCGATAGTCTGCGAGTTTTTAGATGTGTTTCCTGCAGACCTTCCTGGTATGCCACCGGATAGAGATATTGACTTCTGCATCGATCTTGAACCGGGTACTTGCCCCATTTCTATACCCCCTTATAGAATGGCTCTCGCTGAGTTAAGGGAGTTAAAGGCCCAACTTCAAGAGTTGTTGAGCAAAGGCTTCATTAGACCAAGTGCATCCCCTTGGGGTGCTCCTGTTTTGTTTGTGAAGTAGAAGGACGGAAGCTTTCAGATGTGCATAGACTATAGACAACTGAATAAGGTAACAATTAAGAACAAGTATCCTCTTCCTCGCATTGATGATTTGTTTGAATAAGGTAACAATTAAGAACAAGTATCCTCTTCCTCGCATTGATGATTTGTTCGATCAGTTACAAGGTGCTTGTACCTTCTCAAAAATCGACTTGAGATCTGGTTATCATCAATTGAAAATACGGGCAACAGATGTGCCCAAGACTGCTTTTAGGACCAGGTATGGGCATTATGAGTTCTTAATAATGTCTTTTGGGCTTACGAATGCCACTGCTGCTTTCATGAGCTTGATGAATGGGATTTTTAAGCCATATCTGGATCTCTTTGTCATTGTATTCATTGATGATATACTGGTATACTCAAAGAGTAAGAAAGAACATGAGGAGCACTTGAGAATTGTGTTGGAAATGTTGAGGGAGAGAAAGCTTTATGCCAAATTCTCTTAGTGTGAGTTTTCGCTAGATTTAGTGTCCTTCTTAGGGCACGTAGTTTCTAAGGATGGAGTGATGGTGGATCCATCTAAGATTGAAACAGTGAGGAATTGGGTAAGACCTACTAATGTGTCAGAAGTAAGGAGCTTTGTTGGTTTAGCTAGCTACTACCGTCGATTTGTCAAGGGGTTCTCTTCTACTGCTTCCCAATTGACAAGCTTGACTAAACAGAATGTCCCATTTGTATGGTCGGACGAGTGTGAAGAAAGCTTTCAGAAGCTCAAGACTTTGTTGACTACCGCACCAATCCTTACTCTGCCAGTGGAAGGTATGAATTTCAATGTCTATTGTGATGCATCCTATTCGGGTTTGGGTGCAGTACTAATGCAAGAGAAGAATGTAATTGCTTATGCATCGAGGCAATTAAAGGTGAACGAACGTAATTATCCGACCCATGATTTGGAGTTGGCTGCAGTAGTGTTTGCATTAAAGCAATGGAGACACTATCTATATTGAGTTAAGTGTGAAGTCTATACGGATCATCGTAGACTACAGTATGTCTTTACTCAGAAAGATTTGAATTTAAGACAGAGAAGGTGGATGGAACTACTGAAGGATTATGACATCACTATCTTGTATCATCCGGGAAAAGCCAATGTTGTGGCAGATGCTTTAAGTAGAAAGGCAGGGAGCATGGGAAGTCTAGCCCACTTGCAAGTTTCAAGAAACCCATTAGCTAGAGAGGTACAGATTCTGGCTAATGACTTAATGAGGTTAGAAATAAATGAGAAGGGAGGATTTTTGGCCTGTGTGGAGGCGAGATCTTCCTTTCTTGACAAGATTAAGGGAAAGCAGTTTAATGATGAGAAGCTGATTCGGATTCGAGATAAGATGTCGCGAGAGGAGGCTAAAGAAGCAAAAAACGATGAGGAATGTGTTTTGAGAATTAAAGGAAGGGTATGTGTACCCCGCGACGATGATTTGATTCACACTATCCTTACAGAGGCTCATAGTTCAAGGTATTCTATACATCCTGGTGCAACCAAGATGTACCGCGACCTAAAGCAACACTTTTGGTGGAGTATAATGAAGCGTGACATTGTTGATTTTATTGCCAAATTTTGAAATTGTTAGCAAGTAAAATATGAACACCAGAGGCCCGGAGGAATACTTCAGAGAATGCCCATTCCGGAATGGAAGTGGGAGAGAATTGCAATGGACTTCGTGGTTGGTCTTCCAAAGATAATGGGTAAGTATGAATCCATTTGGGTAATCGTTGATAGTTTAACTAAGTCTGCTCACTTCATTCCGGTTAAGGTGACTTACAATGCAGAGAAGTTAGCCAAACTTTGCATCTCAGAAATTGTTCGATTGCATGGGGTTCCACTCTCCATCATATCGGATAGAGGTACGCAGTTTACTTCTATGTTTTTGAAAACATTGCATGCAGAATTGGGTACTAGGTTGGACCTTAGTACTGCGTTCCATCCTCAGACCGATGGTCAGTCTGAGCGAACGATTCAAGTGTTGGAGGATATGCTTCGTGCATGTGTGATAGAATTTTGTGGTCATTGGGATAGCATCTTACCCTTAGCAGAGTTCTCATACAACAATAGCTATCCCTCAAGTATTGATATGGCCCTATTTGAGGCACTGTATGGGAGAAGATGTAGGTCTCCCATTGGGTGGTTTGATGCATTTGAAGTTAGACCGTGGGGTACTGATCTTCTGAGAGAATCATTAGATAAAGTGAAATGCATTCAAGAAAAGCTTTTAGCGGCTCAAAGTAGACAAAAAGAATATGCAGATCAAAAGGTTAGGGACTTGGAGTTTATGGAGGGTGAGCAAGTCTTGCGAAGGTTT
Source organism: Solanum lycopersicum (assembly GCF_036512215.1). Lineage (NCBI taxonomy): Eukaryota > Viridiplantae > Streptophyta > Magnoliopsida > Solanales > Solanaceae > Solanum > Solanum lycopersicum. Next base: position 11,529,243 of record NC_090804.1, read on the forward strand.
CGCCCATGAAAGGGGTGATGCGGTTTGGTAAGCGAGGTAAGCTAAGTCCAAGGTATATTGGTCAATTTGAAGTTTTGAAGTGCGTGGGGGAGGTAGCTTATGAATAAGCCTTGCCCCCAGGACTATCCGGAGTACAACCAGTATTTCATGTGTCTATGTTGAAAAGATACCATGGGATGGAAACTACATCATTTGTTGGGATTCAGTTCTGCTTGATGAGAATTTGTCTTATGAGGAGGAGCCTGTTTGCTATTCTAGATAGAGAAGTCCGCAAGTTGAGGTCAAGGGAGATTGCATTCATCAAGGTTCAATGGAAGAATCGACCAGTTGAAGAATCCACTTGGGAGAAGGAGACTGATATGCAAGACAGATACCCACACCTGTTTACAAATTCAGGTACTCCTTTTCTCCCCTGTTTCTTTTGTTGAAATCGTTCGAGGATGAACGATGGGTAAATTGATATCTATTGTAACGACATGTTTAGTCGGTTTGAGCAGTAGATTTTATTTCTGGAAAAACTGGCTGAGACGACGGATCCCACGACGGACCGTCATGGGCACGAAGGACCGTCGAGGGGGTCTCGTTTCAAAACACTTATTATTCTGAAATTTGGGTACTGAAATCGACTCTCTGAACTTCGTGACGAAGTGGCAGGATGGACCATCACAGGCATGAAGGGCCGTCATAGACTCCTTAATAAATCGAGTCTCTGAACCTTGTGACGGAAGCAACAGGACGGACCGTCGCAGGCATGACGGGCCGTCACAGTCTGCGTAACCGTGACTGGGTCGGATTTCTGTTTAATATTTTAAGGGGCGTTTTGGACTATTCCTGCTTATAATTATAAAGTTAGTGGTTGAATATTAATACTCCAATTTCTTGAGGGTTAAAGGAGATAACCTTAAATTAATTAGTGGGTTACTTTTTTCATCTTTTATACTTAATTATATGCTAATAAGGGTAAAAGAAAAAGGGTTTGAATAAGAAAAAGAGAAAGAACAGATAGAGAAAGGGAGAAATGATCGAGAGAGTGAGAGAGGAACGAAGAAGAATGCAAAGATTTTGAGGATTAGCTTGCATGATCACAATTCTTCGGTGGAGGTAGGTTATGGTTTTTTATATACTATTCGTAGTCAACTCTTAATAGCCAATGATATTTATTGGGTAGTGTTGTAAACTCTTCTATATGCTTAATTGTATGCTTGCATGGATGTGATGATATAATTGTGATGAAATAAGCATGATGAAGCTATTGAATCCTAAATCTTGAAAACCTCTTGTTAATGATGATGCCTTGGTATAAAAGAAGGCTTGATGAACTAAAAGAATGAGGTTAGGGGATCGGGTGTCACGAACCGACACGTAGTAATAAGGGGATCGGGTGTCACAAACCGACACGTAGTAATAGGGGGATCGGGTGGCACGAACCGACACGTAGTAACAGGGGGATCGGGTGTCACGAACCGACACGTAGTAATAGGGGGATCGGGTGTCACGAACCGACACGTAGTATTAGGGTATCGGAGTGTCACGTTCAGACACAAGAGGAATAAAGAGAGTGAATCTTGAATTATGGTAATATACTCAGATTTAATGAACCTATTTCCCAAATGAGTATGGCATGGAGGCTTGCGTCCTCATGAGTGTACTTGGCGTACTTATTAATGATTATAGTACTTGTTGTTGCTACCTGTTGAGTATTGTAGTTGATTTTATGATATTATCTGATATATACTATTCTCTATTTTGAGTTGGCCGATGATATCTACTCAGTACTTATGTTTTGTACTGACCCCTACTTGTATGTTTTTCTCTTTTTATTTGTGGAGTGCAGCAAACGTACCGTTGTCCTTAACTCAACCGCAACTCTAGCTAGTCTTCATCAGGTCAGATTTAAGTGTGAGCTATTGTTTCTAGCTTGGACTGGATCTTTTTCTTCGCGTCTTGATGCCTTGAAGTTCTGGCATGGACTATCGTTTTAGTTATTTTAATTTCTTAGATATTCTTAGACTAAGTAATTTGAGGATAGATGTTCTAGTGATGATAACTTCCAGATTTTGGGGATAATAATAAGTGTTTGAGTTTTTAGAAGTTATTTAATCGATTTTCATTAATGAGTTTAAGTCTTCTGCATTATATTATGTTATTTCTGTTTGAAATGTTGGGGTTTAGATTGGTTGGTTCGCTCACATAGGAGGATAAATGTGGGTGCCACTCACGACACGTTTTGGGTCGTGACATTTTACCCGATAAATAGTAAAATTTCCTAGAAAATAGATTGAAAACATTTTTAATTTTAAGAAACAATTATTCTATTTTGTTTGGAAATAAAGAAGCCTAAAGAATTAATCAACCCTCTCCTTTTTAGCTAGGGATGATAGAAAAGAGTTAGGGCCAAAAGTAGGTCACGATCCCAAATACACCCTAGATGTGACATGACATACAAGACCCCGCATGGTCCTGCAAAACTCATTGAGCATAATTCATCAGAGATAATAGATCAAAGATTTTTTAAGGTAGTATTTCAAATAAAAGAGTTTTAAAAAATGTAGCTGAAGCCTAACATAAGTCTCAAAGCCATATATTACATCATAAGGGAGTGATTGGGACGTAAACAATAAATTACATACAAAATCTGAAAAGAAAATACATGAAAGCAATAGAATAATCTCTGTCCTCGATACATGAGGACTTATCACCTTAAGGTAAAAGTATTTGTATTGAAATTTAACTGTTGCAACAAATAGGAGAATCTTAGTAGTTCAATTGGTTGACTACCTAAACTCTCATCTTATTGGTAGGATTCAATTCCCCATATTGTAATATTAACCATTCATAATGTCACTCATCACCTTCAGTACAAAAGGGTAACAAGAAATTGTCGATTGAGTAAACTACCATAAATAGTATAATTTCAATCTATCTATATATAAAATAAAATCTAAATATCGACAAAGTGATATGACACCTCTTTATGGCCTCCATTTATATTAATCTTTTTCCCTTTTTTTTAATGTTTTCCTTCATTTTCTAACAAACAATTATGCATTTAATAATTAAATAAATTAACATATTTTCTATATTCAATTATGTTTATGAGTTACTAAAAAATTCAATCTATTTTCATTCTCTACTTAAATACCATGTCGATTGACCAACCTCCTTTTACCAAATTTTTCATGATTTAATCCATCTATAAATAATAATCTTCCATAAAGTTGTTAGCTACTAATTTTTATTTTCACATTAATCTTTTTTTAATCAATATATCTTATTCCTTTTAAATGTTTTCCTGTGGTTCATCATCATGTAATTAACAATCAAAAGAGATGATACAGAAAAAGTATCCTCAACTTCGTTTTACCAAATTTTCCATGATTTAAACCATCAATAAATATCAATCCTCTATAAAGTTGTTAACTACTCATTTTTATTTTCTCCTATTTTTTTAATCAATATATATTTTTCCTTTTAATGTTTTCTTTCGTTGGGATTTGTTAATCAACGTATGGTTAATATTCATTAAGAAAAAGTGATTTTACAAGCAAAAGTTCATAATATGAAAAGAATGTTCGGTTGTGGAAAATTAATCAAAGAAAAATGGTCAAAATTCTTGGATTTCGTTTCATCAGAAAATGTTCAATACGGTGGCCAATATCATCAAGAGAGATAGTCAAATTAGTTTGACAAAGTAAAAGTTTTAATATTATATATGTACATACACATTTTTTGTACTTATTTTTGTACCCGTTAGATAGCTATATGTCCAGTGCTAGATGCTATTACAAAATTTTAGGAACATTCTACTAGTCATAACATTGATGGACAGCAATTTTGGTGGATATTGTGTGGGTTATTCTGCCACCCGCATGCTACTCTATGCAAGAGATCATATTTTGCTACAATTTTTTTATGCTTTTAACTATGATATTCACATTTTTCTGGATAAATCTTACCCTACTCTTTAATGGCCCAACTAGTGGCAAAATCTTAACAACCTATGTAAGTAAAATGGATTTAATCGGAGGCTAAGCCTGTGAAGGTCAACAATGATGGTAGGAAAGAGAGTCGAGCGATTTAGAATAACGGGTAACTTATAGAAACTTCACAAAGCTAGGATTCAATTAGGTTCTTAGATGCATACTCGTTTACAATATTATGAATTATCAGACATTGATGCGTCCAAATATGATAAGATGCACGTACATCACGATACATGAGGTAAACTTAGCGGTAATTTGTTATAGATTATATTCAATTATGGATTGCATGTATATTGAATATATAGGCAAACCTTGATCATCTCCCTTGCTTTCGTCACATCTCGATCATCACACTCCACTCTATCTTGAATCCTATGATACATGTGAAGATAAAGTGTAATTCACATGTATCAAGATTGCATGTACATAGGATTATATTCAATTATGGATTGCATGTATATAGGATATTTTGGCAAACCTTGATCATATCCCTTGCTTTCCTCACATCTCACTCATCACACTCCACTTTATCTTGTATCGTATGAGACATCTGAAGATATAGTGTAATTCACATGTATCTGGGATAGATAGAAAATATTTGTTGCCTGATATATCTTACTTTGAAATATAGGATGAAATTATTAATTAATCAGGTAAATATTAATAGTTCAAACTATAGAAAGAACTAGTAAATATGGTTTAAAAATTGTGTATTTAGGTATTTTTTCCTAGATTGAAGGAGTAGTTAGGGAGAATTAAGTCATTATTGCTCTATTTTAGGCTATTTTAATGAGTAATGCATCTCAATACATTTAACTCTAAATTTGGTACATGATAAATAAAAAGGTGGTATAATAATTATTAATTGAAAGTATTAGTAGATATGGGATAAATATAGGAGAAACTACTCAATTATACATACATTACTATCTTATTTACTAATTCTTTCTATGATTTGAAATAACAACATTTTAATCTCACTACACAATTTCATAGAAGATTTCAATTTAGATATAGATATGTGAAGACATACATTATATAAATGTATCTTGTCTGCTCACATGTATCTGAGATGCGGATATGCAAGCGAGATACGAGCGTTGCGAGTGAAACGGGAGGGAGCAAGCAAAATTTTTCTATGTATCTTATATAAATTTGTATCCAGTTGGATACAATATATCTAGAACAAATAATACCTAATTTTAATATCATTTATCTCAAGATACATGAATCTGAAAACATATTTGGAACAGACAAAAATTTGGTAAAGTTCATAATTTGAAAACTAGTATATCGCGATAAAATAGGCTTACTAAATGAAATAGGCTTACTAAAGTCTGTCATGTATTTAAAGAGTTATTAAATAGTTAATGATGTGTTAAAATGATGAATAATGTCTTAAGGTGTAATTTCTAAAGAGTTTGTATGTTGAACGTCAAAGAACGTCCAAGACGTTTGGAAGCTAGTTTTGTATGTGCTAGTGTGCCTTTGCATGTTTTATGTGTTGTTTGGTATACAAAATAATAGGAGAGGGTCCTAAGACCTAGATGAGCATGTTTATCGTGAACCATCCGGGTACGACTCCCTAAGGACCACCCCAAGGGTCCTTGAGAATAACTCAAACCCTTGCAAGAAAACAATCAAAGATTGTCAACCAACGACCCCTTATCGACGATAGTTATGTCAATCCATGCCCTGTCGTTGGGGAACAACTCAACACATAGTTGTGGGAGCTTATCCCCCAATATTTGACTTTCCAAACGACGCCCAGCAGGATGGGCCATCGTTCAAACGATGCATAGTAGCTTGAGTCCGTCGTTTGGAGCCTGCAACACTGCCAATATTATCTACAACCTTAGGGGTTAATAAGGAAATTCATCTCATGTACTATTTAACTAGTAATAAGTTGTTTTAGGGGTTTTTAGTTATTTTAAGTTAGTTTATACCCTTAAGACCTAAGTAGACTTCACTTTTCAAAATCATAACCCCTCTCTTAAGACACGATCAAAACTTGAACTCAATGAAGAGCTAGGATTATAGATTTTGAGTAGTTTATTCCCCAAATCCCTTGGGTTTTCTCCTTTTAAGGTATGCTGGTTCATCCTTTATTCTTCTCTCATACAAGGAGCCAATCCAAAGTCTTTTCAAAAAGGTTTAAAATTCTTAAATACTTATATTTTTAATTCTAAGCTTGGGTCTCTGAATGAAAGGTTTCAATGTATGCATTATGATGTTTTCAATATAAAGTGATGGACAATGTTAGAGTTTTGTTCTTATTATGTTGTATTGTGATTATTTACTTCCATTTATGCCTTATTATGATGATTTATTTGATAATTGAGAAAAGGTGATCAAGTCTTGGATGAAAGGTAAGTTGATATATGTTGTTTAGTTCTTATTGACTTGATCTTGAGTGGTATGGTCCACTTATGGTGGCGATGTTTACTTGATGTATATGATTATATATGTTAATTGTGATTATGTCTTTGAAGGCATTGAATATGAACTAAAGTGATGTTATGATGTATATGGATGAGATGTCTTATGAAGTTGAGAATATGTGTCTTGAAGATGCTATGTCTAAATGAAGTACAATGCATGTGATGCATGATAGTGTGTGAATTATTATTTATGTAGTATGATAATGCTTAAAATTCAATGTTCTGAATATGGTGGTTGTGGGAAGAATGTTATCACATATACTCACATGCACACATTTTGAATGATTTAATGAAGTAAATGAATTAAAATGGGGGATTCTAAGGTAGACACTATTCGTGAGTAGAGATGAAGTGTATAGTACCAATCCTACTATTCCTAAGAACTCTAGTGAATGAAAAAGGGGGAGTTTGGGGTGGACACTCTTCGTGAGTTGAGATGTAGTGTTTTAGTAGAAAACTCAGTATTCATAAGAGCTTTCCAAACAATGTTTGGGGGTTGGATACTCTTCGTGAGTTGAGATGTAGTATAAAAAAAGTAATCTCTAGAGATGAGTGATCTTCATGAGTTAAGATGTAGTACTTAATAACAATTTCTTAACCTATAGTTGATGAATGTGTAAGACTCAATTGAGGAGTCATGCTCAACAACAAGCGGATTTGAAGAAGGGGTGGATACTATTTCTGAGCAGAGATGGCGTATCCAATGTACATCTAGACATGAGTACTCTCATTAATTGAGATGTAGTACTCAGAAGAAATCTCCTTATCCCCTAATTATGCGCCCACATAAGTTTATCTATAGGAGATCTAAGTAAAGGCTAATTGAATGACCCTACTTTAGGTAAGTAGGGATCCCTCATATGGTAGGGGATATACCGGGATTCCATGTCTAGCTCTCATGATCAATGTCGACTATAGCTAGCCCCCACAAACGAACGTAATAAAATAAATTTTCTTAAGGGTGTACTACTTAGGGTAGGTGATGGAATGGGACGCTATTTATCCTTCGCACAAGTAGACATTTTGAGGAAGTTTTTATGTGTCCTTATATGAAAATGTATGAATGGTTTACTATATAATGTTAGTGAGGTAAGTTGACTTTATGTCTAATGACTTATGTATAAAGTGATGAAAGCTATGTAAATGATGAATGTGATGTGCCTAGTATATGGTTATTCTTAAGGAGCACTAAGGTGGGAGTAGTAGTATGAGATGCTACGTTCACATTGCACTAAGTCTATCTTGGGGGTTGTCTTGGAGGATAGTCTTTATGTGAACTTCGTAAAGACATGTATGTTTCCTCTAGTATGTTTAGTAATGAGTGTTGACATGTTAAATTGAAATGGAGCATGCTTATCTTTGGTAGTCTTAAGGATCCTTAGGTGTGTAATGAAGAGGTTGTATGAGCGGTCTCTTCATGTCTTACCTAGGTGAGTCTTAGGCTAACTTTGGATAGGAAGGTCTAAATGCTAAAAATGGGTTACTTCATGAATGTGACTAAATGTTGAGGTTATGGAAGTTGTACTTCTATATGAAATGATGCTTTGTAAACTTTATTCATGAAGGTTTTAGTAAAATAGCATGAATGTATATTTCAACTACAATGTCCTTTTAGCATGTTTTTAAATATTACCATACTTAGTACAATGTTTGTACTAACTCTATATTATTCTATATTTCTATAAGTATAGCTGGAAGACAAGTGAATGTTGTTAGAAGGTCAAGCTTGCGAAGTTGATTCTCTCAAGATTTGTATGTCCTCATATGTTTGAGGACATGATCAACTATGTTTATTTTAGTTTCTTTCCTTTAATACATTGTTTAAGACTTAGTATGTTTCTTCCAATGTAAAGGGTCGTAACCTTATGATATTAAGATGTGTCTAAGTTGGCTTGAGATTCATTTTGTTATTTTTGTATATTTTTTTCTTATGAATCATTGGACCTCCTAAGCAAATTAAGGAGGAAGAGAGGTAGAAAAAACACAAATGAACAAAGGGAGACTACAAAATTGTGCCATCTCTATTTATTATAAAGAACCCACAACTAACTAAGTTGATTAGATAAGATTGATTTTATATTGTTATAGGCATAGACTAGTTTTTTTGTTGTTATGCCTAAGGCGATTATGGAACTCAAAAAAGTCAAATTTTAATTTCTTAGTGGTCTAGCCTCAGAGTGGAAACGTAGTATAGAGGTGCCTGAGGTTTGATATTTTTATACCTTAAGGCTAGAAAATTAAGACTCCAAGGGCTGAAATTTTGTAGTCTCTCTTTGTTCATTTGTGTTATTCTACCTCTATTCCACTTAACTTTGTTTATGAGGTTCAATGGTTCACTAGAAAAAAATATTACAAAAATAACAAAATTAATCTCAATTTATTCTTATACACAACCAATATCACAGTATCCATTCGGAAAAAAATGACTCAATGCTAATCACGTACTGAAAGTAGTAATTGGGATCTTCAATGCCAATTCCTAACTCTTGTTGTGGTTGAACAAAAGATTGGGACACAATTTTCTAACAAAAAGATGCTAGCGCAGATTTAAAGCATGGAATTATTAGACAGTGCTTATAATCCATGTTCTGAATTTGCGCTAGCATCTTATTGTAAGAAAATATATTCCCTAAGTTTTTGCAATCATAGAGAGAGTTCAAGATTGATATTGAAAATCCTAGTTACTATTTAAGAAATATGCTAAGTTTTTCAGTCATTTTTTGAATGTACTTCTTGTGTAGAAGAACGGAACTAAGATTGATTTTTTCTTTTTTGTAAATCTACTTTCTAGTGAATGGTTGAACCTCCTAAACTGACTGAGGAGGATGTGAGGTAGAAAAAGCACATATGAAAACAAAATCCAGCGCAAAGTTGTTAATAAAACTTGTAGTCAAAGGTAATGCTCAAAATTAAGGTGGATGTTCATGGAAAGTTCATTGTTGTCATCCAAAGACTTGGTGAAGAAGGAAAGTTTACCACACAAATTTATTACAAGTCCCTTTGATATTTTAAATCTCAGAAACTTATAGGCATATAGATCTCATCTATCTAATAATTCAACGTTGAAATGAGGAATTGGGACATTGATCTTTCTTTAATTATGTTTTGTCATTGTGTGTGCACGTTATGTATTTTGAAAATAAAGGTATCATGTATGGTGCTAGCTGTATTAGTTTATCTCTTTTGGGTATAGTATAAAAGAAACATGGCTTATTCTAGCTTCAAGCACTCACACATGATTACACCCAACCTTAATATTATTTGTAGGGTGAACCCATCGGTGTCTCCTTAATGTTGGCATGAAATTTCACATAAACACTTTAATTATTCTTTGTTCATTTTGAACACCTGTAGTAGTCATTTACTGTGTCATTTCGACACTATTTATATTCCCAGATCCAACTAAAGCGCTTGTTGACTAATGGTTTTTCTGGAAAAATAGACAAATATTTAATTGAAGTCTGGACTTTTATCTTAAAATTAAAAAAATCACTTTTAATTCCTTTTTTTCTCTAGATCTGGAATCCCATGTCCTAGACACCATTTTTTCATCTTCTTCTTTCTAAACTCCACCTGGTACGTCATAATCTCTAGAGAATCTCTGTAATTTCATTCTTCTTATTTTGTTCCTTGAAATTATTATCGTTTTTTTTTCAATAATTTTACTGCAATTAATTTTTTTAAATAAAATTCTTCTCATCTATTTTCTATATTTAACCTCTTCTTATCGCAATCCATTTACTCCATCTTTTATTTCTTTTCTAATATGTTTTTTTATTTCTTTTACAAAAACTCATTATATATGTAGTAGGATCTACAAATATAAGAAATCAATTTTTTGAAATATTTATTTCCATTGTAGTCAGAGATGTTCCGATAAATATCAATTAAATAATTTAATTACTTATTTCTCCTTTAATGGATATAGTGCAAAAGAAGTGGAAAAATATATTTTTTGTGTACTTAAAATTATTATTGAATGATGGATAAAAAAATAAATTAGATATTCAGGGAATAAGAAATATCTAAGTAGTATAAATGCATAACAAAAACTATATATTTCTTAAAATTTTGGTGGTGATGAGGGGTGGTCTATGGTGGCAGAGAAAAAGAGCGAACGGGAAGGAGTAAGAAAAATTATCAATGGAGAGTGGTGAAAGATTGCAAAGAGAAATAGTGTGGAAGAAGAAGAAAGAGGAAAAAAAAGAATTCACCAAAAAACCTTCTTAAACGCGCATAAAATACGTGTTGCATAATTACTATGTTGAGTCAGTAAAAAGCGTCTAAATGATAATGTGCACCCTTACATAAGGTATTTAAAATGAACAAAGTTTTATTAAAGTGTCTAAGTGAAATTTTGTGCCAAATTTAAGAGGTCGCCTATGGATATCCCCTTATTTTTATATTGATTAACATTTTACATACTTTTAATACTATATATGTACATACGCATTTTTTGTACTTATTTTTGTACCCGTTAGATAGCTATATGTCCAGTGCTAGATGCTGTTTCAAAATTTTGTGAACATTCTACTAGTCATAACATTGATGGACTGCAATTTTGGTGGATGTAGTGTGGGTTATTCTGCCACCCGCATGCTACTCTATGCAACAGAACATATTTTGCTAGAATTTTTTTATGATTTCAACTATGATATTCACATGTTTCTTGACAAATCTTACCCTACTCTTTAATGGCCCAACAAGTGGCAAAATCTTAACATCCTATGTAGGTAAAATGGTTTTATTCGGAGGCTAAGGTTGTGAAGGTCAACAATGATGGTAGGAAAGAGAGTCGAGTGATTTAGAATAAAGGGTAACTTATAGAAACTTAACTAGTCTAGGATTTAAATAGTTGCTTAGATGCATACTCATTTATAATATTATGAATTATCGGACATTGATGCGTCCAAATATGTTTAGATGCATGCACATCATGATACATGAGGTAAAATTAGACATTGGGACTTTTCTCACAAAAAGATGCAAGCGCAAATTTAGAGCATGGGATTATTAGATAATGCTTATAATCTATGTCTTGAATTTGAGCTAGCATCTTATTGTGAGAAAATATCTTCCCTATCTTTTTGCAATCATAGAGAGAGTTCAAGATTGATATTGAAGATCCTAGTTACTATTTGTGGAATATCCTATGTTTTTCAGTCATTTTTTTTACTATACTTCTTGTGTAGAATAACGGAACTAAGATTAATTTTTTCTGTTTTGTAAATCTACTTTCTAGTGAATGATTGAACCTCCTAAATAGACTAAGGAGGATGTGAGATAGAAAAAGCACAAATGAAAACAAAATCCAAAGTGAAGTTTAAGCAAAGATAATGCTCATAATTGAGGTGGATGTTCATTGAAAGTTCATTGGTGTCATCGAAAGACTTGGTGAAGAAGGAAACTTTACCACACAAATGTATTGCAATTTCCTTTTATATTGTCAATCCCTGAGATTTATGGGCATATAGGTATAATCTAGCTAATAATTCTAGGTTGAAATGCAAAATTGGGACATTGATCTCTCTTGAATTATCTTTAGTCATTGTGTGCACACGTTATGTATTTCAAAAATAAAGGTATCATGTATGGTGCAACCTGTCTTAGTTTATCTCTATTGGGTATAGTAACAAAAAAAACCTGGCTTATTCCGGTTCAACAACTCACACATTATTATACCCGACCCGAACATTATTTTTAGGATGAACCCATCGGTATCCAATTAAAGTTTGAATGAAATATCACATATACACTTGAATTATTCTATGTTCATTTTGAACACCCGTAATAGTCTTTTACCGTGCCATTTCGACGCTTTATTTATATTCACAGATCCAACTAAAGCGTGTGTTGACAAATGACAAGTAGACTTTTTTCATAAAAGAAAAAAGAATCAATTTAAATTCCTTTTTTTCTGTGGGTTTGTAATCCCATGCCCTAGACCCCATTTCTTCAGCTTCTTCTTTTTTAACCCCACCAAGAACGCATAATCTTTCACAATATAAGTAATTTCATTCTTCTTATTTTGTGCCTGAATTTTTTTTTTCTTCTCAGTAATTTCACTACAATTTTTTTAAAATAAATTAATATCTTCTCATCCATTTTTATGTTTAATCTCTTCTATCCCAACCCATTTCCTCCATCTTTTTTTTTCTTTTCTATTATGTATTTTTTCTTTAATGAATACTCATTATAATGTAGTAGGAGATACAAATAAAAGAACTAACTTTTTTGAAATATTTATTTTCATTGTAGTCGGAGAGGATCCGATAATTATCAATTAAATAATTTCATTATTTATGTCTCCCAAGTGCATATAGTGCAAAAGAAGTGGAAAAATATTTTTTTGTGTATTTCATATTAGTATTGAATGATGGATAAAAAATTAAATTAGATTTTCAGGGAATAACCAAAAAACTAAGTAGTGTACATGCCCAACTAAAATAATATACGTTCTCAAAATTTGTTTGATGATAAGGGATCTATGGTTGCAGAGAAAATAAGCGAGCGAGAAGGAGTAAAAAAATAATCAATGGAGAGTGGTGAAAGATTGCAGAGAGAAACAGTGAGGAAGAAGAAGAAAGAGAAAAAAAATCACCAAAAAGACTTCTCAAACGCGCATAAAATATGTGTTACACAATTACTATGTTGAGTCAGCAAAAAGAATCTAAATGATAATGTGCAGCCCTACATAAAATAAAAAAAAATCACATTTAATACGTTTTTTTCTCCATATCTGCAATCCCATACCCTAGATCCCATTTCTTCATCTTCTTCTTCCTAAACTCCACCAAGTACGTCATAATATCTAAACAATCTGTGTAGTTTCATTCTTCTTATTTTGTGCCTTTAAATTATTATATTTTTCTTTTCAGTAATTTTACTGCAATTTTTTTTTTAAAAAATAATTTCTTCTCATCTATTTTATATATTTAATCTCTCCTTATCGCAATCCATTTCTTCCATCTTTTATTTCTTTTCTATTAAGTTTTTTATTTCTTTTACAAAAACCCATTATATATGTAGTAGGCGATACAAATATAAGAACTCACTTTTTTGAAATATTTATTTCCATTGTAGTCAGAGATTATCCGATAATTATCAATTAAATAATTTCATTACTTATTTCTCCTCTAATGGATATAGTGCAAAAGAAGTGGAAAATATATTTTTGTGTACATCAAATTATTATTGAATGATGGATAAGAAATAAATTAGATATTCAGGGATGAAGAAAAATTTAAGTAGTATAAATTCCCAACAAAAACTATATATTTCTCAAAATTTGGGTGGTGATTAGGGGTGGTCTATGGTGGCAAAGAAAAAGAGCGAGCGGGAAGGAGTAAAAAAAATAATCAATGGAGAGTGGTGAAAGATTGCAGAGAGAAATACTGAGGAAGAAGAAGAAAGAGCAGAAAAAAAAAGAATTCACAAAAAAAGCTTCTTGTGCATAAAATACTTGTTGCACAATAACTATGTTGAGTCAGCAAAAAGCGTCTAACTGACAATGTGCACCCCTACATAAGGTATTTAAAATGAACAAAAGTTTATTTAAAGTGTCTAAGTGAAATTTTGTGCAAAATTTAAGAGGTCGCCGATGGATTTCCCCTTATTTTTATATTGATTAACATTTTACATACTTTGTGATGTAGTTGATATGTTCTTGAGATTACATGAAAATTTGTTCACCTTTTGGGTCAACCAATAACCCTAAGGAAAAACTTCCTGCACTTGAAGTTCCAAAACATAAGCAGTTGAATTGCATTGGTAAGATTGTAGTTTATGAGAGTGTATAAAAGGAAATTGGTGATATGTCAATACACATGGGCTCTATAGCAACATATATGCCATAAAATTAGTAGAGCTAGTGTTCACAAATGCATCACCAATTTCATGTCCTTTTATTTCATTAGCTACAATCTTATTGATGCAATTGTCACACCGTGCACCACTAATGTTTGGGAACATAAACAGTGGCGGATCTAGGATTTAAAGGTTGTGGGTGCTCACATCCTTTAACATAAACTTTTTAGCAATCATATAGTTTAAACTATACTAACTGAAACTCTTCAATTAAAAAAAGACTTTAATTAGGAAAAGGAAAAACTGTAAGAAAACAAAAAGAAAAAAAAGTCCTTAATTAGATAGAAATAGGAAAAAAAATTAAAAAGAAGAAAAAAAGGTGCAAAATTCGCTGCACAAAGAAAAGATGGAAAAAGTGTAAGATAAAAAAAGGTTAAAAAAAGAAGTCCTTAATTAGATAGAAAAATGAAAAAAAATTAAAAAAGAAAAGACAAAAAGGGTGTAAAATTCGCTAAGAAAAGAAAAGAAAAAAATAATGGGGCGGGTAGGATTTGAACCCTACCAGTGTGCTTTGCAGGCCTCTAATTTCCATATGTAAACCAGCGCGCCTATGACTGCTTATATACTATGGGAGCTCATTTAATTTTTTAATTACGGAATTATTACACATATATATATATATATTATATATATATATATATATATATATATATATATATATATATATATATATATAAAAAAAAAATTCGGAGTCAATGAGTGCTCGAGCACCCAAAACTCACTTACTGGGTCCGCCCCTGAACATAAAGAGGAGGAAGTTGGTCCTTGCGGTTACTATTAGATCCAAAAGGTGAATAAATATGCATATCCTTATTTCTTATCCAACAATATATTGATTGTATCGTAAAGCATGTGAAATGTTAAATAGAAACGAAACAACATATGCTTTATTTATGATCAAGTGCGGGTTGATGACGCCATATTAGGCGAGATGTCTTTGATAATATACCAAAGAGAGATGATAATAAATATGCATATCCTTATTTCTTATCCAACAATATATTGATTGTATCGTAAAGCATCTGAAATGTTAAATAGAAACGAAACAACATATGCTTTATTTATGATCAAGTGCGGGTTGATGACGCCATATTAGGCGAGATGTCTTTGATAATATACCAAAGAGAGATTAATCAAGAAAGTTGTACCGAAAAGGATACCTCTAATTTTTAAGGACATAACTTCCACGCAAGTACTAAAGAGGATCCTAGAGATATTAGTGCTCCAGTTCTGTATTAAAACCTAGAATTTTTAGCCGGAACGGATTTGTGTAGCCATAAATTTCAGGGAATAACAACACTAGAAGAAATTCTAGTATATTTGTGAGTTAAAATTACCTCGTTCATGAATTCGTTGCATGAACTTCATGAATTTGATATGAAAATTATCTATTTATTTTATGCATTTTCTTCGTCTAATGGTCTTATTAATAGTACTGCTCTACCTTTTATTTTCTTCGTTAAAGACTATTTTGCTCAAAATAATAATTTTTCCACATTGGTGGGAGAAAGGAACTTTTTAATGATTAAATATAGAAGAACTATTATGTTATTAAAGAGGTTAAGAAGATGTCTAGTCTTGTTCAACCTTTGTCGATCACTCGGCTCAAATTGAAGTTTGGCAAATATATCCATCGAGAAATTTTTTTTTGGACAAAAAAATAAACCCAAAATATTTCTCGTGGCAGCATGAATTGAAGTGTGTGTTAAGAGACATGTCTCTTCCGTCAAGGATGTGCACTAGCGGTGTTAACTGCACTTGAACATGTGTCACTGCACAGATACAACACAACCTAAAAAATGTAACTTTACAAACTTTTTTGATGCGACGAAGAGCCTTCTGATGTTTACTACTACGATTATAAGTATATATATTTGATATACTAACAACATTAGTTATATCAGGTAAAGTTCAGCATAAGCATTACAGTCCCAATTTTTTTAGCATATTTCGTTTGAGAAACACTAGAATCTTTATTCTATTACAATTGCGTGCTAGGATCATAAAGAGCTCTCCCTAAACTACGTCAAAATAAATAATTTTTTGAAATTTGATTTTAATGTAATGAGGCTGACACAAAGAGAAATCATCAACATTTTTTTTAAATTTTGATTCCTAAAATTACATCTACTTCATACTGATTTTCTATTCCAAACTGAATAGACAAAATGTTCTTAGTTTCATCAATAGCTTTCTTTTTTGGACAAAAATTAACAAGTGATCTACATATAATCACGTAATTTAAACATATATTTTTTGAATAATCATAGGTATAAGATTAATTGACAAGAAAATCACTATCCACTAATGTGATATTAGACTTTCATACCGCTTCTTAGGTGTCTATTTTTGCCTGTACAAGGACTTACTCAAATTGAATAATTTATTATCTTCTCCTGGAACCACAAAACCTTTGGGTTGAGTTAAATATCTCTATTTGTCTAAGTCACCATTTAAAATACTGTTTTGACATCCATTTTATCACTAAATTAATAGAGGTGGAAAACGCAATAAGACTCCTAACGGTCATTATTTTTGTCACAAGAGAATAAATATCAAAATAATCAACACCTCTCTTTTGGTTAAAACTTCTCATCTAAATTCTAGCCTTATATTTATCAATTGTAGCTTCGGTCTCAATTTCTTCCTAAATGTCAACTTGCTACATATGAATTTAAAACCTTTACACAAATCATACAAGTCTGTAGTGTGATTCGAACCTATGAAGTTTAATTCATTTTTAACACCTTCTTTTAAAAATATCACATATATTGATCTCATACTATAATGTTCAATTCATTTTTAATATCTTCTTTTCAAAATATCCCACATGGTGCTATCTCTTAAGCTATAGTTAATGAATGTAATGAATTTGTATGACTCAGTGTAGGAGTTATGCTTACCACCGAGAGAATTTGAAGAAGGGGTGGATACTCTTTGAGAGCAGAGATGTCGTACCCAATGTACCTCTGAAGATGAGTACTCTTCGTGAGTTGAGATGTAGTACTTAGAAGCAATCTCCTTATCCCTTAACTATGTGACTGGATATGTTTATCTTTTGGATATCGAAGTAAAGCCTAAGATAATGACCCTACTTTAGGCAAGTGGGGATCAATCACCGGTAGGGGTTAATACCAGGATTCCATGTCTAGTTTTCATGGTCTATGTCGGTTAAAGCTAGCCCCCACAAACGAATGTAATGAACTAACTCTTTTTAAGGGTTTACTACTTAGGGTAGGTTGTGGAATGAGAGGCTATTTATCGTTCGCACAAGTAGCCATTTAAAGGAGGTTTTTGTGTGTCCTTATATGAAAATGTATGACTGGTTTACTATATAATGCTAATGAGGTAAGTTGACTTTATGTCTAATTTTAATGAAGCATGTTGGTCTTATGACTAAAGTGATGAAAGCTATGTAAATGATGAATGTGATGTGCCTAGTCTGTGGTGATCCTCAAGTAGCACTAAGGTGGGAGTAGTAGTATGAGATGCTACTTTCACATTTCAATAAGTGTAACTTGGGGGTTTTCTTTGAGGATGGTCTTTATGTGAATTTACTAAAGACATGTATGTTTCCTCTAGTGTTTTTAGTAATGAGTGTTGACGTGTTAAATTGAAATGGAGCATGCTTATCTTTGGTAGTCTTAAGGATCCTTAGGTGCGTCATGAAGATGTTTTATGGGCGGTTTCTTTATGTCTTACCTAGGTGAGTCTTAGGATGACTTTGGATAGGAAGGTCTAAATGATAAAAATGGATTACATGATGAATGTGACTAAATTTTGAGGTTAAGGAAGTTTTAGCTGTATACGAAATGATACTCTGTAAACTTGATTCATGAAGGTTTTACTAATATAGCATAAAAATTATTCTTCAACTACAATGTCCTTTTTATCATGTTTTTGCATATTACCATACTTAGTACAATATTTATACTAACTCCATATTCTTCTATATTTCAATAAGTATAGGTGGAAGACAAGTGAAGGTTCTTAGATGGTGAAGCTTGGGAAGTTGAATCTCTTAAGATTTATATGTCCTCATATGTTTGAGGACATGAACTATGTTTCTTTTATTTTCTTTCTTTAATACATTGTATAACACTTAGTATGTTTCTTTTAATGTAAAGGGTCGTGACCCTATGATATTAAGACGTGTCTAAGATGGCTTGAGATGCATTTTGTCATTTTTGTATGTTTCTTTCTTATGAATCACTGAACCTCATGAGCAAATAAAGGAGGAAGAGAGGTACAAAAAAACACAAATGAACAAAGAGAGACGACAAAACTGTGCTATCTCTATTTATTATAAAGAACCCACAACTGACTTAGTTGATTAGATATGATGGTTTTTTATATTATTTTTGGCATAGACTAGTTGTATGCTTGTTATGCCTCATGTGATTATAGATCCCAAATAGTTAAGTTTTAATTTCTTAGTGGTCTAGCCTTAGAGTGAAAACGTAGTCTAGAAGTGCTTAAAGTTTGATAATTTTATACTTTTAGGCTAGAGAGTTCAGTCTCCAAGAGATGAAATTTTGTAGTCTCTCTTACTTCATTTGTGCTTTTTCTACCTCTCTTCCCCATAAGTTTGTTTTGGAGGTTCAATGGTTCACTAGAAAACAAATTTACAAAATTAATCTCAATTTATTCTCATACACTACCAATATCACAATACATATTTGAAAAAAAGGATTGAATGTCAATCACATACCGAAAGTAGTAATTGGTTCAGTGTCATTTCCTAACTCTTGTTGTGGTTGCACAAAAGATTGGGACATAGTTTTCTCACAACAAGATGCTCGCACAGATGTAGAGAATGGAATTATTGTACAATGCTTATAATACATGTTTATGCATTTAAGCTAGCATCTTATTGTGAGAAAATATTTTCCCTTTCTTTTTGCAATCATAAAGAGAGTTCAAGATTGATACTAAAGATCCTAGTTACAATTTGTGGCATATGCTATGTCTTTCAGTCATTTTCTTTTAATATACTTCTTGTATAGAAGAACGGAACAAAGATTGATTTTTTCTTATTTGTAAATCTACTTTATAGTGAATGCTTGAACCTCCTAAATAGTCTGAGGAGGAAGTGAGGTAGAAAAAGTATAAATGAAAACAAAATCCAAAGAGAATTTGTTAATAAAACTAGTAGGCAAAGGTAATGCTTAAGATTGAGGTGGATGTTCACGGAATGTTCATTGTTGTCATCCAATGACTTGGTGAAGAAGAAAACTTTACCACTGAAATGTATTGCAATTTCCTTTGATATTTTCAATCCATGAGATTTATGGGCATATAGATATAATCTAGCTAATAATTCTAGGCTGAAATGCGAAATCGGGACATTGATCTCTCTTGAATTATCTTTAATCATTGTGTGCACACGTTATGTATTTCAAAAATAAAGGTATCATGTATGGTGCAACCTGTCTTAGTTTATCTCTTATGGGTATAGTATTAAAAAAACCTGGCTTATTCCTGTTTCAACAACATAGACACGATTATACCCAACCCGAATATTTTTTTTAGGGTGACCCCATCGGTGTCCCGTTAATGTTGGCATGAAATATCACATATACACTTTAATTATTCTATGTTCATTTTGAACACCTATAATGGTCATTTAGTGTGTCATTTAGACGCTTTATTTATATTCCCAGATCCAACTAAAGCATGTGTTGACTAATGATTTTGCTGAAAAAATAGACAAATCTTTAAGTGACAAGTGGACTTTTTTTTAAAAGAAAAACAATCACTTTTAATTTCTTTTTTTTCTCTGGGTCTGTAATCCCATGCCCTAGACCGCATTTCTTAATTTTCTTCTTTTTTTACTCCACCAAGAACGCATAATCTTTCACTAATCTCAGTAATTTCATTCTTCTTATTTTGTGCCTTGAAGTTATTATTTTTTTCGTCACTGTAATTTCACTGCAATTTTTATATAAAAAAAATTATTTCTTCTCATCCATTTTCTATGTTAAATCTCTTCTATCCCAACCCATTTCCTCTATCTTTTCTTTTCTTCTCTTATGTATTTTTTTCATTTACGAATACTCATTATAATATAGTAGGAGATACAAATAAAAGAACTAACTTTTTTGAAATATTTATTTCCATTATAGTCGGAGAGGACCCGATAATTATCAATTAAATAATTTCACTATTCATGTCTCCTCTTGTGGATATAGTGCTAAAGAAGTGGAAAAAATATTTTTTTTGTGTATTTTATATTAGTATTAAATGATGGATATAAAATTAAATTATATTTTCAGGGATTAACCAAAAAACATAGTATACATGCCGAACTAAAATAATATATTTTCTCAAAATTTGGTTGGTGATGAGGGATGGTCTATGGTTGCATAGAAAATGAGTGAGCGGAAAGGAGTAAAAAAAATCAATAGAGAGTGGTGAAATATTGCAAAGAGAAACAGTGAGGAAGAAGAAGAAAGAGAAAAAAATTCACCAAAAAAGCTTCTGAAACGCGCATAAAACACGTGTTACACAATTACTTTGTTGAGTCAGCAAAAAGTGTCTAAATGACAATGTGCAGCCCTACATAAGGTTTTTAAAATTAACAAAGTTTAATTAATGTGTCTAAGTGAAATTTTGTGCCAAATTTACGAAGTCACTGATGGGTTTCCCCTTATTTTTATACTGATTAACATTTTGCATACTGTGTGATGTAGTTGATATGTTCTTAAGATGATAAAGGACATGAAATTTTGTTCACCTCAACCAATAACCCTAAGGAGAAACTTCCTGCTCTTGAAGTTCCGAAACATAAGTAGTTGAATTGCATTCGTAAGATTGTAGCTGATGAAAGTATATAAACAGAAATTGGTGATATGTCAGCACACATGGGTTCTCTATTATCATATATGCCATAAAAATAGTAGAGCTAGTGTTCACAACTACATCACCAATTTCATGTCATGTAATTTCATTAGCTACAATCTTATTGATGCAATTGTCACACCGTGTACCACTAATGTTTGGGAACTTAAAGGGGAGAAAGTTCATCCTTGAGGTTACTATTTTATCCAAAAGCTGAATAAATATGCATATACTTATTTCTTATTTAAACAATATATTGATTGTATCATAAAGCATGTGAAATGTTAATTAGAAACAAAATAACATATGATTTGTTTATGATAAGTGTGGGTTGATGACGCCAGAATAGGCCGGGATGTATTTGATAGTATAAAAAAGAGAGATGAATCAAGAAAGTTGTATTGAAAAGGATACCTTTAATTTTTCAAGACATAGCTTGTGCACCTAGAATTTTAGTCGGAACGGATTCGTGTGGGCATAAATTTCGGTGAATAACAACACTAGAAGAAATTCTAGTATATTTGTGAGGTAAATTACCTCATTCATGAATTTTTTTCATGAATTTCATGAATTTGACATGAAAATTACCAATTTATTTTATGCATTCCTTTGCCTAATGGTCTTATTAATAGTACTACTCTACGTTTTATTTTCTTCGTTAAAGACTGTTTTGCTCAAAATGTTAATTTTTCCACATTGGTGGGAGAAAAGAACTTTTAAATGATTAAATATAGAAGAAATTCTATGTTGTTAAAGGGGTTAAGAAGTTTTTACCTCTTGTTTTAGCGTTGTCGGTCATTCGACTCAAGTTGGACTTTGGCAAATATATCCATTGAGAAATTTTTTATTTGGACAAAAACATAAACCCAAAATATTTCTCGTGGCTGCACGAATTGAAGTGCGTACAACACCTTAATGCACGGTGAAGAGACACATCTCTTTAGTTAATGGTGTGCACTAGAAGTGTGTTAACTGCACTTGAACATGTGTCATTGCACAGATACAACACAACCTAAAAAATGTAATTTTACACAAATTTTAATGCGACGAAGTGCCTTCTAATGTTTACTACTAGGATTATAAGTATATCTAATTGATATACTAACAACATAAATTATATCAGGACTAGTAAAGATCAGCATAAGCATTACAGTCCCAATTATTTTAGCATATTTCATTTGAGAAACACTAGAATCTTTATACTATTACAAGTGAATGCTAGGATATGAGCAGATCTCCCTAAACTACATCAAAATAATTAATTAGTTTAAACTTGATTTTAATGTAATGAATTTGACACAAAGAAAAATCGTCAATATTTCTTTTAATTTTGATTCCTAAAATTACATCTACTTCATAATGATTTTCCATTTCAAACTTAGTAGACAAAAAGTTCTTAGTTTCATCAATAACATTCATTTTTGAAAAAAAATTAACAATTCATATCCATAAAATTACGCAATTTGAACCTTTAATTTCGGAATAATAATAGGTATAAGATTAATTGACAAGAAAATGACTATCCACTAATGTAATATTAGACTTTTCATACCGCTGCTTAGGTGTCTAGTTTACTACATACAAGGACTTACCCAACTTTAATATTTAATTATCCTCTCCTGGAACCACAAAACCTTTGGGTTGAGCTAAATATAACAATTCATCTAGGTAACCATTTAAAAATATTGTTTTGACATCTATGTTGTCACTTAATAATGAAAATTGGAAAATGCAATAAGACTCCTAACGGTTATTATTTTTGTCATAAAAGAATAAATATCAAAATAATCATCATCTTTCTATTCGTTAAAACTCGTTATAAAAATTCTAGTCTTAAATTTATCAATTGTAGCTTTTAGTCTCAATTTGTTCTTATATGTCCTCTTGCTACATATGAACTTACAACCTTTAGGCAAATCAAACAAGTCTGAAGTGTGATTCGAAACTATAAAGTTTAATTTATTTTTAACAACTTCTTTTAAAAATATCACATATATTGATCTCATAATATAGAGTTTAATTCATTTTTAATATATTCTATTCAAAATATCACATATGGTGATCTCATTGCCTCATCATAAGATTTAAGTTATATTAACTAGACAGACACTAAATCTTATACAAAAATTTTCAGTCAAAAATACAGTGATAAACTCATGACAAAGTTATTGTCAATTCTACATCTTTTACTCCTTGTAAGTTCATTTAATGCTTCTTAGAAATAACTTCATAAGGAGAAACAACATAAGGATCAACAAACATAAATGTAGAAGCATCATTTTATATATCACTAAACACATTATTATTCATAGGAAATTTACTAAAAATTCATCAACTCAAGATTCACAAATAGAAAAACTATTTTAAATAATAAAAATCTATATGCAGCACTCTTTTCACATAACCAATAAAGACAATGTCAAAAGTCTTATAACCTACATTTACTCATTTAAAATCACGTTGTCTTACCTTAGCCAAAGACGTCAAAACTTGCAAAAATTTCAAAATAGGATAAAACCCTTTCTAAAACATATATCAGGTCTTGCCTAATGTTTTATGAGTGACCATTAAGAATATAACAGGAAAATAATAAAGCTTCCCCCTACATGTTGTTTGATAAACTCGAGCGAAAAATTATAGAATTTATCATTTCGTCAAGGGTTTTATATATTTGTTCAGCTCCACCCTTTTGTTGGAATATAACGAGCACTAAGCTCATGTATAATATCATTTTTCTCACAAATATACTCCAGAGTTTTCATATTATGTTGATTGCCCCTACCAAATCAAAAAATCTCTTGATTTTCCTGTCTAATTTATTTTCTACTTCGAATTTGAAGAACGTACTTTCAACCTCATCTGTAGATATTAAACTCGATAACATAGTGTATCTTCAAAATTAAAACTTTTTTTCATTTTTTCAAACAGTATTCTTGAAGTTTGTTGAATTGAAATATATTAGTTCAAAAACTTGAATTTTTGTTCTAGTAATAGATTTCAAAGGTTTCTTACATGTTTTGCTTTTACATATACAAGATTTTTGAAAAATCATCAATTTTTATCATAGAAATTAATTCTATTTTTCTAAGTCTTTTGATAGAAGCAATACTATCATGACATACTCTACCATAACTCAAATTAATAGACTTAACAATATAAGCAGAATTTAAAATACTAGCATTATTGATAATCTATTGAACATTGTTCAATACAAATAATTCTCCACTAAGATATATTTTATCACCATTAAATATAGTTAAAGGAATACTTTATTAAGAAGTACTCCAAAAACTATGTTTCTGCAGGTAAAGTACATGAAAAACATTATTCAAGGCTAAAGTTTTTTTTGAAGTTACATTATCTTAAAAATTTCCTTTATCCATTATTCCTGTAGTAGATAACTCATGTAAACACAATTGTCATTAGTTGACTCCCCAAAGTCATGGAATAACTCTTTGTTGGCTCAAAAATGTATTGAAGGGTCTGTGTCCAACACCAATTAATATTGTTAGCCACTAGAACAACTAAAACAATAATCACTTCGTTAGCCTCACCAAGATGAGCTTGACCATTAGCTTGTCTTTCTTACCGTAAGTTCTGTCCTTATCTTACATATCAGTGGCTAGCATTATGAGTAAGTTTTCCGTAAACAAAGAAAGGATCCTTAGATTTTTGAATTTGAATCTTCGACTTGTTAAAGTAATTCTTTTTCTTTATATGTTCCTTTCTTATGAAATTCTTTAGTTTGCCTTTGAACATGTCATTCATAACATTACTAGAAAATTTAATAAGAATCTGTGGAAGAATTAAGTAAAAACCTTTCATCTTATTTTTAAGACAGCTTGCCTCTTCAGTTCTCATATGACCAATAAGTTCTTAGGGAGATATTTTTATTTTCTTATATTTCAGGTGATATCTATAATTACTCCAAGTTTGTGGACATTTCTCAAGCACAACACATTAGCCTAAAAACTCTCAAACATCTTCATACCCTAGTTGAGAACATCAACAGTCAACTTCTGATATTCACAAATTTGTTCCATGATTAGCTTATTGTCACCATTTGAAACTTAATCAATTGACCACCATATTTTTTTCTTTCTGCATCATCAACACTAAATTTTTTCTCGAACTAACATATATTTTCTAAGAAAATATTTGATTCACAAAAAAATCAAATAAATGATAAGTAATTGGTTAAGAATCGTCAGTACAAGGTTTGTTAAACAAAATATAATCAACTTCTAAATCTTCAAATAAACGAAGATGATTATGTGACTGTCGTTTAAAATTATTTTCATCCAACTACTCAAGCTTTGAAACATAAGAAAAAATTTTATTCAACGAAATAGCCATTTATAAGTATTGTATTTCGAAAATTGCTTTCAAATTATTAGGAAAATAATACAATATTGATATCAGACAAGAATTAAAATAGTAAGTGAATTATGACAAACACTACGTAATGACAAGTCACTGCCATGAAACTAATTTTGGCCTGACTTTGATGTTAATAGTTAAGTCGAGTCACTCTCCAAGCTTCTACAGATCATCCAAACACGTGTACTCGTGGTTGGAAGTTTAGAGTTGCACAAAAACAGCTGTCTAAATATTCACAATAGGAAAAAAAATATTTCAGACAATATATGAATAGGTGAAAGAGATAAAATGAAAGAGAGATTTTTATTTCTCTTCTATATATTTACTTCACAAATGATACTCCTTAAATAGGAAGAACATTTATGTTTTCATCAATCATAAGAATGGAAGTAGTTAAAGTAAAATTAATGAACTGAAATATTACTTTTTCTTAATAGTTTCAATATTTTCTTATGAAGTTAAATAAACTATCACTTGAATAAATGTGAACCATATAAAAGGAAGTAGCTCTCCTATTTCACATCTATTTAGGACTTAAATGTTCACATAGATTAATGACGGAGAATTCCTAGATGTTATTATCCTTTGAATTAAATAAAAAGGAATAAAATCTACAAACCCGAGTCACCAGAACAAGTGTTGGAACCAATAATAGCTCTATAGGGAAAAAGCTTATGAAGAACGTAAGCAAAGTTTCTAAAAATCATCATTGATATAGGGTCTTCAAAGCTAGTCTCCATGAAATCATGGTCTTGTACCCTAATGCAGCCTCCATAACTTCTAGATAATAACTGCACAATAAAATCAACAAATATATTGCATAATTATTACTCTATCAAGTACAAGCTCCTACTTGTAGGAGTTGATTACTCTAGAGAATACAAGTCATAGATTGATTACAAGAGTCCTAGTTATACTTCGAATAAAATACTAAAAATTATTTTTAAATACAAGTAGGACTTCACTACTAATAAATAAATAAAAAATAGTATTTTTTGTATAGCTAAAATAGGCTCCAAAATAAACTCAAACAATTCAAATGCATGTAACTTTGGCTTTGGATCTATTTTTAGTAACAAAATTACTCGAAATATCATACTCATTTGTTTATTTTTAAATATTTTTCCAAAAGTAGGATCAATAGTGACAAAATAATTATAACTCATCTCCTTATAATTCATGAATTTAAAAGGAGTTGGTACCTCCATGAATGATACAAAGTGAAATAGTACTTAAATTTACACTAGAAGGAAACATTGAAGCGTGACAACTTGATTTAAATAGAGTTTCTCATATAGTTAAGAAAGTAAAATTAAGGTAAATAGTTAGTAGATTTTTAGTTAATACAAGTCATTCAAATAAAATTCCAACCAATTACAAGCATGCGTCAAACTAAATAACCAAAAGATAAGTAGAATATTGAAATTAATAATATGTTTGACAAAATACTATTTGTTTCATTTTTTTCTATTAAAAATGCAAAGAAATTTTTATTCCAACTCGAAATGTATATAAAACTCGGAGCAAAAAGAAACTAACATTAGTCTTAACCAATTCCATTTTAAATTTTAAACTTAGAAGATAACTTACTACATGACATGTAACATACTAAAAATAGCAGATCGCGTCAAAAATAAAATAAAGGATCTTGGTGAAATATAACTTTTTAAGGAGCAATGGATTGACATGATAAGTTAAGTATTGTACAAATTTGAAATTGAAAAAACAAAAGAAATTGATCGAGAAGTAACCTTGTATTATCTTCTGCATCTGATGGCAAGGATTGAAAAATGATTGTTTGCTTTGACAAAAACTTGTACAACATAGATATTTTATAATTAAAGAGCTTTAACACAGGGGAATTTTTTTTCACTACATGTCCCCTTAAGTACATACAATTTAGGCTTCATTTATAACCAAAAAATTGACGCCTATAGAATATTTGAAAAGCAATAATGGGGGAATAATCTCAACAAAATTGGGAATCCAAAATTTGAATTGTTGATCATTGAAGAGATAAATTCAGAAAAATAGGAGAAAAAATATCTTGAACAAAAGGTTACATGGGTGGGGCTATAGTCCCCTAGAATAATTTTAGGGACATGGTGACGTTTTTGTGGTAGAAAACTTGATGGATTGAGTTCAAAATCCGGTGAATTTTTGGGGGGTTTGCATTTTGCAAGGACAGAGGCTGCTAGGGTTTCTAGTTCATTTGGGAAAGAAAGAAATGATAAAGAAAAGAAAAAGAATAGAGGTATTTATTTGAGGGGTTTGGGACTGGGTTATATGAACGATAGTGTCTTATTGGATAATATTTGGGCTAAAAGTGGGTTTGAAGAAACAAGTCATTTTTACTTTAGCAAAATACATTTGCTTGAAATAATTAAAAATCGATAAAAGTGAAAATGAGATAAATTATATCTAAATATTTATAAAACTTATTAACCATTTAACAATTAATAATTACTTTGAAGTAAAGATATGTTATGTTTAATAACTGTAGGAGAATAAGGAAAAGGAGAATAAGCAAAAGAAAATTAAGGAGAAGAACTTGGAGGAGGAGGAGGAGAAGAAAAAAACGACGAACAAGAAGAAGAGGACGATGAAGAAGGAGGAGGGGGAGGGTAAAGGGAAGAATTAGAAAAAGAGGAACAAGTGTAAGACGGGAAGGAGGAGAATGATGAAAAGGAATAGGGATAGGAAGAGAAAGATGAAGTGGACGTGGAAGAAGAGGAAGGGAGGAAGGAGGAGGAGGATAATAGATTCAATATTTTTATAACAATACTGAATTATTCAAAACATTTTTGAGGTACTTTTGCCCAATAAATAGTAAAATTTCCTAGAAAATATATGAAAAACATTTTAAATTTTTAAGAAACAATCATTCTACTTTGTTTGGAACTATGAAGCCTGAAGAATTAATCAACCCTCTCCTTTTTAGCTAGGGATGATAGAAAAGAGTTCGGGTCAAAAGTAGGTAATGATCTCAAATACACCCTAGACATGACATGATATACAAGACCTCGCAAGGTCCTGCAAAACTCATTGAGCATACTTCATTCAAGATAATAGAACAAAGAGTTTTAAAGGTAGTATTTCAATTAAAAGAGTTTTACAAAATGTAGCAGAAGTCTAATATAAGTCTAAAAGCCATATATTACATCATAAAGGAGTGATTGGGACGTAAACCATAAATTACATACAAAATCTTAAAAGGAAATACATGATAGCAATAGAATAATCTTTGTCCTCGATACATGATGACTCATCACCTTAAGGTAAAAGTACTCGTATTGAAATGTAACTGTTGCAACAAATAGGAGAATCTTAGTAGTTCAGTTGGTTGACTACCTAAACTCTCATCTTATTGGTAGGATTCAATTCCCCACATTGTCATATTCACCATTCATAATATCTCTCATCACCTTTAAGTACCAAAGTGTAACAAGAAATTATCGATTGAGTAAACTACCTTAAATAGTATAATGTCAATCTATCTATATATAAAATAAATCTAAATGTAGACAAAGTGATATGACACCTCTCTATGACCTCCATTTATATTTATCTTTATTTTCCTTTTTTTAATCTTTTCCTTCATTTTCTAACAAACAATTATGCATTAAATAATTAAATAAATTAACATATTTTCTATATCCAATTATGTTTCATGAGTTAATAAAAAATTCTATGTATTTGCATTCTTTATTTAAATACCATGACGACTGACCAACCTCCTTTTACGAATTTTTCATGATTTAATCCATCTATAAATAACAATCTTGCATATAGTTGTTAGCTACTAATTTTTATTTTCACATTATTCTATTTTTTAATCAATATATCTTCTTCCTTTTACATGTTTTCCTTTGGTTCATCATCATGTGGTTAACAATCAAAAGAAATGATACTAAAAAGTTCTCCTCAACTTCCTTTTACCAAATTTTCCATTATTTAATCCATCTATAAATAACAATTCTCTATAAAGTTGTTATCTACTCATTTTTATTTTCTCCACTTTTTTTATATTCTTCCTTTTAATGTTTTCTTTCGTTGGAATTTGGTTAATCAATGTATGGTGAATAATCATTTAGAAAAAGTGATGTGACAATTTATAATCACTTTGATAAAGATTATAGATATATTGTTCAAAATTCTATTTTACGCCAAGCAAAAGTTCATCATATGAAAAGAAAGTTCGGTTGTAGTAAATTAATCAAAGAAAAATGGTCAGAGTTCTTTGATTCTCTTTCATTAGAAAATGTTCAATACGGTGGCCAAGATCATCAAGAGAGATAGTCAAATTTTTTTGATAAAGTAAAAGTTTTGATATTATATATGTACATACACATTTTTTGTACTTATTTTAGTACCGGTTAGATAGCTATTTGTCGAGTTCTAGATGTTGTGTTTTAAAAAGGTGTGAATGAAAAAATAAGAGTTGCGACTTTTATGAAGAGTTATCACTTTTATGAAATGTTTCGACTTTGATTAAAAGTTGTGACTTTTATGGAAATTTGTGACTTTTATGAAAGGTGACAACCTTTCAGAAAGATTGTGAGTTTTCCAAAGGTTTGTTACCTTTCCGGTAAGGCACAATAAGAACCTTTTCGCACTACTCTTAGTTTTCTATAAATTGAGGAATTTTCTATCATTTTAATATAGAATTCATGGACTTCTTCTTCAACTACTAAATCTAATATGCTAAGTGTACTTTATTGCCGTTGAGTGGTTCACTGGCACCGGAGTTTTTCGTACCTATACTCTGATGATTGAGATCATTTTACCTGGGAGGTCATATTCCAAATCAAACCTCGGATACTAGAGGGGAATAATTTTCTTAAGAGGACACTGTGAGTTCAGTGGACTTGATCTTTTTCCATTTAAATATTTTCCAGATTCTTGTACGTGCTTTACAAATTTTAGATTTGTGAATTAATTTCAATTCTTCTATTCTTTTGTTCTTCAATGGTTCATTAAACTTTGTAACTTCGTGTTTCTGTAAAGTTTGTTGGAATCAGTTTGATTCTATAGACACAAATTAACAACAATTCTTCTTAAAAAAAATATTTCGTATATATTTTTTTAAAAATTTGTTTCTGCTTCTACTTTCGCTACTAGTTTTAATTTTCTAGTTGTGAAAATGTTCTTACACTTTGTTCTCTTACAAAGATGTTCAAAGTTTTGTTCTAAGTATGTTTCAGATAGAAGATGAACAACAATCTTAAGGAAATTATATACTGTTAGTATATTTGTATTATACTTATTGAGAGAATCTGATCATGGAAGTAGAATATAAATGTATTACTTCTCCATAATTCGTTGCTTTGTTTAGCAACGTCGAAGTGAGAATTTAAACAGAAATATTTTTTTATTGTATTCTGTTTAAAGATTACCAGGTAACCTTTTTATTAAATTATCAAATGAGGAAATAGTTTGTAAGAGTTATAATCTTTGATTTTTTTTATTATGTGTATCTATGGAAAAAGATCTGCAAACCATATATTGTGGAATGAATTTTACTAAGCAAATATTGTTGCTTTCAAAATTCTTTGGTTTGCAAAAATGAGAGATGCATATTTTTTTGTTTGATAAAATAGTATGTCAAAATGTTATAGTTGGAAGAATATTTGATAAGAAAAACATTTCTATGTGATAAAAAATATGTGTTATTCTGTTTGAGAAAAAAAAAGACTTTTGTAGTTTTGTACTCCATGAGAAATGTTAGTACGTCTGATTTTTGTAGACTCAAAACTTTTGTGGTTTGATACTCTGGACAAATGTGACTATGCAATTGGTTTGAAGAATTTAAAATTTCACATAATAAGTCAGTGTTGTACTTTTGATTTTCTATAAACTTCAATGTACTATAGAAATAAATTGTACAATTTATTTTGTCCTTATTGTTAGTATTTAAAATATAAGTGGTATGTCTATTTATGATAGAGAAAAAATACCAGTGACTTATAATTTGTGATTTTGTGTCTCTATGGAATGAACTTTGATATTGTGTAAACATTGTCAAAGAGAATTGCAGCACTATAATTCTTTCGTAGAATAATGTTTCCTATATTAAAATATGTGAAAAAACAATTTTCAAATACTTGAAAAATATTTTTGAGATCACATTTGAAATGTGGGGATTATTTTTTTATGATTAGACTTGGTGTCTAGTTTAACTTAGGAGCAAAATATATGAAATTCAATAATACATTTGTATTGGGTTATACCCACAAAACTATTGGAGTATATTTGATATTGTGGTTGTTGTGTTTCTCTATTACTAGTTTATAGAGTGACTAGTATGAAACATCCAAATTATATATATATACTTGTTCAAAATAATTGTGTTCTTTTATGCAAGAAAACATATCACTTAAAATGTTGTGATTTTTCATGAAAAGATATGTCTATTATAATAAAAGTATTTTCATAGACATAAATATTGGTGAATAGTCATTTATTATGTTTTTGTAAAAATAACATTTGGACTATATTGTCTTTATTGAACCCGATGAAACGTTGTTCATGGGTAGTTCTATAACAATTATATTGAAAGTTATGGAAATGTCATTCTGAAAAAGACATTTGATAATCTAAACAATGTTTGTATCACACAAAATTGAAAGAAATAGGAACAAAATATTAGTGGGGAAAAAGCTACCTCGTAAAGAACTTTTCAAACTCAATGTTTTTATTTATTCTTACTTGCTTGAGTCAATGTTTGTGACATGAACACTTGGAGCATGTATATTACAAAACCTTGTATGAAAACCTGATCAACTTAGAAGTTTTGCCTAACTTTTAGTGCAATAAATAAAAATGTAAAGTTTTTTGTGGAATCTATGTATGTTGAGCATTCTTATAAATCTGTTGAAAGGAATTATAATCTCTTATAATTGTTTTACACTGACATTTGTTATATGAAGTTAACAACATCGCATGGTGGGAAAAAGTATTTGTTACTTTTATTAAGAATTTTATTAGAAATGACTATTTTAGTAATGAAATGAAACATTCTAAAAGGACATTGTAGTTGAAATATACTTGTGAAGTTTGTAAATACATGTATGTCTCCTCTAGTATTTTAAGTAATTAGTGTTGATATGTTAAATTGAAATGGAGCATGCTTATCTTTGGTAGTCTTAAGGATCCTTAGGTGTGTAATGAAGAGGTTGTATGGGAGGTCTCTTCATGTCTTATTTAGGTGAGTCTTAGGATAACTTTGGATAGGATGGTCTAAATGATAAAAATGGATTACTTGATAAATGTGACTAAATGTTGAGGTTAAGGAACTTTTACCTGTATATGAATTGATGCTTTGTAAACTTGATTCATGAAGATTATACTAAAATAGCATGAAAGTATATTTCAACTACAATGTCCTTTTAGAATGTTTTTGCATACTACCATACATAGTACAATGTTTGTACTAACTCTATATTCTTGTATATTTCTATAAGTATAGATGGAAGACAAGTGAATGTTCTTAGAAGGTCAAGCTTGGGAAGTTGGTTCTCTCAAGATTTGTGTGTCCTCATATGTTTGAGGACATGAACTATGTTTCTTTTAGTTTCTTTCTTTTAATACATTTTTTAAGACTTATTATGTTTCTTTCAATGTAAACGGTCGTAACCTTATGATATTAAGATGTGTCTAAGATGGCTTGAGATTCATTTTGTCATTTTTGTATATTTTTTTCTTATAAATCATTGAACATCCTAAGCAAATTAAGGAGGAAGAGAGGTAGAAAAAATACAAATGAACAAAGAGAGACTACAAAATAGTTCCATCTCTATTTATTATAAAGATCCACAACTGATTTAGTTTATTAGATATAACAGATTTTATACTATATTTTAGGCATAAACTACTTTTGTGCTTGTTATGCCTAACGCAATTATAGAACTCAAAATAGTCAAGTTTAAATTTCTTAGTGGTGTAGCCTCAGAATGGAAACGTAGCGTAGAAGTGTCTGAGGTTTGATATTTTTATACCTTAAAGCTTGAAAATTAAGTCTCCAAGGGATGAAATTTTGTAGTCTCTCTTTGTTCATTTGTTTTTTTTCTACCTCTATTTCTCTTATATTTGTTTTGGAGATTCAATGGTTCACTTGAATATTTTTTTACAAAAATAACCAAATTAATCTCAATTTATTCTTATACACAACCAATATCATAGTATCCATCCGAAAAAATAACTGAATGCTAATCACATACCGAAAATAGTAATTGGGATCTTCAGTGTCAATTCCTAACTCTTTTTGTGGTTGCACAAAAGATTGCGACACAATTTTCTCACAACAAGATGCTAGCGCAGATTTACAGCATGGGATTACTAGACAATGCTTATAATCCACGTTATGAATTTGCGCTAGCATCTTATTCTAAGAAAATATATGCCCTATATTTTTGCAATCATATAGAGATTTCAAGATTGATATTGAAGATCCTAGTTACTATTGGTGGAATATGCTATGCTTTTTCAGCCATTTTTTAATATACTTCTTGTGTAGAAGAACAGAAGATTGATTTTTTCTTCTTTGTAAATCTTCTTTCTAGTGAATGTTTGAACCTCCTAAATAGACTATGGAGGATGTGAGATAGAAATAGCACAAATGAAAACAAAATCCAGAGCAAAGTTTTTAAGAAAACTGGTAGTCAAAGGTAATGCTCAAAATTGAGGTGGATGTTCATGGAAAGTTCATTGTTGTCATCCAAAGACTTGGTGAAGAAGGAAAGTTTACCACACAAATGTACGGTGTATTTCCGTCAAGGCGCCAAGATCAAAACATTCTCAAGATTCAAGGCTATTCCTTTCATACCGCTAGCAAATTCAACTATTTCCCCAGCTTGAATCTCGTTCAATCCATAATTATGTGCAATCCCATCCCCAACTGAGATTGGATGCACGGAACTCACCTAAAAAACCCGGGCATACGGAAAGAAAATCCAGGATGACGGCTTTCAAAAGACGAGTAAGGGACGGGGAGAGGGCGACTGAAAAAGGGGTCAATCTTAAGTGTTGGAAGCTACTGCTAAGGGACTCCCCCTCATCTAGCCAGAACGAAATGGACATATGAGCGATCGATTACGAGAGCTCGACCGATCAGAATGCTTCTTTCCTCCTCTTTTTCCTTTCCGTCTCTTTATACCAATGTGATTTAACTCCAGGTGCATATATCAATTACGTCTTCCATGATTCTTAGATCCAGAGGCGTGATTCTGCTCTAGCAGAAGTGCACGCGGGATAAAACTAGTTGGATTGGTAGGAAGTAATGGCATAAAAAAAGCATTCCACTTTTGGAAAGAGAAGAGACAGTCTGCTTCGCACCAACGCGAACCCCCTCTTTACCGTACGTGCGACTCTCAACGCATACGGCTCGCACAAAGACTCCAAAATCCATCCCCCAAAAAACAAAGAATACCATCTCCCAAGGAGTCTTTTAATTTTGCAAATCTCGAGTTTCGAATTCTCCTCACGCCTGTCATTGGTACTACTATTATTTTACACGATCAAGGAATTGAAGTAGGGAGGGCCTCCTTCCCCACCATTCTACAATTTCCTTTGATAGACAAATATTTAAGTGAAGTGTGGACTTTTTTCTTAAAATAAAGAAATCACTTTTAATTCTTTTTTTGTCCAGATCTGCAATCCCATGCCCTAGACCCCATTTCTTCATCTTCTTCTTCTTCAACTCCACCAAGTTCGTCATAATCACTAAACAATCTCTGTAATTTCATTCTTCTTATTTTGTGCCTTGAAATTATTATCTTTTTTCTTTTCAGTAATTTTACTGCAATTGTTTTTTTAAAAAATAATTTCTTCTCATCCATTTTCTATATTTAATCTCTCCTTATCGCAATCAATTCCCTCCATCTTTTATTTCTTTTCTATTAAGTTTTTTATTTCTTTTACAAAAACTCATTATATATGTTGTAGGAGATGCAAATATAAGAACTCACTTTTTTGAAATATTTATTTCCATTGTAGTCAGAGATGATCCGATAATTATCAATTAAATAATTTCATTACTTATTTCTCCTCTGATGGATATAGTGCAAAAGATGTGGAAAAATATATTTTTTGTGTACTTTAAATTATTATTGAATGATGGATAAAAAAATAAATTAGATATTTAGGGAACAAGAAGAATCTAACTAGTATAAATGCCCAGCAAAAACTATATATTTCTCAAAATTTGGGTGATGACGAGAGAAGGTCTATGGTGGCAGAGAAAAAAGCGTGCGGGAAGGAATAAAATAAATAATCAATGGAGAGCGGTGAAAGATTGCAGAGAGAAATAGTTAGGAAGAAGAAGAAGGAGAAAAAAAGAATTCACCAAAAAAGCTTCTTAAACGCGCATAAAATACGTGTTGCACAATTACTATGTTGAGTCAGCAAAAAGCGTCTAAATTACAATGTGCACCCCTACATAAGGTATTTTAAATGAACAAAGTTTAATTCAAGTGTCTAAGTGTAATTTTGTGTCAAATTTAAGAGGTCGCCGATGGATTTCCCCTTATTTTTATATTGATTAACATTTTACATACTTTGTGATGTAGTTGATATGTTGTTGAGATTATAAAGTACATGAAACTTTGTTCACCTAATGGGTAAACCAGTAACCCTAAGGAGACACTTCGTGCTCTTGAAGTTCCCAACATAAGCAGTTGAATTGCATTGGTAAGATTGTAGATGATGAAAGTGTATAAAAGGAAATTAGTGATATGTCAGTACACATAGGTTACATAGAAACATATATGCCATAAAATTAGTAGAGCTAGTGTTCACAATTGCATCACCAATTTCATGTCCTATAATTTCATTTACTGCAGTCTTATTAATGCAATTGTCACACCGTGGACCACTAATGTTTGGGAACATAAACATTGGCGGATCTAGGATTTAAAGATTGTGGGTTCACACTTCCTTTAACATAAACCTTTTAGCAATCATATAGTATAAACTATACTATCTGAAACTCTTCAATAAAAAAAAACCAATAATTAGGAAAAGGAAAAAGTGTAAGAAAACAAAAATATAAAAAAGCACTTAATTAGATAGAAAAAGGAAAAAAATTTAAAAAAAGGAAAAAAGGTGCAAAATTCGCTACACAAAAAAAGAAGGAAAAAGTGTAATAAAAAAAAGGTTAAAAAAAACAGCCCTTAATTAGATATAAAAAGGAAAAAAAATAAAATAGAAAAGAAAAAAGGGTTGTAATATTAGCTGCAAAAAGAAAAGAAAAAAGTAATGGGGTGGGTGGGATTTGAACCCTACCAGTGTGCTTTGCGGGCCTCTTGTTTCCAGCGCTCCCATGACTACTTTCATGCTATGGGTTCTCATTTAATTTTTTATGATGAATTTATTATATTTTATATGTATATATGTATGCAAAAAAAAAATTGGAGTCAATGGGTGCTCGAGCACCCGAAACTCACTTAGTGGGTCCGCCTCTAAAAATAAAAAGGAGGAAGTTCGTCCTTGCGGTTACTATTTGATCCAAAAGGTGAATAAATATGCATATCCTTATTTCTCATCTCAACAATATATTGATTGTATCGTAAAGCATGTGAAATGTTAATTAGAAACAAAATAACATATCCTTTATTTATGATAAAGTGCGGGTTGATGATGCTAGAATAGGCTAGATATCTTTGATAATATACCAAAGCGAGATGAATCAAGAAAGTTGTATTGAAAAGGATACCTCTAATTTTT
Source organism: Solanum lycopersicum (assembly GCF_036512215.1). Taxonomy (NCBI): domain Eukaryota; kingdom Viridiplantae; phylum Streptophyta; class Magnoliopsida; order Solanales; family Solanaceae; genus Solanum; species Solanum lycopersicum. The sequence goes on from NC_090804.1 coordinate 11,566,474, forward strand.
AAGGACATAGCTTGCGCAGAAGTACTAAAGAGGATCCTAGGATTTTAGTGCTCCTGTTCCGTATTAAAACCTAGAAATTTTAGCCGAAAGGGATCTGTGTAGCCATAAATTTCGGGGAATAACAACACTAGAAGAAATTCTAGTATATTTTTGAGTAAAAATTACCTCATTCATGAATTTGTTGCATGAACTTCATGCATTTTACATGAAAATTATCTATTTATTTTATGCATTTTCTTCGTCTAATGGTCTTATTAATAGTACTGCTCTACCTTTTATTTTCTTAGTTAAAGACTATTATGCTCAAAATGTTAATTTTTTCCATATTGGTGGGAGAAAAGAACTTTTAAATGATTAAATATAGAAGAACTATTATGTTATTAAACTGATATAGAAGATGTCTAGTCTTGTTCTACCGTTGTCGATCACTCGACTCAAATTGGAGTTTGGCAAATATATCCACCGAGAAATTTTTGTTTAGACAAAAAAAATAAACCCAAAATATTTCTCGTGGCAGCATGAATTAAAGTGTGTGTGAAGAGACACATCTCTTCAGTCAAGGGTGTGAACTAGAGGTTTTTGCTGCACTTGAACATGTGTCACTGCATAGATACAACACAGACTTAAAAATGTAACTTTACAAACTTTTTTGATGCGACGAAGAGCGTTCTGATGTTTACTACTAGGATTATAAGTATATCTACTTGATATATTAACAACATAAGTTATATCAAGTAAAGTTCACTATAAGCATACAGTCCAAATTATTTTAGCATATTTCATTTGAGAAACACTAGAATCGTTATTCTATTACAAGTGCGTGCAAGGATCATAACGAGATATCCCTAAACTACATCAAAGTAAATAATTTTTAAAAATTTGATTTTAATTTAACAGAATAGGGCATAAAATACCCTCGAAGTATTGAAAATGGTATAAAATTATCCTACATCCACCTATTGACTCGAAAATGTTCTCCCCAGCAACCTATTGGCTCCAAAATATCCTTGTCATCCACCTTTGAGTTCAAAATTGACCACTTATTTAACAGTTTTAAATTTAAAATATTTAAATACTTTTTTAAATACGTTACGCTCAACTATTTGTTATAATAGAACTTATTAATGTATTTTATAAATCAATCCACTACCAACCCATTACTAATTAAATTCCACCAAAATAATAAACCCGTCACATTACTAATTCAACAACAAGAAAGTTACTTTCAATGAGAGTTTTTGAAAATTTGAGGAAAAAATATCTAGAGAAGTAAATTATCATACATTCAAGTGTCAAAATAAAAATTAACGATAAACATAAAAGTCTGACTATGTTCATCTTAATTATTCGTTCGTCTCAATTATATGATGTTACTTCATAGATAAATTTTTTTAAAAATAATATATAAAGGTCTTAAAACAAACCATAAATATTTATAAAATTATATTTAAAAAAGGGGCATGAATTAATTAGGATGTACTACTTCTTTAACTTTGATCATAGATTTTGATTTCAAGCTTGAAATAGAATCCTATCGAATGTGTCCTCCTAAATGAGGGGCTCAACCTAATTTTAATTGGGGCATTGATTCAGAGTCGAATAATTTTGAATGTCATTTTCAGGAATCTATAATTTCGTCATGTTTTAGTAGTGTTTATAACAATTTTCATATAACAATTGGTTTATTAATTCAGTGGCGTTTAGTTAATAATGAGTCGGTAGTGGGTTGATTTATAAATTATATTAATAAATTAAATTATAACCAATAATTGAGTGCCAAGTATTTTTAAAAATATTGAAATAGTTTAATTTTAAAATAGTTAAATAAGTCGTTAATTTTGAACCAAAAGGTGGATGACAAGGGTATTTTGGAGCCAATAGGTAGATGAGAAAGACATTTTGGAGCCAATAGGTGGATGGAGGATAATTTTGTATCATTTCCAATACTTCGAGGCTATTTTAGACCCTTTTCTGTTCATTTAATGAGGCTGACACAAAGAGAAATCATCAATATTTCTTTTAATTTTGATTCCTAAAATTACATCTACATCATACTGATTTTCCATTACAAACTTAGTAGACAAAAAGTTCTTAGTTTCATCAATAACATTCATCGTTGGACAAAAATTAACAAGTGATCTACATATAATCACGTTATTTGAACATATCTTTTTGGAATGATCATAGGTATAAGATTAATTGACAAGAAAATCACTATCCACTAATGTGATATTAGACTTTTCATACCGCTGCTTAGGTGTCTATTTTAGTCTATACAAGGACTTACTCAACTTGAATAATTTCTTATCTTCTCCTGGAACCACGAAAACTTTGGGTTGAGTTAAATATATCTATTTTTCTAAGTCACCATTTAAAATATTGTTTTGACATCAGTTTTATCACTAAATTATTAAAAGGGGAAAACGCAATAAGACTCCTTATGGTCATTATTTTTGTCACAAGAGAATAAATATCAAAATAATCAACACCTTTCTTTTGGTTAAAACTTCTCATCATGATTCTAGCCTTATATTTATCAATTGTAGCTTCGGGTCTCAATTTCTTCCTAAATGTTTACTTTATACATATGAATTTAAAACCTTTAGGCAAATCATACAAGTCTTAAATGTGATTCGAAACTATAAAGTTTAATTTATTTTTATCACCTTCTTTTTAAAATATCACATATATTATCTCATACTATAGAGTTCAATTCATTTTGAATATCTTCTATTCAAAATATCACATATGGTGATCTCAGTGTCTCATCATAAGATTTAGGTTCTATTAACTAGACAGACACTAAATCTTATACCAAAATTTTCAGTCAAAAATACAGTGATAAAGTCATGACAATGTTGTTGTCAATTCTACATGTTTTACTCCTTGTATGTTCATTTAATGCTTCTTAGAAATAACTTCATAAGAAGAAACAACATAAGGATCAACAAACATAAATGTAGAAGCATCATTTTACATATCACTAAACACATTATTTTTCGAAGGAAATTTTCTAAAAATTCAGCAACTCAAGATTCATAAATAGAAAAACAATTTTAAAAATAAAAATCTATATGCAGCACTCTTTTCACAAAACCAATAAAGAGAATGTCAAAAGTCTTACAACCTACATTTACTCATTTAAAAGCAGGTTGTCTTACCTTAGCCAAAGACCTCAAAACATTCAGAAATTTCAAATTAGGAGGAAACCCTTTCTAAAACATATATCAGTCTTGTCTAACGTTTTATGAGGGACCACTAAGAATATAACATGAACTTAAGAAAGTCCCCCTACATGTTGTTTGATAGACTCGAGCTTAAAAGCATAGAATTTATCATTTCATCAAGGGTTTTATGTATTTGTTCAGCTACACAATTTTTGTTGGAATATAGTATCATTTTTTTCACAAATATACTCCAGAGTTTTCGTATTATATTTACTGCCCCTACCAGATCCAAAAATCTCTTGATTTACTTGTCTAATTTATTTTCTACTTCGAATTTGAAGAACATACTTTCAGCCTCATCTATAGATATTAGACTATATTCCTTAGTGTATCTTGAAAAATAAACTGTTTCAACTCTTTCAAACAGTATTCTAGAAGTTTGTTGAATTTGGATATATTAGTTTATAAAATTGAATGTATGTACTAATAATAGATTTCAAAGGTTTCCTTACATGTTTTGCTTTTACATTTACAAGATTTTTGAAAAATCATCAATTTTTTTCCTAGAAATTAATTTGATTTTTCTAAGTCATTTGATAGAAGCAATACTAACGTGACATTCTCTACTATAACACAAATAAATAGACTTAACAATATAAGAAGAATTTGAAATACTAGCATTATAGATAATTTATTAAACATTGTTCAACATAAATAATTCTCCTCTAAGATATCCCTTCCCAGTAAAGTCTTCTCCCTGAGAAATAATTATTTTATCACCTTTAAAAATAGTTAAAGGCCTACTTTATTAAGAAGTACTCCAAAAACTATGTTTCTATAGGTAAAGTACAAACAAACCATTATTCAAGGCTAAGGTTTTTTCTGAAGTGACATTATGTAAAAAAAATTCCTTTATCCATTATTCCTGCAGTAGAGAACCCATGTAAACACAATTGTGATTAGTTGACTCCCCAAAGTCATGGAATAACTCTTTGTTGGCACAAAAATGTATTGAAGGGTCTGTGTCCTACACCAATTAATATTGTTAGCCACTAGAACAACTACAACAATAATCACTTCATTATCCTAACCAAGAAGAGCTTGACCATTAGCTTGTCTTTCTTACCGTAAGTTCTGTTCTTGTCTTACTTATTTGTGACTAGCATTATGACTAAGTTTTCCGTAGACAAAGAAAGGATCCTTATATTTTTTAATTTGAATCTTCGACTTGTTAAAGTAATTCTTTTTCTTTATATGTCCCTTTCTAATGAATTTCTTTAGTTTGCCTTTGAACATGCAATTCATAGCATTACAAGAAAATTCAATAAGAATATGTGGTAGAATTAAGTAAAAACCTTTCATCTTATTTTTTAGACAGTGTGCCTCTTCAGAGCTCCTGTGACCAATAAGTTCTTAGGGAGATATTTTTGTTTTCTTATATTTCAGTTGATATCTATAATTACTCCAAGTTTGTGGACATTTCTCAAGCACAACACTTTAGCCTAAAAAGTCTCAAACATCTTCATACCCTGTTGAGAACATCAATAGTCAAGTTCTCGTATTCCCAAATTTGTTCCATGATTAGCTTATTGTCACCATTTAAAACATAATCCATTGACCGCCATATTTTTTATTTCATGCATCATCAACACTATATTTTTTTCTCGAACTAACATATATTTTCTAAGAAAATACTTGATTAGCAAATAAATCAAATAAATTATAAGAAATTGGTTAAAAATCGTCTGTACAAGGTTTGTTAAAAAAATGTAATCAACTTCTAAATCTTCAAATAAACTAAGATGTTTATGTGACCAGCGTTCAAAATTATTTACATCCAAATACTCAAGCTTTGAAAGATAATAAAAAATTTTACTCAACGAAATCGCCATTTATAAATATTGTATTCGGAAAATTGCTTTCAAATTATTAGGGAAATAATAAAATATTGATATCGGACAAGAATTAAAATGGTAAGTGAATTATGACAAACACTACGTAATGAAAAGTCACTGCCATGAAAGTAATTTTGGCCTGACTTTGATGTTTATAGTTATGTCCAGTCACTCTCCAAGCTTCTACAGATGTTCCAAACACGTGTACTCGTGGATGGAAATTTGGAGTTGCACAAAAACTGTTGTCTAAATATTCACAATAGGAAGAAAAATATTTGAAAATACATGAATAGGTGAAAGAGATTAAATGAAAGAGAGATTTTTGTTTCTCTTCTATATATTTAGTTCACAAATGATACTCCTTAAATAGGAAGAACTTTTATGTCTTCATCAATCATAAGAATGTAAGTATTTAAAGTAAAATTAATGAACTGAAATATAACTTTTTCATTGATGAAAATTTTATCATAATGCAAAGTAATTTAGGGTTTTCTGAATAATTTCAATATTTTCTTACGAAGTTATAAAAACTATCACTTGAATAAATGTGAACCATATAAAATGAAGTAGTTCTCCTATTCACATCAATTTAGGACTAAAATGTTTACATAGATTAATGACGGAGAATTCATAGATGTTATTATCCTTTGAATTAAATAAAAAGGAATAAAATCTACAAACCTGAGTCACCAGAACAACTCTTGGAACCAAGAATAACTCTATAGGGAAAAAGCTTCTGAAGAAGGTAAGCAAAGCTTCTAACAATCATTATTGGTATAAGGGTATTCAAAGAACTAGTCTCCATGAAATCATGGTCTTCTACCATAATGCAACCTCCATAACATCCAGATGATAACTACACAATAAAATCAACAAATATATTACATAATTATTACTCTATCGATTACAAGCTTCTACTTGTAGTAGTTGATAACACTAGAGAATACAAGTCATAGATTGATTACAAGAGTCCTAGTTAGACTTATAAAATACTAAAAACTCTTGTTAAGAACAAGTAGGCCTTCACTACTAATAAATAAATAAAACTTAGTGGTTTTTAAACTAAAATAGGCTCCAAAATAAACCCAAACAATACAAATGCATGTAATTTTGGCTTTGGATCTATTTTTAGTAATAAAATTACTCGAAATCTCATACTCATTTGTTTATTTTTAAATATTTTCCCAATGTTTCGATCAATAGTGACAAAATAATTATAACTCATCTCCTTATAGATCATGAATTTAAAAGGATTTGGTACCTCCATGAATGATGCAAAGTGAAATAGTACTTAAATTTTCACTAAACGGAAACATTAAAGCGTGACGACTTGACTTAAATTGAGTTTCTCATATAGTTAAGAAAGTAAAATCAAGGTACATAGTTAGTAGATTTTGAATTAATACAAGTTATTCAATTAAAATTCCAACCAATTACAAGCATGCGTCAAACTAAATAACCAAAAGATAAGTAAAATATTGACGTAAATATGTAACGACCTATTTAGTCGTTTTGAGCTGTAGAGTTTATTTTTGGTAATAACTGTCTGAGTCGACGGATCCCACGATGGACCGTCAGGGGCCCGACGGACCGTCCAGGGGGTCTCGTTCCAAAAAACATAGATTCTAAAAATTTGGGTACTGAGAACAACTCTCTGAACTTCGCGACGACATGGCAGGACGGACCGTCGTGGGCTTGACGGACCGTCACATACTCTTTAATGAAGTAAGTCTCTGAACTTTGTGATGGAAGCAGCAGGACGGACCGTCGCAGGCATGACGGGCCGTCACAGGCTGCGTAACCCTGACTGGGTCGGATTTCTGTTAAATGTTTTAAGGGGCGTTTTGGGCTATTCCTACTTATAATTATAAAGTTAGTGGTTGAATGATAATAATTCAATTACTTGGAGGTTAAAGGAGATAACCTTGGATTAATTAGTGGGTTACTTTGGTCACCATTTATACTTAATTATATGGTAATTAGGGTAAAAGAAAAGGAGTTGGAATAAGGAAAAATCAGGAAAAATAGAAAGAGAGGGAGAACGATCGAGAGAAGAGAGAAACGAAGAGGAAAGCAAAGATTTTGGGGGATAGCTTGCTTGATCGCAAATTTTTCGGTGGAAGTAGGTTATGGTTTATGCTATTTCATAGTAAACTCTTAACAGCGATTGATATGTATTGGGTAGTATTGTAAAGTCTTCTATATGCTTAATTGTATGCTTGCATGATGTTATAATGAAATTGTAATGGGTTGGAATGATAAGGTTGTGAAGCTTAAACCTAAAACCCTCTTTGTTAATGATGATGCCTTGGTATAAAAGAAGGCTTGATGAACTAAAAGAATGAGGTTAGGGGATCGGGTAACACGAAACGACACGTAGTATTAATGGATCGGGTGTCACAAACCGACACGTAGTTTTTGTGGATCGGGTGTCACGAATCGACACGTAGTATTAGGGGGATCGGGTGTCACGAACCGACACGTAGTATTAGGGGGATCGGGTGTCACGAACCGACACGTAGTATTAGGAGATCGGAGTGTCACGTTCCGACACCAGGATAGTAAAAAGAATGAATATTGAATTATGTTAATGTACTCAAATTAATGAACCTGTTTCCCAAATGAGTATGGTGTGGAGGCTTAAGTCCTCATGATGTGCTTGGGTTGTGCCCAATGGTCATGGTACTTGTTGTTGCTACTCGTTGAGTATTGTAGTTGATTTTATGATATAATCTGATATATATTGCTTTCTATTTTGAGTTGGCCGACGATATCTACTCAGTACTCGTGTTTTGTACTGACCCCGACTTGTATGTTTTCTTTTTGTTAATTGTGGAGTGTAGCAGACGTACCGTCGTCCTAAACTCAACCGCAACTCTAGCCAATCTTCATCACGTCAGATTTCAGGGTGAGCTATTGTTTCTAGCTTGAACTTGATCTTCTTCTTCACGTCTTGATGCCTTGAAGTTCTGGCATGGACTATCGTTTTAGTTATTTTAGTTTCTTAGATACTCTTAGACTTAGTAATTTGAGGATAGATGTTCTTGTGATGATGACTTCCTGATTTTGGGGATAATGATAAGTTTGAGTTTTAGAAATTAATTATTGATTTCGTTAATGAGTTTTAAGTCTTCCGCATTATTTTCTTTTTATTATGTTTGAAATGTTGGAGATTAGATTAGTTGGTTCGCTCACATAGTAGGATAAGTGTGGATGCCACTCGCGGCTCGTTTTGGGTCGTGACAAACTTGGTATCAGAGCATTACGTTCGTTCGGTCTCATCACACAAGAACGAGTCTATTAGAGTCTTGAGGAACAGTAGTGGGACGCCTTTACTTTTCTTTGAGAGGCTACAAGACTTTAGGAAAATTCCATTCTTTCTTTCTTTCGTGCGATTACTTGGATCCAATTGGTATCTAGGTGATACAAATTGGTATCTGACCATATTCACTCTATTTCGCAGATGGTTAGAACTAGAGCAACAGCTGCGCCAGCACCAACACCGGTAAGACAAGATGCGTCTGAGCCAGCCACTGGGGCTGTAGCTCAAAGAGGAGCAATGGCAAGAGGCCGTGGTAGAGGTCGCGGGAGGACATCCTCTAGAGGAAGAGGACAGGCACCTGGACCATCTAGTTCTAGGGCGGTGACTCCTCCACCGACTGAGGAAGCAGTAAGAGAGGGTGAGGAAGGGGAGAATGAACAAGTGCAGAATGAGGAATTACCACCCCAACCTACCCCAGAGATGATAAATCAGGTTCTTGCTTATCTTAGCGGGTTATCTGATCAAGGCCAGACACCTCCAGTGTTTTCTGCATCTGCACCTCAGGTTACGGTAGTACGACATGCTGCTTCTGGGGCTCCCCGCATGGATGTCTCATTAGAAATAGGCACGTTTCCTTGTTTGACTACAGGGCCTATAATGACAAGTGATTTGCATGATTTTTTCAGTAAGTTCTTGAAATTGAAACCTCCTGTCTTCAACGGTGCTGAATCTGAGGATGCCTACGATTTTCTGGTTGACTGTCATGAGTTACTAAATAAAATGGGCATAGTGGAATGATTTGGCGTTGAGTTTGTCACCTATCAGTTCCAGGGAAATGCCAAAATGTGGTGGCGGTCACATGTTGAGTGTCAACCCGCACAGGCACCACCTATGACTTGGGCGTCATTCTCTAGCTTATTTATGGAGAAGTATATCCCCCGGACCTTGAGGGATAGGAGGAGAGATGAGTTCTTAAGCCTAGAGCAAGGTAGGATGTCGGTTACTGCGTATGAGGCTATGTTTCGTGCATTATCCAGGTATGCCACCCAGCTATGTTTCAGTCCACAAGAGCGGATTCGCCGTTTTGTGAAGGAGTTGAGGTCAGAGTTGTGAATTTCAGCCTTACAGGTAGCGGCTACAGCAAAATCCTTTCAGGATGTGGTAGACTTCGTGATAGAGGTGGAGGGAGTGAAGCAAGATGACTTCAACATGGCATCGACATCAAAAAGGTTTCGTAAGGAAGGTGAGTTTAATGGTTCTTACTCCAGAGGACAGGGTTCAGGAGGTTACCCATTCCGACCAATTCAGTCCTCACTACAGGCTGTAGCTGGGGGTCCACCGCAGACTGGTCAACATTTCTCTGAGTTTGGAGGTTATCCCTAAACATCGTCCTTTTACAAAGACCTATGCTTGAATCCAGAGAGTATTATGGATGTGGGGAGACTGGACATATTAGGAGGAATTGTCCAAAACCGAGTTACAGACCCCAAATAATAAGAGGTAGAGGTGGTCATGGAAGAGACCATCATTCTGGAGGACGTGGTGGCTGAGGTAATGGTGGTCACATAAACGGCTGGGGTGACGGGCAAACTGGAGCCACTACGGCACAACATTGTAGGGGCAACGGGCAGACAGGTGATAGGGCCCATTGTTATGCTTTCCCTGGGAGATCTAAAGCGGAGACATCGGATGCTGTTATCACAGGTAATCTTTTAGTTTGTGATGCATGACTTCTGTATTATTTGATCCTGGATCCACATTTTCATATGTATCTTCCTCATTTGTTACTGGTCTTAATTTACATTGTGAATTACTTGACATGCCTATTCGTGTTTCTACTCCGGTGGGTGAGTCTGTAATAGTGGAAAAGGTGTATAGATCCTGTCTTGTAACTTTTGTGGGGATCAATACTTATGTAGACTTGATTATCTTAGAAATGGTTGATTTCAATGTAATTCTGGGTATGACTTGGCTTTCTCCAAATTTTGCAATCTTAGATTGTAATGCTAAAACTGTAACGTTGGCCAAGCCTGGGATAGATCCGTTAGTGTGGGAGGGTGACTACACTTCCACTCCATTTTGTATTATCTCCTTTCTTCATGCTAGGAGAATGGTTAGTAAGGGTTGTTTAGCTTTCTTGGCACACATCAGGGATGATACTACCCAAGTACCTTCAATTGAGTCAGTTTCGACAGTCCGTGAGTTTGTGGATGTGTTTCCTGCAGACCTTCCTGGTATGCCACCGGATAGGGATATTGAATTTTGCATTGATCTGGAGCCGGGTACTCTCCCCATTTCCATACCCCCTTATAGGATGGCTCCTGCTTAGTTAAGAAAGTTAAAGGCCCAACTCCAAGAATTGTTAAGCAAAGGCTTCATTAGACCAAGTGAATCCCCTTGGGGTGCTCCTATTTTGTTTGTGAAAAAGAAGGATGGAATTTTTCGGATGTGCATTGAATACAAACAACTGAATAAGGTAACTGTTAAGAACAAGTACCCTCTTCCTAGCATCGATGATTTGTTCGATCAGTTACAAGCTGCTTGTACCTTCTCAAAAATCGATTTGAGATCTGGTTATCACCAATTGAAAATATGGGCAACGGATGTGCCCAAGACTGCTTTTCGGACCAGGTATGGGCATTACGAGTTCTTAGTAATGTCTTTTGGGCTTACGAATGCCCCTACTATGTTCATGGGCTTAATGAACGGGATTTTTAAGCCCTATTTGGATCTCTTTGTCATCGTGTTCATTGATGATATACTATATACTCAAAGAGCAAGAAAGAACATGAGGAGCACTTGAGAATGGTATTAGAAATATTGAGGGAGAGAAAGCTTTATGCCAAATTCTCTAAGTGTGAGTTTTGGCTAGATTCAATGTCCTTCTTGGGGCATGTGGTTTCTAAGGATGGAGTGATGGTGGATCCTTCTAAGATCGAAGTAGTAAAGAGTTGGGAAAGACCTACTAATGTTACAGAGGTAAGGAGCTTTGTTGGTTTAGCTAGCTACTACCGCTGATTTGTCAAGGGATTTTCTTCCGTTGCTTCCCAATTGACAAATTTGACTAAGCAGAGTGTTCCATTTGTATGGTCGGACGAGTGTGAAGAAAGCTTTCAGAAGCTCAAAACCTTGTTGACTACTGCACCAATTCTTACCCTGCCAGTGGAATGTAAGAATTTCATTGTTTATTGTGATGCATCCTTTTCTGGTTTGGGTGCAGTGCTAATTCAAGAGAAGAATGTAATTGCTTATGCTTCGAGGCAATTAAAGGTGCATGAACGTAATTATCCGACCAATAACTTGGAGTTGGCTGCGGTAGTGTTTGCATTAAAGCAATGGAGACATTATCTATTTGGGGTTAAATGTGAAGTCTATACGGATAATCGTAGTTTACAGTATGTCTTTACTCAGGAAAAATTGGATTTGAGACAGAGGAGGTGGATGGAACTACTGAAGGACTATGATATCACTATCTTGTATCATCTGGGAAAAGCTAATGTTGTGGCAAATGCGTTAAGTAGAAAAGCAGGGAGCATTGGAAGTCTAACTCACCTGCAGATTTCTAGACGCCCATTGGCTAGAGAGGTTAAAACTCTGGCTAATGACGTTATGAGGCTAGAAGTAAATGAGAAGGGAGGATTTTTGGCCCGTGTGGAGGCAAGATCTTCCTTTCTTGACAAGATTAAGGAGAAGCAGTTTACTGATGAGAAACTGATCCGGATTCGAGATAAGGTATTGCGAGGAGAGGCTAAAGAAGCAAAAATCAATGAGGAAGGTGTTTTGAGGATTAAGGGAAGGGTATGTTTACCCCGTGTCGATGATTTGATTCACACCATTCTTACAGAGGCTCATAGTTCAAGGTATTCTATACATCCTGGTGCAACCAAGATGTATCGCGACCTAAAGCAACATTTTTAGTGGAGTAGAATAAAGCGGGACATCGTTGATTTTGTTGCTCAATGCCCGAATTGTCAGCAGGTAAAGTATGAACACCAGGGGCCTGGAGGGACACTTCAGAGAATGCCCGTTCCTCAATGGAAGTAGGAGAGAATTGCAATGAACTTCGTGGTTGGTCTTCCAAAGACAATGGGTAAGTATGACTCTATTTGGGTGATTGTTGATAGGTTAACTAAGTCTGCTCACTTCATTCCGGCTAAGGTGACTTACAATGCAGAGAAGTTAGCCAAATTCTACATCTCAGAAATTGTTCGATTGCATGGGGTTCCACTCTCCATCATATCAGATAGAGGTACGCAGTTTACTTCTAAGTTTTGAAAATATTGCATGCTGAATTAGGTACTAGATTAGATCTTAGTACTGCATTTCACCCTCAGACCGATGGTCAGTCTGAGCGAACGATTCAGGTTTTGGAGGATATGCTTCGTGCATGTGTGATAGAGTTTGGTGGTCATTGGGATAACTTCTTACCCTTATCAGAGTTCTCATAAAACAATAGCTATCACTTGAGTATTGATATGGCCGCATTGGAGGCACTGTATGGGAGGAGATGTAGGTCTCCCATTGGGTGGTTTGATGCATTTGAGGTTAGACCTTGGGATACTGACCTTCTAAGGGAATCGTTAGATAAAGTGAAATGCATTCAACAAAAGCTTTTAGCGGCTCAAAGTAGACAGAAGGAATATGCAGACCGAAAGGTTAGACACTTGGAGTTTATGGAGGGTGAGCAAGTTTTTCTTAAGGTTTCTCCCATGAAAGGGGTGATACGGTTTGGTAAGCGAGGTAAGCTTAGTCCGAGGTATATTGGTCCATTTGAAGTTCTAAAGCGCGTGGGGGAGGTAGCTTATGAATTAGCCTTGCCCCCAGGGCTGTCAGGATTGCACCCGGTATTTCATGTGTCTATGTTGAAAAGATACCATGGTGATGGAAACTACATTATTCGTTGGGATTCGGTTCTTCTTGATGAGAATTTTTCTTATGAGAAGGAGCCTGTTGCTATTTTAGATAGAGAAGTCCGCAAAATGAGATCAAGGGAGATTGCATCCATAGAAGTTCAATGGAAGAATCGACCAGTTGAAGAGTCCACTTAGGAGAAGGAGGCCGATATGGAAGAAAGATACCCACACCTGTTTACAGATTCAGGTACTCCTTTTCGTCCTTGTTTTTCTTCTTGTGATTGTTCGGGGACGAACGATGGGTAAATTGGTATCTATTGTAACGACCTGTTTAGTTGTTTTGAGCTGTAGAGTTTATTTCTGGTAATAACTGTCGTAATCGATGGATCCCACGACGGACCGTCAGGGGCACGACGGACCGTCGAGGGGGTCTCGTTCCAAAACACTTAGATTCTAAAAATTTGGATACTGAGAACAACTCTCTGAACTTCGCGACGACATGGCAGGACGGACCGTCGTGGCACGACGGAGCGTCACTGACTCTTTAATGAATTAAGTCTCTGAACTTTGTGACGGAAGCAGCAGGACGGACCGTCGCAGGCACGACGGGCCGTCAAAGGCTCCGTAACCCTGACTGGGTCGGATTTCTGTTAAATATTTTAAGCAGCGTTTTGGACAATTCCTACTTATAATTATAAATTTAGTGGTTGAATGTTAATAATTCAATTACTTGGGGGGTAAAGGATATAACCTTGGATTAATTAGTGGGTTACTTTGGTCACCTTTTATACTAAATTATATGGTAATTAGGGTAAAAGAAAAAGAGTTGGAATAAGGAAAAATCAGGAAAAAGAGAAAGAGAGGGAGAACGATCGAGAGAAGAGAGGAACGAAGAGGAAAGCAAAGGTTTTGGGGGATAGCTTGCTTGATCGCGAATTCTTCGGTGGAAGTAGGTTATGGTTTATGCTATTTCATAGTAAACTCTTAATAGAGATTGATATGTATTGGGTAGTATTGTAAAGTCTTCTATATGCTAAATTGTATGCTTGCATGATGTGATAATGAAATTGTAATGGGTTGGAAAGATAAGGTTGTGAAGCTTAAACCTAAAACCCTCTTTGTGAATGATGATGCCTTTGTATAAAAGAAGGCTTGATGAACTAAACGAATGAGGTAAGGGGATCCGGTGTCACGAACCGACACGTAGTATTAATGAATCGGGTGTCACGAACTGACACGTAGTATTTATGGATCGGGTGTCACGAGCCGACACGTAGTATTAGGGGGATCGGGTGTCACGAACCGACACGTAGTATTAGGGGATCAAAGATTCACGTTCCGACACCAGGATAGTAAAAAGAATGAATCTTGAATTATGTTAATGTACTCAATTTAATGAACCTGTTTCCTAAATAAGTATGGTGTGGAGGCTTGAGTTCTCATAGATGTGCTTGGGTTGTGCCCAATGGTCATGGTACTTGTTGTTTCTACTCGTTGAGTATTGTAGTTGATTTTATGATATCATCTGATATATATTGCTTTCTATTTTGAGTTGGCCAATTATATCTACTCAGTACTCGTGTTTTGTCCTGACCCCTGCTTGTATGTTTTCTTTTTGATAATTGTGGAGTGCAGCAAATGTACCGTCGTCCTCAATTCAACCGCAACTCTAGCTAGTCTTCATCTCGTCAGATTTCAGGGTGAGCTATTGTTTCTAGCTTGAACTAGATCTTCTTCTTCACGTCTTGATGCCTTGAAGTTCTGGCATGGACTATCGTTTTAGTTATTTTAGTTTCTTAGATACTCTTAGACTTAGTAATTTGAAGATAGATGTTCTTGTGATGATGACTTCCAGATTTTGGGGATATTGATAAGTTTGAGTTTTAGAAATTAATTATTGATTACGTTAATGAGTTTTAAGTCTTCCGCGTTATTTTCTGTTTATTATGTTTGAAATGTTGGGGTTTAGATTTGTTGGTTCGCTCACATAGTAGGATAAGTGTGGGTGCCACTCGTGGCTCGTTTTGGGTCGTGACAAAATAATATTTTCGACAAATACTATTTGTATCAATTTTTTTTGTATTAAAAATGCAAAGAAATTTTTATTCCAACTAGAAAAGTATATCAATCTCAGAGCAAAAAGAAAGTAGCCATTAGTCTTAACCATTCCTTTTTTAATTTTTAAACATAGAAGATAACTTACTTCATGACATTTAACATACTAAAAAATAGCAGATCACGTCAAAAATTAAATAAAGGATCTTGGTGAAATATAACTTTTTAAGGAGCAATGGATTGAGATGATAAGTTAAGTATTGTACAAATTTGAGATTGAAAAAACAAAAGAAAATGATCGAGAACTAACCTTGAATTATCTTTTGCATCTGATGGCAATGATTGAAAAATGATTGTTTCCTTTGAGAAAAACTTTTACAAAATAGATATTTTACAATTAAAGAGCTTTAACACAGGGAAATTTTTTCACTACTTGTCCCCTTAAGTACATTCAATTTAGGCTTCATTTATAACCAATAAATTTAAGCCTAAAGAATGTTTGAAAAGCAAAGAAGGGGGAATAATCTCAACAAAATTGGGGATCCAAAATTTGAATTGTTGATCTTTGAAGAGATAAATTCAGAAAAATAGGAGAAAAAATATCTTGACCAAAAGGTAACATGGGTGGGGATATATTCCCCTAGAATAATTTTAGGGACATGGTGACGTTTTTGAGGTAGAAAACTTGATGGATTGAGCTCAAAATCCGGTGAAGTTTTGGGGGGTTTGCATTTTGCAAGGACAGGGAGTGCTAGGGTTTCCAGTTCATTTGTGAAAGAAACAAATGATAAAGAAAAGAAAAAGAATAGAAGTATTTATTTGAGGGGTTTGGGCCCAGGTTTTATGAACGATAGTGTCTGATTGGATAATATTTGGGCTTAAAGTGGGTTTGAAGCAACAAGTCATTTGTACTTTACCAAAATGCATTAAGTTGAAATAATTCAAAATCGATAAAATTGAAAATAAGATAAATTATATCTAATTATTTATCAAACTTAATAACCTTTTAACAATTAATAA
Source organism: Solanum lycopersicum (assembly GCF_036512215.1). NCBI lineage: Eukaryota > Viridiplantae > Streptophyta > Magnoliopsida > Solanales > Solanaceae > Solanum > Solanum lycopersicum. The sequence continues at coordinate 11,582,726 of NC_090804.1, forward strand.
TTATTTTGAAGTAAAGACCTAATATGTTGAATAACCGAAGGAGAATCAGGAAAAGGAGAATAAGCAGAAGAAGATTAAGGAGAAGAAGGGGGGGGGGGGGGGGGGCGGGACGAAGAGGAGAATAAAAAGACGACAAACAAGAATAAGAGGACGATGAAGAAGGTTGAGCGGGAGGGGCAGGGGGAGGGGAAGAATTAGAACAAGAGGAAGATGAAGAATAGGAGAAGGAGGAGAATGATGAAGAGGAATATGAATAGGAAGAGAAAGATGAAGTGGAAGTGGAAGTGAGGAAGGGAGGAACGAGGAGGAGGAGAATAGATTCAATATTTTTATAACAATACAGAATTATTGAAAACATTTTGAGGTACTTTTACCCGATAAATAGTAAAATTTCCTAGAAAATAGATTGAAAACATTTTTAATTTTGAGAAACAATTATTCTACTTTGTTTGGAACTAAAGAAGCCTGAAGAATTAATCAACCCTCTCCTTTTTATCTAGGGATGATAGAAAAGACTTAGGGCGAAAAGTAGGTCACAACCCGACATACAAGACCCTGCAAGGTCTTGCAAAACTCATTGAGCATACTTCATCAAACATAATTGAACAAAGAGTTTTAAAGGTAGTATTTCAAATAAAAGAGTTTTACAAAATGTAGCAGAAGTCAAACATAAGTCTCGAAGCCACATATTACATCAGAAGGGAGTGATTGGGACGTAAACCATAAATTACATACGAAATCTGAAAAGAAAATACATGATAGAAAGAGAATAATCTCTGTCCTCGATACAGGTGGACTCATCAACTTAAGGTAAAAATACTCGTATTGAAATGTAACTTTTGCAACAAATAGGAGAATCTTATTAGTTCAGTTGGTTTACTACCTAAATATTCATCGTATTGGTAGGATTCCACATTGTAATATTAACCATTCATAAAGTCTCTCATCACCTTCAAGTACCAAAGGGTAACAAGAAATTGTCGATTGAGTAAACTACCATAAATTGTATAATTTAAATTATATATATATATATATAAAATAAATCTAAATATAGACAAAGTTATATGACACCTCTCTATGGACTCCATTTATGTATATCTTTTTTTTCCTTTTTTTAATATTTTCCTTCATTTTCTAACAAACAATTATGCATTAAATAATTTAATAAATTAACATATTTGATATATCCAATTATTTTTCAAGAGTTACTAAAAAATTCTATCTATTTGCATTCTCTACTTAAATAACATGTCGACTGACCAACCTCCTTTTACAAAAATTTTCATGATTTAATCCATCTATAAATAACAATCTTCCATAAAGTTGTTAGCTACTAATTTTTATTTTCACATTATTCTATTTTTTAATCAATATATCTTCTTCCTTTTAAATGTTTTCCTTTAGTTCATCATCATGTGGTTAACAATCAAAAGAGATGGAAACAATTGTAACGACCTGTTTAGTCGTTTTGAGCTGTAGAGTTTATTTTTTGTAATAACTGTCTGAGTCGACGGATCCCACGGCGGACCGTCATGGGTACGACGGACCGTCGAGGGTGTCTCGTTCCAAAACTCTTAGAATTCTGAAAAATTGGGTACTGAGAACAACTCTCTGAACTTCGCAACGACATGGCAGGAAGGACCGTCGTGGGTACGACGGACTGTCACAAGACCTTAGTGAAATGATAGTCTCTGAATTATGTGACGACTCAGCATGACGGACCGTCACAGGCACGACGGTCCGTCACAGTCTGCGTAACCTTGACTGGGTCAGATTTCTGTTAAATGTTTTAAGGGGTATATTGGACTATTCCTGCTTATAATTATAAAGTTAGTGGTTAAATGTTAATAATTCAATTACTTGGGGGTTAAAGGAGACAACCTTAGAATAAATAGTGGGTTACTCTTACCATCCTTATACTTAATTATATGATAATTACGGTAAAAGACAAAAGGGTTGGAATAAGAAAAAGAGAAATAACAAAGAGTAAAGAGAGAAACGATCGAGAGAAGAGAAGAACGCAAGGAAAGCAAAGCTTTGGAAAAGTAGATTTCTTGATCACGAATTCTTCGATGGAGGTAGGGTATGGTTTTTATGCTTTTCATAGTAAACTATTGATAGCGAATGATATGTATTGGGTAGTTTTGTAAAGTCTCCTATATGCTTAATTGTATGCTTGCATGATGTGATTATATAATTGCGATAAAATAAGCATGATGAGGCTATTGAATCCTAAACCTTGAAACCTCTTTGTTAATGATGATGCCTTGGTATAAAAGCAGGCTTGATGAACTAAAAGAATGAGGTTAGTGGATCGGGTGTCACGTTCCGACACCAGGATAGTAATAGTGGATCGGGTGTCACGTTCCGACACCAGGATAGTATGAATGGGATCGGGTTTCACGTTCCGATACCAGGATAGTAATAGTGGATCGGGTGTCACGTTCCGACACCAGGATAGTATGATGAGGATTGGAGTGTCACGTTCCGACACCAGGATAGTAATAGAGGATCGGGTGTCACGTTCCGACACCAGGATAGTATGATGAGGATTGGAGTGTCACGTTCCGACACCAGGATAGTAAAGAGAATGAATCTTTAAATATGTTAATATACTCAATTTAATGAACCTATTTCCCAATGAGTATGGTATGGAGGCTTGAGTCATCATGGGTGTACTTGGTGTTATTTATCAATGATTCTCGTACTTGTGTTGCTACCTGTTGAGTATTGTAGTTGATTTTATGATATTATCTGATATATACTGTTTTCTATTTTGAGTTGGCCGATGATACCTACTCAGTACTTGTGTTTTGTACTGACCCCTACTTGTATGTTTTCTCTTTGTTATTTATGGAGTGCAGCAAACGTACCGTCGTCTTCAACTCAACCGCAACTCTAGCCAGTCTTCGTCACACAAGATTTCAGGGTGAGCTAAAGCTTCTAGCTTGGACTGGATCTTCTTCTTCATGTCTGGATGCCTTGAAGTTCATGCATAGACTAGCTGTTATTTATATTTAGTTTCTTAGGTACTCTTAGCTTTAGAAATTTGAGGATAGATGTTCTTGTGGTGATGACTTCCAGATTTTGGTGATAATAATAAGTGTTTGAGTTTTTAGAAGTTATTAATCTACTTTCATTAATGAGTTTTAAGTCTTCTGCATTATTTTTCTGTTTATTATTGGTAAATGATTGGGGTTTAGAGTGGTTGGTTCGCTCACATATGAGTATAAGTGTGGGAGCCACTCGCGGCTCGTTTTGGGTCGTGACAAACTTGGTATCAGAGCATTAGGTTCGTTGGTCTCATCACACAAGAACGAGTCTAGTAGAGTCTTGAGGAACGGTAAGGGGACGCCTTTACTTTTCTTTGAGAGTCTATAAGACTTTAGCAAAATTCCGTTCTTTCATTCTTTCGTGCTATTACTTGGATCCAATTGGTATCTAGGTGATACAAATTGGTATCTGACCATCTTCACTCTATTTCGCAGATGGTTAGAACTAGAGACACAATTGCGCCAACATCAACACCTGCAAGTCAAGATGCATCTGGACCAGCCACTGGGGCTGTAGCCCGAAGAGGAACAGTGGCAAGAGGTCGTGGTAGAGGTCACGGGAGGACGTCCTCCAGAGGAAGAGGACAAACACTTGGCCCATCTAGTACTAGGGAGGTGACTCCTCCACCGACTGAGGAAGTATTAAGAGAGGGTGAGGAAAGGGAGAGAGAATAGGTGCAGAATGAGGAATTACCCCCCACCCTACCCAGAGATGATTAATCAGGTTCTTGCTTATCTTAGCGGGTTATCTGATCAAGGCCAGACACCTCAAGTGTTTTCTGCACCTGCACCTCAGGTTACGGGAGTACGACATGCCGCTGCTGGGGCTCCCCGCATGGATGCCTCCCTTGAAATAGGCACATTTCCTCGTTTGACTACAGGGCCTATAATGACAAGTGATCAGCATGAACTTTTCATTAAGTTCTTGAAATTGAAACCTCCGGTTTTTAAGGGTGCTGAATCTGAGGATGCCTACGATTTTCTGGTTGACTGTCATGAATTACTACACAAGATGGGTATAGTAGAACGATTTGGCGTCGAGTTTGTGACCTATCAATTTCAAGGGAACGCCAAAATGTGGTGGCGGTCACACGTGGAGTGTCAACCAACAAAGGCACCACCTACGACTTGGGCATCATTCTCTAGTTTATTTATGGAGAAGTATATACCCCGTACTCTGAGGGATAGGAGGAGAGATAAGTTTCTAAGCCTAGAGCAAGGCAGGATGTCGGTTACTGCTTATGAGGATAAGTTTCGTGGACTCTCCAGATATGTCACCCAGCTTTTCTTCACTCCACAAGAGCGGATTCGCCCTTTTGTGAAGGGGTTGAGGTCAGATTTGCGGATTTCAGCCTTGCAGGTAGTTGCTACAGCAAAATCCTTTCAGGAAGTGGTAGACTCTATGATAGAGGTGGAGGGAGTGAAGCCAGATGATTTCACCATGGCATCAACTACTAAGAAGTTTCATAAGGGAGGTGAGTTTAGCGGTTCTTACTCAAGAGGGCAGAGTTCTGGAGGTTATACAGCCCGACCTGTTCAGTCTTCAATACAGGCTGTAGCTGGGGGTCCACCACAGACCGGTCAACATTTCTCTGAGTTTGGAGGTTATCCCCAGACTCCGTCGTTCTCACGGAGACCTATGCTGGAACCCAGAGAGTGTTATGGATGTGGGAAATTGGACATATTAAGAGATATTGTCCAAAACAGAGTTACAGACCCCCAATAGTCAGAGGTAGAGGTGGTCATGGAAGATGTCGCTATTCTAGAGAATGTGGTGGCCTAGGTAATGGTGGTCACCAAATCAACCGGGGTGGCGGGCAAACTGGAGCCACTGCAACACAACATGGTAGGGGCAACGGGTAGACAGGCGATAGGGCCCATTGTTACGCTTTCCCCGGGCGGTCAGAAGCGGAAACATCTGATGTTGTTATCACAGGTAATCTTTTGGTTTGTGATTGCATGGCTTACGTATTATTTGATCCTGGATCCACATTTTCATATGTATCTTCTTCATTTGCTGCTGGTCTTAATTTACATTGTGAATTGCTTGACATGCCTATTCGTGTTTCTACTCTGGTGGGTGAGTCTATGAGAGTTGAAAAAGTGTATAGGTCTTGTCTTGTAACGTTTGTGGGGAGCAATACTCATGTAGACCTGGTTATCTTAGAAATGGTTGATTTCGATGTAATTCTGGGAATGACTTGGCTTTCTCCAAACATTGCAATCTTAGATTGTAATGCGAAAACTGTGACGTTAGCCAAGCCTGGGACAGATCCATTAGTGTGGGAGGGTGACTACACTTCCAATCCAGTTCGTATCATCTCCTTTATTCGTGCTAAGAAAATTGTTAGTAAGGGTTGTTTAGCGTTCTTGGCACATCTCAGGGATGATACTACCCAAGTACCTTAATTGAGTCGGTTCCAATAGTTTGTGAGTTTCTGGATGTGTTTCCCGCAGACCTTCCTGGTATGCCACCGAATAGGGATATCGACTTTTGCATTGATCTGGAGCCGGGTAGTCGTCCCCTTTCCATACCCCCTTATAGGATGGCTCCCGCTGAGTTAAGAGAGTTAAAGGCCCAACTTCAAGAGTTGTTAAGCAAAGGCTTTATTAGACCAAGTGCATCCCCTTGGGGTGCTCCTGTACTTTTTGTGAAGAAGAAGGATGGAAGTTTTCGGATGTGCATTGACTACAGACAACTGAATAAGGTAACAGTTAAGAACAAGTATCCTCTTCCTCGCATCAATGATTTGTTCGATCAGTTACAAGGGGCTTGCACCTTCTCAAAGATCGATTTGAGATGTGGTTATCATCAATTGAAAATACGGGCAACGGATGTGCCCAAGACCGCTTTTCGGACAAGGTATGGGCATTATGAGTTCTTAATAATGTCTTTTGGGCTTACGAATGCCCTTGCCGCGTTCATGAGCTTGATGAACGGAATCTTTAAGCCATATCTAGATCTCTTTGTCAATGTATTCATTGATGATATATTGGTATACTCGAGGAGCAAGAAAGAACATGAGGAGCACTTGAGAATGGTATTGGAAATGTTGAGGGAGAAAATCTTTATGCCAAATTCTCTAAGTGTGTGTTTTGGCTAGATTCAGTGTTCTTCTTGGGGCATGTGGTTTTTTAGGATGGAGTGATGGTGGATCCTTCTAAGATCGAAGCAGTGAAGAATTTGGTAAGACCCACTAATGTTACAGAGGTAAGGATCTTTGTTGGTTTAGCTAGCTACTACCGTCAATTTGTCAAGGTATTTTCTTCCATTGCTTCCCAATTGACAAACTTGACTAAGCAGAGTGTTCCATTTGTATGGTCGGACGAGTGTGAAGAAAGCTTTCAGAAGCTCAAAACCTTGTTGACTACTGCACCAATTCTTACCCTGCCAGTGGAAGGTAAGAATTTCATTGTTTATTGTGATGCATCCTATTCCGGTTTGGGTGCAGTGATAATGCAAGAGAAGAATGTAATTTCTTATGCTTCGAGAAAATTAAAGGTGCACGAACGTAATTATCCGACCCATGATTTGGAGTTAGTGGCATTAGTGTTTGCATTAAAGCAATGGAGACATTATCTATATGGGGTTAAGTGTGAAGTCTATATGGATCATCGTAGTTTACAGTATGTCTTTACTCAGAAAGATTTGAATTTGAGACAGAGGAGATGGATGGAACTACTGAAGGATTATGATATCACTATCTTGTATCATCCGGGAAAAGCTAACGTTGTGGCAGATGCGTTAAGTAGAAAAGCAGGGAGCATGGGAAGTCCAGCTCACTTGCATGTTTCTAGACGCCCATTGCCTAGAGAGGTTCAGACTCTGGCTAATGACTTTATGAGGCTAGAAGTAAAGGAGAAGGGAGGATTTTTGGCCTGTGTGGAGGCAAGATCTTCCTTTCTTGACAAGATTAAGGGAAAACAGTTCACTGATGAGAAACTGATCCGGATTCGAGATAAGGTATTGCAAGGAGAGGCTAAAGAAGAAAAAATCGATGAGGAAGCTGTTTTGAGGATTAAGGTAAGGGTATGTGTACCCCGCATCTATGAATTGATTCACACTATTCTTACAGAGGCTCATAGCTCAAGGTATTCTATACATCCTGGCGCAACCAAGATGTTTCGTGACTTAAAGCAACATTTTTGGTGGAGTCGGATGAAGCGTGACATTGTTGATTTTTTTTGCTCAATGCCCGAATTGTCAGCAGGGAAAGTATAAACACTAGAGGCCTGGAGGGACACTTCAGAGAATGCCCATTCCTAAATGGAAGTGGGAGAGAATTGCAATGGAATTCGTGGTTACAATGGGTAAGTATGACTCTATTTGGGTAATTGTTGACAGATTAACTGAGTCTGCTCATTTTATTCCTGTCAAGGTGACTTATAATGCAGAGAAGTTAGCCAAAATTTACATCTCAGAAATTATTCGATTGCATGGAGTTCCACTCTCCATCATATCAGATAGAGGTACGCAGTTTACTTCTAAGTTTTGGAAAACATTGCATGCTGAATTAGGTACTAGGTTGGACCTTAGTACTGCGTTCCATCCTCAGACCGATGGTCAGTCAGAGCGAACGATTCAAGTGTTGGAGGATATGCTTCGTGCATGTGTGATAGAGTTTTGTGGCAATTGGGATAACTTCTTGCCCTTAGCAGAGTTCTCATACAACAATAGATATCACTCAAGTATTGATATGGCCCCATTTTAGGCATTGTATGGGAGAAGATGTAGGTCTTCCATTAGGTTGTTCGATTCATTTGAGGTTAGACCTTGGGGTACGACCTTCTAAGGGAATTGTTAGATAAAGTGAAATGCATTCAAGAAAAGCTTTTAGCGGCTCAAAGTAGACAGAAGGAATATGAGGACCGAAAGGTTAGGGACTTGGAGTTTATGGAGGGTGAGCAAGTCTTGCTAAAGGTTTCGCCCATGAAAGTGGTGATGCGGTTTGGTAAGCGAGGTAAGCTTAGTCCGAGGTATATTGGTCCATTTTAAGTTCTGAAGCGCGTGAGGGAGGTGGCTTATGAATTAGCCTTGCCCCCAGGGCTGTCAGAATTGCACCATGTATTTCATGGTCTATGTTTAAAAGATACCATGGTGATGGAAACTACATTATTCGTTGGGATTCAGTTCTGCTTGATGAGAATCTTTCTTATGAGGAGGAGCCTGTTGCTATTTTAGATAGAAAAGTCCGCAAGTTGAGGTCAAGGGAGATTCAATCCATCAAGGTTCAATGGAAGGATCGGCCGGTTGAAGAATCCACTTGGGAGAAGGAGGCTGATATGCAAGAAAGATACCCACACCTGTTTACAGATTTAGGTACTCCTTTTCGCCCTTGTTTTTCTTCTTGTGATCGTTCGAGGACGAACGATGGGTGAATTGGTATCTATTGTAGCGACCTGTTTAGTCATTTTGAGCTGTAGAGTTTATTTCTGGTAATAACTGTTTAAGAAGACGGATCCCACGATGGACTGTCATGGGCACGACGGACCGTCGAGGGTGTCTCGTTCCAAAACACTTAGAATTCTGAAAAATTGGGTACTGAGAAAAACTCTCTGAATTTCGCGACGACATGGCAGGACGGACCGTCGTGGGCACAACGGACCGTCACAGGCTCTTAGTGAAAAGTTAGTCTCTGAATTCTGTGACGACTTAGTAGGACGGACCGTCACAGGCACGACGGCCCGTCAAAGTCTGCGTAACCCTGACTGGGTCGAATTACTGTTAAATGTTTTAAGGGGCGTTTTGGACTATTCCTGCTTATAATTATAAAGTTAGTGGTTAAATGTTAATAATTCAATTACTTGGGGGTTAAAGGAGACAACCTTGGAATAAATAGTGGGTTACTTTTACCATTCTTATACTAAATTATATGACAATTAGGGTAAAAGACAAAAAGGTTGGAATAAGAAAAAGAGAAAGAACAGAGAGTAAAGAGAGAAACGATCGAGAGAAGAGGAGAACGCAAGGAAAGCAAAGCTTTGGAAAAGTAGAATTCTGGATCACGAATTCTTCGATGGAGGTAGGTTATGGTTTTTATGCTTTTCATAGTGAACTCTTGATAGTGAATGATATTTATTGGGTAGTTTTGTAAAGTCTCCTATATGCTTAATTGTATGCTTGCATGATGTGATTATATAATTGCGATAAAATAAGCATGATGAGGCTATTGAATCCTAAACCTTGAAACCTCTTTGTTAATGATGATGCCTTGGTATAAAAGCAGGCTTGATGAACTAAAAGAATGAGGTTAGTGGATAGGGTGTCACGTTCTGATACCAGGATAGTAATAGTGGATCGGGTATCACGTTCCGACACAAGGATAGTATGAACAGGATCAGGTGTCACGTTCCGACACCAGGATAGTAATAGTGGATCGGGTGTCACGTTCCGACACCAGGAGTATGATGAGGATCGGAGTGTCACGTTCCGACACCAGTATAGTAATAGAGGATCGGGTGTCATGTTCCGACACCAGGATAGTATGACGAGGATCGGAGTGTCACGTTCCGACACCAGGATATTAAAGATAATGAATCTTGAAATATGTTAATATACTCAATTTAATGAACCTATTTCCCAATGAGTATGGTATGGAGGCTTGAGTCCTACTGGGTGTACTTGGCGTTATTTATCAATGATTCTCGTACTTGTGTTGCTACCTGTTGAGTATTGTAGTTGATTTTATGATATTATCTGATATATACTGTTTTCTATTTTTAGTTGGCCGATGATACCTACTCAGTACTTGTGTTTTGTACTGACCCCTACTTGTATGTTTTCTCTTTGTTATTTGTGGAGTGCAGCAAACGTACCGTCGTCTTCAACTCAACCGCAACTCTAGCCAGTCTTCGTCACACTAGATTTCAGGGTGAGCTAAAGATTCTAGCTTGGACTGGATGTTCTTCTTCATGTCTTGATGCCTTGAAGTTCTGGCATAGACTAGCTGTTATTTATGTTTAGTTTCTTAGGTACTCTTAGCTTTAGAAATTTGAGGATAGATGTTCTTGTGGTGATGACTTCCAGATTTTGGGGATAATAATAAGTGTTTGAGTTTTTAGAAGTTATAAATCTACTTTCATTAATGAGTTTTAAATCTTCCGCATTATTTTTCTGTTTATTATTGGTAAATGGTTGGGGTTTAGATTGGTTGGTTCACTCAAATAGGAGTATAAGTGTGGGTGCCACTCGCAGCTCGTTTTGGGTCGTGACAAAAATCCTCTATAAAGTTGTTAATTACTCATTGTTATCTTTTCCTATTATTTAATCGATATATATTTTTCCTTTTAATGTTTCTTCCGTTTAAAATCATTTAGAAAAAGTGATGTGACATTTTATAAGCACTTTGATAAAGATTATAGATAAATTGTTCAAAATTTTTATTTTACGCCAAGCAAAATTTCATCATATAAAATGAAAATTCGGTTGCACTAAATTAATCAAAGAAAAATGGTCTGAGTTCTTTGATTCTGTTTCATCAGAAAATGTTCAATACGGTGGTCAAGATCATCAAGAGAGATAGTCAAATTAGTTTGAAAAAGTAAAAGTTTTAGTCCTATGTATGTTCATACACATTTTTTTTTACATATTTTAGTACCCGTTAGATAGTTATATGTCCAGTGCTACATGCTATTACATTATTTTGGGAACATTCTACTAGTAATAACATTGATAGACTTCAATTTTGGTGGATGTAGCTTGGGTTAATGCTTTTTTTATGCTTTTAACTATGATATTCACATGTTTCTTGACAAATCTTATCCTACTCTTTAATAGCCCAACAATTGGCAAAATCATAACAACCTATGTAGGTAAAATGGTTTTGATCGGAGGCTAAGCTTGTGAAGGTCAACAATGATGTTAGGAAAGAGAGTGGAGCGATTTAGAATAAAGGGTAACTTAAAGAAACTTCACTAGTCTAGGATTTAATTAGTTGCTTAGATGCATATTCGTTTACAATATTATGAATTTTCAGACATTGATGCGTCCAAGTATGTTCTAATGCATGTACATCATGATACATGAGGTAAAATTAGCGGTAATTTGTTAGAGATTATATTCAACTATGGATTTCATGTATATAGGATATATAAGCAAACCTTGATCATCTCCCTTGCTTTCCTCACATCTCGATCATCACACTCCATTGTATCTTGTATCCTATGAGACATGTGAAGATATAATGTAATTCACATGTATCTTGTATATAAAGAAAACATTTGTTGCCTGATATATCTTACATTGAAATATGGGATGAAATTATTAATTAATCAGGTAAATATTAGTATTTCAAACTATACAAAGAACTAGTAAATATGGATTAAAAATTGTGTAGTGAGGTAGTTTTTCCTAGATAGAAGGAGTAGTTAGGGAGAATTAAGTCTTTATTGCTCTATTTTAGTCTATTTTAATGAGTAATGCATCGCAATACATTTAACTCTAAATTGGTACATGATAAATATAAAGGTGGTATAATAAATAATTAATTGAAAGTATAGATTGGATTAGTAGATATGGGTTGAATATAGGGGAAACTACTTAATTATAAAAACATTACTATCTTATTTACTAATTCTTTATATGATTTGAAATAATAACATTTTAATCTCACTACACAATTTCATAGAAGATTTCAAGTTAGATATAAATATGTGAATATATAAATTATATAAATGTATCTTGTCTGATCACATGTATCTGAGATGCGGATATGCAAGCGAGATACGAGAGTTGCGAGTGAAACGGGAGGGAGTAAGCAAAACTTTTCTAGGTATCTCATGTAAATGCGTATCCAGTTATATACAATATATCTAGAAAAAATTAAACCTAATTTTGATCTCATTTATCTCAAGATACATGAATCTGAAAACATATTTGGAACACACTAAATTTTGGTATAGTTCATAATATGCAAACTAGTATATCTCGATAACGACCCTCAAAATGAAATAGGCTAACTAGAGCCTGTCATTTGTTTAAAGAGTTATTAAATAGTTAATGATGTGGTAAAATGATGAATAATGTCTTAAGGGGTAATATTTAAAGAGTTTTATGTTGAACGTCCTAGACGTTTGGAAGCAAGTCTTGTATGTGCTAGTGTGCCTTTGCATGTTTTATGTGTTGTTTGGTATCTAAAATTATAGGGGAGGGTCCTAAGACCTCGATGAGCATGTGTATCGTACAAATATCTGGGTACGACTTCTGAAAGACCACCCCAAGGGTTCTTGAGAAGGACCCAAACCCTAGAAAGAAAACAACCAAAGATTGTCAAACAACGACCCCTTATCGACGATTCTTATGTCAATCCACGCCCCGTTGTTTGGGGGATTAGATCAACACTTAGTCGTGGGAGCTTATCCCCCAGAATTTGACTTTCCAAATGACGCCCAACAGGATGGGACGTCATTCAAACGATGCATAGTAGCTTGAGTCCGTCAATTGGAGCCTGCAACACTGCTAATATTTTCTACAAGCTTAGAAGTGAATTGGGAAATTCCTCCAAAGTCCTAATTAACTAGTAATAGGTTTTGTTAGGGGTTTTTAGTTATTTTAAGTTAGTTTATACCCCTAAGACCTAAGTTAGACTTCACTTTTAAAAATCACAACACCTCTCTTAAGACACCATCGAAGCTTGAACTCAATCAAGAGCTAGGATTGAAGATTTTGAGTGGTTTCTTCACCAAATACCTTGGGTTTTCTCCTATTAAGGTATGATAGTTCATCGTTTATTCTTCTCTCATTCAAGGAGCCAATCCAAAGGCTTTTTAAAAAGGTTTCAAATTCTTAAATTCTTATATTTTGAATTCTAAGCATGGGTCTTTGCATGAAAAGTTTTAATGGATGGATTATGATGTTTCCAATATAAAGTGATGGTTTTATAATTAAAAAAACTCAATGCCCAATTAACATGCCAATTTTTAAAATTGGGCTTATGCAGTGGGTTTAATGTAATTGATTAGACGATGTTAGAGTTTTGTTTTAATTATGGTGTATTGTGATTATGTACTTCCATTTATTCCTTATTATGATGATTTATTTGAGAATTGAGAAAAGGTTATCAAGTCTTGGATGAAGGGTAAGTTGAGCTATGTTTACTTGATGTATATGATTATATATGTGAATTGTGATTATGACTTTGAAGGCACTGAATATGAAATAAAGTGATACTATGATGTATATGGATGAGATGTTTTATGAAGTTGAGAATATGTGTCTTGAAGATGCTATGTCTAAATGAAGTATAATGTGAATGTGAAGCACGATAGTGTGTGAATTATGATTTATGTAGTATGACAATGTTTAAATTCATTGATATGAATATGGTGATAGTGTGAAGAATGTTGTGACATATACTCACATGCACACACTTTGAATGAATGAATGAAGTTAATGAATAAAAATGAGGGATTTTAAGGTAGACACTATTTTTGAGTAGAGATGAAGTGTCTAGTACCAACCCTACTATTCCTAAGAACTCTAGTGAATGAAAAAGGGGGAGTTTGGGGATGACACTCTTCGTAAGTTGAGATGCAGTGTTTAGTAGAAACCTCGGTATTCTCAAGAGATTTCCAAAGAATGGTTGGGTATTGGATACTCTTCGTGAGTTGAGATGTACTATTAAAAAGTAATCTCTAGAGATGAGTGATCTTCATGAGTTAAGATGTAGTACTTAATAACAATTTCTTAACCTATAGTTAATGAATGTCTAAGACTCAATTGAGGAGTCATGCTCAGCAACGAGAGGATTCGAAGAAGGAGTGGATACTCTTTGTGAGTAGAGATGTAGTATCCAATGTACCTTTAGAGATGAGTACTCTCGTGAATTGAGATATATTAATTAGAAGAAATCTCCTTATCCTTAACTATGCGCCCTCGCATGTTTATCTAAAGGAGATCCATGTAAAGGCTATGAGAATGACCTTACTTTATGCAAGTTCGGATCCCTCATCCGGTAGGGGATATACCGGGATTCCATGTCTAGATCTCATGGTCTATGTCGACTTAATATAGCCCCCACAAACAAATGTAAATAAATAAGCCTTCTTATGGGTGTACTACTCACGGCAGGTGGTGCAATGGGACTCTATTTATCCTTTGCACAAGAAGACATTTTGAGGAAGTTTTGGTGTGTCCTTGTATGAAAAAGTATGAATGGTTTACTATATAATGTTAATGAGGTAAATTGACTTTATATCTATTGTTAATGAAGCATGTTGGTCTTATATCTAAAGTGATGAAAGCTATGTGAATGATGAATATGATGTGCCTAGTGTATGGTGATTCTCAAGGTGCACTAAGGTGGGAGTAGTAGTATGGGATGCAACTTTCACATTGTACTAAGTATAACTTGGGGGTTGTTTTGGAGGATGGTCTTTATGTTAAGTTCGTAAAGACATGTATGTTTCCTCTAGTATTTTTAGTAATGAGTGTTGAAATGTGTAATTGAATTGGAGCATGCTTATCTTTGGTTGTCTTGAGGATCCTAAGGTGTGTAATAAAGAGGTTGTATGGGCGGTCTCTTCATGTCTTACCTAGGTGAGTCTTAGGATAACATTGGATAGGAAGGTCTAAATGATAAAAATGGATTACTTGAGGAATGTCACTAAATGTTGAGGTTAAGGAAGTTTTACTTGTATATGAAATGATGCTTTGTAAACTTGATCATGAAGGTTTTAGTAAAATTGCATGAAAGTATGTTCCAACTACAATGTCCTTTTAGCATGTTTTTGCATATCATCATACATTGAAAAAAGTTCTGTCCTAACGCTATATTCTTCTATATTTCTATAAGTATAATGGGGCGGGTGGGATTTGAACCATACCAGTCTGCTTTCCGGGCCTCTGGTTTCCATATGTAAACCAGCGCACCCATGACTTCTTTCATACTATGGGTGCTCATTTAATTTTTAATTATGGATTTATTATATTATATATATATATATATATATATATATTCACATACAAAAAAAAACTCATAGTCAATGGGTGCTCGATTACCCGAAACTCACTTACTGGCTCCGCCCCTGAACATAAAGAGAAGGAAGTTCGTCCTTGCGGTTACTATTTGATCCAAAAGGTGAATAAATATGCATATCCTTATTACTTATCTCAACAATATATTGATTGTACCGTAAACCATTTGAAATGTTAATTAGAAACGAAACAACATATGCTTTATTTATGATCAAGTGCGGGTTGATGACGCCAGAATAGGAGAGATTTCTTTGATAATATACCAAAGAGAGATGAATCAAGAAAGTTGTATTTAAAAGGATACCTCTTCTTTTTAAGGACATAGCTTGCGCACAAAAACTAAAGAGGATCCTACAGATATTAGTGCTCTAGTTACGTATTACAACCTAGAATTTTTAACCGGAACGGATTTGTGTAGACATAAATTTTGGGGAATAACAACACCAGAAGAAATTCTCGTATATTTTTAAGTTAAAATTACCTCGTTCGTGAATTTGTCGCATGAACTTCTTGAATTTGACAAGAAAATTATCTATTTATTTTATGCATTTTCTTCGTCTAATGGTCTTATTAATAGTACTGCTCTACCTTTTATTTTCTTCGTTAAAGACTGTTTTGCTCAAAATGTTAATTTTTTCCACATTAATGGGAGAAAAGAACTTTTAAATGATTAAATACAGGAGAACTACTATGTTATTAAAGCGGTGAGGAAGATGTCTAGTCTTGTTCTACCGTTGTCGGTTACTCGGCTCAAATTTGAGTTTGGCAAATATATTCATCCAGAAATTTTTGTTTTGGACAAAAAAAATAAACCCAAAATATTTTTCGTGGCAGCATGAATTGAATTGTGTGTGAAGAGACATGTCTCTTCAGTCAAGGGTGTGCACTAGAGGTGTTAACTGCTCTTGAACATGTATCACTACGCAGATACAACACAACCTAAAAAATATAACTTTACAAACTTTTTTGATGCGACGAAGAGCCTTCTGATGTTTACTACTAGGATTATAAGTATATCAACTTGATATACTAACAACATAAGTTAAATCAGGTAAAGTTCACCATATGCTTTACAGTCCCAATTATTTTAGCATATTTCGTTTGATAAACACTAGAATCTTTATTCTATTACAATTGCGTGCTAGGATCATAAGGTGATCTCCCTAAACTACATCAAAATAAATAATTTTTTTAAACTTGATTTTAATGTAATGAGGCTAACACAAGGAGAAATTATCATTATTTCTTTTAATTTTGATTCCTAAAATTATATCTACTTCATACTGATATTCCATTCAAAACATAGTAGACAAAAAGTTCTTAGTTTCATCAATAACACTCATTTTTGGACAAAAATTAACCAGTGATCTACATATAATCACGTCATTTGAACCTATCATTTTGGAATAATCATAGGTATAAGATTAATTGAAAAGAAAATCACTTTCCACTAAAGTGATATTAAACTTTTCATACCGCTGCTTAGGTGTCTATATTAGCCTATACAAGGAAAAACTCAACTTGAATAATTTATTATCTTCTCCTGGGACCACGAAACCTTTGGGTTGTGTTAGCTATATCTATTTGTCTAAGTCACCATTTAAATTATTGTTTTGACATCCATTTTATCACTAAATTATGAAAAGTGGAAAACGCAATAAGACTCCTAATGGTCATTATTATTGTCACAAGAGAATAAATATTAAAATAATCAATACCTTTCTTTTGGTTAAAATTTCTCATCAAAATTCTAGCCTTATATTTATCAATTGTAGCTTCGGCTCTCAATTTCTTCCTAACTGTCCACTTGCTACATATGAATTTAAATACTTTACGCAAATCATACAAGTCTGAAGTGTGATTCGAAACTATATAGTTTAATTCATTTTTAACACCTTCTTTTAAAAATATCACATATATTGATCTCATACTAGAGAGTTCAATTCATTTTTAATATCTTCTTTTTATATATATCACATATGGTGCTATCTCTTAACCTATAGTTAATGAATGTAATGAATGTCTAAGACTCAGTGGGGGAGTTATGCTTAACACCAGAGAATTTAAAGAAGGGGTGGATACACTTTGTGTGTAGAGATTTCGTATCTAATGTACCTCTGAAGATGATTACTCTCTGTGAGTTGAGATGTAGTACTTAGAAACAATCTGCTTATCCCTTAACTATGTGCCCGCATATGTTTATCTATTGGAGATCCAAGTAAAGGCTAAGATATTGACCCTACTTTAGGCAAGTGGGGATCCATCATCCGGTAGAGGTTAATACCAGGATTCCATGTCTATTTTTCATGGTCTATGTCGGTTAAAGCTATCCCCCACAAATGAATGTAATTAACTAACTCTTTTTAAAGTTTTACTACTTATGGTAGGTGGTGGAATAAGAGACTATTTATCCTTCGCACAAGTAGACATGCGAAGGTAGTTTTGGTGTGTCCTCATATGAAAATGTATGAATGGTTCACTATAAAATGTTAATGCGGTAAGTTGACTTTATGTCTAATGTTAATGAAGCATGTTGGTCTTATGACTAAAGTGATGAAAGCTATGTAAATGATGAATATGATGTGCCTAGTCTGTGGGGTTTCTCAACGAGCACTAAGGTGGGAGTAGTAGTATGAGATGCTACTTTCACATTGCACTAAGTATAACTTGGGGGTTCTCTTGGAGGATAGTCTATATGTGAAGTTACGAAAGACATGTATGTTTCCTCTAGAGTTTTTTGTAATGAGTGTTGACATCTTAAATTGAAATGGAGCATGCTTATCTTTGGTAGTCTAAAGGATCCTTAGTTGTGTAATGAAGAGGTTGTATAGGTGGTCTCTTTATGTCATACCTAGGTGAGTCTTATGACAACTCTGGATAGGAAGGTCTAAATGATAAAAATGGATTACTTGATGAATGTGACTAAATGTTGAGGTTAAGGAAGTTTTAGTTGTATATGAAATGATGCTTAGTAAACTTGATTCATGAAGGTTTTATAAAAAGAGCATGAAAATTATGCTTCAACTACAATGTCCTTTTTAGCATGTTTTTGCATATTACCACACTTAGTACAAGGTTTGTATTAACTCCATATCCTTTTATATTAATATAAGTATCGGTGGAAGACAAGTGAAGGTTCTTAGAAGGTGAAGCTTGAGAAGTTGATTCTCTCAAGATTTATATGTCCTCATATGTTAGAGGACATGAACTATGTTTCTTTTAATTTCTTTCATTTAATACATTGATTAAGACTTAGTATGTTTCTTTTAATGTAAAGGGTCGTGACCCTATGATATTAAGACGTGTCTAAGATGGGTTGAGATTCATTTTGTCATTTTTGTATATTTTTTTTCTTATGAATCATTGAACCTCCTAAGCAAACAAAGGAGGAAGAGAGGTAGAAAAAACACAAATAAACAAAGAGAGAAGAAAAAATTGTGCTATCTCTATTTATTATAAAGAACCCACAACTGACTTAGTTGTTTAGATATGATGGACTTTTATATTATTTTAGGCATAAACTAGTTGTATGCTTGTTATGCCTCATGCAACTATAGAACCCAAATAGTCATGTTTTAATTTCTTAGTGGTCTAGCCTTAGAGTGGAAATGTAGTCTAAAAGTGCCTAAGGTTTGATATTTTTATACCTTAAGGCTAGAGAGTTCAGTCTCCAAGGGATGAAATTTTGTAGTCTCTCTTTGTTCATTTCTGCTTCAAAAAAAAATTACAAAAATAACCAAATTAAACTCAATTCATTCTCATACAGAACCAATATCACAATACATATTCCAAAAAAAGGACTGAATGCCAATCACATACCGAAAGTAGTAATCGGTTCAGTGTCAATTCCTAACTCTTGTTGTGGTTGTACAAAAGATTGGGACGCGGTTTTCTCTCAACAAGATGCTAGGACAGATATAGAGAATGGGATTATTAGTCAATGCTTATAATACATGTTCTGCATTTATGCTAACATATTATTGTGAGAAAATCTTTTCCCTATCTTATTACAATCATAAAGAGAGTTCTAGATTGATACTGAAGATCCTAGTTACTATTTGTGGCATATGCTAAGTGTTCCAGTCATTTTTTTGAATACTTCTTGTGTAGAAGAACAGAACTAAGGTGGATGTTTTCTTATTTGTAAACCTACTTTCTAGTGAATGGTTGAACCTCCAAAATAGACTGAAAAGGAAGTGAAGTAGAAAAAGCATAAATGAAAATAAAATCCAGAGCGCAGTTGTTGATAAACTAGTAGGCAAAGGTAATGTTTAAAATTGAGGTGGATGTTCATGGAAAGTTCATTGTTGTCATCCAAAGACTTGGTGATGACGGAAACTTTACCGCAGAAATGTATTGCAATTTCCTATGATATTGTCAATCCCTAAGATGTATGAGCATATAGATATAATCTAGCCAATAAGTCTAGGCTGAAATGCAAAATTGGGACATTGATCTCTCTTGAATTATCTTTAGTCATTCTGTGCACAGGTTATGTATTTCAAAAATAAAGGTATCATGTATGGTGCAACCTTTCTTAGTTTATCTCTTTTGGGTATAGTATAAAAAGAAATCTGGCTTATTCTGGTGTCAACAACTCACATATGATTATACCCAACCCGAATATTATTTTTAGGGTGAACCAATCGGTGTCCCGTTAAAGTTAGCATGAAATAGTCATTTACTGTGTCAATTCAATGCTTTAATTATTCTATGTTCATTTTAACACCTGTAATAGTCATTTACTGTGTCAATTCCACGCTTTATTTATATTCCCAGATCCAACTAAAGTGTATGTTGACTAATGCTTTTGCTGGAAAAATAGACAAATCTTTAAGTGACAAGTGGACTTTTTTCTTAAAAGAAAAAAAATCACTTTAATTCATTTTTTTTCTCCGGGTTTGTAATCCCATGCCCTAGACTCCATTTCTTCATCTTCTTCTTTTTTAACCCCACCAAGAACGCATAATCTTTCACTAATCTCAGTAATTTCATTCTTCTTATTTTGTTCCTCGAAATAATTTTTTTTTTCTAAGTGATTTCACTGCAATTTTTTTTTTAAAAAAAAATTATTTCTTCTGTCACGACCCAAAACGGGTCGTGAATGGCGCCCATACTTACCTCCTTAGGTGGGCGAACCAACACATCTAAACCCCAACACATACCAATAGTTCAACTATAAATAATATAAATAATGTAGAAGCTCTAAAATATACTAAGCAACCAATTTAAATAAGTTTCTAAAGTTTAATACTTTTCAGCCCAAAATCTGATAGTCATCACATCAAGGACATCTAATATCCAATACTAAGTCTAAGAACATCAAATACACTAAAATAAAGAATAAAAATGTATGTGTCAGAAAGTATAGGACATCATGTCCGAAAGTATAGGACATCATGTCGTGACCAAGAGAATCCAAAACGATCTAGAATGGATAGCTCACCATGTAACTTGATATGCGGGAGGCTTGCTAGAGCTGAGGGAAATCAGAAGTCATAGGTACACTTGCTGCATTTAATAAAAGGAAAACAAAGACGAAGAAAAGTAAGACTCAGTACGAAGCAACATGTACTGAGTAAGTATCATCGGTCAACCCAAAATAGTAACTAATATACAAAGAATAATAGTATGAACTCAACTATAGCACTTAACATGTGATAAGCAACAAACAACATGAACAAGTGTCAATAACAATAAAGTAAGCACGTATTAAGTCAACGGTAGCAAGATCACACATGAGGACTCATGCCTCCAAACCAAACCATTTTGGGAGTTGAGTTCTTTGAGATTGAATATCTTCCATTAATTCAACATATTTTCCTTTAATATTATCGTGTCGGAACGTGACACTCCGATCCAAGAATACCGTGTCGGAACGTGACACTCCGATCCAAGAATACCGTGTCGGAACGTGACACTCCGATCCAAGAATACCATGTCGGAACGTGACACTCCGATCCAACTATACTATTAATTTATCCTTTATTATAACCGCTTTCAATTCATTGTTATATTATTTTCATCAAGCCTTCTTTATTCAAGGCATCACTTCGATAGATAGGATTAGAGAATATAAATTCTACGGTCTCAAGATTTCAGACCAATCACAAACCACAAAACAAAATCACACAATCACACGGTCAAGTATATAAAGAACTTCACAATATCATTCAAGGCATATCAATCATTATTAAGAGTTCACGATCAAATAGCATAAACCATAACCTACCTCCACCGAAGAATTGAAGTCAAGTAACTACTTCTCCAATGCATTTCCTTTCCTTATTGCCTTCGAACCTTTCCAATCTATCAAGTATATATATGCACAATTTGTAAGTTAACGAGTCTATATTTAGCGTAGACCAAAAAACTCACCTAATTATAAAATCAAATTCCTAAAGTTCAAACTAAGGTTAGGTCTTAGTCCCCCTAATTAACATAACTTTAATGAAATATAAATAATTTCATACACCTAATATTTAAATACCTATTTTAATATACGAAACTCAATTTATAAGAGGATGATATGCAGTTTAATTCAAGATTAAGCACTGGTTTCGAACCCTAGTGGCAAAACGTCTAACCCAATTTTACAACTTAGCAATTCTTCTCATCTAATACCTTCTTATCCAACCATAATTAATTTCATACTTCAATGTATCAAATTATAACATATAATAAGGTATAAAATATTTTAATGTCTAAAATTTTAAGTTAGTGGTGCCAACCCAGTGGCAGTAAGCTTTTCCACATGTACATCCATACCTTAATGTTCCAATTTGTTTACACATTAATGATTAATGGCAGCCTAACTTTTCAATCAACAATTTGTACTTAAACCTATCTTGTAGCAATTTAGCATACACCTGAACATTTATAGTTTTAAAAGAACTAATATATTCTTTCCACCAATCTGCATGTTACGAATTTATAAAGAAACTTACCGCTAAACGAATCCACGCTTAATTTTTAATGTAGCTGCACAGGTAAGCCGTCTCTCTCACTGTTCTTCTTTTTTCCTCTTTTCTTTTCTTCTACAGATTATTTGTTACCCTAATTATTATACTCATATAATTATAATAGTGATAAAAGTGACCCACTATTAATTATAATATTATTTCTTAACCATTAACTAAATAAATTAGTAAAACTACCCCACTAATTTCATAATTATAATTATGAATAGTCCAAAACAGCCACTTAAATCTATCAGAATGTATTTTCTAAAAAAAAATTTCTAGTGCCCAAACCGACTACACGGGTTGTTACATCTTCTCATCAACTTTCTATGTTTAATCTCTTCTATCCCAACCCATTTCCTCCATCTTTTTATTTCTTTTCTATTATGTATTTTTTTCTTTTATGAATACTCATTATAATGTAGTAGGAGATACAAATAAAAGAACTAACTTTTTTGAAATATTTATCTCCATTGTAGTCAGAGAGGATCTGATAATTATAAAATAAATAATTTCATTATTTATGTCTCCTCTAGTGGATATAGTGCAAAAGAAGTGGAAAAAATATTTTTTTTGTGTATTTTATATTAGAATTGAATGATGGATGAAAAATTAAATTATATTTTCAGGGAATAACTAAAAAACTAAGTAGTATACCTTCCCAACTAAAACAATTTATTTTCTCAAAATTTGGTTGGTGATGAGGGATAGTCTATGGTTGCAGAGAAAATAAGCGAGCGGGAAGGAGTAAAAAAAATAATCAATGGAGAGTGGTGAAAGATGTCACAAAGAAACAGTGAGGAAGAAGAAGAAAGAGAAAACAAATCACCAAAAAGGCTTCTCAAACGCGCATAAAATACGTGTTACACAAAGTCAGCAAAAAGTGTATAAATGACAATGTGCATCCCTACATAAGGTTTTTAAAATGAACAAAGTTTAATTTAAGTGTCTCATTGAAATTTTGTGCAAAATTTACCAAGTCACTGATAGGTCTCCCCTTATTTTTATATTGATTAACATTTTTTATACATTGTGATGTAGTTAATATGTTCTTAAGATGATAAAGGACATGAAATTTTGTTCACCTTTTCGGTCAACCCATAACCCTAAGGATAAACTTCCTGCTCTTGAAGTTCCAAAACATAAGCAGTTGAATTGCATTGGTAAGATTGTAGATGATGAAAGTGTATAAAAGGAAATTGATGATATGTCAGCTCACATGCGCTCTCTAGCAAAATCTATGCCAAAAAATTTGTAGAGCTAGTGTTCACAAATGCATCACCAATTTCATGTCGTGTAATTTCATTAGCTACAATCTTATTGATGCAATTGTCACACCGTGCACCACTAATGTTTGGGACCTTAAAGGGGAGGAAGTTCGTTCTTGCGGTTACTATTTGATCCAAAAGGTGAATAAATAGGCATATACTTATTTCTTATCTAAAAATATATCTATTGTATCATAATTTATGTGAAATGTTAATTAGAAACAAAATAACATATGATTTGTTTATAATCAAGTGTGTGTTGATGACGTAAGAGTAGGCCAGGATGTCTTTGATAGTATACAAAAGAGAGATGAATCAAGTAAGTTGTATTGAAAAGGGTACCTTTAATCTTTAAAGACATACCATGCACACATGAACTAAAGAGGATCCTAGAGATAATAGTTCTTCAGTTTCGTATTACAACCTAGAATTTTAGTCGGAACGGATTTGTGTGGCCATAAATTTCGGGGAATAACAACACTACAGAAATTCTAGTATATTTGTGAGGTAAATTACCTCATTCATGAATTTTTTGCATGAACTTCATGAATTTTACATGAAAATTACCTATTTATTTTATGCATTTCCTTCGCCTAATGGTCTTATTAATAGTAGTGCTCTACCTTTTATATTCTTCGTTAAAGACTGTTTTGCTCAAAATATTAATTTTTTCCACATTGGTGGGAGAAAAAAACTTTTAAATGATTAAATATAGAAGAAATTCTATGTTGTTAAAGGGGTTAAGAAGATTTTAACTCTTGCTTTACCGTTGTCGGTTATCGACTCAAGTTGGATTTCGGCAAATATATCCATTGAGAAATTTTTGTTTTGGACAAAACAATAAACCAACAATATTTCTCATGGGCGCATGAATTGAAGTGCGTACAACACATTAATGCGCGGTGAAGAGACGCATCTCTTTAGTCAAGGGTGTGCACTAGAAGTGTTAACTGCACTTGGACACGTGTCACTGCACAGATACAACACAGCCTAATAAATGTAATTTTTCACAAATTTTAATGCGACGAAGAGCCTTCTAATGTTTACTACTAGGATTTTATGTATATATACTTGATATACTAACAAAATAAATTATTAGCATATGTCGTTTGAGAAACACCAGAATCTTTATGCTAATACAAGTGAATGCTAGGATCATGAGGAGATCTCCCTAAACTACATCAAAATATTTATTTTTTTTAAACATGATTTGAGTGTAATGAGACTGACACAAAGAGACATCGCCAATACTTCTTTTAATTTTGATTCCTAAAATTACACCTACTTCATAATGATTTTCCATTTGAAACTTAGTGGACAAAAAGATCTTAGTTTCATCAATAACATTCATTTTTGGATAGAAATTTACAAGTCATATAGATATAATCACACAATTTGAACCTTTCATTTTGGAATAATCATAGGTATTAATTGAAAGAAAATCACTATCCACTAATGTGATATTAGACTTCTCATATCGTTTCTTCGGTGTCTAGTTTACTCCATGCAAGGACTTAAGCAACTTGAATATTTAATTGTCTTCTCCTGGAACCACAAGACTTTTGGGTTGATTTCAATAGAACTATTCATCTAGGTAACCATTTAAAAATATTGTTTTGACATCCATTTTATCACTAAATCATGAAAAGTAAAAAAAGCAATAAGACTCCTAACGATCATTATTTTTGTCACAAGAGAATAAATATCAAAATAATCAACATCTTTCTTTTCGTTAAAACTCCTCATCAAAATTCTAGCCTTATATTTATCAATTGTAGCTTGGTATAAATTTCTTCTTATATGTTCACTTACTACATATGCATTTACAATGTTTAGGCAAATCAGACAAGTCTGAAGTGTGATTCTAAACTATAAAATTTAATTTATTTTTAACACCGTCTTTTTAAAATATTACATATATGGATCTCATACTATAGAGTTTAATTCATTTTTAATATATTCTTTTCAAAATATCACATATGGTTATCACATTGCCTCATCATAAGATTTAGGTTCTATTAACTAGACTGACACTAAATCTTATAAAAAATTTCCAGTAAAAAATACAGTTATAAAATCATGACAAAGTTGTTGTCAATCCTGCATCTTTTACTCCTTGCAAGTTCATTTAATGCTCTTAGAAATAACTTCATAAGAAGAAACAACTTAAGGATCAACAAACATAAATGTAGAAGCATCATTTTACATATCACTAAACACATTATTTTTCAAAGGAAATTTTCTAAAAATTAAGCAACTCAAGATTCACAAATAGAAAAACTATTTTAAAAACAAAAATGTATATGCAACACTCTTTTCATATAACCAATAAAGACAATGTCAAAAAGTCTTACAACCTACATTTACTCATTTAAAATGAGGTTGTCTTACCTTAGCCAAAGACCTCAAAACATTCAGAAATTTCAAATTAGGAAAAAGCCCTTTCTAATACATATATCAAGTCTAGTCTAACGTTATGAGGGACCATTAAGAATATAACATGCAAATTAGAAAGATTCCCCCTACATGTTATTTGATAGACTCGAGCTTAAAAGCATAGAACTTATCATTTCATCAAGGGTTTTATATATTTGTTCAGCTACACTATTTTTTTGGAATATAACGACCACTAAGATCATGTATAATATCATTTTTCTCACAAATATACACCAGAGTTTTCGTATTATATTTATTGCTCCTACCAGATCCAAAAATTTCTTGATTTTCCTGTCTAATTTATTTTCTACTTCAAATTTGAAGAACATACTTTCAACCTCATCTATAGATATTACACTATATACCATAGTGAATCTTGAAAATTAATACTTTTTCCACTTTTTCAAACAGTATTCTTGAAGTTTGTTGAATTTGAATATATTAGTTCAAAAAATTGAATTTTTGTACTGATAATAGATTTCAAGGGTTTCCTTACATGTTTTGTTTTTACATATACAAGATTTTTGAAAAATCATCAATTTTTATCATAGAAATTAATTCTATTGTTCTAAGTCTTTTGATAGAAGCAATATTACATATTCTACTATAACACAAATTAATAGACTTAACAATATAAGTAGAATTTGAAATACTAGCATTATTGATAATCTATTGAACATTGTTCAATACAAATAATTCTCCACTAAGATATCCTTTCCCAATAAAGTCTCCTCCCTGAAAAATAATTATTTTATCACCTTTAAATATAGTTAAAGGCCTACTTTATCAAGAAGTACTCCAAAAACTATGTCTCTGCAGGTAAAGTAAATACAAAACATTATTCAAGGCTAAAGTTTTTTCTGAAGTTACATTATGTAAAAAAATTCCTTTATCCATTATTCCTGTAGTAGAGAACCCATGTAAACACAATTGTCATTAGTTGACTCCTTAAACTCATTGAATAACACTTTGTTGGCACAAAAATGTATTGAAGGGTCTGTGTCCAACACCAATTAATATTGTTAGCTACTAGAACAACTACTACAATAATCACTTCATTAGCCTCACAAAGATGAGCTTGAACATCAGCTTGTCTTTCTTTCCGTAAGTTCTATCCTTGTCTTACTTATCAGTGGCTAGCATTATGACTAAGTTTTCTGTAGACAAAGACACGATCCTTAGAATTTTAAATTTTAATCTTCGACTTGTTAAAGTAATTCTTTTTCATTATGTGTCCTTTTTTTATTGAATTCTTTAGTTTGCCTTTTAACATGTCATTCATAGCATTACAAGAAAATTCAATAAGAATCTGTGGAAGAATTAACTAAAAACCTTTCATCTTATTTTTAGAAAGTTCGCCTCTTCAGTTTTTATGTGACAAATAAGTTCTTAGAAAGAGAATTTTATTTTTTTTATATTTTATTTGATGTCTATAATAATTACAAGTTTGTGGACATTTTTCAAGCACAAAACATTAGCCTAAAAAGTCTCAAACATCTTCATACCCTTTTTGAGAACATCAACAGTCAAGTTCTCATATTCACAAATTTGTTCCATGATTAGCTTATTGTCACCATTTAAAACATAAACCATTGACCACCATATTTTTTCTATCATGCATCATCAACATTATATTTTTTCTCGAACTAACATATATTTTCTAAGAAAATATTTGATTATATAATTAATCAAATAAATGAAAAGTAATTGGTTAAAAATCGTCAATACAAGCTTTATTAAACAAAATATAATCAACTTCTAAAACATCAAATAAACTAAGATGTTTATGTGACCAGCGTTTACAATTATTTTAATCCAATTACTCAAGCTTTGAAAGGTAAGAAAAAATTTTATTCAACGAAATAGCCATTTATAAATATTGTATTCGAAAAATTGCTTTCAAATTATTAGGGAAATAATACAATGTGATATCGGACAAAAATTAAAATAGTAAGTGAATTATGACAAACACTATGTAATGACAAGTCACTGCCATGAAAGTAATTTTGGCCTGAATTTGATGTTAATAGTTAAGTATAGTCACTCTCTAAGCTTCTACAGATCTTCCAAACACGTGTACTCGTGGTTGGAAGTTTGGAGTTGCACAAAAACAGTTGTCTAAATATTCACAATAAAAAGAAAAATATTTCAGACAATAAATAAATAGGTGAAAGAGATTAAATGAAAAAGAGATTTTAGTTTCTCTTCTTTATATTTAGTTCACAAATTATACTCCTTAAATAGGAAGAACATTTATGTTTTCATAAATCATAAGAATGTAAGTAGTAAAAGTAAAATTAATGAACTGAAATATTACTTTTTCTTTGATGAAATTTTTTTCATAATGCAAAGTAATTTCGAGTTTTCTGAATAATTTCAATATTTTCTTACGAAGTTAAAAAAACTATCACTTGAATAAATGTGAACCAAATAAAAGGAACTAGCTCTCCTATTTCACATCAATTTAGGACTTAAATTTTCACATAGATTAATGACGGAGAATTCATAGATTTTATTATCCTTTGAATTAAATAAAAAGGAATAAAATCTACAAACCCGAGTCACAAGAACAACTATAGGAACCAAGAATAGCTCTATAGGGAAAAAGCTTCTGAAGAAGGTAAGAAAAGCTTCTTAGATTCAGTATTGATATAAGGGTCTTGAAAGAACTAGTGTCCACGAAATCATGGTCCTCTACCTTAATGCAGCATCCATAACTTCCAGATGATAACTACACAATAAAATCAACAAATATATTACATAATTATTACTCTATCGAGTACAAGCTCCTACTTGTAGGAGTTGATAACATTATAGAATACAAGTCATAAATTGATTACAAGAGTCCTAGTTATACTTCAAATAAAATACTAAAAATTATTGTTAAATACAAGTAGGCCTTCACTACTAATAAATAAATAAATATTTGTGTTTTTTTAAAAATAAATAGGCTCAAAAATAAACTCAAACAATATAAATGCATGTCATTTGCCTTTGGATCTATTTTTAGTAACAAAATTACTCAAAATATCATACTCATTTGTTTATTATTAAATATTTTTCCAATGGTAGGATCAATAGACAAAATAATTATAACTCATCTCCTTATAAATCATTAATTTAAAAGGAGTTGGTACCTCCATGACTGATGCAAAGTGAAATAGTACTTATATTTACACAAAAAGGAAACATTGAAGCGTGACGACTTGATTAATATTGAGTTTCTCATATAGTTAAGAATGTAAAATCAAGGTAAATAGTTAGTTGATTTTTAGTTAATACAAGTCATTCAATTAAAATTTCAACCAATTACAAGCATGCGTCAAACTAAATAACAAAAATATAAGTAGAATATTGACGTAATTAATATGTTTGACAAAATAATATTTGTATAATTTTTTTGTATTAAAAAAGGAAAGAAATTTTTATTCCAACATGAAATGTATATCAAACTCGGAGCAAAAAGAAACTAACAATTAGTCTAAACCAATTTCTTTTTAATTTTTAAACTTAAAAGATAACTTACTACATGACATGTAACATACTAAAAAATAGCAGATCACGTCCAAAATCAAATAAAGGATATTGGTGAAATATAACTTTTTAAGGAACAATGAATTGAGATGATAAGTTAAGTATTGTACAAATTTGAAATTGAAAAAACAAAAGAAAATGATCGAGAAGTAACCTTGAATTATCTTCTTCATCTGATGGCAATGATTGAGAAATGATTGTTTGCTTTGAAAAAAACTTGTACAACATAGATATTTTACAATTGAAGATCTTTAACACAGCGACTTTTTTTCACTACATGTCCCCTTAAATACATACAATTTAGGATTCATTTATAATAAAAAAAATTGACGCTTAAAGAATATTTGAAAAGCAAAGGAGGGGGGGATAATCTCAACAAAATTGGGGTTCCAAAATTTTAATTGTTGATCTTTGAAGAGATAAATTCAGAAAAATAGGAGAAAATTATCTTGAAAAGAAGGTGACATGGTGGGGCTATATTCCCCTAGAATGATTTTAGGGACATGGTGACGTTTTTTGAGGTAGAAAACTTGATGGACTGAGCTCAAAATCAGGTGAAGTTTTGGGGGGTTTGCATTTTGCAAGGACAGGGGTTGCTAGGGTTTCCAGTTCATTTGGGAAAGAAACAAATGATAAAGAAAAGAAAAAGAGTAGAGGTATTTATTTGAGGGTTTGGGCCCGGGTTTTATGAACAATAGTGTCTGATTGGATATTTTTGGCTTAAAGATGGGTTTGAAGAAGCAAGTCATTTGTACTTTAGCAAAATACATTTGCATAAAATAATTCAAAATCAATAAAATTAAAAATGAGATAAATTATATCTAATTATTTATCAAACTTATTAACCTTTTAACAATTATTAATTACTTACTTTGAAGTAAAGACCTGTTATGTCTCATAACAGAAGCAGAATAAGGAAAAGGAGAATAAGCAGAAGAAGATTAAGGAGAAGAAGGGGGAGGAGGAGGCGGAGAAGAAAAAGACGAAGAAAAGAAGAAGAGGACGATGAAGAAGGAGGAGGGGGAGGGGAAGGGGAAGAATTAGAACAAAAGGAAGAAGAAGAAGATGAGAAGGAGGAGAATGATGAAGAGGAATAGGAATAGGAATAGGAAGATGAGGTGGTAGTGGAAGAAGAGGAAGAGAGGAAGGAGGAGGAGGAGAATAGATTCAATATTCTTATAACGATAAAGAATTATTCAAAACATTTTTGATGTACTTTTACCCGATAAATTGTAAAATTTCCTAGAAAATAGATTGAAAACATTTTAAATTTTAAGACACAATTATTCTACTTTGTTTGGAACTAAAGAAGCTTGGAGAATTAATCAACCCTCTCCTTTTTAGCTAAGGATGATAGAAAAGATTTGGGGCAAAAAGTAGGTCACGACCCCAAATACACCCTAGATGTGACATGACACACAAGACCTCGCAAGGTCCTGCAAAACTCATTGAGCATACTTCATCCAAGATAATAGAACAAAGAGTTTTAAAGGTAGTCTTTCAAATAAAAGAGTTTTACAAAATGTAGCAGAAGTCTAACATAAGTCTCAAAGCCATGTATTACACCATAAGGGAGTTATTGTGACGTAAACCATAAATTACATACAGAATCTGAAAAGAAAATACATGATAGCAATAGAATAATATCTGTCCTCGATACATGAGGACTTATCACCTTAAGGTAAAAGTACTCGTATTGAAATGTAAGTGTTGCAACAAATAGGAGAATCTTAGTAGTTCAGTTGGTTGACTACCTAAATTTTCATCTTATTGGTAGGATTCAATTCCCCACATTGTAATATTGACCATTCATAAAAGTCTCTCATCACCTTCAAGTACCAAAGGGTAACAAGAAATTGTCGATTGAGTAAAATACCATAAATAGTATAATTTCAATCTATCTATATATAAAATAAATCTAAATATAAAAAATTGATATGACTCCTCTATGGCCACCATTTATATTTATCTTTTTTTCCCTTTTTTAATCTTTTCCTTCATTTTCTAACAAACAATTATGCGTTTAATAAATAAATAATTAACATACTTGCTATATCCAATTATGTTTCATAAGTTACTTAAAAATTCTATCTATTTTTATTCTCTACTTAAATAGCATGTTGACTGACCAACCTCGTTTTACCAAATTTTTCATGATTTAATCCATCTATAAATAACATTCTTCCATAAACTCTGTAGCTACTAATTTTTATTTTCACATTATTCTATTTTATAATCAATATATCTTCTTCCTTTTAAATGTTTTCCTTTGGTTCATCATCATGTGGTTAACAATCAAAAGAGATGATACATAAAAAGTCTCCTCAACTTCCTTTTACCAAATTTTCCATGATTTAATCCATCTATAAATAGCAATCCTCTATAAAGTTGTTAACTACTCATTTTTATTTTCTCGTATTCTTTTAATCAATATATATTCTTCCTTATAATGTTTTCAATCGTTAGAATTTGGTTAATAAACGTATGGTTAATAACCATTTAGAAAAAGTGATGTGAAAATTAATAATCACATTGATAATGATTATAGATATATTCTTATAAATTTTATTTTACGCCAAGCAAAAGTTCATCATATAAAAAGAAAGTTCGGTTGTAGTAAATTAATCAAAGAAAAATGGTGAGAGTTCTTTGATTCTCTTTCATCAGAAAATGTTCAATACGATGGCCAAGATCATCAAGAGAGATAGTAAAATTAGTTTGATAAAGTAAAAGTTTTAATATTATATATGTACATACACATTTTTTGTACTTATTTTAGTACCCGTTAGATAGCTATATGTCCAGTGCTAGATGTTATTACAAAATTTTGGGAACATTCTACTAGTCATAACATTAATGGACTACAATTTTGGTGGATGTAGCTTGGGTTATTCTACCACCGCATGCTACTCTATGCAAGAGATCATATTTTGCTAGAATTTTTTTATGCTTTCAACTATGATATTCACATGTTTCTTGACAAATCTTAACCTACTCTTTAATGGCCCAACAAGTGGCAAAATCTTAACAGCTTATGCAGGTAAAATCGTTTTGATCGGAGGCTAAGCTTGTGAAGGTCCACTATGATGGTAAGAAAGAGAGTGGAGAGATTTAGAATAAAGGATAACTTATAGAAACTTCACTAGTTTAGGATTTAATTAGTTGCTTAGCGGTAATTTGTTATAGATTAAAAATAACTATGGATATCTTGTATCTAGGATATATAGGCATACCTTGATCATCTCCCTTGCTTTCTTCCCATCTCGATCATTACACTCCATTGTATCTTGTATCCTATGAGACATGTGAAGATATAGTGTAATTCACATGTATCTGGGATATATAGAAAAAAATTGTTTCTTGATATATCTTACTTTTAAATATAGGATGAAATTATTAACTAATCATGTAAATATTAGTATTTCAAACTATAGAAAGAACTAGTAAATATGGTTTAAAAATTGTGTAGTTAGGTAGTTTTTCCTAGATTGTAGGAATAGTTAGGGAGAATTAAGTCATTATTGCTCTTTTTTAGGCAATTTTAATGAGTAATGCACCTCAATACATTTAAATCTAAATTTGGTACATGATAAATAAAAAGGTGGTATAATAAATCATTATTTGAGAGTATAGATTGGATTAGCAGATATGTGATGAATATAGGAGAAACTACTTAATTATTCAAACATTACTATCTTATTTACTAATTCTTTCTATGATTTGAAATAAGTACATTTTAATATCACTACACAATTTCATAGAAAATTTCAAGTTAGACATATATATATGTTAAGATATTTATTCTATAAATGTATCTTGTCTGATCACATGTCTCTGAGAATATTCAAGCGAGATACGAGAGTTGCAAGTGAAACAAGAGGGAGCAAGAAAATTTTTTCTATGTATCTCATATAAATGTGTATCCAGTTGGATAAAATATATATAGAACAAATTATACCTAATTTTGATCTCAATTATATCAAGATACTTGAATCTTAAAACATATTTGGAACACACGAAAATTTGGTAAAGTTCATAATTTGCAAACTAGTATATCTCGATAACGACCCTCAAAATGAAATAGGCTAACTAGAGCCTGTCATGTGTTTAAAGAGTTTGTATGTTGAACGTCAAAGAACGTCCAAGACGTTTGGAAACTAGTCCTGTATGTGCTAGTGTGCCTTTGCATATTTTATGTGTTGTTTGGAATCCAAATTGATAGGGGAGGGTCCTAAGACCTAGATGAGCATGTTTATCGTAGAAACATCCGGGTACGACTCCCGAAGGACCACCCCAAGTGTCCTTCAGAAGGACCCAAACCCTAGCAAGAAACAACCAAAGATTGTCAAACTACGACCCCTTATCAGTGCTACATATGTCAATTCACGCCCCGTCGTTTGGGGGAATAGCTCAAAACTTAGTTGTGGGAGCTTATCCCCCAGAATTTGACTTTCTAAAGGACGCCCAGCAGCATGGGCTGTCGTTCAAACAATGCACAGTATCTTGAGTCCGTCGTTTTGAGCCTGCAACACTGCCAATATTTTCTACAAGCTTAGGGGTGAATTGGGAAATTCATACCATGTCCTAATTAACTAGTAATAGGTTGTTTTAGGGATTTTTAGTTATTTTAAGGTAGTATATACCCCTAAGACCTAAGTTAGACTTCCCTTTTAAAAATCATAACCCCTCTCTTAAGACACCATCGAAGCTTGAACTCAATGAAGAGATAGGATTTCAGATTTTGAGTGGTTTCTTCACCAAATACCTTGGGCTTTATCCTATTAAGGTATGCTAGTTCATCCTTTATTCTTCTCTCACTCAAGGATCCAATCCAAAGGCTTTTCAAAAAGGTTTCAAATTCTTAAATTCTTATATTTTGAGTTCTAAGCATGGTTCTTTGCATAAAAGGTTTTAATGGATGGATTATGATGTTTTTAACCCAAAGTGATGATTTTATGATCAAAAACTCAATGACCCCATGAACATGCCAATTTCTAAAATTGGGCTTATGAAGTGGGGTTAATGTGTATGATAAAACAATGTTAGAGTTTTGTTTTTATCATGTTGTATTGTGATTATCTACTTCCATTTATGCCTTATTATGATGATTAATTTGAGAATTGATTAAAGGTGACCAAGTCTTGGATGAAGGGTAAGTTAATCTATGTTGTTTAGATATTATTGAATTGATCTTGAGTTGTATGGTCCACTTATGGTGGCGGTGTTTACTTGATGTATATGATTATATATGTGAATTGTGATTATGGATTTGAAGGCATTGAAAATGAAGTAAAGTGATGTTATGATGTATATGGATGAGATGTCTTATGAAGTTGAGAATATGTGTCTTAAAGATGCTATGTCTAAATGAAGTACAACGTGATTGTGAAGCATAATAGTGTGTGAATTATGATTTATGTAGTATGATAATGCTTAAAATTCAGTGTTATAAATATGGTCGTTATGTGAAGAATGTTGTCACATATACTCACACGCACACACTTTGAATGAATGAATGAAGTTCATGAATGACAATGGAGGATTCTAAGGTAGACAGTATTCGTGAGTACAGATGAAGTATCTAGTACGAACCCTACTATTCTAAGAACTCTAGTGAATGAAAAAGGGGGAGTTTGGGGTAGACACTATTCGTGAGTTAAGATGGAGTGTTTAGTAGCAACCTCAGTATTCCTAAGAGCTTTTTAAAGAATGGTTGGAGGTTTCATACATTACGTGAGTTGAGATGTAGTATAAAAAAGTAATATCTAGATATGAGTGATCTCCATGAGTTAAGATGTAGTACTTAATAACAATTTCTAAACCTATAGTTAATGAATGTCTAAGACTCAATCGAGGAGTCATGCTCAGCAACAAGAGGATTTGAAGAAGGGGTGGATACTTTTTGTGAGCAGAGATGTCGTATCAAATGTACCTCTAGAGATGAGTACTCTCGTGAGTTGAGATGTAGTACTTAGAAGAAATCTCCTTATCCCTTAACTATGCGCTCACATAAATTTATTTATAGGAGATCCAAGTAAAGGCTAAGAGAATGACCCTACATTAGGCATGTGAGGATTCCTCATTCGGTAGGAGATATACTGGGATTCCATGTTTAGCTCTCATGGTCTATGTCGACTAAAGCTAGACAACACAAACGAATGTAATGAAATAAGTCTTCTTAAGGGTGTACTACTTAGGGTAGGTGGTGGAATGTGACGCTATTTATCCTTCGCACAAAAAGACATTTTGAGGAAGTTTTGGTGTGTCATTATATGAAAATGTATGTATGGTTTACTATATAGTGTTAATCAGCTAAGTATAACTTGGGGGTTGTCTTGGAGGATGGTCTTTATGTGAAGTTCGTAAAGACATGTATGTTTCCTCTAGTATTTTTAGTAATGAGTGTTGACATGTTAAATTGAAATGGAGCATGCTTATCTTTCATAGTCTTAAGGATCCTTAGGTGTGTAATGAAGAGGTTGAATGGGTGGTCTCTTCATGTCTTACCTATGTGAGTCTTAGGATAACTTCGGACAAGAAGGTCTAAATGATAAAAATGGGTTACTTGACGAATGTGACTAAATGTTGAGGTTAAGAATGTTTTAGTTGTATATCAAATGATGTTTTGTAAACTTGATTCATGAAGGTTTTACTAAAATAGCATGAAAGTATGTTTCAACTATAATGTCTTTTTAGCATGTTTTTGCATATTACTATACTTAGTACAATGTTTGTACTAACTCTATATTCTTCTATATTTCAATAAG
The DNA here is from genome assembly GCF_036512215.1 of Solanum lycopersicum. Taxonomy (NCBI): domain Eukaryota; kingdom Viridiplantae; phylum Streptophyta; class Magnoliopsida; order Solanales; family Solanaceae; genus Solanum; species Solanum lycopersicum. The sequence continues at coordinate 11,618,720 of NC_090804.1, forward strand.
TATAGATGGAAGACAAGTGAATGTTCTTAGAAGGTCAAGCTTGGGAAGTTGATTCTCTCATGATTTATATGTCCTCATATGTTTGAGGACATGAACTATGTTTCTTTTAGTTTCTTTCATTTAATAAATTGTTTAAGACTTAGTATGTTTCTTTTAATATAAAGGGTTGTGACCCTATGATATTAAGACGTGTCTAAGATGGCTTGAGATGCATTTGTCATTTTTGTATATTTTTTTCTTTTGAATCATTGAACCTCTTAAGCAAACAAAGGAGGAAGAGAGGTACACAAAATTGTGCTATCTCTACTTATTATAAAGAACCCACAACTGACTTAGTTGATTAGATATGATCGATTTTTATATTATCTTAGGCATAGACTAGTTGTATACTTGTTATGCCTCATGCCATTATAGAACCCAAATAGTCAAGTTTTAATTTCATAGTGCTCTAGCCTTAGAGTGTAAACGTAGTCTAGAAGTGCCTAAGGTTTGATACTTTTATACCTTAAGGCTAGAGAGTTCAGTCTCCAAGGGATGAAATTTTGTAGTCTCTTTTTGTTCATTTGTGCTTTTTCTACCTCTCTTCCTCTTAAGTTTGTTTAGGAGGATCAATGGTTCACTAGAAAACAAATTTATAAAAATAACCAAATCAATCTCAATTCATTCTCATACACAACCAATATCAAAGTACATATTCGAAAAAAGGACTGAATGTCAATCACATACCGAAAGTAGTAATTGGTTCAGTGTCAATTCTTAACTCTTTTTGTGGTTGCACAAAAGATTGAGACACAATTTTCTCACAACAAGATGCGAGCGCAAATTTAGAGCATGGGATTATTACACAAAGCTTATAATCCATTTTCTGAATTTGCGCTAGCATCTTATTGTAAGAAAATATTTCCCTATCTTTTTGCAATCATAGACAAAGTTCAAGATTTATATTGAAGATCCTAGTTACTATTTGTGGAATATGCTAAGTTTTTCAGTCATTTTTTTAATATACTTCTTGTGTAGAAGAACGAAACTAAGATTGATTTTTCGTTTTTGTAAATCTATTTATAGTGAATGGTTTAACCTCCGAAATTGAGTGAGGAGGATGTGAGGTAGAAAAAGCTTAAATGAAAACAAAATTTAGAGCAAAGTTGTTAATAAATCTGGTAGTCAAAGGTAATTCTCAAAATTGAGGTGGATGTTCATGGAGAGTTCATTGTTGTATTCCAAAGACTTGGTGAAGAAGAAAAGATTACCACATAAATGTACTACAATTTCCTTTGATAATGTCAATCCCTGAAACTTATGGGAATATAGATATCATCTAGTTAATAATTCTACGTTGAAATGCGGAATGGGGACATAGATCTTTCTTGAATTATCTTTAGTCATTGTGTGTGCACGTTATGTATTTTGAAAATAAAGGTATCATGTATGGTGCCAGCTGTCTAAGTTTATCTCTTTAGGGTATAGTATCAATGAAACATGGATTATTCTAGCTTCAACAACTCACACATGATTACACCCAGCCTGAATGTTATTTATAGGGTTAACCCATCGGTGTCCCCTTAAAGTTTGCATGAAATTTCCCATAAACACGTTAATTATGCTTTGTTTATTTTGAAAACATGTAGTAGTCATTTACTGTGTCATTTCGACACTACTTGTATTCCCAGATCCAACTAAAGCGAGTGTTGACTAATGCTTTTTCTGGAGAAATAGACAAATACTTTTTTCTTAAAGTAAAAAAAATCACTTTTAATTCCTTTTTTTCTCCAGACCTGCAATCCCATGCCCTCTACCCCATTTCTTCATCTTCTTCTTCCTAAACTCCACTAAGTACGTCATAATCTCTAAACAATCTCTGTAATTTCATTCTTCTTATTTTGTGCCTTGAAATTATTATCTTTTTCTTTTCAGCAATTTTACTACAATTATTTTTTAAAAATAATTTCTTCTGATCCATTTTCTACATTTAATCTCGCCTTATCGCAATACATTTCCTCCATCTTTTATTTTTTTACTATAAAGTTTTCTTGTTTACAAAAATTCATTTTATATGTAGTAGGAGATACAAATATAAGAACTAACTTTTTTGAAATATTTATTTCCACTGTAGTCAGAGATGATCGGATAATTATCAATTAAATAATTTCATTACTTATTTCTCCTCTAATGGATATAGTGCAAAAGAAGTGGAAAAATATTTTTTGTGTGCTTTAAATCATTGTTGAATGATGGATAGAAAATAAATTTCATATTCAGGGAATAACCAAAAAACTATGTAGTATACATGCAAAACTAAAATAATGTATTTTCTCAAAATTTGGTTGGTGATGAGGGATGGTCTATGGTTGCAGAGAAAATGAGCGAGCGGGAAGGAGTAAAAATAATAATCAGTGGAGAGTGGTGAAAGATTGCATAGAGAAACAGTGAGGGAGAAGAAGAAAGAGAGAAAAATTCACCAAAAAGGCTTCTCAAACGCGCATAAAATACGTGTTATACAAGTACAACGTTCAGTCAGCAAAAAGTGTCTAAATGACAATGTGCATCCCTACATAAGGTTTTTAATCGGAACAAAGTTTAATTAAAGTGTCTAAGTGAAATTTTGTGCTAAGTTTATGAAGTCACCGATAGGTTTCCCTTATTTTTATATTGATTTTACATTTTTCATACTTTTTGATGTAGTTGATATGTTTTTAAGATGATAAAGGACATGAAATTTTGTCCACCTTTAGGGTCAACCAATAACCCTAAGGAGAAGCTTCCTGCTCTTGAAGTTCCCAAACATAAGCAGTTGAATTGCATTCGTAAGATTGTAGCTGATGAAAGTGTATAAAAGGAAATTGGTGATATGTCAGCACACATGGGCTCTCTAGAAACGTATATGCCATAAAATTTGTAAAGCCAGTGTTAACAAATGCATCACCAATTTCATGGCATTTAATTTCATTAGCTACAATCTTATTGATGCAATTGTCACACCGTGCACCGCTAATGTTTGGGAACTTAAAAGGGAGGAAGTTCGTCCTTGCGGTTACTATTTGATCCAAAAGGTGAATAAATATGCATATACTTATTTCATATCTAAAGAATACATTGATTGTATCATAAAGCATGTTAAATGTTAATTAGAAACAAAATAACATATGATTTGTTTATAATCAAGTGTGGGTTGATGACGCCAGAATAGGCCGGGATGTCTTGATAGTATACAAAATAGAGAGAAGTCACGAAAGTTGTATTGAAAAGGATACCTTTAATTTTTAAAGACATAGCTTGCGCACATGAACTAAACAAGATACTAGAGATATCAGTGCCCAAGTTCCGTATTACAACCTAGAATTTTAGTCGGAATATATTTGCGTGGACATAAATTTCGGGGAATAACAACACTACAAGAAATTTAGTATATTTAAGAGGTAAATTACCTCTTCAAGATTTTTTTTAATGAACTTCATGAATTTGACATGAAAATTATCTATTTATTTTATTCATTTTCTTCGCCTAATGGTCTTATTAATAGTACTACTCTACCTTTTATTTTCTTCGTTAAAGATTGTTTTGCTCAAAATGTTAATTTTTTAACCATTGGTGGGAGAAAGGAACTTTTAAATGATTACATATAGAAGAAATTCTATGTTGTTAAAGGGGTTAAGAAGCTTTCAACTCTTGTTTTACCGTTGTCGGTCATTCGACTCAAGTTGGACTTTGGCAAATATATCCATTATGAAATTTTGTTTTGGACAAAAAATTAAACCCACAATATTTCTCGTGGCTACATGAATTGAAGTGCGTACAACACATTAATGCACCGTGAAGAGACACATCTCCTTAGTCAATGGTGTGCACTAGAAGTGTTAACTGCACTTGGACATTTGTCACTGCACAGATACAACACAACCTAAAAATGTAATTTTACACAACTTTTAATGCGACGAACAACCTTCTAATGTTTACTACTAGGATTATAAGTATGTCTACTTGATATACTAACAACAGAAATTATATCAGGACAAACAAAGAACACCATAAGCATTACAGTCCCAATTATTTTAGCATATTTCATTTGAGAAACACTAGAATCTTTATACTATTACAAGTGAATGCTAGGATCACGAGGAGATCTCCCTAAACTACATCAAAATAATTAATTTTTTAAACTTGATTTTAATGTAATGAGACTGACACAAAGAGAAATCGTCAATATTTCTTTTAATTTTGATTCCTAAAATTACATCTACTTAATAATGATTTTCCATTTGAAACTTAGTAGACAAAAAGTTCTTAGTTTTATCAATAACAGTAATTTTTGGACAAAAATTAACAAGTTATATACATAATATCACGCAATTTGAACCTTTCATTTCTAAATAATCATAGGTATAAGATTAATTGACAAGAAAATCATTATCCACTAATGTGATATAAGACTTTTCATAAGCTTAGGTGTCTAGTTTACTCCATACAAGGACATACTCAACTTCAATATTTAACTATCTTCTCCTGGAACCACAAAACCTTTTGGTTGAGTTAAATATAACTATTCATCTAGGCAACCATTTAAAAATATTGTTTTGACATCCATTTTATCACTAAATCATGAAAAGTGGAAAAAACAATAAGACTCCTAACGGTCATTATTTTTGTCATAAGAGAATAAATATCAAAATAATCAACATCTTTCTTTTCGTTAAAACTCCTCATCAAAATTCTAGCCTTATAGTTTTCAATTGTAGCTTCGGGTCTCAATTTGTTCTTATATCTCCACTTGCTACATATTAATTTACAACCTTTATGCAAATAAGACAACTCTGAAGTGTGATTCAAAACTATAAATTTTAATTTATTTTTAACACCTTCTTTTCAAAATATCACATATATTGATCTCATATTATAGAGTTTAATTCATTTTTAGTATATTCTTTTCAAAATATCACATATGGTGATCTCGGTTCCTCATCATAAGATTTAGGTTCTATTAACTAGACAGACACTAAATCTTATACCTAAATTTTCAATCAAAAATATAGTGATAAAATCATGACAAAGTTGTTGTCAAATCTACATCTTTTACTCCTTGTTAGTTCATTTAATGCTTCATAGAAATAACTTCATTAGAAGAAACAACATAAGGATCAACAAACATAAATGTAGAAGCATCATTTTACATATCACCAAACACATCATTTTTCAAAGGAAATTTTCAAAAAATTCAGCACGTCAAGAATCACAAATAGAAAAACTATTTTAAAAACAAAAATCTATATGCAGCACTCTTTTTCACATACCCAATAAAGACGATGTCAAAAGTCTTACAACCCACATTTACTCATTTAAAATCAGATTGTCTTACCTTAACCAAAGACCTCAAAACATTCAGAAATTTCAAATTAGGAGAAAAGCATTTCTAAAACATATATTAGGTCTTGTCTAACGTTTTATGAGGGACCATTAAGAATCTAACATGCAAATAAGAAAGCTTCCCCCTACATGTTGTTTGATAGACTCGACCTTAAAATCATAGAATTTATCATTTCGTCAAGGGTTTTATATATTTGTTCAGCTACACCATTTTGTTGGAATATAACGAGCACTAAGCTCATGTATAATGTCATTTTTCTTACAAATATACTCCAGAATTTTCGTATTATATTTACTGCCCCTACCAGATCCAAAAATCTCTTGATTTTCTTGTCTATTTTATTTTTACTTCGAATTTAAAGAACATACTGTTAGAATGATAAAGATTTTGATAATTGACAAATACAAAAACAGGTTGTACAGACGTGTTTTTACAGAACGAATCCGACTTGGATAAGGAGAACGTCAACCACGTGAATTAGAAGTTATAAAGCTGTGGAATTATTATTTTTTCAACAAGCAACAAGTACAAAAAGTTTCCTTTTAGAAAGGAGTTCAAAGCCAAGAGAAAGAAGGAAAACTAATTCCTATTCAAGGAAATCTATTCAAGGAAATTGTGTTTTCTTATTTATTTAAGGAAATTATGTAGAAAAGGAGTCCAAGTAGAAGTCAACAAGGATTTGTAGAGGGAAAATACAAGTTGAATTATACAAGGATTCTTTGAAGTTTTGACCTATAAATAGGGAGCTAATTGCATAAAAAAAAATTGTGCACTCACATAGAGAGAAGATCAAAACACGATCAAGATGTTTGAAAGAATTTTGAGATTTATTGGGAGTGTAACATTTTGTAAGGAAAAATTGTAGGATTGTATTCAAGAGTCTTGTTTACATTTGTGAGTTGGAGTTGTTCGACAAGTTGTAGGGTTTTGTGTCTTTGGGTAGCTAGAAATTAGAGTTTATAATTTCTTATCTAGGAATTAGAGTTTATAATTCGTCTAGGAATTAGAGTTTATAATTCCTTAGGTTACATAGATTTGTAATCTTTTGTTGAGACTTGAAATTTAATAAAGTGGAGTTAAATCCTACAGAGGTGTATTTCGTTGTTTTTACCCTTGTGAGTTGGGGTTTTCCGCGATAAAATATTGTGGTATTATTTTATCTACTTCACAAAACTTAACTGTTGTAATTTCTCGAAGGATAATATAGAATTAACCTGTTCCTAAGGCGAATTTGGGGGTCAGAATTCCAACAATTGGTATCAGAGCAGGTTATCTTTAAAGAGTCTAACAACTCAAGATAAGATCGTAATGAATTCTGCACCTCTTCTTGGGCATGGTCAATGGCAACATATCAACAGACCACCATTATTTAATTGAGAATACTACTATTGGTGGAAGACAAGATTGGAAGATTTCATTCAAGCTGAAGATTACGAATTATGTGTTAGAATTACTTATGGACCATTAATTCCTACTATTACTGATAGTGAAGGGAATAAGGTACCTAAACCTATAGAAAAGTATGGAGAAGCCGATTACAAGATGTTCGGAAAGAATGCAAAAGCTAAGTGCATTCTTGTATGTGGATTAGGACCTGATGAGTTTAACCGCATCTCTAGTTGTACCTTTGCAAGACAAATATGGGACACATTAAAAAACGCTCACGAAGGTAAAAATCAAGTTCATAAATTCAGAATTGCCAGACTTTGTTCTGAATATGAAACCTTCAAGATGAAATCTGGAGAATCACTTCAAGATATGATCACCAGATTTACCACTGTTGTAAATGAGTTTATATCATTTGGCAAAGTATACACCTCTGAGGAATAGGTATAAAAAGTACTAAGGACTCTGCCTAGATCATGGGAAATAAAAGTTACTGCAATCAAAGAAGCCAAAGATCTAACCAATATGACTTTGGATGAATTAGTAGGAAATCTCAAAACTTATGAGATGAATGTTGACAAAAGAGGTGAAGGAAAAAAAGAGAAAAATCATGGATTTAAAGAAACTAAAAGTGATGAATCTTACATAGATGTGATGATCTTGCTCTGATAAGTAAGAACTTCAAGAAACTCTTAAAAAGGGGATTAAATGCTAGCAAGAAACTGCCACCCTAATAAGAAAGAAATCTTGAGAGACCAAAGAGTGGAGGCTGCTTCAAGTGTGGTGAGACAGATCATCAGATCATGGATTGCCCAATGTGGGAATTAGAATGGAAAAGGGAAAAAAACTGAAAAATAAAGGAAGGGGCTCTTTAATAAAAAGAAAAACAAAGAAAGAGAACAACCAATGTATGCAGCTTGGAGAACAGGTTATTCAGACATGTATGAAGAAGATGATGAGGACATTGCTTTGATGGCGATAGAAGAATCAGATGTTGAACCTGAATCAGACTCTGAAGAAACTGAGGTAAATCTTCTTAACCTAAAAGATAAATTAGTAAGGTTCTCTAAGAAAAAACATTCATTCTTATTACTTGCTTCCATAGACACAATTCAAGAACTTGTTAACACCAAGAGTCAACTACTTACTTCCTTATCTAGCTTAAAGTTTGAGCACATTGATCTTAATAAGAACAAACATGACCTTCTAGGGAAAATCAAGCAACTTGAATCTCACAATTTGGAACTAAGAACTGAGAGTGAACTGCCTAACCAAACACTTGAGGTCGACAAACTCAAAAATATTTTAAAACTATAAACGGAAAACTCTAAAAGAATGAATCTTGAATTAAATCGGATGAGAAGTGATCTCGAAAGAGCAAATAAGTGGACAAAATCATCCATGATAGTAATCCATCCAGGTAACAATAATAGGAACATTAAAACTGGAATAGGGTATGGACAACCCATAAATCGGAATCCTATGTTTTGTATTATTTGTGGTATCTCAGGTCACTCTAAACAATAATGTCCTAAATACAAGGCTAGTGCAGAAAATAATGCTAGAGGAACTTTTAAAACTGTTCAAAGGAACAGATATACTCAAAGGAAAAATAATCTTCCCAAGTGGGCTTATGGAGATCTTATTCATCCTTTTTATCAATACAAAGGACCCAAGCTAGTCTGGGTTCCTAAATCTAACATTTGAATTTGCTGGAAAAGTTAGAGCAAGCAGAGAACATTCACCAATTGAACATGCTATTTCAGATGCATGATTGTAACTTTAACAAAAAATCCTCTCACTTGAATAGAAAAAAAAAGAATGGATGAATAACATTAACTGGAAAAAAAAGTTGAAAAAAAAGGAGAAAGACTGAAGAAGCATGTTGAAGGAAATAGGTTCAACCTATGCAGTATCTAACAAGTGCACTAAGATGATCAATCAATCAAAACTATGATCAGCCAAGGAAAACACTTTCAAAAGGAACAATTTGAAACTTGGGGATGATTAGGATTACTTATGTATCCAAAAATGGCTAATGAACATTGTGCATATTGGCCTATAATATTGAATTCTATGCTCAGTTTTGTACATTAAGGTGTATGTCTCTAGACCACTTTAAAAGTCATGCTACTCATGCACTATAACATTGCATTTGCATCTAGCACAGCAGAGAGACTCGGTAAAGTTGAAGCAAAATTCAGCATTATCCAGAGATCTAAGGTATGTGCACCATAATTATTCATGATTAAAAATAAAGTCAATGAACATGAACCTATTTCTTCCACTTGTCCCAAAAGATATTCATGCCTTAAATAATACCAAAACAAAATCTTCTTGAAAAGCCTTATTCTAATGTGACCATCAGTGGTTGAGATGAATTTGATGGAGGACACCTCTACATGGGGCCTTATTAATACAGATTAAGAAAGTAGAGTGTGCTAGTTCTTAGGGGGAATATTTTGTATTGAGTAAAGTCTTGGAGGATTTACATTGTGAGGGGGAATATTTTGGAGACCATATACTCTAACAAAGTTCACTTGTTAGGATCAAATTGGGTGCATCTAGTAAAAGGGAATCGATGAGAGATACATCAGTCGAACCTAGTTCTTCTATTGGGAACCATATAAACTTGGATTTCGGATTGATATAAAATAAAATAAAATTTATAGTTGGTGCTGCAGTTGATAGTACACGTCCAGGGAACAGATTGAGAGAACATGTTCCTTTACAAGTGATATTCAAGAAAATTTGTTCCTCTTACTGACTCTATTGAAATTAAAGATGAGTAAACTATTGTTTCTGCCAAAAGAACATTATTGATTGAACAAGAACCTTAAAACTGATAAAAAAAAAGAAAAAAAAGGATTGAGCGTGCATAGACAAAGGTTAACTTTGAAATTGAGAAGACTACTAATTTTGTTATTCAAAAAGATATTTTTGCTGCTGAAAAATGACTTTTATTTATCCTCTCATCGTTTGATATTACCTAACCACTCTAGCCTTTGACTTCCAATTTTTTTTTCATCACTAGTGTTTGATTCTATGTTTAATTTTGATTACATTTGCGGTGTATATGATTTTTGATTAATGCTAATGTCGGATTTGAGTTTCAGGTTAATGTCTATCTCTCATGTTTATGCTAATGCTTTGTTTTATCTCATTGAGTTCTTGATTATTAAGTGTTTGTGTAAGTGATAGCCTAGTGGCCATGAGTATCGAATTTGCCTAATGTTAAAAGGGGGAAGCAACTGCATATGAGTGATGTGTACCTATTCAATGCAAGAAGATAAAATTTGACATAGTCAAAAAGGGGGAATTTTTTAAAGTACTGTTGTTTTGAAGCATGGCAAAGTTAAGGAGTTGTAGTGTAACATGGCAAAATAAGGAAGGTGTGTGTCTTATTTGGTGAGTTCGAAATGTATAATTGTCATCATCAAAAAGGGGGAATTTGTTAGAATGATAAAGATTTTGATAATTGACAAATACAGAAACAGGTTGTACAGACGTGTTCCTTATATAACGAATCTGACTTGGATAAGGAGAACGTCAACCACGTGAATTAGAAGTTATAAAGCTGTGGAATTATTATTTTTTCGACAAGCAACAAGTACTAAAAGTTTCCTTTTATAAAGGAGTTCAAAGCCAAGTGAAAGAAGGAAAACTAATTCCTATTTAAGGTAATCTATTTAAGGAAATTGTGTTTTCTTATTTGTTTTAGGAAATTCTGTAGAAAAGGAGTCCAAGTAGAAGTCAACAAGGATTTGTAGAAGTCAAATACAAGTTGAATTATACAAGGATTTGTTGATGTTTTGATCTATAAATAGGGAGCTATTTGCATAAAAAAAATTGTGCACTTACATAGAGAGAAGATCAAAACACGATCAAGAAGTTTGAAAGAATTTTTAGATTTATTGGGAGTGTAGCAATTTGTGAGGAAAAACTGTAAGATTGTATTCAAGAGTCTTGTTTACGATCTTAGTTTTGTTAGTAGGAGTTATTCGACAAGTTGTAAAACTTGAGGAACATTGGAACATATAAAACCGGGGGGGGGGGGGGGGGGGGGTTGTGTCTTTGGGTAGCTAGAAATTAGAGTTTATAATTTCTTAGCTAGGAACTAGAGTTTATAATTCCTCTAGGAATTAGAGTTTATAATTCCTTAGGTTACATAGCTTTGTAATCTTTTGTTGAGACTTGAAATTTTATAAAGTGGAGTTAAATCCTATAGAGGTGTAGGTCGTGGTTTTTACCCTTGTGAGTTGGGGTTTTCCGCGATAAAATATTGTGTCATTATTTTATTTACTTCACAAAACGTAAATGCTGTAATTTCTCAAAGGAACATATAGAATAAACCTGTTTATAAGGCGAATTTGGGGGTCAGAATTCCAACACATACTTTCAACCTCATCTATAGATATTAGACTATATACCTTAGTGTATCTTGAAAATTAATACTTTTTTCCACTTTTTCAAACAATATTCTTTAAGTTTGTTGAACTTGAATATATTAGTTCAAAAACATGAATTTTTGTACTAATAATAGATTTCAAAGGTTTCCTTACATGTTTTGCTTTTACATTTACAAGATTTTTGAAAAATCATCAATGTTTATCATAGAAATTAATTATATTTTTGTAAGTGTTTTGATAGAAGCAATTCTAACATGACATACTCTACGATAACACAAATTAATAGACTTAAAAATATAAGCAGAATTCTAAATACTAGCATTATTGATAATCTATTGAACATTGTTCAATACAAATATTTCTCCACGAAGATATCTCTTCCCAATAAAGTCTCCTCCCTAAAAAATAATTATTTTATCACCTTTAAATATAGTTAAATGTCCTACTTCATTAAGAAGAACTCCAAAAACTATATCTCTAAATGTAAAGTATATACAAAACATTATTCAAGGCTAAATTTTTTCTAAAGTTACATTATGTAAAAATTTCCTTTATCCATCATTCCTGTAGTGGAGAACCCATGTAAACACAATTGTCATTAGTTTACTCCTCAAAGTCATGGAATAACTCTTTGTTGGCACAAAAATGTATTGAAGGGTTTGTGCCCAACACCGATTAATAATGTTAGCCACTAGAACAACTACAACAATAATCACTTCATTATTCTCACCAAGATGAGCTTGACCATCAGCTTGTCTTTCTTACCGTAAGTTCTGTCTTTGTCTTACTTATCGGTGGCTAGCATTATGACTAAGTTTTCCGTAGACAAAGAAAGGATCCTTAGATTTTTGAATTTGAATCTTCGACTTGTTTAAGTAATTCTTTTCTTTATATGTCTCTTTCTTATGAAATTCTTCAGTTTTCCTTTGAACATGTCATTCATAGCATTAGCAGAAAATTCAATACGAATCTGTGAAAGAATTAAGTAAAAACCTTTCATCCTATTGTATATACAGTTCGCCTCTTCAGTTCTCATGTGACCAATAAGTTTTAGGGATATAGTTTTATTTTCTTATATTTCAGTTGATATCTATAATTACTCCAAGTTTATGGACATTTTTCAAGCACAACACATAAGCCTAAAAATAGTCAATCATCTTAATACCATTGTTGAGAACATCAACAGTCAAGTTCTCATATTCACAAATTTGTTCAACGATTAACTTATCGTCTGTACAAGGTTTGTTAAACAAAATATAATTAACTTCTAAATCTTCAAATAAACTAAGATGTTTAAGTGACCAGCGTTTAAAATTATTTTTATCCAAATACTCAAGCTTTGAAAGATAAGAAAAAATTTTATTCAACGAAATAGCCATTTATAAATATTGTATTCGGAAAATTGCTTTCAAATTATTAGGGAAATAATACAATATTGATATCGAACAAGAATTAAAATAGTAAGTGAATTATGACAAACAATACGTAATGACAAGTCACTGCCATGAAAGTAATTTTGGCCTGAATTTGATGTTAATAGTTAAGTCAAGTCACTCTCCAAGCTTCTACAGATCTTCCAAACACGTGTCCTCGTGGTTGAAAGTTTGGAGTTGCACAAAAACAATTGTCTAAATATTCACAATAGGAAGAAAAATATTTCAGACAATACATGAATAGGTGAAAGAGATTAAATGAAAGAGAAATTTTTGTTTCTCTTCTATATATTTAGTTCACAAATGATACTCCTAAAATAGGAAGAACATTTATGTTTTTATCAATCATAAGAATGTAACTAGTTAAAGTAAAATTAATAAATTGAAATATTACTTTTTCTGTGATGAAAATATTTTCATAATGCAAAGTAATTTCGTATTTTCTGAATAGTTTCAATATTTTCTTACGAAGTTAAAAAAACTATAACTTTAATAAATGTGAACCATATAAAAGGAAGTAGCTCTTCTATTTCACATAAATTTAGGACTTAAATGTTCACATAGATTAATGACGGAGAATTCTTAGATGTTATTATCCTTTGAATTAAATTTAAAGGAATAAAATCTAAAAACCTGAGTCACAAGAATAACTGTTGGAACCAAAAATAGATCTATAGGGAAAAGCTTCTGAAGAACGTAAGCAAAGCTTCTAAGAATCATTATTGATATAAGGGTCTTCAAAGAACTAGTCTCCATGAAATCATGGTCTTCTACCTTAATGCAGCCTCCATAATTTCCAGATGATCACTACACAATAAAATAAACAAATATATTACATATTTATTATTCTATCGAGTACAAACTCCTTCTTGTAGGAGTTGATTATACTAGAGAATACAAGTCATAGATTGATTACAAAAGTCCTAGTTATACTTCAAATAAAATACCAAAATTATTGTTAAATACAAGTAGGCCTTCACTACTAATAAATAAATAAAAATTATTGTTTTTTAAAAACTAAAATAGGCTCCAGAATAAACTAAAACAATACAAATTCATGTCATATTGGCTTTGGATGTAGTTTTAGTAAGAAAATTACTAGAAATATCATACTCATTTGTTTATTTTTAAATATTTTTCAAATGGTAGGATCAATAGTGACAAAATATTTATAACTCATCTCCTTATAAATCATGAATTTAAAAGGAGTTGGTACCTACATGAATGATGCAAAGTGAAATAGTACTTAAAATTTACACTAAAAGGAAACATTGAAGCGTGACGACTTTATTTAAATTGTGTTTCTCATATAGTTAAGAAAGTAAAATCAAGGTAAATAGTTAATAGTTTTTGGGTTAATACAAGTCATTCAATTAAAATTCCAACGAATTACAAGCATGCGTCAAATTGAATAACCAAAAGATAAGTAGAATATTGACGTAAATAATATGTTTGACAAAATACTATTTGTATCAGATTTTTTGTATTAAAAATGCAAAGAAATGTTTATTCCAACTAGAAATGTATATCAAACTCTGAGCAAAAATTAACTAACCATTATTCTTAACCAATTCCTTTTTAATTTTTAAACATAGCAGATAACTTACTACATGACATATAACATACTATAAAATAGCAGATCACGTCAAAAATCAAATAAAGGATCTTGGTGAAATATAAATTTTTAAGGAGCAATGAATTGAGATGATAAGTTAAGTATTGTACAAATTTGGAATTGAAAAAACAAAAAACAATTATCGAGAAGTAACTTTTTTTTTATCTTCAGTATCTAATGGCAATGATTGAAAAATGATTGTTTTCTTTCAGAAGAACTTGTACAACATAGATATTTTACAATTGAAGAGCTTTAACACAGGGGCTAATAGGGTTTCCAGTTCATTTGGGAAAGAAAATAATGATAATGAAAAAAAAGAATAGAGGTATTTATTTGAGGGGTTTCGGCCCGGGTTTAATGAACAATAGTGTCTTATTGGATAATATTTGGGCTGTATGTGGGTTTGAAGAAACAAGTCCTTTGTACTTTAGCGAAATACATTTGCTTCAAATAATTCAAAATCGATAAAATTGAAAATGAGATAAGATATATCTAATTATTTATCAAACTTATTAACCTTTTATGAATTAAAAATTACTTTGAAGTAAAGACCTGTTATGTTGAATAACCGAAGGAGAATAAGGAAAAGGAGAATAAGCAGAAGAAGATTAAGGAGAAGAAGGGGGACGAGGAGGAGGAGAAGAAAAAGAAGACGAACAAGAAGAAGAGGACGATGAAGAAGTTTGAGGGGGAGAGGAAGGGGAAGAATTAAAACAAGAGGAACACGAAAAAGATGTGAAGGAGGAGAATGATGAAGAGGAATAGGAATAGGAAGAGAAAGATGAAGTAGAAGTGGAAGAGGAGGAAGGGAGGACGGATGTGGAGGAGAATAGATTCAATATTTTTACAACAATACAAAATTATTCAAAACATTTTTGAGGTACTTTTACCCGATAAATAGTAAATTTCCTAGAAAATAGATTGAAAACATTTTAAATTTTAAGAAACAATTATTCTACTTTTTTTGGAACTAAAGAAGCCTGAACAATTAATCAACAAATAGGAGAATGTTAGTAGTTAAGTTGGTTGACTACCTAAACTCTCATCTTATTGGTAGGATTCAATTTCCCACATTTTAATATTCACTATTCATAAATTCTCTCATCACCTTCAAGTACCAAAGGGTAACAAGAAATTGTCGATTGAGTAAACTACCATAAATAGTATAATTTCAATCTATCTATATATAAAATAAATCTAAATATACAAAAAGTGATATAACAACTCTCTATGGCCTCCATTTATATTTATCTTTTTTCATTTTTTTTAATCTTTTCCTTCATTTTCTAACAAACAATTATGCATTTAATAACTAAATAAATTAACATATTTGCAATATCCAATTATGTTGCATGAGTTACCAAATAATTCTATCTATTTGCATTCTCTACTTAAATACTATGTCGATTGACCAACCTCCTTTTACCAAATTTTTCATGATTAAATCCATCTACAAATAACAATCTTCCATAAAGTTGTTAGCTACTATAGAAAGAACTAGTAAATATGGTTTAAAAATTGTTTAAGGTAGTTTTTCCTAGATTGAAGGAGTAGTTAGGGAGAATTTAGTCATTATTGCTCCATTTTAGGCTATTTTAATAAGTAATGCATCTCAATACATTTAACTATAAATTTGGTACATGATAAATAAAAAGGTGGTAAAATAAATAATTATTGAAATATTAGTAGATATGGGATGAATATAGGAGAAAATACTTAATTATACAAACATTATTATCTTATTTACTAATTCTTTCTATGATTTGAAATAACTACATTTTAATCTCACTACACAATTTCCTAGAAGATTTCAAGTTAGATATATATATGCGAAGATATACATTATATAAATGTATCTTGTCTGATCACATGTATCTGAGATGAAGATATGCAAGAGAGATACGAGAGTTGCGAGTAAAACGGGAGGGAGCAAGCAAAATTTTTCTATGTATCTCATATAAATGTGTATCCAGATGGATAAAATATATCTAGAACAAATTATACCTAATTTTGATCTCATTTATCTCAAGATACATGAATCTGAAAAAAATTATTTGGAACACACAAAAATTTGGTAACATTCATAATTTGCAAACTAGTATATCTCGATAACGACACTCAAAATGAAATAGGCTAACTAAAGCCTGTCATTTGTTTATAGTGTTATTAAATAGTTAATGATGTGTTAAAAATATGAATAATGTCATAAGGGGTAATTTCTAAAGAGTTTGTATGTTAAACGTCAAAGAACGTCCAAGACGTTTGGAAGCTAGTCTTGTATGTGCTAGTGTGCCTTTGCATGTTTTATGTGTTGTT
This sequence comes from Solanum lycopersicum, assembly GCF_036512215.1. Taxonomy (NCBI): domain Eukaryota; kingdom Viridiplantae; phylum Streptophyta; class Magnoliopsida; order Solanales; family Solanaceae; genus Solanum; species Solanum lycopersicum. The sequence continues at coordinate 11,635,238 of NC_090804.1, forward strand.
TGATATCCAAAAATGATAGGGGAGGGTCCTAAAACCTATATTATCTTGTTTATCCTAGATACATCCGTGTAGGACTCCCGAAGGACCAATCCAAAGGTCCTTGAGAAGGACCCAAACCCTAGCAAGAAAACAACCAAAGATTGTCAAACAACGACCCTTTATCGACGTTACTTATGTCAATCCACGCCCCGTCACTTCGAGGAATAGCTCAAAACTTAGTTATGGGAGCTTATCCCCCAGAATTTGACTTTACAAACGACGCCCAGCAGGATGGGCCGTCGTTCAAGGGATGCACAGTAGCTTGAGTCCGTCATTTTGAGCCTGCAACATTACCAATATTTTCTAAAAGCTTAGGGGTAAATTGCAAAATTCATCCCATCTCCTCATTAACTAGTATTAAGTTCTTTTAGGGGTTTTTAGTTATTTTAAGTTAGTTTATACCGCTAAGACCTAAGTTAGACTTCACTTTTCAAAATCATAACCCCTCTCTTAAGACACCATCGAAGCTTGAACTCAATAAAGAGCTAGGATTGAATATTTTGAGTGGTTTCTTCACCAAATCCCTTGGGTTTTCTCCAATTAAGGTATGCTAGTTAATCCTTTATTCTTCTCTCATTTAAGGAGCCAATCCAAAGGCTTTTCAAAAAGGTTTCAAATTCTTAAATTCTTATATTTTTAATTCTAAGCATGGGTCTTTGCATGAAAGATTTTAATGGATGGATTATGATGTTTTCAATATAAAATGATGGTTTTATGATCAAAAACTCAATGACCCCATGAACATGCCAATTTTTAAAATTGGGCTTATGAGGTGGGTTTAATGTATATGATTAGACAATGTTAGAGTTTTGTTTTTATTATGTTGTATTGTGATTATCTACATCCATTTATGCCTTATTATGATGGTTAATTTGTGAATTGAGAAAAGGTGATCAAGTCTTTGATGAAGGGTAAGTTGATCTATGTTGTTTAGTTATTATTGAATTGATCTTGAGTGGTATGGTCCACTTATGGTTGCGGTGTTTACTTGATGTATATGATTATATATGTGAATTGTGATTATGTCTTTGAAGGCATTGAATATGAACTAAAGTGATGTTATGATGTATATGGATGAGATGTCTTATGAAGTTGAGAATATGTGTCTTGAAGATTCTATGTCTAAATGAAGTACAATGTGAATGTGAAGCATGATAGTGTGTGAATTATGATTTATGTTGTATGATAATTCTTAGAATTCAGTTTTATGAATATGGTGGTTATGTGAAGAATGTTGTCACATAAACTCACATGCACACACTTTGAATGAATGAATGAAGTTAATGAATGAAAATGGAGGATTCTAAGGGAAACACTATTCGTGAGTAGAGATGAATTGTATAGTACCAACCCTACTATTCCTAACAACTCTAGTGAATAAAAAAAGGGGGTGTTTGGGGTGGACACTCTTCATGAGTTGAGATGCATTGTTTAGTAGCAACCTCAGTATTCCCAGGAACTTTCCGAAGAATTGTTTGAGGTTGGATACTCTTCGTGAGTTGAGATGTAGTATAAAAAATTAATCTCTACAGATGAATGATCCTCATGAGTTAAGACGTAGTACTTAATAACAATTTCTTAACCTATAGTTAATGAATGTCTAATACTCAATCGAGGAGTCATGCTCAGCAACGATATGATTTAAAGTAGGGGTGGATACTCTTTGTGAGAAGAGACGTCATATCTAATGTATCTCTAGAGATGAGTACTCTCGTGAGTTGAGATGTAGTACTTAGAAGAAATCTCCTTATCCCTTAATTATGCGCCCACATATACTTATCTATAGGAGATCCAAGTAAAGGCTAAGAGAATGACCCTACTTTAGGCAAGTGGAGATCCCTCATCCGGTAGGTGATATACCGGGATTCCATGTCTTGTTTTCATGGTCTATGTCGGTTAAAGCTAGCCCCCCACAAAGGAGCACTAAGGTGGGAGTAGTCGTATGGGATGCTAAATTCACATTGTACTAAGTATAACTTGGGGGAGGATGGTCTTTATGTGAATTTCGTAAAGACATGTATGTTTCATCTAGTATTTTTAGTAATGAGTGTTGACATGTTAAATTGAAATGGAGCATGCTTATTTTTGGTAGTCTTAAGGATCCTTAGGTGTGTAATGAAGAGGTTTAATGGGCGGTCTCTTCATGTCTTACCAAGATGAGTCTTAGGATAACGTTTGATAGGAAGGTATAAATGATAAAAATGGATTACTTGATGAATGTTACTAAATGTTGACGTTAATGAAGTTTTGCTTGTATATGAAATGATAATTTGTAAAGTTAATTCATGAAGGTTTTACCAAAATAACATCAAAGTATGTTTCAACTACAATGTCCTTTTAGATTGTTTTTGCATATTACTTTACTTAGTACAATGTTCGTACTAACTCAATATTCTTCTATATTTCTATAAGTATAGGTGGAAGAAAAGTGAATGTTTTTAGGAGGTCAAGCTTGGGAAGTTTATTCTCTCAAGATTTGTATGTCCTCGTATGTTTGAGGACATGAACTATGTTTCTTTTAGTTTCTTTCTTTTAATACATTGTTTAAGACATAGTATGTTTCTTTCAATGTAAAGGGTCATGCGATTCATTTTGTCATTTTTGTATATTTTTTTCTTATGAATCATTGAACCTCCTATGCAAATTAAGGAGGAAGAGAGGTAGAAAAAACACAAATGAACAAAGAGAGACTACAAAAATAACCAAATTTTGTAGTCTTTCTTTGTTCATTTGTGTTTTTTCTACCTTTATTCCTCTTAAGTTTGTTTAGGAGGTTCAACGGTTCACTAGAAAAAAATATACAAAAATAACCAAATTAATCTCAATTTATTCTTATACACAACCAATATCACAGTATCCATTCTAAAAAAAAGACTGAATGCTAATCAAATACCGAAAGTAGTAATTGGGATCTTCAGTGTCAATTCCGAACTCTTGTTGTGATTGCACAAAAGATTGGGACACAATCTTCTCACAACAAGATGCTAGCGCAGATTTAGATCATGTGATTATTCGACAATGCTTATAATCCAAGTTCTGAATTTGCGTTAGCATCTTATTGTGAGAAAATATTTTTCCTATCTTTTTGCAATCATAGAGAGAGTTCAAGATTGATATTGAAGATCCTAGTTACTATTTGTGGAATATGCTAAGTTTTTCAGTCATTTTTTGAAATATACTTCTTGTGTAGAAGAACGGAACTAAGATTGATTTTTTTCTTTTTTGTAAATCTACTTTCTAGTAAATGGTTTAACATACTAAATAGACTGAGGAGTATGTGAGGTAGAAAAAGCACAAATGAAAACAAAATCCAGAGCAACGTTGTTAATAAAACTGGTAGTCAAAGATAATGCTCAAAATTGAGGTGGATGTTCATGAAAAATTCATTGTTGTTATTCAAAGACTTGGTGAAGAAGGAAAGTTTACCACATAAATGTACTACAATTTCCTTTGATATTTTCAATCCCTGAAATTAATGGGCATATAGATCTCATCTAGCTAATAATTCTAGGTTGAAATGCAGAATTGGGACATTGCTCTTTCTTGAATTATCTTTAGTCATTGTGTGTGCACGTTATGTATTTTGAAAATAAATTTATCATGTATGGTGTCAGATGTCTTAGTTTATCTCATTTGGATATACTATCAAAGAAACATGGCTTATTCTAGCTTCAACAACTCACACATAATTACACCCAACCTGAATATTATTTTTAGGGTGAACCCATCGGTGTCCCCTTAAAGTTGGCATGAAATTTCACATGAACACTCTAATTATGCTTTGTTCATTTTGAACACCTGTAGTAGTCATTTACTGTGTCATTTCGACACTATTTATATTCCCAGATCCAACTAAAGCGCGTGTTGACTAATGTTATTGTGGAAAAATAGACAAATACTTAAGTGAAGTGTGGACTTTTTTCTTAAAATAAAAAAATCACTTTTAATTCCTTTTTTTCTCTAAATCTGCAATCCCATACCCTAGACCCCATTTCTTCACCTTCTTCTTCCTAAACTCCACCAAGTACGTCACAATCTCTAAAAAATTTCTGTAATTTCATTTTTCTTATTTTTTGCCTTGAAATTATTATCTTTTTCTTTTAAGTAATTTTACTCCAATTTTTTGTTTAAAAAATAATTTCTTCTTATCCATTTTCTATATTTAATCTCTCCTTATCGCAATCTATTGTAGTCAGAATTGATCTGATAATTATAAATTAAATAATATCATTACTTATTTCTCCTCTAATGGATATAGTGCAAAAGAAGTGGAAAAATATCTTTTTTGTGAACTATAATTATTATTGAATGATGGATAAAAAAAATTTAGATATTCAGGGAACAAGAAAAATCTAAGTAGTATAAATGGCCAGCAAAAACTATATATTTCTCAAAAATTGGGTGGTGATGAAGGGTGGTCTATGGTGGAAGAGAAAAAGAGCGAGCGGGAAGGAGTAAAAAAAATAATCAATGGAGAGTTGTGAAAGTTGCAGAGAGAAATAGTGAGGAAGAAGAAGAAAGAGAAAAAAAAATTCACCAAAAAAGCTTCTTAAACGTGCATAAAATAAGTGTTGCACAATTACTATGTTGAGTCAGCAAAAAGTGTCTAAATGACAATGTGCACCCCAACATAAGGTATTTCAAAATGAACAAAGTTTAATTAAAGTGTCTAAGTGAATTTTTGTGCGAAATTTAAGATGTCGCCGATGGATTTCCCCTTATTTTTATATTGATTAACATTTTAATTACTTTTTGATGTAGTTTATATGTTCTTTAGATTATAAAGTACATGAAAATTTGTTCACCTTTTGGGTCAACCAATAACCTTAAGGAGAAACTTCCTGCTCTTGATGTTACCAAGCATAAGCAGTTGAATTGCATTGGTAAGATTGTAGCTGATGAAAGTGTATAAAAGGAAATTGGTGATATGTCAGTACACATAGGCTCTGTAGCAACATATATGCAATAAAATTAGTAGAGCTAGTGTTCACAAATGCATCACCAATTTCATGTCTTGTAATTTCATTAGCACCACTAATGGACTCAGTTTACTCAGGTATTTTTATCATGATGATTTTTTATAGAATTGAGAAAAGGTGATCAACTCTTGGATGAAGGGTAAGTTGATCTATGTTGTTTAGTTCTTATTGAATTGATCTTGAGTGGTACGGTCCACTTATGGTGGCGGTGTTTACTGAATGTATATGATTATATATGTGAATTGTGATTATGGCTTTGAAGGCATTGAAATTTAAGTAAAGTGATGTTCTGATGTATATGGATGATATGTCTTATGAAGTTGAGAATATGTGTCTTGAAGATTCTATGTCTAAATGAAGTACAATGTGAATGTGAAGCATGATAGTGTGTGAATTATGATTTATGTAGTATGATAATGCTTAGATTAAGTGTTATGAATATGGTGGTTATGTGAAGAATGTTGTCACATATACTCACATGCACACACTTTGAATGAATGAATGAAGTTAGTGAATGAAAATGGGGCATTCTACGGTAGACACTATTCGTGAGTAGAGATGAAGTGTCTAGTACCAACCCTACTATTCCTAAGAACTCTAGTGAATGAAAAAGGGGGAGTTTGGGGAGGACACTCTTCGTTAGTTGAGATGCATTGTTTAGTAGCAACCTCAGTATTCCCTAGAGCTTTCCAAAGAATGGTTGGAGGTTGGATACTCTTCGTGAGTTGAGATATAGTATAAAAAAGTAATCTCTAGAAATGAGTGATATTCATGAGTTAAGATTTAGTACTTAATAACAATTTCTTAACCTATAGTTAATGAATGTCTAAGACTCTATCGAGGAGTCATGCTCAGCAACGGGAGGATTTGAAGAAGGGGTGAATACTCTTTGTGAGCAGAGATGTCGTATACAATGTACCTCTACATATGAGAACTCTCTTGAGTTGAGATGTAGTACTTAGAATAAATCTCCTTATCCCTTAACTATGCGCCCACATATGTTTATCAATAGGAGATCCAAGTAAAGGCTAAGAGCATGACCCTACTTTAGGGAAGTGGGGATCCCTCATCCGGTAGGGGATATACCAGGATTCCATGTCTAGCTCTCATGGTCTATGTCGACTAAGGCTAGGCCCCAGAAACAAATGTAATAAAATAATTCTTTTTAAGGGCGAACTATTAGAGTAGGTGGGTGAATGGGACTCTATTTATCCTTCGCACAAGTAGAAATTTTGAGGATGTTTTGGTGTGTCCTTATATAAAAATGTATGAATCGTATACTATATAATGTTAATGTGGTAAGTTGACTTTATGTCTAATGTTATTGAAGCATGTTGGTCTTATGTCTAAAATGATGAAAGCTATGTATATGATGAATGTCATGTTCCTAGCCTATGGTGATTCTCAAGGAGAACTAAGGTGGGAGTATGGGATGCAACTTTCACATTGTACTAAGTATAAATTGGGGGTTGTCTTGGAGCATGGTCTTTATGTGAAGTTCGTAAAGACATGTATGTTTCCTCTAGTATTTTTAGTAATGAGTGTTGACATTTTAAATTTAAATGGAGAATGCTTATCATTGGTAGTGTTAAGAATCTTTAGGTGTGTAATGAAGAGGTTGATGAGCAGTCTCTTCATGTCTTACCTGGGTGAGTCTTAGGATAACTTTGGATAGGAAGGTAAAAATGATAAAAAAGGATTACTTGATGAATGTGACTAAATATTGAGGTTAACAAAGTTTTACTTGTATATGAAATGATTATTTGTAAACTTGATGAATGAAGGTTTTACTAAAATAGCATGAAAGTATGTTTCAAATAAAATGTCCTTTTAGCATATTTTTGCATATTACAATACTTAGTACATTGTTTTTACTAACTCGTTATTCTTCTATATTTCTATAAGTATAGGTGGAAGAAAAGTGAATGTTCTTAGAAGGTCAAGCTTGGGAAGCTGATTTTCTCAAGATTTGTATGTCCTCATATGTTTGAGGACATGAACTATGTTTCTTTTAGTTTCTTTCTTTTAATACATTGTTTAAAACATAGTATGTTTTTTTCAATGTAAAGGGTCGTAACCTTACGATATTAAGATGTGTCTAAGATTGGTTGAGATTCATTTTGTAATTTTTGTTTATTTTTTTCTTATGAATGATTGAACCTCCTAAGAAAATTAAGGAGGAAGAGATGTAGAAAAAACACAAATGAACAAAGAGAGACTACAAAATTGTTCCATCTCGATTTATTATAAAGTACCCACAACTGACTTAGTTGATTAGATATGATGGATTTTATATTACTTTAGGCATAGACTATTTTTATGCTTGTTATGCCTAAGGCGATTATATAACTCAAAATAGTCAAGTTTTAATTTCTTAATGGTCTAGCCTCAGAGTGGAAACGTAATATAGAAGTGCCAGAGGTTTGATATTTTTATACCTTAAGGGTAGAAAATTAAGCCTCCAAGGTATGAAATTTTGTAGTATCTCTTTGTTCAATTCTATTTTTTCTACCTCTATTCCTCTTAAGTTTGTTTAGGAGGTTCAATGGTTCACTAGAATTTGTTTTTACAAAAATAACAAAATTAATCTCAATTTATTCTTATACACAACCAATATCAAAGTATCCATTCGAAAAAATGACTGAATGCTAATGACATACCGAAAATAGTAATTGGGATCTTCAGTGTCAATTCCTAACTCTTGTTGTGGCTGCACAAAAGACTGGGACACATTTGTGGAAGATCCTAGTAACTATTTGTGGAATATGCTAAGTTTTTTAGTCATTTTTTTAATATACTTCTTGTGTAGAAGAACAGAACTAAGGTTGATTTTTCTTTTTTGTACATCTACTTTCTAGTGAATGGTTGAGCCTCCTAAATTGACTGAGGAGGATGTGAGGTAGAAGAAGCACAAATGAAAAAAAAATCCATAACAATATTTTTAATAAAACTGGTAGTCAAAGGTAATGCTCAAAATTGAGGTGGATGTTCATGGGAAGCTCATTAGTATAATCCAAAGACTTGGTGAAGAAGGAATGTTTACCACACAAATGTACTACAAGTTCCTTTGATATTGTCAATCCCTGAAACTTATGGGCATGTAGATCTCATCTACCTAATAATTCTACGTTGTAATGCGGTATTGGGACATTGATCTTTCTTGAATTATCTTTAGTCATTGCGTGTGCACGGTATTTTTTTTAAAAATGAAGGTATCATGTAAGGTGCTAGCTGTCATAGCTTATCTCTTTTGGTATAGTATCAAAGAAACATGACTTATTCTAGCTTCAACAACTCACACATGATTACACCCACCTGAATATTATTTTTAGGGTGAACCCATCAATGTCCCCTTAAAGTTGGCATCAAATTTCACATAAACACTTTAACTATTCTTTGTTCATTTTGAACAACTGTAGTAGTCATATACTGTGTAATTTTGACATAATTTATATTCCCAGATCCAACTAAAGCGCGTGTTGACTAATGCTTTTTATGGAAAAATAGAGAAATATTTAAGTGAAGTGTGGACTTTTTTCTTCAAATTAAAAAAATCACTTTTAATTCCTTTTTTTCTCCTGATCTGCAATCCCTTGCCCTAGACCCCATTTCTTCATCTTCTTCTTCCTAATCTCCACCAAATACGTCATAATCTCTAAACAATCTCTGTAATTTAATTCTTCTTATTTTGTGCCTTGAAATTATTATCTTTTTCTTTTCATTAATTTTACTGCAATTTTTTGAAAAAAAATTATTTCTTCTCATCCATTTTCTATATTTAATCTCTCCTTATCCCAATCCATTTCCTCCATCTTTTATTTCTTTTCTATTAATTTTTGTATTTCTTTTACAAAAACTCATTGTATATGTAGTAGGAGATACAAATATAAGAACTCACTTTTTTGAAATATTTATTTCCATTGTAGTCAGAGATGATCCAATAATTATCAATTAAATAATTTCATTACTTATTTCTCCTCTAATGGATATAGTGCAAAAGAATTGGAAAAATATATTTTGTGTGTACTTTAAATTATTATTGAATGATGGATAAAAAATAAATTAGATATTCAGGGAACAAGAAAAATCTAAGTAGTATAAATGCCAGCAAAAACTATATATTTCTCAAAATTTGGGTGGTGATGAGGGGTGGTCTATGGTGGAGGAGAAAAACAGCAAGCGGGAAGGAGTAAAAGAAATAATCAATGGAGTGTGGTGAAAGATTGCAGAAAGAAATAGTGAGGACGAAGAAGATATAGAAAAAAAAAGAATTCACCAAAAAAGCTTCGTAAACGCGCATAAAATACGTGTTGCACAATTATTATGTTGAGTTAGCAAAAAGCGTCTAAATGACAATGTGGACCCCTACATAAGGTATTTCAAATGAACAAAGTTTAATTAAAGTGTCTAAGTGAAATTTTGTGCCAAATTTAAGAGGTCGCCGATGGATTTCCCCTTATCTTTATATTGATTAACATTTTACATACTTTGTGATGTAGTTGATATGCTCTTGAGATTATAAAGTACATGAAAATTTGTTCACCTTTTGGGTCAACCAATAACTCTAAGGAGAAACTTCCTGCTCTTGAAGCTCCCAAGCATAAGCAGTTGAATTGCATTGGTAACATTGTAGCTGATTAAAGTGTATAAAAGGAAATTGGTAATATGTCAGTACACATGGGCTCTCTAGCCTTATATTTATCAACTATAGCTTCGGGTCTCAGTTTCATCCTAAATGTCCACTTTCTTCTTATGAATTAAAAACCTTTAGGCAAATCATACAAGTCTGAAGTATGATTCGAAACTTTTAAGTTTAATTAATTTTTAACACCTTCTTTTAAAAATATCACATACATTGATCTTATACTATAAAGTTCAATTCATTTTTAACACCTTCTTTTAAAAATATCACATACATTGATCTTATACTATAAAGTTCAATTCATTTTTAATATCTTCTTTTCAAAATATCACATATGGTGTCATCGCTTAACCTATAGTTAATGAATGTCTAAGACTTAGAGGGGGAGTTATGCTTACCACCGAGAGCATGCTTATCTTTTGTAGTTTTAAGGATCCTTAGGTGTGTAATGAAGATGTTGTATGGGAGGTCTCCATATGTCTTACCTAGGTGAGTCTTATGATAACTTTGGATAGGAAGGTCTAAATGATAAAAATGGATTACTGGATGAATGTGACTAACTTTTGATGTTAAGGATGTTTTAGTTGTACATGAAATGATGCTTTGTAAACTTGATTCATGAAGGTTTTACTAAAATAGCATGATAATTATGTTTCAACTACAATTTCCTTTTTAGCATGGTTTTGCATATTACCATACTTCGTACATTGTTTGTACTAACTTTATATTATTCTATATTTCTATAAGTATAAGGGTAAGACAGGTGAATGTTCTTAGAAGGTCAAGCTTGGGAACTTGATTCTCTCAAGATTTGTATGTCCTCATATGTTTGAGAACATGAACTATGTTTCTTTTAGTTTCTCTCTTTCAATATATTGTTTAAGACTTAGTATGTTTCTTTTAATGTAAAGGGTCGTAAGCTTATGATATTAAAATATGTCTAAGATGGCTAGAGATTCATTTTGTCATTTTTGTATACTTTTTCTTATGAATCATTGTACCTCCTAGGAAAATTAAGGAGGAAGAGAGGTAGAAAAAACACAAATGAACAAAGAGAGACTACAAAATTGTGCCATCTCTATTAATTATAAAGAACCCACAACTGACTTAGTTGATTAGATTTGATGGATTTTTGTATTACTTTAGGCATAGACTAGTTTTGTACTTGTTATGCCTGAGGCGATTATAGAACTCAAAATAGTAAAGTTTTAATTTCTTAGTGGTCTAGCCTCAGAGTGGAAACGTAGTATAGAAGTGCTTGAGGTTTGATATTTTTATACCTTAAGGCTAGAAAATTATGTCTCCAAGGGATGAAATTTTTTAGTCTCTCTTTGTTCATTTGTGTTTTCTACCTCTATTCCTCTTTAGTTTGTTTAGGAGGTTCAATGGTTCACTAGAATTTTTTTTAAAAAAATAACCAAATTAATCTCAATTTATTCTCATACACAACCAATATCACAATATCCATTCGAAAAAAATGTCTAAATGCTAATCACATACAGAAAGTAGTAATTGGGATCTTCAGTGTCAATTACTAACTCTTGTTGTGGTTGCACAAAAGATTGGGACACAATTTTCTCACACAAGATGCTAGCGCATATTTAGAGCATGGGATTACTAGACAATGCTTATAATCCATGTTCTAAATTTGTGCTAGCATCTTATAGTGAGAAAATATTTTCCCCATCTTTTTACAATCATAGAGAGAGTTCAATACTGATATTGAAGATCCTAATAACAATTTGTGGAATATGCTATGTTTTTCAGTCAATTTTTTTAATATACTTTTTGTAGAAGAACGGAACTAAGATTTATTTTTTATTTTTTGTAAATCTATTTTCTAGTGAATGGTTGAACCTCCAAAATTGACTGAGGAGGATGTGAGGTAGAAAAAGCACAAATGAAAAAAAAATCCAGAGCAAAGTTGTTAATAAAACGGGTAGTCAAAGGTAATGCTTAAAATTGAGGTGGATGTTCATGGAAAGTGCATTCTTGTCAACCAAAGACTTGGTGAAGAAGGAAAGTTTACAACACAAATGTACTACAATTTCCTTTGATAGTGTCAATCCCTGAAACTTATGGGTATATAGATCTCATCTAGCTAATAATTCTACGTTGAAATGCGGAAATGGGACATTGATCTTTCTTGAATTATCTTTAGTCATTGTGTGTGCACGTTATGCATTTTGAAAATAAAGTTATCATGTATGGTGTCATCTGTCTTAGTTTATCTCTTTTGGGTATAGAATCAAAGAATCATGGCTTATTCTAACTTCAACAACTCACACATGATTACACTAACTTGAATAATATTTTTAGGGTGAACCCATCAATGTCCCCTTAAAGTTGGCATGAAATTTCACATAAACACTTTAATTATGATTTGTTCATTTTGAACACATGTAGTAGTCATTTACTGTGTCATTTCGACACTATTTATATTCCCTGATCCAACTAAAGCGCGTGTTGACTGATGCTTTTTCTGGAAAAATAAACAAATATTTAAGTGAAGTGTGGACTTTTTTCTTAAAATAAAAAAAATACTTTTTATTCCTTTTTTTCTCCAGATCTGCAATCCCATGCCCTAGACCCCATTTCTTAATCTTCTTCATCCTAAACTCCACCAAGTACGTCATAATCTCTAAAAATCTCTGTAATTTCATTCTTCTTATTTTGTGCCTTGAAAAAATTATCTTTTTCTTTTCAGTAATCTTACTACAATTTTTTTTAGAAAAATAATTTCTTCTCATCCATTTTCTATATTTAATCTCTCCATATCACAATCCATTTCCTCCATATTTTATTTCTTTTCTATTAAGTTTTTTTTTCTTTTTCAATAATTCATTATATATGTAGTAGGAGATACAAATATAACAACTCACTTTTTTGAAATATTTATTTCAATTGTATTCAGAGATGATCCGATAATTATCAATTAAATAATTTCATTACTTATTTCTCCTCTAATGGATATAGTGCAATAGAAGTGGAAAAATATATTTTTTGTGTACTTTAAATTATTATTGAATGATGGATAAAAAAATAAATTAGATATTCAGGAAACAAGAAAAATCTATGTAGTATAAATGCCCAGCAAAAACTAAATATTTCTCAAAATTTGGGTGGTGATGAGGGGTGGTCTATGGTGGCAGAGAAAAAGAGCGAGAGGGAAGGAGTAAAAAAGATAATTCACCAAAAAAGCTTCTAACTGAATTTTCTACCTTTTTAGTTATCCACCATTTTACCTGTGTATTATCTGTTCTCACAATAAATTTATTGTAAACAATATATGGTTCAAATGCTAATAAACATTTATATAATGCAAATAATTTTTTTCTATTTATTTCCCATTTTAATTGTACTTCTGCATAAGAACTTGAATAATATCTACAATGGTGTTCTATTTTTTTGTTTTCATATCTATATTTTAAAACTCCTCCATAACAATGATCACTTGAATCTGTTTCAACAATATAAGTAAATGTTTTATTTTCATCAGGAAAGTAAAGTTTTGGTAATTTTTTACATAAATTCTTAATATTTTTTATATGTTCTTTATCTTTATTGTTGAAATAGTATTCAACATCTTTTTATGTTTTTTATGTAATGTTCTTAAATGCTCTGCTAATTTTGGTATATACTCTCTTACTTGATTTACTAATCCTAGAAAGGAATGTAATTTTTTTTCCGTATCTATTCATTTTCGTCTATTTCATTTACTTCAATATTTTCATTTAATTTTTGTTTTATATCATTTATTTCATTAGTTAATTCGAATTCTTTATCTTTTTCTTTTTGTTCAATATATTTTGGCGTTTCTGTAGTTGTTATTTTATTATCAATTAGTTGTTTAGATATATTTCCTATCCATAGTAATATTGCTTTATTTATATCTGTAACACAATCTAGATCTAAAAAATTATATTGTTCAGTTATTGGTTTAGGTGTCCATTTTTTATATAATCTGCTATTCCATATTGCATTCGCTCTATCTGATTGTTCATAATTTTCTGTATAATATGTTGGTGGTGTCCATATAGGACTAGTTCTAGGTTTAATTAGTGTGTCTAAGTGAAATTTTGTACCAAATTTAAGAGGTCGCCGATGGATTTCCCCTTATTTGTATATTGATTAACATTTTACATACTTTGTGATGTAGTTAAAATGTTCTTTATATTATAATGTACATGAAAATTTTATCATCTTTTGGGTCAACCAATAACCCTAAGGAGAAACTTCCTGCTCTTGAAGTTCCCAAGCATAAGCAGTTGAATTGCATTGGTAAGATTGTAGCTGATGAAAGTGTATAAAAGGAAATTGGTGATATGTCAGTACACATGAGCTCTATAGAAACATATATGCCATAAAATTAGTAGAGCTAGTGTACACAAATGTATCACCAATTTCATGTCCTTTAATTTGATTAGCTACAATCTTATTGATGCAATTGTCACACTCGTGCACCACTAATGTTTGAGAACATCAACAGTGGCGGATCTAGGATTTATAAGTTGTGGGTGCTCACTTCCTTTAACATAAACCTTTTAGCAATCATATAGTATAAACTATACTAACTGAAACTATTCAATAAAAAAAGCCCCTAATTAGGAAAAGGAAAAAGTGTAAGAAAACAAAAGGCAAAAAAAAAGCCCTTACTAAGATAGAAAAAGGAAAAAAATTAAAAAAGAAAAGAAAAAAGGTGCAAAATTCGCTGCACAAAGAAAAAAAGGAAAAAGTGTAACAAAAAAAAGGTTAAAAAAAGAAACCCTTAATTAGATAGAAAAAGGAAAAAAAATATTAAAAATAAAAGAAAAAAAACGCTGCAAAATTTGCTGCAAAAAGAAAAAAAAATGGGGCGGGTGGGATTTGAACCCTACCACTGTGCTTTGCGGGCCTTTGGTTTCCATGTGTAAACTAGTGCGCCCATGAATGCTTTCATACTATATAAATTCAAAGTCAATGGGTGCTCGAGCACCCAAAACTCACTTACTGGGTCCGCCCCTGAACTTAAAGAGGAGGAAGTTCGTCCTTACGGTTACTATTTAATCCAAAAGATGAATAAATATGCATATCCTTATTTCTTATCTCAACAATATATTGATTGTATCGTAAAACATGTGGAATGTTAATTTGAAACGAAATAAGATATGCTTTATTTATGATCAAGTGCGGGTTGATGACGCCAGAATAGGCGAGATGTCTTTGATAATATACCAAAGAGAGATAAATCAAGAAAGTTGTATTGAAAATGAAACCTCTAATTTTAAAGGACAAAGCTTGCGCACAAGAACTAAAGAGGATCCTAGAGATATTAGTGCTCCAGTTCAATATTACAACCTACAATTTTTAGCCGGAACGGATATGTGTAGCCATATATTTTGGGGAATAACAACACTAGAATAAATTCTAGTATATTTGTGAGTTAAAATTACCTCGTTCATTAATTTGTTGCATGAACTTCATGAATTTGACATGAAAATTATCTATATTTTATGCATTTTCTTTGGCTAGTGGTCTTATTAATAGTGTTGCTCTACCTTTTATTTTATTCATTAAAGACTATTTTGCTCAAAATGTTAATTTTTTCCTCATTGGTGGGAGAAAAGAACTTTTAAATGATTAGGTATAGAAGAACTATTGTGTTATTAAAGCGATTAAAAATATGTCTAGTCTTGTTCTACTTTTGTCGGTTACTCGGCTCAAATTGGAGTTTGGCAAATATATCCATCGAGTAATTTTTTTTTGGACAAAAAATTAACCCAAAATATTTCTCGTGGCATCATGAATTGAAGTGTGTGTGAAGAGACACATCTCTTCAGTCAAGGGTGTGCACTAGAGGTGTTAACTACACTTGAACATGTGTCACTGCATAGATACAACACAACCTAAAAAATGTAACTTTACAAACTTTTTTGATGCGACGAAGAGCCTTCTGATTTTTACTACTAAGATTATAAGTATATCTACCTTAAATACTAACAACATAAGTTATATCGGGTAAAGTTCACCATAAGCATTACAGTCCTAATTATTTTAGCATATTTCGTTTGAGAAACACTAGAATCTTTATTCTATTACAATTGTGTGCTAGGATCATAAGGAGATCTCCCTAAACTACATCAAAATAAATAATTTTTTTGAACTTGATTTTAATGTAATGAGGCTGACACAAAGAGAAATCATCAATATTTCTTTTAATTTTTATTCCTAAAATTACATCTACTTCATACTGATTTTACATTCCAAACTTAAGAGACAAAAAGTTCTTAGTTTCATCAATAACATTCATTTTGTGACAAAACTTAACATGTGATCTGCATATAATCACGTAATTTGAACATATCATTTTGGAATAATCATAGTTATAAGATTAATTGACAAGAAAATCACTATCCACTAATGTGATATTAGACTTTTCATACCGCTGCTTAGGTGTCTATTTTAGCCTATACAAAGACTTACTCAACTTGAATAATTGATTATTTTCTCTTGGAACCACAAAACCTTTGGGTTGATTTAGATATATCTATTTGTCTAAGTCACCATTTAAAATATTGTTTTGACATCCATTTTATCACTAAATTATGAAAAGTGGAAAAAGCAATAAGACTACTTACTAACGGTCATTATTTTTGTCAAAAGCGAATAAATATCAAAATAATCAACACCTTTCTTTTGGTTAAAAATTCTCATCAAAATTATAGCCTTATATTTATCAATTGTAGCTTCCGGACTCAATTTCTTCCTAAATGTCAACTTGCTACATATGAATTTAAAATCTTTAGGCAAATCATACAAGTCTAATGTGTGATTCGAAACTATAAAGTTTAATTCATTTTTAACACCTTCTTTTAAAAATATCACATATATTGATCTCATACTATAGATTTCAATTCATTTTTAAAGTCTTCTTTTCAAAATATCACATATGCACCTATCTCTTAACTTGTAGTTAATGAATGTCTAAGACTCAGTGGGAGAGTTATGCTTACCACCGAGAGGATTTGAAGAAGGGGTGGATACTCTTTGTGAGAATAGATGTCGTATCCACTGTACCTCTGAAGATGAGTACTCTTCGTGAGTTGAGATGGAGTACTTAGAAGCAATCTCCTTATCCCTTTACTATGTGCCCGCATATGTTTATCTATTGGAGATCCAAGTAAAGGCTAAGATAATGACCCTACTTTAGGCAACAGGCGATCCATCATCCGGTAGGGGTTAATACCGAGATTCCATGTCTAGTTTTTATGGTCTATGTCGGTTAAAGCTAGCCCCCACAAACGAATGTAATGCACTAACTTTCTTTTAAGGGTGTACTACTTACGGTAGGTGGTGGAATGAGAGTCGATTTATCCTTCGCACAAGTAGACATTTGAAGGAAGTTTTGGTGTGTCCTTATATGAAAATGTATGAATGGTTTACTATATAATGTTATTGAGGTAAGTTGACTTTATGTCTAATGTTAATGAAGAATGTTAGTATTATGGCTAAAGTTATGAAATTTATGTAATTGATGAATGTGATGTGCCTAGTCTATGGTGATTCGCAAGAAGCACTAAGGTGGGAGTAGTAGTATGGGATGCTACTTTAACATTGCACTAAGTGTAACTTGGGGGTTTTCTTAGAGGATGGTCTTTATGTGAAGTTACTGAAGAGATGTATGTTTCCTCTAGTGTTTTTAGTAATGAGTGTTGACATGTTAAATTGAAATGGAGCATGCTTATCTTTGGTAGTCTTAAGGATCCTGAGGTGTGTAATGAAGAGTTTGCATGGGCAGTCTCTTTATTTCTTACCTAGGTGAGTCTTAGGATAACATTGCATAAGAATGTCTAAATGATAAAAATGGATTACTTGAAGAATGTGACTGAATGTTGAGGTTAAGAAAGTTTTAGTTGTATGTGAAATGATGCTTTGTAAACTTGATTCATGAAGGTTTTACTAAAATATCACGAAATTTATGTTCAACTACAATGTCCTTTTTAGCATGTTTTTGCATATTACCATACTTAGTACAATGTTTGTACTAACTCCATATTCTTCTATATTTCTATAAGTATAGGTGGTAGAGAAGTGAATGTTCTTAGAAGGTGATGCTTGGGAAGTTGATTCTCTCAAGATTTATATGTCCTCATATGTTTGAGGACATGAACTATGTTTCTTTTAGTTTCTTTCATTTAATACATTGTTTAAGAGTTAGTATGTTTCTTTTAATGTAAAGGGTCGTGACCATATGATATTAAGACGTGTCTAAGATGGCTTGAGATGCATTTTGTCATTTTTGTATATTTTTTTCTTATGAATCATTGAACCTCCTAAGCAAACAATGGAGGAATAGAGGTAGAAAAAACGCAAATGAACAAAGAGAGACGACAAAATTTTGCTATCTCTATTTATTATAAAGAACCGACAACCGACTTAGTTTATTAGATATGATGGATTTTTATATTATTTAAGCATAGACTAGTTGTATGCTTGTTATTCCTCATGCGATTATAGAACCCAAATACTCAAGTTTTAATTTCTTATTGGTCTAGATTCAGAGTGGAAACATAGTATAGTAGTGCCTAAGGTTTGATATTTTTATACCTTAAGGCTAGAGAGTTCAGTCTCCAAGGGATGAAATTTTGTAGTCTCTCTTTGTTCATTTGTGCTTTTTCCACCTCTTTTCCTCTTAAGTTTGTTTAGGAGGTTCAATGGTTCACTAGAAAACAAATTTATAAAAATAACCAAATTAATCTCAATTCATTCTCATACACAACCAATATCACAGTACATATTCAAAAAAAAAGACGGAATGCCAATAACATACCAAAGTAGTAATTGGTTCATTGTAGATTCCTAACTCTTGTTGTAGTTGCACAAAAGATTGGGACAATTTTCTCACAACAAGATGCTAGCATAGATGTAGAGAATGGGATCATTAGACAGTGCATATAATACATGTTCTGCATTTACGCTAGCATCTTATTGTGAGAAAATCATTTCCCTATCTTTTTGCAATCATAAAGAGAGTTCAGGATTGATACTGAAGATCCTAGTTACTATTTGTGGCATATGCTAAGTGTTTCAGTCATTTTTTAAATATAATTCTTGTGTAGAAGAACGGAATTAAGGTGGATTTTTTCTTATTTGTAAATCTACTTTCTAGTGAATGGTTGAACCTCCTAAATAGACTGAGGAGGAAGTGAGATAGAAAAAGCATAAATGAAAACAAAATCCAGAGCGAAGTTTAGGCAAAGGTAATGCTTAAAAATTAGGTGGATGTTCATGGAAAGTTCATTGTTGTCATCCAAAGACTTGGTGAAGAAGGAAACTTTACCACATAAATGTATTGCAATTTCCTTTGATATTGTCAATCCCTTAGATTTATGGGCATATAGATATAATCTATCTAATAATTCTAGGCTAAAATGAGAAATTGGGACATTGATCTAACTTGAATTATCTTTAGTCATTGTGTGCACAAGTTATGTATTTCAAAAATAAAGGTATCATGTATGGTGAAACCTGTCTTAGTTTATCTCTTTTGGGTATAGTGTCAACGAAACCTGGTTTATTCCGGTTTCAAGAACTCACGCATGATTTTACCCAACCCGAACATTATTTTTAGGGTGAACCCATCAGTGTCCAGTAAAAGTTTGCATGAAATATCACATATACAATTTAATAATTCTATGTTCATTTTGAACACCTTTAATAGTCATTTACTGTGCCATTTCGATGCTTAATTTATATTCCCAGATCTAACTAAAGCCTGTGTTGACTAATGCTATTACTGGAAAAATAGACAAATCTTTAAGTGACAAGTGTACTTTTTTCTTAAAAGATAAAAGAATCACTTTTAATTCCTTTTTTTCTCTGGGTCTGTAATCCCATGCCCAAGACCCCATTTCTTCATCTTATTATTTTTTTAACCCCACGAAGAACGCATAATCTTTCACTAATCTCAGTAATTTCATTCTTCTTATTTTGTGCCTTGAAATTATAATTTTTTCTTCGCAGTAATTTCACTGCAATTTTTTTTAATAAATAATTTCTTCTCATCCATTTTCTATGTTTAATCTCTTCTATCCCAACTCATTTCCTCCATCTTTTTTTTCTTTTCTATTATGTATTTTTTTTCTTTTACGAATACTCATTACAATGTAGTAGGAGATACAAATAAAATAACTAACTTTTTTAAAATATTTATTTCCACTGTAGTCGGAGAGGATCCGATAATAATCAATTAAATAATTTCAATATTTATGTATCCTCTAGTGGATATAGTGCAAAAGAAGTGGAAAAAATAATTTTTTGTGTATTTGAAATTCGTATTAAATGATGGATAAAATATTAAATTAGATTTTCAGGGAATAACCAAAAAACTAAGTAAAATACATGCCCAACTAAAATAATATATTTTCTCAAAATTTGGTTTGTGATGAGGGATGGTCTATGGTTGCAGAGAAAATGAGCGAGTGGGAAGGAGTAAAAACAATAATCAATGGAGAGTGTTGAAAGATTGCAGAGAGAAAAGTTGAGGAAGAAGAAGAAAGAGAGAAAATTCACCAAAAAGGCTTCTCAAATGCGCATAAAATACGTGTTACACAATTACTATTTAGAGTAAGCAAAAAGTGTCTAAATGACAATGTGCATCCCTACATAAGGTTTTTAAAATTAACAAAGTTTAATTAAAGTGTCTAAGTGAAATTTTGTGCCAACTATACGAAGTCACCGATGGGTTTCCCCTTATTCTTATACTGATTAACATTTTGCATACTTTGTGATGTAGTTGATATGTTCTTAAGATGATAAAGGACATGAAATTTTGTTTACCTTTTGGGTCAACCAATAACCCCTAAGGAGAAAATTCCTGCCCTTGAAGCTCCCAAACATAAGAAGTTGAATTACATTCGTAAGATTATAGCTAATGAAAGTGTATAAAAGGAAATTGGTGATATGTCAGCACACATGGTCTTTCTAGCAACATAAAATTAGTAGACCTAGTAATCACAAATACATCACCAATTTCATGTCATGTAATTTCATTAGCTAAAATCTTAGTGATGCTTTTGTCACACCATGCACGACTAATGTGTGGGAACTTAAAGGGGAGGAAGTTCATCCTTGCGGTTACTATTTGATCCAAAAGGTGAATAAATATGCATATACTTATTTCTTATCTAAACAATATATTGATTGTATCATAAAGCATGTGAAATGTTAATTAGAAACAAAATAACATATGTTTTTTTATAATATAGTGTGGGTTGATGACGCCAGAATAGGCTGGGATGTCTTTGACAGTATACAAAAGAGAGATGAATCAAGAAAGTTGAATTGAATAGGATACGTTTAATTTTTAAAGACATAGCTTGAGCATATGAACTAAAGAGGATACTAGAGATATTAGTGCCCCAGTTTCGTATTACAACCTAGAATTTTAGTCTGAACGGATTGGTGTGGCCATAAATTTCGGGGAATAACAACACTAGAAGAAATTCTAGTATATTTTTGAGGTAAATTACCTCATTCATGAATTTGTTGCATGAACTTGATGAATTTGACATGAAAATTACCTATTTATTTTATGCATTTCCTTCGCCTAATGGTTTCATTAAAAGTGATACTCTACCTTTTATTTTCTTCGTTATAGACTGTTTTGCTCAAAATGTTAATTTTTTCCACATTGGTGGGAGAAAAGAACTTTTAAATGATTAAATATAGAAGAAATTCTATGTTTTTAAAGGGGTAAAGAACATTTCAACTCTTGTTTTACCGTTGTCGGTCATTCGACTCAAGTTGGACTTTGGCAAATATATCCATTGAGAAATTTTTGTTTTGGACAAAAAAATAAACCCACAATATTTCTCGTGGCTGAATGAATTGAAGTGTGTACAACACATTAATGCACGGTGAAGAGACACATCTCTTTAGTCAAAGGGTGTGCACTAGAAGTGTTAACTGCACTTGGACATGTGTTACTGCACAGATACAACACAACCTAAAAAATGTAATTTTACACAATTTTTTATAGGACGAAAAGACTTCTAAAGTTTACTACTAGGATTATAAGTATATCTACATGATATACTAACAACATAAATTATATCAGGACAAGTAAAGATCACCATAAGCATTACATTCCCAATTATTTTAGCATATTTCATTTGAGAAACACTAGAATCTTTATACTATTACAAGTGAATGCTAGGATATGAGGAGATCTCCCTAAACTACATCAAAATAATTAATTTTTTCAAACTTGATTTTAATGTAATGAGATTGACACAAAGAGAAAACGTCAATAATTCTTTTAATTTTGATTCCTAAAATTACATCTACTTCATAATGATTTTCCATTTGATACTTAGTAGACAAAAAGTTCTTAGTTTCATTCATAATATTCATTTTTAGACAAAAATTAACAAGTCATATACATATAATCAGGGAATTTGAACCTTTCATTTCGGAATAATCATAAGTATAACATTAATTGACAAGAAAATCACTATCCACTAATGTGATATTATACTTTTCATACCGCTGCTTAGCTGTCAAGTTTCCTGCATAAAAGGACTTACACAACTTGAATATTTAATTATCTTCTCCTGGAACTATAAAACCTTTTCGTTGAGTTAAATATAACAATTCAACTAGGTAACCATTTAAAAATACTATTTTGACATCCATTTTATAACTAAACCATGAATAGTGGAAAAAGCAATAAGACTCCTAACGATCATTATTTTTGTCACTAGAGAATAAATATCAAAATAATCAACATCTTTCTTTTCGGTAAAACTCCTCATCAAAATTATAGCCTTATATTTATAAATTGTAGCTTGGTCTCAATTTCCTCTTATATGTCCACTTGCTACATATGAATTTACAATCTTTAGGAAAATCAGACAAGTCTGAAGTTTGATTCGAAACTATAAAGTTTAATTTATTTTTAACACCTTCTTTTAAAAATATCAAAAATATGGATCTCATACTATAGAATTTAATTCGTTTTTAATATCTTCTTTTTGTCCTACATCTTTTGCTCCTTGTTTGTTCATTTGATGCTTCTTAGAAATAAATTCATAAGAAGAAACAACATAAGGATCAACAAACATAAATGTAGAAGCATCATTTTAAATATCACTAAACACATTACTGTTCAAAGGAAATTTGCTAAAAATTCAGCAACTCAAGATTCACAAATAGAATAACTATTTTAAAAACAAAAATCTATATGCAGCACTCTTTTCACATAACCAATAAAGACAATGTCAAAAGTCGTACAACCTACATTTACTCATTTAAAATCAGGTTGCCTTACCTTAGCCAAAGACCTCAAAACTTTCAGAAATTTCAAATTAGGAGAAAATCCTTTCTAAAACATATATCAGGTTTTGTCTAACCTTTTACAAGAGACCATTAAGAATATAACATGCAAATAAGAAAGCTTCCCCTACATGTTGTTTGGTAGACCCGAGCTTAAAAGCATAGAATTTATCATTTTTTCAAGGGTTTTATATATTTGTTCAGCTATACCATTTTGTCGGAATATAATGAGAACTAAGCTCATCTATAATATCATTATTCTCACAAATATACTCCATTGTTTTCGTATTAATTTATTGCCCCTACAAGATCCAAAAATCTGTTGATTTTCCTGTCTAATTTATTTTCTACTTCGTATTTGAAGAACATACTTTCAACCTCATCTATAGATATTAGACTATATACCTTTGTGTATTTTGAAAATTACTACCACTTTTTCAAACAGTATTCTTGAAGTTTGTTTAATTTGAATATATTAGTTCAAAATTTTGAATTTATGTACTAATAATCGATTTCAAAGGTTTCCTTGCATGTTTTGCTTTTATATATACAAGATTTTTGAAAAATCATCAATTTTTATCATAGAAATTAATTCTATTTTTCTAAGTCTTTTGTTAGAAGCAATACTAACATGACATACTCGATCACAACACCAATTAATAGACTTCAAAACAGAAGCAGAATTTGAAATACTTGCATTATTGATAATCTATTGAACATTGTTCAGTACAAATAATTCTCCACTAAGATATCCCTTCCCAATAAAGTCTCATTCCTGAGAAATAATTATTTTATCATCTTCAAATATAGTTAAAGGCCTACTTTATTAAAATGTACTCCAAAAACTATGTCTCTGCAGGTAAAGTACATACAAAACATTATTGAAGGCTAAAGTTTTTTCTGAAGTTACATTATGTAAAAAATTTCCTTTATCCATTATTCATGTAGTAGATAACCCATGTAAACACAATTGTCATTAGTTGACTGCTCAAAGTCATGGAATAACTCTTTGTTGGCACAAAAATGTATTGAAGGGTCTGTGTTTAACACCAATTAATAATGATAGCCACTAGAAAAAATACAATAATAATCACTTCATTAGCCTTACGAAGATGAGCTTGACCATCAGCTTGTCTTTCTTACCGTAAGTTCTATCCTTGTCTTACTTATAAGTGGCTAGCATTATGCCTAAGTTTTTCGTAGGCAAAGAAATGATCCCTAGATTTTTTAATTTGAATCTTTGACTTGTTAAAGTAGTTCTTTTTTTTATATGTCCCCTTTTTAAGAAATTCTTCAGTTTGCCTTTGAACATGTCATTCATAGCATTACCAGAAAATTCAATAAGAATTTGTGGAAGAATTAAGTAAAAACCTTCCATCTTATTTTTTAGACAGTTTGCCTCTTCAGTACTCATGTGACCAATAAGTTCTTAGGGAGATAATTTTATTTTCTTATCTTTCAGTTGATAAATATAATTACTCCAAGTTTGTGGACAGTTTTCAAGCACAACACATTAGCCTAAAATTCTCAAACATGTTCATACCCTTGTTGAAAACATCAACAGTCAAGTTGTCATATTCACAAATTTGTTCCATGATTAGCTTATTGTAACCATTTGAAACTTAATCCATTGACCACCATAATTTTTCTTTCATGCATCATCAACACTATATTTTTTTCTCAAACTAACATATATTTTCTAAGAAAATATTTGATTAATAAATAAATCAAATAAATGATAAGTAATTGGTTAAGTCGAGTCACTCTCCAAGCTTCTAAAGATCTTCCAAACACATGTACTCGTGGTTGGATGTTTGGAGTTGCACAAATACAGTCTAAATAATCACAATAGGAAGAAAAATATTTCAGACAATACATGAATAAGTGAAAGAGATTAAATGAAAGAGAGATCTTTGTTTCTCTTCTATATATTTAGTTCAGAAATGATATCCTTAAATAGGAAGAACATTTATGTTTTCATCAATCATGTCAGTAGTTAAAGTTAAATTAATGAACTGAAATATTACTTTTTCTTTGATGAAAAATTTTTCATAATGCAAAGTAAATTCGAGTTTTCTGAATAGTTTCAATATTTTCATAGGAAGTGAAAAAATCTATCACTTGAATAAATGTAAACCATATAAAAGGAAGTAGCTCTCCTATTTCACATCAATTTAGGACTTAAATGTTCACATAGATTAATGACGGAGAATTATCAGATGTTATTATACTTTGAATTAAATAAAAAGGAATAAAATCTACAAACCTGAGTCACCAGAAGAACTGTTGGAACCAACAATAGCTCTATAAGGAAAAAGCTTCTTAAGAAGGTAAGCAAAGCTTTTAAGAATCATTATTGATAAAAGTGTCTTCAAAGAACTAGTCTCCATGAAATCATGGTCCTCTACCTTAATGCAGCCTTCATAACTTCCAGATGATAACTACACAATAAAATCAACAAATATATCACATAATTATAACTCTAACGAGTACAAGCTCCTACTTGTAGGAGTTGATTACACTAGAGAATACAACTCAGATTGATTACAAGAGTCCAAGTTATACTTCAAATAAAATAATAAAAATTATTGTTAAATACAAGTAGGCCTTCACTATTAATAAATAAATAAAATTAGTGTTCTTTAAAACTAAAATAGGCTCCAAAATAAACTAAAACAATACAAATGCATGTCATTTTGGCTTTGGATCTATTTTTATTAACAAAATTACTCGAAATATCATACTCATTTGTTTATTTTGAAATATTTTTCCAATGGTAGGATCAATAGTGACAAAATAATTATAACTCATCTCCTTATAAATCATGAATTTAAAAGGAATTGGTACCTCCATGAATGATGCAATATGAAATAGTTCTTAAATTTACACTAAAAGGAAACATTGAAGAGTGACAACTTTATTTAAATTGAGTTTCTCATATAGTTAAGAAAGTAAAATCAAGGTAAATAGTTAGTAGATTTTGAGTTAATACAAGTCATTCAATTAAAATTCCAACCAATTACAAGCATGCGTCAAACTAAATAACAAAAAGATAAGTAGAATATTGACGGAAAGAATATGTTTGACAAAATACTATTTGTATCATTTTTTTGTATTACAAATGAAAAAAGAAAATTATTCCAACTCGAAATGTATATTAAACATGGACCAAAAAGATACTAACCATTAGTCTTAACCATTTTCATTTTAATTTTTGAACTTAGAAGATAACTTACTACATGACATGTAACATACTAAAAAATAGCAGATCACGTCAAAAATCAAATAAAGGATCTTGGTGAAATATAACTTTTTAGGGAGCAATGAATTGAGATGATAAGTTAAGTATTGTACAAATTTGAAATTGAATAAACAAAAGAAAATGATCGAGAAGTAACCTTGAATTATCTTCTGCATCTGATGGCAATGATTGAAAAATGATTTTTTGCTTTGAGTAAAATTTGTACAACATAGATATATTACAATTAATGAGATTTAACACAGACATTTTTTTTCACTACATGTCCCCTTAAGTACATACAATTTAGGCTTCATTTATAACTAAAAAATTGAAGCATAAAGAATATTTGAAAAGCAAAGGAGGGGGGATAATCTCAACAAAATTGGGGATCAAAAATTTGAATTGTTGATCTTCGAAGAGGTAAATTCAGAAAAATAGGAGAAAAAATATCTTGAACAAAAGGTGACATGGGTGGGGCTATATCCCCTAGAATAATTTTAGGGACATGGTGACGTTTTTAAGATAGAAAACTTGATGGATTGAGATTAAAATCCGGTGAAGTTTTGGGGGGTTTGCATTTTACAAGGACATTGGGTGCTAGGGTTTCCTGTTCATTTGGGAAAGAAAGAAATGATGATGAAAAGAAAAAGAATAGAGGTATTTATTTGAGGGGTTTGGGCCCGGGTTTTATGAACGTTAGTGTCTGATTTGATAATATTTGGGCTTAAAGTGGGTTTGAAGAAACAAGTCACTTGTACTTTAGCAAAATACATTTGCTTGAAATAATTCAAAATCGATAAAATTGAAAACGAGATAAATTATATCAAATTATTTATCAAACTTATTAACCTTTTAACAATTAATAATTACTTTGAAGTAAAGACCAGTTATGATGAATAACCGAAGGAGAATAAGGAAAAGGAGAATAAGCAGAAGAAAATAAAGGAGAATAAGGGGGAGGAGAAGAAAAAGACGACGAACAAGAAGAAGAGGGCGATGAATAAGGAGGAGGGGGAGGGGAACAGGAAGAATTAGAACAAGAGGAACAAGACTAAGACGAGAATGAGGTGATTGATGAAGAGGAATAGGAATAGGAAGAAAAAGATGAAGTGGAAGTGGAAGAAGAGGAAGGGAGGAACGTGGGGGAGGTGAATAGATTCAATATTTTTATAGCAATACAGAATTATCCAAAACAGTTTTGAGGTACTTTTACCCGATAAATAGTAAAATTTCCTAGAAAATAGATTGAAAACATTTTAAATTTTAAGAAACAATTATTCAACTTTGCTTGTAACTTAAGAAGTCTGAAGAATTAATCAACCCTCTCCTTTTTATCTAGGGATGATAGAAAAGAGCTAGGGCAAAAAGTAGGTCACGACCCCAAATACACCCTAGACGTGACATGACATACAAGACCCAGCAAGGTCCTGCAAAACTCATTGAGCATACTTCATCAAAGATAATAGAACAAAGAGTTTTAAAGGTATTATTTCAAATAAAAGAATTTTACAAAATGAAGCAAAAGTCTAACATAAGTCTCAAAGCCATATATTACATCATAAGGGAGTGATTGGGACGTAAACCATAAATTACATACAAAATATGAAAAGGAAATACATGATAGCAATAGAATAATCTCTGTCCTCGATATATAAGGACTCATCACCTTAAGGTAAAAGTACTCGTATTGAAATGCAAATGTTGCAACAAATAGAAGAATCTTAGTAGTTCGGTTGGTTGACTACCTAAACTCTCATCTTATTGGTAGGATTCAATTCCCCACATTGTAATATTAACCATTCATAAAGTGTCTCATCACCTTCAAGTACCAGAGGGTATCAAGAAATTGTCAATTGAGTAAACTATCATAAATAGTATAATTTCAATCTATCTATATATAAAATAAATCTAAATATAGACAAAGTGATATGATACCTCTATATGGCCTCCATTTATATTTATCTTTTTTTCCTTTTTTCTATCTCTTCCTTCATTTTCTAACAAACAATTATGAATTTAACAATTGAATAAATTCACATATTTTATATATCCAATTATGTTTCATGAGTTACTAAAAAATTCTATCTATTTGCATTCTCTACTTAAATACCATGTCAAATGACAAACCTCCTTTTACCAAATTTTTCATGATTTAATCCATCTATAAGTAACAATCTTCCATAAAGTTATTGCCTACTAATTTTAATTTTCACATTTTTCTATTTTTTAATCAATATATGTTCTTACTTTTAAATATTTTCCTTTGGTTAATCATCATGTGGTTAACAATCAAAAGAGATGATACAGAAAAAGTCTCCTCAACTTCCTTTTATTAAATTTTCCATGATTTAATCCATCTATAAATAACAATCCTCTATAAAGTTGTTAACTACCCATTTTTATTTTCTCTTATTTTTTTAATCAATATATATTCTTCCTTTTAATGTTTTATTTCGTTGAAATTTGGTTAATCAACGTATGGTTAATAATCATTTAGAAAAAGTGATGTGACAACTTATAATCACTTTGATAAAGATTATAGATATATTCTTCAAAATTTTATTTTACGCCAAGCAAAAGTTCATCATATGAAAAGAAAGTTCGGTTGTAGTAATTTAATCAAATAAAAATGGTCAAAATTCTCTGATTTTGTTTCATCAGAAAATGTTCAATACGGTGGCCAAGATCATCAAGAGAGATAGTCAAATTAGTATGATAAAGTTAAAGTTTTCATACTATATATGTACATACACATTTTTTGTACTTATTTTAGTACCCGTTAGATAGCTATACGTCCAGTGCTAGATGCTATTTTAAAATTTTGGGAACATTCTACTAGTCATAACATTGATGGGCTGCAATTTTGGTGGATGTAGCTTGGGTTATTCTTCCACCCGCATGCTACTCTATGCAAGAGATCATATTTTGCTAGAATTTTTTATGCTTTCAACTAATATATTCACATATTTCTTGACAAATCTTACCCTACTCTTAAATTGCCAACAAGTGGCAAAATCTTAACAGCCTATGTAGGTAAAATGGTTTTGATCGGAGGCTAAGCTTTTGAAGGTCAACAATGATGGTAGGAAAGAGAGTCGAGCGATTTAGAAAAAAGGGTAACTTATTGAAACTTCACTAATATAGGATTTAATTAGATGCTTAGATGCATACTCGTTTACAAAATTATGAATTATCAGACATTGATGTGTCCAAATAGGTTCAGATGCATGTACATCACGATACATGAGGTAAAATAGCGGTAATTTGTTATACATTATATTCAACTATGGCTTGCATGTATATAGGATATATAGGCAAACCCTTATCATCTCCCTTGCTTTCCTCACATCTCGATCATCACACTCCATTGTATCTTGTATCCTATGAGACATGTGAAGATATAGTGTAATTCACATGTATCTGGGATATATAGAAAACATTTGTTGCCTGATATATCTTACTTTGAAATATAAGATGAAATTATTTATTAATCATTTTAATATTAGAATTACAAACTATAGAAAGAACTAGTAAATATGGTTTAAAAATTATGTAGTTAGGTTGTTTTTCCTAGATTGAAGGAGTAGTTAGGGAGAATTAATTTATTATTGCTCTATTTTAGGCTATTTTAATGTTTAATGCACCTCAATACATTTAATTCTAAATTCAGTACGTGATAAATAAAAAGGTGGTATAATAAATAATTATGTGAAAGTATATATTGGATTAGTAGATATGGGATGAACATAGGAGAAACTACTTAATTATACAAACATTACTATCTTATTTACTAATTCTTTCTATAATTTGAAATAACTACATTTTAATCTCACTACACAATTTCATAGAAGATTTTAAGTTATATATAAATATGCGAAGATATACATTATATAACGGTATCTTGTCTGATCACATGTATTTGAGATGCGGATATGCAAGCGAGATACGAGAGTTGCGAGTGAAACTGGAGGGAGCAAGAAAAATTTTTCTATGTATCTCATATAAATGTGTATCCCGTTGAATACAATATATCTATAACAAATTATACCTAATTTTGATCTCATTTATCTCAAGATACATGAATCTGAAAAAATATTTGGAACACACAAAAATTAGGTAAAGTTTATAATTTGCAAACTAGTATATCTCGATAACGACCCTCAAAATAAAATAGGATAACTTGAGTCGGTCATGTGTTTAAAGAGTTATTAAATAGTTAATGATGTTTTAAAAATGATTATTAATGTCTTAAGGCGTAATTTCTAAAGAGTTTGTATATTGAACGTCAAAGAACGTCCAAGACGTTTCGAAGCCAGTCTTGTATGTGCTAGTGTGTCTTTGCATGTTATATTTGTTGTTTGGTATCACAAATGATAGGGGAGGGTCCTAAGACCTATATGAGAATGTTTATCGTAGAAACATTCGGTAGGACTCCAGAAGGACCACCCCAAGGGTCCTTGAGAAGGACCCAAACCCTAGCAAGAAAACAACCAATGATTGTCAAACAACGACCCCTTATCGCCGCTACTTATGTCAATCCACGCCCCGTCGTTTGGGGGAATAGCTCAACACTAAGTGGTTGGAGCTTATCCCCCAGAATAAGACTTTCCAAACGACGCCCAGTGGGATGGGACACTGTTCAAACGATGCACAGTAGCTTGAGTACGTTATTTGGAGCCTGCAACACTACAAATATTTTCTACAAGCTTAGGGGTGAATTGGGAAATGCATCTCATGTCCTAATTAACTAGTAATAGGTTTTTTTTAAGGGTTTTTAGTTATTTTAAGTTAGTTCATATCCCTAAGACCTAAGTTAGACTTCACTTTTCAAAATCACAACCCCTCTCATAAGAAAGAATTTGAAGCTTGAACTCAATGAAGATCTAGGATTGTAGATTTTTAGTGGTTACTTCACAAAATCCCTTGGGTTTTCTCCTATTAAGGTATGCTAGTTCGTCCTTTATTCTTCTCCCATTCAAAGAGCTAATCCAAAGGCTTTTCAAAAAGTTTCAAAGGCTTAAATTCCTATATTTTGAATTCTATGCATGTGTCTTTGGATGAATGGTTTGAATGGATGGATTATGATGTTTTCAATATAAAGTGATGGTTTTATGATAAAAAAGCTCTATGACCCCATGAACATGCCAACTTATAAAATTGGGCTTATGAAGTGGGTTTAATGTATATGATTAGACAATGTTAGTGTTTTGTTTTTATTATGTTGTATTGTTATTATCTACTTCCATTTATGCCTTATTATGATGATTTATTTAAGAATTGAGAAAAGGTGATCAAGTCCTTGATGAAGGGTAAGTTGATCTATGTAGTTTAGTTCTTATTGAATTGATCTTGCGTGGTATGGTCCACTTATGGTGGCGTTGTTTTCTTGATGTATATGATTATATATGTGAATTGTGATTATGGATTTGAAGGCATTGAATATAAAGTAAAGTGATTTTATGGTGTATATGGATGAGATGTCTTATGAAGTTGAGAATATGTGTCTTGAAGACGCAATGTCTAAATGAAGTACAATGTGAATGTGAAGCATGATAGTGTGTGAATTATGATTTATGTAGTACGATAATGCTTAAATTCAGTGTTATGAATATGGTGGTTATGTAAAGAATGTTGTCGCATATACTCACATGAACACACTTTGAAACAATGAATGAAGTTAATGAATGAAAATGGGGGATTCTAAGGTAGACATTATTCATGAGTAGAGATGAAGTGTATAGTACCAACCCTACTATTCCTAAGAACTCTAGTGAATGAAAAAGGGGGAGTTTGGGGTGGACGCTCTTCGTGAGTTGAGATGTAGTGTTTAGTAGCAACCTCAGTATTCCCCAGAGCTTTCCAAAGAATGCTTGGGGGTTGGATACTCTTCGTGATTCGAGATGTAGTATTAATAAGTAATCTCTAGAGATAAGTGATCTTCATGAGTTATGATGTAGTACTTAATAATAATTTCTTACCCTATAGATAATGAATGTCTAAGACTCAATCGAGGAGTGATGCTTAGCAACAAGAGGATTTGAAGAAGGGGTGGATACTCTTTGTGATAAGAGATGTCGTATCCAGTGTACCTCTAAAGATGAGTAATCTTCGTGATTAAAAATATTGTACTTAGAAGCAATCTCCTTATCCCTTAACTATGTGCCCAAATATGTTTATCTATGGGAGATCCAAGTAACGGCTAAGATAATGACCCTACTTTAGGCAAGTGGGGATCCATCATCCTGTAGGGGTTAATACCGGGATTCCATGTCTAGTTTTCATGGTCTATGTAGGTTAAAGCTAGCACCCACAAATGAATGTAATGAACTAACTCTTTTTAAAGATGTACTAGTTACAGTAGGTGGTGGAATGAGAGGCTATTTATCCTTCGCACAAGTAGATATTTGAAGGAAGTTTTGGTGTGTCCTTATAAGAAAATGTATGAATGGTTTACTATATTATGTTAATGAGGTAAGTTGACTTTATGTCTAATGTTAATGAAGAATGTTGGTCTTATGACTAAAGTGATGAAAGTTATGTAAATGATGAATGTGATGTGCCTTGTCTATGGTGATTCTAAAGAAGCACTAAGGTGGGAGTAGTAGTATGGGATGCTACTTTCACATTGCACTAAGTGTAACTTTGGGGTTGTCTTGGAGGATGGTCTTTATGTGAAGTAAATGAAGACATCTATATTTCCTCAGTAATGAGTGTTGACATGTTAAATTGAAATGGAGCATCCTTATCTTTGGTATTCTTAAGGATCATTAGGTGTGTAATGAAGAGATTGTATGGGCGGTCTCTCTATGTCTTACCTAGGTGAGTCTTAGTATAACTTTGCATAAGAAGGTCTTAATGATAAAAATGGATTACTTGATGAATGTGACTAAATGTTGAGGTTAAGGAAATTTTAGTTGTATATATAATAATGCTTTGTAAACTTGATTCATGAAGGTTTTACTAAAATATCATGAAAATTATGTTTCAACTACAATGTCTTTTTGAGCGTGTTTTTGCATATTACCATACTTATTACAATGTTTGTACTAACTCCATATTCTTCTATATTTCTATAAGTATAGGTGGCAGACAAGTTCATGTTCTTAGAAGGTGAAGCTTGTGAAGTTGATTCTCTCAAGATTTATATGTCCTCATTTGTTTGAGGACATGAACTATGTTTATATTAGTTTCTTTCATTTAATACATTGTTTAAGAGTTAGTATATTTGTTTTAATGTAAATGGTCGTGAGCATATGATATTAAGACGTGTCTAAGATGGCTTGAGATGCATTTTGTCATTTTTGTATATTTTTTTCTTATGGATCATTGAACCTCCTAAGCAAACAATGGAGGAATAGAGGTAGAAAAAACGCAAATGAACAAAGAGAGACGACAAAATTGTGCTATATCTATTTATTATAAAGAACCCACAACTGACTTAGTTGATTAGATATGATGGATTTTTATATTATTTAGGAATAGACTAGTTGTATGCTTGTTATGCCTCATGCGATTATAGAACGCAAATAGTCAAGTTTTAATTTCTTAGTGGTCTAGCCTCAGAGTGGAAACGTAGTATAGAAGTGCCTATGGTTTGATATTTTCATACCTTAAGGTTAGAGAGTTCAGTCTCCAAGGGATGAAATTTTGTAGTCTCTCTTTGTGCATTTGTGCTTTTCTACCTATCTTCCTCTTAAGTTTGTTTAGGAGGTTCAATGGTTCACTAGAAAACAAATTTATAAAAATAACCAAATTAATCTCAATTCATTCTCATACACAACCAATATCACCGTACATATTCGAAAAAAATGACTAAATGCCAATCACATACCGAAAGTAGTAATTGGTTCAGTAACAATTCCTAACTCTTGTTGTTGTTGCATAAAAGATAAGGACACGATTTTCTCACAAAAAGATGCTAGCACAGATGTAGAGAATTGGTTTATTAGACAATCCTTTTAATACATGTTCTGCATTTACGCTAGCATCTTATTGTGAGAAAATCTTTTCCCAATCTTTTTGCAATCATAAAGAGAGTTCAAGATTGATACTGAATATCCTAGTTACTATTTGTGGCATATGCTAAGTATTTCAGTCATTTTTAAAAATATACTTCTTGTGTAGAAGAACGGAACTAAGGTGGATTTTTACTTATTTGTAAATCTACTTTCTAGTGAATGGTTAAACCTCCTAAATAGACTGAGGAGGAAGTGAGGTAGAAAAAGCATAAATGAAAACAAAATCCAGAGCGAAGTTTAGGCAAAGGTAATGCTCAAAATTGAGGTGGATGTTCATTGAAAGTTCACTGTTGTCATCCAAAGACTTTGTGAAGAAGGAAACTTTACCACACAAATGTTTTGCAATTTCTTTTGATATTGTCAATCCCTGAGATTTATGGGCATATAGATATATTCTAGCTAATAATTCTAGGCTAAAATGCGAAATTGGGACATTGATCTCTCTTGAAATATCATTAGTCATTCTGTGCACAAGTTATGTATTTCAAAAATAAAGGTATCATGTATGGTGCAACCTGTCTTAGTTTATCTCTTTTGGGTATAGTATCAAAGAAACCTTGCTTATTCCGATTTCAACAACTCACACATGATTACACCCAACCCGAACATTATTTTTAGGGTGAACCCATCGGTGTCCCGTAAAAGTTTGCATGAAATATCACATATACACTTCATTTATTCTATGTGTATTTTGAACACCTGTAATAGTCATTTACTGTGTCATTTCGACGCTTTATTTATATTCCCAGATCTAACTAGAGCATGCGTTGACTAATGCTTTTGCTGGAAAAATAGACAAATCTTTAAGTGACAAGTGGACTTTTTTATTAAAAGAAAAAAGAATCACTTTTAATTCCTTTTTTTCTCTGGTCTGTAATCCCATGCCCTAGACCCCATTTATTCATCTTCTTCTTTTGTAACCCCACCAAGAAAGCATAATCTTTCACTAATCTCAGTAATTTCATTCTTCTTATTTTGTGCCTTGAAATTATTATTTTTTTCTTCTCAGTAATTTCACTGCAATTTTTTTTCTAAACAAATAATTTCTTCTCATTCATTTTCTATGTTTAATCTTTTCTATCCCAACCTTTTCTCCATCTTTTTTTTCTTTTCTATTATGTATTTTTTTCTTTTACGAATACTCATTACAATGTAGTAGGAGATACAAATAAAAGAACTAACTTTTCTAAAATATTTATTTCCCTTGTAGTCGGAGAGGATCCGATAATTATCAATTAAATAATTTCATTATTTATGTCTCCTCTAGTGGACATAGTGCAAAAGAAGTGGAAAAAATAATTTTTTGTGTATTTTAAATTAGTATTGAATGATGGATAAAAAATTAAATTAGATTTTCAGGGAATAACCAAAAAACTAAGTAGAATACATGGCCAACTAAAATAATATATTTTCTCAAAATATGGTTGGGCATGAGGGATGGTCTATGGTTTCAGAGAAAATTAGCAAGCGGGAAGGAATAAAAAAAATAATCAATGAGAGTTGTGAAAGATTGCAGAGAGAAACAGTGAGGAAGAAGAAGAAAGAGAGAAAATTCACCAAAAAGGCTTCTCAAAAACGCATAAAATACGTGTAACACAATTACTATGTTGAGTTAGCAAAAAGTGTCTAAATGACAATGTGCAGCCCTACATAAGGTTTTTAAAATGAACAAAGTTTAAATAAAGTGTCTAAGTGGAATTTTGTGCCAAATTTACGAAGTCGTCGATGGGTTTCCCCTTATTTTTATACTAATTAACATTTTGAATACTTTGTGATATAGTTGATATGTTCTTAAGATGATAAAAGACATGAGATTTTGTTCGCCTTTTGGGTCAACCAATAACCCTAAGGAGAAACATCCTGCCCTTGAAGCTCCCAAACATAAGAAGTGGAATTACATTCGTAAGATTATAGCTGATGAAAGTGTATAAAAGGAAATTGGTTATATGTCAGCACACATGGGATTTCTAGCAACATAAAATTGGTAGACCTAGTAATCACAAATTCATCACCAATTTCATGTCATGTAATTTCATTAGCAACAATCTTAGTGATGCAATTGTCACACCATGCACCACTAATGTTTGGGAACTTAACGGGGAGGAAGTTCATCCTTGCGGTTACTATTTGATCCAAAAGGTGAATAAATATGCATATACTTATTTCTTATCTAACAATATATTATTGTATCATAAAGCATGTGAAATGTAAATTCGAAACCAAATAACATATGATTTGTTTATAATACAATGTGGGTTGATGACGCCAGAATAGGCCGGGATGCCTTTGAAAGTATATAAAAGAGAGACGAATCAAGAAAGTTGTATTGAAAAGGATGACTTTAATTTATAAAGACATAGCTTGCGCACATGAACTAAAGAGGATACTAGAGATATTAGCGCCCGAGTTCCGTATTACAACCTAGAATTTTAGTCGGAATGGATTTGTGTGGCCATAAATTTCGCGGAATAACAACACTAGAAAAAATTCTAGTATATTTTTGAGGTAAATTACCTCATTCATGAATTTGTTTCATGAACTACATGAATTTGACATGAAAATTACCTATTTATTTTGTGCAGCCCTACATAAGGTTTTTAAAATGAACAAAGTTTAATTGAAGTGTCTAAGTGGAATTTTGTGTCAAATTTACGAAGTCGTCGATGGGTTTTCCCTTATTTTTATACTGATTAACATTTTTCATACTTTGTGATGTAGTTGATATGTTCTTAAGATGATAAAAGACATGAAATTTTGTTCACCATTTGGGTCTACCGATAACCCTAAGGAGAAACTTCCTACCCTTGAAGCTCCCAAACATAAGCGGTTGAATTACATTCGTAAGATTATAGCTGATGAAAGTGTATAAAAGGAAAATTGGTTATATGTCAGCACACATGGGCTTTCTAGCAACATAAAATTAGTAGACCTAGTAATCACAAATTCATCACCAATTTCATGTCATGTAATTTCATTAGCTACAATCTAAGTGATGCAATTGTAACACCATGTACCACTAATGTTTGGGAACTTAAAGGGGAGGAAGTTCATCCTTGCGGTTACTATTTGATCCAAAAGGTGAATAAATATGCATATACTTATTTCTTATCTAACAATATATTGATTGTATCATAAAGTATGTGAAATGTTAATTAGAAACCAAATAACATATGATTTGTATATAATACAGTGTGGGTTGATGACGCCCGAATGGGCCGGGATGTCTTTGACAGTATACAAAAGAGAGATGAATCAAGAAAGTTGTATTGAGAAGGATGCCTTTAATTTATAAAGACATAGCTTGTGCACATGAACTTAAGAGGATACTAGAGATATTAGTGCCCATGTTCCGTATTACAACCTAGAATTTTAGTCGGAACGGATTTGTGTGGACATAAATTTCGCGGAATAACAACACTAGAAGAAATTCTAGTATATTTTTGAGGTAAATTACCTCATTCATGAATTTGTTGCATGAACTTCATGAATTTGACATGAAAATTACCTATTTATTTTATGCAGCCCTACATAAGGTTTTTAAAATGAACAAAGTTTATTTAAAGTGTTTAAGTGGAATTTTGTGTCAAATTTACGAAGTCGTCGATGGGTTTCCCATTATTTTTATACTGATTAACATTTTTCATACTTTGTGATGTAGTTGATATGTTCTTAAGATGATAAAAGACATGAAATTTTGTTCACCATTTGGGTCAACCAATAACCCTAAGGAGAAACTTCCTGCCCTTGAAGCTCCCAAACATAAGCGGTTGAATTACATTCGTAAGATTATAGCTGATGAAAGTGTATAAAAGGAAAATTGGTTATATGTCAGCACACATGGGCTTTCTAGAAACATAAAATTAGTAGACCTAGTAACCACAAATTCATCACCAATTTCATGCCATGTAATTTCATTAGCTACAATCGTAGTGATGCAATTGTCACACCATGCACCACTAATGTTTGGGAACTTAAAGGGGAGGAAGTTCATCCTTGCGGTTACTATTTGATCCAAAAGGTGAATAAATATGCATATACTTATTTCTTATCTAACAATATATTTATTGTATCATAAAGCATGTGAAATGTTAATTAGAAACCAAATAACATATGATTTGTATATAATACAGTGTGGGTTGATGACGCCTGAATGGGCCGGGATGTCTTTGACAGTATACAAAAAAAGATGAATCAAGAAAGTTGTATTGAAAAGGATGCCTTTAATTTATAAAGACATAGCTTGCGCACATGAACTTAAGAGGATACTAGAGATATTAGTGCCCCAGTTCCGTATTACAACCTAGAATTTTAGTCGGAACGGATTTGTGTGGACATAAATTTCGCGGAATAACAACACTAGAAGAAATTTTATTATATTTTTGAGGTAAATTACCTCATTCATGAATTTGTTGCATTAACTTCAGGAGTTGACATGAAAATTACCTATTTATTTTATGCAGCCCTACATAAGGTTTTTAAAAGAAACAAAGTTTAATTAAAGTGTCTAAGTTGAATTTTGTGCCAAATTTACGAAGTCGTCGATGGGTTTCCCCTTATTTTTATACTGATTTACATTTTGCATACTTTGTGATGTAGTTAATATGTTCTTAAGATGATAGAGGACATGAAATTTTGTTCACCTTTTGGGTCAACCAATAACCCTAAGGAGAAACTTCCTTCCCTTGAAGCTCCCAAACATAAGCAGTATAATTACATTCGTAAGATTATAGCTGATGAAAGTGTATAAAATGAAATTGGTTATATGTCAGCACATATGGGCTTTCTAGAAACATAAAATTTGTAGACCTAGTAATCACAAATTCATCACCAATTTCATGTCATGTAATTTCATTAGCAACAATCTTAGTGATGCAATTGTCACACCATGCACCACTAATGTTTGGGAACTTAACGGGGAGGAAGTTCATCCTTGCGGTTACTATTTGATCCAAAAGGTGAATAAATATGCATATACTTATTTCTTATCTAACAATATATTATTGTATCATAAAGCATGTGAAATGTAAATTCGAAACCAAATAACATATGATTTGTTTATAATACAATGTGGGTTGATGACGCCAGAATAGGCCGGGATGCCTTTGAAAGTATATAAAAGAGAGACGAATCAAGAAAGTTGTATTGAAAAGGATGACTTTAATTTATAAAGACATAGCTTGCGCACATGAACTAAAGAGGATACTAGAGATATTAGCGCCCGAGTTCCGTATTACAACCTAGAATTTTAGTCGGAATGGATTTGTGTGGCCATAAATTTCGCGGAATAACAACACTAGAAAAAATTCTAGTATATTTTTGAGGTAAATTACCTCATTCATGAATTTGTTTCATGAACTACATGAATTTGACATGAAAATTACCTATTTATTTTGTGCAGCCCTACATAAGGTTTTTAAAATGAACAAAGTTTAATTGAAGTGTCTAAGTGGAATTTTGTGTCAAATTTACGAAGTCGTCGATGGGTTTTCCCTTATTTTTATACTGATTAACATTTTTCATACTTTGTGATGTAGTTGATATGTTCTTAAGATGATAAAAGACATGAAATTTTGTTCACCATTTGGGTCTACCGATAACCCTAAGGAGAAACTTCCTACCCTTGAAGCTCCCAAACATAAGCGGTTGAATTACATTCGTAAGATTATAGCTGATGAAAGTGTATAAAAGGAAAATTGGTTATATGTCAGCACACATGGGCTTTCTAGCAACATAAAATTAGTAGACCTAGTAATCACAAATTCATCACCAATTTCATGTCATGTAATTTCATTAGCTACAATCTAAGTGATGCAATTGTAACACCATGTACCACTAATGTTTGGGAACTTAAAGGGGAGGAAGTTCATCCTTGCGGTTACTATTTGATCCAAAAGGTGAATAAATATGCATATACTTATTTCTTATCTAACAATATATTGATTGTATCATAAAGTATGTGAAATGTTAATTAGAAACCAAATAACATATGATTTGTATATAATACAGTGTGGGTTGATGACGCCCGAATGGGCCGGGATGTCTTTGACAGTATACAAAAGAGAGATGAATCAAGAAAGTTGTATTGAGAAGGATGCCTTTAATTTATAAAGACATAGCTTGTGCACATGAACTTAAGAGGATACTAGAGATATTAGTGCCCATGTTCCGTATTACAACCTAGAATTTTAGTCGGAACGGATTTGTGTGGACATAAATTTCGCGGAATAACAACACTAGAAGAAATTCTAGTATATTTTTGAGGTAAATTACCTCATTCATGAATTTGTTGCATGAACTTCATGAATTTGACATGAAAATTACCTATTTATTTTATGCAGCCCTACATAAGGTTTTTAAAATGAACAAAGTTTATTTAAAGTGTTTAAGTGGAATTTTGTGTCAAATTTACGAAGTCGTCGATGGGTTTCCCCTTATTTTTATACTGATTAACATTTTTCATACTTTGTGATGTAGTTGATATGTTCTTAAGATGATAAAAGACATGAAATTTTGTTCACCATTTGGGTCAACCAATAACCCTAAGGAGAAACTTCCTGCCCTTGAAGCTCCCAAACATAAGCGGTTGAATTACATTCGTAAGATTATAGCTGATGAAAGTGTATAAAAGGAAAATTGGTTATATGTCAGCACACATGGGCTTTCTAGAAACATAAAATTAGTAGACCTAGTAACCACAAATTCATCACCAATTTCATGCCATGTAATTTCATTAGCTACAATCGTAGTGATGCAATTGTCACACCATGCACCACTAATGTTTGGGAACTTAAAGGGGAGGAAGTTCATCCTTGCGGTTACTATTTGATCCAAAAGGTGAATAAATATGCATATACTTATTTCTTATCTAACAATATATTTATTGTATCATAAAGCATGTGAAATGTTAATTAGAAACCAAATAACATATGATTTGTATATAATACAGTGTGGGTTGATGACGCCTGAATGGGCCGGGATGTCTTTGACAGTATACAAAAAAAGATGAATCAAGAAAGTTGTATTGAAAAGGATGCCTTTAATTTATAAAGACATAGCTTGCGCACATGAACTTAAGAGGATACTAGAGATATTAGTGCCCCAGTTCCGTATTACAACCTAGAATTTTAGTCGGAACGGATTTGTGTGGACATAAATTTCGCGGAATAACAACACTAGAAGAAATTTTATTATATTTTTGAGGTAAATTACCTCATTCATGAATTTGTTGCATTAACTTCAGGAGTTGACATGAAAATTACCTATTTATTTTATGCAGCCCTACATAAGGTTTTTAAAAGAAACAAAGTTTAATTAAAGTGTCTAAGTTGAATTTTGTGCCAAATTTACGAAGTCGTCGATGGGTTTCCCCTTATTTTTATACTGATTTACATTTTGCATACTTTGTGATGTAGTTAATATGTTCTTAAGATGATAGAGGACATGAAATTTTGTTCACCTTTTGGGTCAACCAATAACCCTAAGGAGAAACTTCCTTCCCTTGAAGCTCCCAAACATAAGCAGTATAATTACATTCGTAAGATTATAGCTGATGAAAGTGTATAAAATGAAATTGGTTATATGTCAGCACATATGGGCTTTCTAGAAACATAAAATTTGTAGACCTAGTAATCACAAATTCATCACCAATTTCATGTCATGTAATTTCATTAGCTACAATCTTAGTGATGCAATTGTCACACCATGCACCACTAATGTTTGGGAACTTAAAGGGGAGGAAGTTCATCCTTGCGGTTACTATTTGATCCAAAAGGTGAATAAATAGGCATATACTTATTTCTTATCTAACAATATATTGATTGTATCATAAAGCATGTGAAATGTTAATTAGAAACCAAATAACATATGATTTGTTTATAATACAGTGTGGGTTGATGACGCCAGAATAGGCCGGGATGTCTTTGACAGTATACAAAAGAGAGACGAATCAAGTAAGTTGTATTGAAAAGGATGCCTTTAATTTATAAAGACATAGCTGGCGCACATGAACTAAAGAGGATACTAGAGATATTAGGGCCCCAAATCCGTATTACAACCTTGAATTTTAGTCGGAACGGATTTGTGTGGCCATAAATTTTGCGGAATAACAACACTAGAAGAAATTCTAGTATATTTTTGAGGTAAATTACCTCATTCATGAATTTGTTGCATGAACTTCATGAATTTGACATAAAAATTACCTATTTATTTTATGCAGCCCTACATAAGGTTTTTAAAATGAACAAAGTTTAATTAATGTGTCTAATTGAAATTTTGTGCAAAATTTACGAAGTCGTCGATGGGTTTCCCCTTATTTTTATACTGATTAACATTTTGCATACTTTGTGATGTAGTTTATATGTTCTTAATATGATAAAGGACATAAAATTTTGTTCACCTTTTGGGTCAACCAATAGTCCTAAGGATAAACTTCCTGCCCTTGAAGCTCCCAAACATAAGCGGTTGAATTACATTCGTAAGATTATAGCTGATGAAAGTGTATAAAAGGAAATTGTTTATATGTCAGCATACATGGTCTTTCCAGCAACATAAAATTAGTAGACCTAGTAATCACAAATTCATCACCAATTTCATGCCATGTAATTTCGTTAGCTACAATCTTTGTGATGCAATTGTCACACCATGCACCACAAATGTTTGGGAACTTAAAGGGGAGGAAGTTCATCCTTGCGGTTACTATTTGATCCAAAATGTGAATAAATATGCATATACTTATTTCTTATCTAACAATATATTGATTTTATCATAAATCATGTGAAATGTTAATTAGAAACCAAATAACATATAATTTGTTTATAATACACTGTGGGTTGATGACGCCAGAATAGGCAGGGATGCCTTAGACAGTATACAAAAGAGAGACGAATAAATAAAGTTGTGTTGAAAAGGATGCCTTTAATTTATAAAGACATATCTTGCGCACATGAACTAAAGAGGATACTAAAGATATTAGTTCCCCAGTTAGGTATTACAACCTAGAATTTTAGTCGGAACGGATTTGTGTTTCCATAAATTTCGCGAAATAACAACACTAGAAGAAATTCTAGTATATTTTTGAGGTAAATTACCTCATTCATGAATTTGTTGCATGAACTTCATGAATTTGACATAAAAATTACCTATTTATATTATGCAGACCTACATAAGGTTTTTAAAATGAACAAAGTTTAATTAAAGTGTCTAAGTGGAATTTTGTGCCAAATTTACGAAGTCGTCGATGGATTTCCCCTTATTTTTATACTGATTAACATTTTGCATACTTTGTGATGTAGTTGATATTTTCTTAAGATGATAAAGGACATGAAATTTTTTTCACCTTTTGGGTCAACCAATAACCCTAAGGAGAAACTTCCTGCCCTTAAAGCTCCCAAGCATAAGCAGTTTAATGACATTCGTAAGATTATAGCTGATGAAAGTGTATAAAAGGAAATTGGTTATATGTCAGCACACATGGGCTTTCTAGCAACATAAAATTAGTAGACATAGTAATCACAAATTCATCACCAATTTCATGTCATGTAATTTCATTAGCTACAATCTTAGTGATGCAATTGTCACATTATGCACCACTAATGTTTGGGAACTTAAAGGGGAGGAAGTTCATCCTTGCGGTTACTATTTGATCCAAAAGGTGAATAAATATGCATATACTTATTTCTTATCTAACACTATATTAATTGTATCATAAAGCATGTTAAATGTTAATTAGAAACCAAATAACATATAATTTGTTTATAATACAGTGTGGGTTGATGACGCCAGAATAGGAAGGGATGTCTTTGACAGAATACAAAAGAGAGACGAATCAATAAAGTTGTATTGAAAAGGATGCCTTTAATTTATAAAGACATAGCTTGCG
Source organism: Solanum lycopersicum (assembly GCF_036512215.1). NCBI lineage: Eukaryota > Viridiplantae > Streptophyta > Magnoliopsida > Solanales > Solanaceae > Solanum > Solanum lycopersicum. The sequence continues at coordinate 11,679,348 of NC_090804.1, forward strand.
CACATGAACTAAAGAGGATACTACAGATATTAGTGCCCCAGTTCCGTATTACAACCTAGAATTTTAGTCGGAACGGATTTGTGTGGCCATAAATTTCGCGGAATAACAACACTAGAAGAAATTCTAGTATATTTTTGAGGTAAATTACCTCATTCATGAATTTTTTGCATGAACTTCATGAATTTGACATGAAAATTACCTATTTACTTTATGCAGCCCTACATAAGGTTTTTAAAGTGAACAAATTTAATTAAAGTGTCTAAGTTGAATTTTGTGCCAAACTTATGAAGTCGTCGATGGGTTTCCCCTTATTTTTATACAGATTAACAGTTTGTATACTTTGTGATGTAGTTGATATTTTCCTAAGATGATAAAGGACATGAAATTTTGTTCACCTTTTGAGTCAACCAATAACCCTAAAGATAATATTCCCACCCTTGAAGCTCCTAAACATAAGCAGTTGAATTACATTCGTAATATTAGCTGATGAAAGTGCATAAAAGGAAATTGGTTATATGTCAGCACACATGGTCTTTCTAGCAACATAAAATTAGTAGACCTAGTAATCACAAATTCATCACCAATTTCAAGTCATGTAATTTCGTTAGCTACAATCTTAGTGATGCAATTGTCACACCATGCACCACTAATGTTTGGGAACTTAAAGGGGAGGAAGTTCATCCTTGCGGTTACTTTTAGATCCTAAAGGTGAATAAATATGCATATACTTATTTCATATCTAACAATATATTGATTGTATCATAAAGCATGTGAAATGTTAATTAGAAACCAAATAACATATAATTTGTTTATAATACAGTGTGGGTTGATGACGCTAGAATAGGAAGGGATGTCTTTGACAGAGTACAAAAGAGTGACGAATCAATAAAGTTGTATTGAAAAGGATGCCTTTAATTTATAAAGACACAGCTTGCGTACATGAACTAAAGAGGATACTAGAGATATTAGTGCCTCGGTTCCGTATTAAAAACTAGAATTTTAGTCGGAACGGATTTGTGTGGCATAAATTTCGCGGAATAACAACACTAGAAGAAATTCTAGTATATTTTTGAGGTAAATAACCTCATTCATGAATTTGTTGCATGAACATCATGAATTTTACATGAAAATTACCTATTTATTTTATGCAGCCATACATAAGGTTTTTAAAATGAACAAAGTTTAATTAAAGTGTCTAAGTTGAATTTTGTGCCAAATTTACGAAGTCGTCGATGGGTTTCCCCTTATTTTTATACTGATTAACAGTTTGCATACTTTGTGATGTAGTTGATATTTTCCTAATATGATAAAGGACATGAAATTTTGTTCACCTTTTGGGTAAACCAATCACCCTAAAGATAATCTTCCTACCCTTGAAGCTCCCAAACATAAGGAGTTGAATTTCATTCGTAAGATTATAGCTGATGAAAGTTTATAAAAGGAAATTGGTTATATGTCAGCACACATGGTCTTTCTAGCAACATAAAATTAGTAAACCTAGTAATCACAAATTCATCACCAATTTCAAGTCATGTAATTTCGTTAGCTAGAATCTTAGTGATGCAATTGTAACACCATGCACCACTAATGTTTGCGAACTTAAAGGGGAGGAAGTTCATCCCTTCGGTTACTATTAATCCTAATGGTGAATAAATATGCATATACTTATTTCTTATCTAACAATATATTGATTGTATCATAAAGCATGTGAAATGTTAATTAGAAACCAAATAACATATAATTTGTTTATAATATAGTGTGGGTTGATGACGCCAGAATAGGAAGGGATGCCTTTGACAGAATACAAAAGAGAGACGAATCAATAATGTTGTATTGTAAAGGATGCCTTTAATTTATAAAGACATAGCTTGCGCACATGAACTAAAGAGGATACTAGAGATATTAGTGCCCCAGTTCCGTATTACAACCTAGACTTTTAGTCGGAACGGATTTGTGTGGCCATAAATTTCGCGGAATAATAACACTAGAAGAAATTCTAGTATATTTTTGAGGTAAATTACCTCATTCATGAATTTGTTGCATGAACTTCATGAATTTGACATAAAAATTACCTATTTATTTTATGCAGCCCTACATAAGGTTTTTAAAATGAACAAAGTTTAATTAAAGTGTCTAAGTTGAATTTTGTGCCAAATTTACGAAGTCGTCGATGGGTTTCCCCTTATTTTTATACTGATTAACAGTTTGCATACTTTGTGATGCAGTTGATATTTTCCTAAGATGATAAAGGACATGAAATTTTGTTCACCTTTTGGGTCAACCAATAACCCTAAAGATAATCTTCCTACCCTTGAAGCTCCCAAACATAAGCAGTTGAATTACATTCGTAAGATCATAGCTGATGAAAGTGTATAAAAGGAAATTGGTTATATGTCAGCACACATGGTCTTTCTAGCAACATAAAATTAGTAGACCTAGTAATCACAAATTCATCTCCAATTTCATGTCATGTAATTTCGTTAGCTACAATCTTAGTGATGCAATTGTCACACCATGCACCACTAATGTTTGGGAACTTAAAAGGGAGGAAGTTCATCCTTGCGGTTACTATTAGATCCAAAAGGTGAATAAATATGCATATACTTATTTCTTATCTAACAATATATTGATTATCTCATAAAGCATGTGAAATGTTAATTAGAAACGAAATAACATATGAGGTTTTTATAATACAATGTGGGTTGATGATGCCAGAAAAGGCCGGGATGTCTTTGACAGTATACAACAGAGAGACGAATCAAGAAAGTTGTATTGAAAAGGATGCCTTTAATTTATAAAGACATAGCTTGCTCACTTGAACTAAAGAGGATACTAGAGATATTAGTGCCCAGTTCCGTATTACAACCTAGAATTTTAGTCGTAACGGATTTGTGTGGCCATAAATTTCGTGGAATAACAACACTAGAAGAAATTCTAGTATATTTTTTAGGTAAATTACCTCATTCATAAATTTGTTGCATGAACTTCATGAATTTGAAATGAAAATTACCTATTTATTTTATGCAGCTCTACATAAGGTTTTTAAAATGAACAAAGTTTAATTAAAGTGTCTAAGCTGAATTTTGTGCCAAATTTACGAAGTCGTCGATGGGTTTCCCCTTATCTTTATACTGATTAACATTTTGCATACTTTGTGATGTAGTTGATATTTTTTTAAGATGATAAAGGACATGAAGTTTTGTTCACCTTTTGGGTCAACCAATAACCCTAAGGATAATCTTCCTGCCCTTGAAGGTCCCAAACATAAGCAGTTGACTTACATTCGTAAGATTATAGCTGATGAAAGTGTATAAAAAGAAATTGGTTATATGTCAGCACACATGGTCTTTCTAGCAACATAAAATTAGTAGACCTAGTAATCACAAATTCATCACCAATTTCATGTCATGTAATTTCGTTAGCTACAATCTTAGTGATGCAATTGTCACACCATGCACCACTACTGTTTGGGAACTTAAAGGGGAGGAAGTTCATCCTTGTGGTTACTATTAGATCCAAAAGGTGAATAAATATGCATATACTTATTTATTATCTAACAATATATTGGTTGTATCATAAAGCATGTGAAACGTTAATTAGAAACCAAATAACATATGATTTGTTTGTAATACAATGTGGATTGATGATGCCAGAATAGGCCGGGAGTTCTTTGACAGTATACAAAAGAGAGATGAATCAAGAAAGTTGTATTGAAAAGGATGCCTTTAATTTATAAAGACATAGCTTGCTCACATGAACTAAAGAGGATACTAGAGATACTAGTGCCCCAGTTCCGTATTACAACCTAGACTTTTTGTCGGAACGGATTTGTGTGGCCATAAATTTTGCGGAATAACAACACTAGAAGAAATTCTAGTATATTTTTGAGGTAAATTACCTCATTCATGAATTTGTTGCATGAACTTCATGAATTTGACATGAAAATTACCTATTTATTTTATGCATTTCCTTCGCCTAATGGTCTTGTCAAAAGTGTGCATTTCCTTCGCCTAATGGTCTTATCAAAAGTGCTACGCTACCTTTTATTTTCTTCGTTAAAGAATGTTTTGCTCAAAATGTTAATTTTTTCCACATTGGTGGGAGAAAAGAACTTTTAAATGATTAAATATAGAAGAAATTCTATATTTTTAAAGGGGTTAAGAACATTTCAACTCTTGTTTTACTGTTGTCGGTCATTCGACTCAAGTTGGACTTTGGCAAATATATCCATTGAGAAATTTTTGTGTTGGACAAAAAAATAACCCACAATATTTCTCGTGGCTGCATGAATTGAAGTACGTACAACACATTAATGCATGGTGAAGAGACACATCTCTTTAGTCAAGGGTGTGCACTAGAAATGTTAACTGCACTTGGACATGTGTCACTGCACAGATGCAACACAACCTAAAAAGTGTAATTTTACAGCAATTTTAATGCGAAGAAGAGCCTTCTAATGTTAACTACTAGGATTATAAGTATATCTACTTGATATACTAACAACATAAATTATATCTGGACAAGTAAAGATCACCATAAGCATTACAGTCCCAATTATTTTTGTATATTTCATTTGAGAAACACTAGAATCTTTATACTATTACAAGTGAATGCTAGGATATGAGGAGATCTCCCTAAACTACATCAAAATAATTAATTTTTTTCAAACTTGATTTTAATATAATGAGACTGACACAAAGAGAAATCGTCAATATTTCTTTTAATTTTGATTCCTAAAATTACATCTACTTCATAATGATTTTCCATTTGAAACTTAGTAGACAAAAAGTTCTCAGTTTCATTAGTAAAATTCATTTTTGGATAAAAATTAACAAGTCATATACACATAATCAGGCAATTTTTCAACCTTTCATTTCGGAATAATCATAGGTATAAGATTAATTCACAAGAAAATCACTATCTACTATTGTGATATTATTCTTTTCATACCGCTTCTTAGGTGTCTAATTTACTCCATACAAGGACTTTCTCAACATGAATATTTAATTATCTTCTCCTGCAACCATAAAACCTTTGGGTTGAGTTAAATATAACTATTCATCTAGGTAACCATTTAAAAATACTGTTTTGACATCCATTTTATCACTAAACCATCAAAAGTAGAAAAAGCAATAAGACTCCTAACGATCATTATCAATTGTAGCTTCGGGTCTCAATTTCTTCTAATATGTCCACTTGCTACATATGAAGTTACAAATTTTAGGCAAATCAGACAAGTCAAAAATTTGATTCGAAACTATAAAGTTTAATTTATTTTTAACACCTTCTTTTAAAAATATCACATATATTGATCTCATACTATAGAGTTTAATTCATTTTTAATATTTTCTTTTCGAAATATCACTTATGGTGATCTCATTGCCTCATCATAAGATTTAGGTTCTATTAACTAGACAGACACCAAATCTTATACCATAATTTTCAGTCAAAAATACAGTGATAAAATCATGACAAAGCTGTTGTCAATTCTACATCTTTTACTCCTTGTATGTTCATTTAATGCTTCTTAGAAATAACTTCATATGAAGAAACGACATAAGGATCAACAAACATAAATGTAGAAGCATCATTTTACATATCACTAAACACATTATTTTTCAAAGGAAATTTGCTAAAAATTCTGCTAAAAATTCAGCAATTCATGATTCACAAATAGAAAAACTATTTTAAAAACAAAAATATATATGCAGCACTCTTTTCACATAACCAATAAAGACAATGTCAAAAGTCTTACAACCTACATTTACTCATTTAAAATCAGATTTTCTTACATTAGCCAAAGACCTCAAAACTTTCAGAAATTTTTATGTAGGAGAAAACCCTTTCTAAAAGCTTTCCCCTACATGTTGTTTGGTATACCCGTTTTATGAGGGACAATTTAGAATATAACATCCAAATCAGAAAGCTTTCCCCTGCATGTTGTTTTGTAGACCAGAGCTTAAAAGCATAAAATTTATCATTTCGTCAAGGGTTTTTATATATTTATTCAGCTACAACATTATGTTGGAATATAATGAGCACTAAGCTCATCTATAATATCATTTTTCTCACAAATATACTACAGAGTTTTCGTATTATATTTCCTTAGTGTATCTTGAAAATTACTACTTTTTTCACTTTTTCATAAACAAGATTTTTGAAAAATCATCAATTTTTATCATAGAAATTAATTCTATTTTTCTAAGTCTTGTTATAGAAGAAATACTAACATGACATACTTTACCATAACACAAATTAATAGACTTAACAATATAAGCAGAATATGAAATACTAGCATTATTGATAATCTATTGAACATTGTTCAATACAAATAAGTCTCCACTAAGATATCCCTTCCCAATAAAATCTCCTCCGTGATAAATAATTATTTTATCACCTTTAAAAATAGGTAAAGGCCTACTTTATTAAGAAGTACTCCGGAAACCATGTCTCTGCAGGTAAAGTACATATAAAACATTATTCAAGGCTAAAGTTTTTTCTGAAGTTACATTATATAAAAAATTTCCTTTATCCATTATTCATGTAGTAGATAACCCATGTAAACACAATTGTCATTAATTGACTCCTCAAAGTCATGGAATAACTCTTTGTTGGCACAAAAATGTATTGAAGGGTCTTTGCCCAACACCAATTATTAATGTTAGCCACTAGAACAACTACAATAATAATCACTTCATTAGCCTCACCAAGATGAGCTTGACCATCAGCTTGTCATTCTTACCGTAAGTTCTATCTTTGTCTTACTTATGAGTGGCTAGCATTATGACTTAGTTTTTCGTAGACAAAGAAAGGATCCTTCGATTTTTGAATTTGAATCTTTGAGTTGTTAAAGTAATTTTTTTTCTTTATAAGTCCCTTTTTTAAGAAATTCTTCAGTTTTCCTTTAAACATGTCATTCATAGTATTACCAGAAAATTCAATAATCTATGGAAAAATTATGTAAAAACCTTTCATCTTATTTTTTAGACAGTTCGCCTATTCAGTTCTCATGTGACCAATAAGATCTTAGGGAGATAATTTTATTTTCTTATATTTCAGTTGATATTTATAATTACTCCAAGTTTGTGGACATTATTCAAGCACAACACATTAGCCAAAAAACTCTCAAACACCTTCATACCCTTGTTCAGAACATCAACAATCAAGTTCTCATATTCACAAATTTGTTCCATGGTTAGCTTATTATCACCATTTGAAACTTAATCTATGGACCACAATATTTTATCTTTCGTGCATCATCAGCACTATTTTTTTTCTCGAACTAGCATATATTTTCTAAGCAAAAATTTGATTAACAAATAAATCAAATAAATGATATGTAATTGGTTAAGTCGAGTCACTCTCCAAGCTTCTACAGATCTTCCAAACACGTGTACTCGTGGTTGGATGTTTGGAGTTGCACAAAAACGAGTTGTCTAAATAGTCACAATAGGAAGAAAAATATTTCCGACAATACATGAATAGGTGAAACAGATTAAATGAAAGAGAGATTTTTGTTTCTCTTCTATATATTTAGTTCACAAATGATACTCCTTAAATAGGAAGAACATTTATGTTTTCATCAATCATAAGAATGTAAGTAGTTAAAGTAAAATTAATGAACTGAAATATTATGAGTTTTCTGAATAGTTTCAATATTTTCTCACGAAGTGAAAAAAACTATCACTTGAATAAATGTGAACCATATAAAAGGAAGTAGCTCTCCTATTTCACTTCAATTTAGGACATAAATGTTCACATAGATTAATGACGGAGAATTCTCAGATGTTATTATACTTTGAATTAAATAAAAAGGAATAAAATCTACAAACCTGAGTCACCAGATGAACCGTTGGAACAAAGAATAGCTCTATAGGGAAAAAGTTTCTTAAGAATGTAAGCAAGGCTTTTAAGAATATTGATATAAGTGTCTTCAAAGAACTAGTCTCCATGAAATCGTGGTCCTCTACCTTAATGCAGCCTCCATAACATCCAAATGATAACTACACAATAAAATCAACAAATATATTACATAATTATTAGTCTATCGAGTACAATCTCCTACTTGTAGGAGTTGATTACACTAGAGAATACAACTCATAGATTGATTACAAGAGTCCTGAGTATACTTCAAATAAAATACTAAAAATTATTGTTAAATACAATTAGGCCTTTACTACTAATAAATAAATAAAAATTAGTGTTTTTTTTAAACTAAAATAGGCTACAAAATAAACTCAAACAATACAAATGCATGTCATTTGCCTTTGGATCTATTTTTAGTAACAAAATTACTCAAAATCTAATACTCATTTGTTTATTTTTAAATATTTTTCCAATGGTAGGATCAGTAGACAAAATAATTATAACTCATCTCCTTTTAAATCATTAATTTAAAAGGAGTTGGTACCTCCATGACTGATGCAAAGTGAAATAGTACTTAAATTTACACAAAAAGAAAACATTGAAGCGTGATGACTTGATTTAAATTGAGTTTCTCATATAGTTAAGAAAGTAAAATCAAGGTAAATAGTTAGTAGATTTTTAGTTAATACAAGTCATTCAATTTTAAAATTTCAACCAATTACAAGCATGATTCAAACTAAATAACCAAAAGATAAGTAGAATATTGACGTAAATAATATGTTTGACAAAATACCATTTGTATCATTTTTTTTGTATTAAAAATGCAAAGAAATTTTTATTCTAACTTGAAATGTATATCAAATTTGGAGCAAAAAGAGACTAACCATTAGTCTTGACCAATACCTTTTTAATTTTTAAACTTAGAAGATAACTTACTAAATGACATGTAACATACTAAGAAATAGCAGATCACGTCAAAAATCAAATAAAGGATCTTGGTGAAATATAACTTTTTAAGGAGCAATGAATTGAGATGATAAGTTAAGTATTGTACAAATTTGAAATTGAAAAACACAAAAGAAAATTATCGAGAAGTAACCTTGAATTATCTTCTGCATCTGATGGCAATGATTGAAAAATGATTGTTCGATTTGAGAAAAACATGTACAACATAGATATTTTACAATTGAAGAGCTTTAACACAGGGAAATTTTTTTTACAAGAAAATCACTATCCACTAATGTGATATTACACTTTTCGTACCGCTGCTTAGGTATCAAGTTTCCTCCATAAAAGGACATACATAACTTGAATATTTAATTATCTTCTCCTGGAACTATAAAACCTTTGGGTTGAGTTAAATATAACAATTCAACTAGGTAACCATTTAAAAATACTATTTTGACATCCATTTTATAACTAAACAATGAAAAGTGGAAAAAGCAATAAGACTCGTAACGATCATTATTTTCGTCACTAGAGAATAAATATCAAAATAATCAACATCTTTCTTTTCGATAAAACTCCTCATCAAAATTCTAGCCTTATATTTATAAATTGTAGCTTTGTCTCAATTTCCTCTTATATGTCCACTTGCTACATATGAATTTACAATCTTTAGGCAAATCAAACAAGTCTGAAGTTTGATTCGAAACTATAAAGTTTAATTTATTTCTAACACCTTCTTTTAAAAATATCAAAAATATGGATCTCATACTATAGAGTTTAATTCGTTTTTAATATCTTCTTTTCGTCCTACATCTTTTACTCCTTTTTAGTTCACTTGATGCTTCTTAGAAATAACTTCATAAGAAGAAACAACATAAGGATCAACAAACATAAATGTAGAAGCATCATTTTAAATATCACTAAACACATTATTGTTCAAAGGAAATTTGCTAAAAATTCAGCAACTCAAGATTCACAAATAGAAAAACTATTTTAAAAACAAAAATCTATATGCAGCACTCTTTTCACATAACCAATAAAGACAATGTCAAAAGTCTTACAACCTACATTTACTCATTTAAAATCAGGTTGCCTTACCTTAGCCAAAGACCTCAAAACTTTCAGAAATTTCAAATTAGGAGAAAACCCTTTCTAAAACATATATCAGGTCTTGTCTAACCTTTTATGAGAGACCATTAAGAATATAACATGCAAATAATAAAGCTTCCCCTACATGTTGTTTGGTAGACCCGAGCTTAAAAGCATAGAATTTTTCATTTTGTCAAGGGTTTTATATATTTGTTCAGCTACACCATTTTGTCGGAATATAATGAGCACTAAGCTCATCTATAATATCATTATTGTAACAAATATACTCCATTGTTTTCGTATTGATTTATTGCCCCTACAAGATCAAAAAATCTGTTGATTTTCCTGTCTAATTTATTTTCTACTTCATATTTGAAGAACATACTTTCAACCTCATCTATAGATATTAGACTATATACCTTTGTGTATTTTGAAAATTAATACAACTTTTTCAAAAAGTATTCTTGAAGTTTGTTTAATTTGAATATATTAGTTCAAAAATTTGAATTTTTGTACTAATAATCGATTTCAAAGGTTCTTTTACATATACAAGATTTTGAAAAATCATCAATTTTTATCATAGAAATTAATTCTATTTTTCTTAGTCTTTTGATATAAGCAATACTAACATGACATACTCTACCATAACACAATTTAATAGACTTAACAATATAAGCAGAATATGAAATACTAGCATTATTGATAATCTATTGAACATTGTTCAATACAAATAATTCTCCACTAAGATATCCCTTCCCAATAAAATCTCCTCCGTTATAAGTAAATATTTTATCACCTTTAAAAATAGGTGAAGGCCTACTTTATTAAGAAGTACTCAGAAAGCTATGTCTCTACAGGTAAAGTACATATAAAACATTATTCAAGGCTAAAGTTTTTTCTGAAGTTACATTATGTAAAAAATTTCCTTTATCCATTATTCATGTAGTAGATAACCCATGTAAATACAATTGTCATTAGTTGACTCCTCAAAGTCATGGAATAACTCTTTGTTGGCACAAAAATGTATTGAAGGGTCTGTGCCCAACACCAATTATTAATGTTAGCCACTAGAACAACTACAATAATAATCACTTCATTAGCCTCACCAAGATGAGCTTGACCATCAAGTTTTCGTTCTTACCGTAAGTTCTATCTTTGTCTTACTTATGAGTGGCTAGCATTATGACTAAGTTTTTCGTAGACAAAGAAAGGATCCTTAGATTTTTGAATTTGAATCATTTACTTGTTAAAGTAATTCTTTTTCTTTATAAGTCGCTTTTTTAAGAAATTCTTCAGTTTGCCTTTAAACATGTCATTCATAGTATTACCTGAAAATTCAATAAGAATCTATGGAAAAATTATGTAAAAACCTTTCATCTTATTTTTTAGACAGTTCGCCTATTCAGTTCTCATGTGACCAATAAGATCTTAGGGAGATAATTTTATTTTCTTATATTTCAGTTGATATCTATAATTACTCCAAGTTTGTGGACATTATTCAAGCACAACACATTAGCCAAAAAACTCTCAAACACCTTCATACCCTTGTTGAGAACATCAACAATCAAGTTCTCATATTCACAAATTTGTTCCATGGTTAGCTTATTGTCACCATTTGAAACTTAATCTATGGACCACCATATTTTATCTTTCATGCATCATCAACACAATTTTTTTTCTCGAACTAGCATATATTTTCTAAGCAAATATTTGATTAACAAATAAATCAAATAAATGATAAGTAATTGGTTAAGTCGAGTCACTCTCCAAGCTTCTAGAGATCTTCCAAAAACGTGTACTCATGGTTGGAAGTTTGGAGTTTCACAAAAACAGTTGTCTAAATATTCACAATAGGAAGAAAAATATTTTCGACAATACATGAATAGGTGAAACAGATTAAATGAAAGAGAGATTTTTGTTTCTCTTCTATATATTTAGTTCACAAATGATACTCCTTAAATAGGAAGAACATTTATGTTTTCATCAATCATAAGAATGTAAGTAGTTAAAGTAAAATTAATGAACTAAAATATTTTGAGTTTTTTGAATAGTTTCAATATTTTCTTACGAAGTGAAAAAAACTATCACTTGAATAAATGTGAACCATATAAAAGGAAGTAGCTCTCCTATTTCACTTCAATTTAGGACTTAAATGTTCACATAGATTAATGACGGAGAATTCTCAGATGTTATTATACTTTGAATTAAATAAAAAGGAATAAAATCTACAAACCTGAGTCACCAGAAAAACCGTTGGAACCAAGAATAGCTCTATAGGGAAAAAGTTTCTTAAGAATGTAAGCAAGGCTTTTAAGAATAATTATTGATATAAGTGTCTTCAAAGAACTAATCTCCATGTTTTCATGGTCCTCTACCTTAATGCATCCTCCATAACATCCAAATGATAACTACACAATAAAATCAACAAATATATTACATAATTATTAGTCTATCGAGTACAATCTCCTACTTGTAGGAGTTGATAACACTAGAGAATACAACTCATAGATTGATTACAAGAGTCCTAAGTATACTTCAAATAAAATACTAAAAATTATTGTTAAATACAAGTAGGCCTTTACTACTAATAAATAAATAAAAATTAGTGTTTTTTTAAAACTAAAATAGGCTCCAAAATAAACTCAAACAATACAAATGCATGTCATTTGCCTTTGGATCTATTTTTAGTAACAAAATTACTCAAAATATCATACTCATTTGTTTATTTTTAAATATTTTTCCAATGGTAGGATCAATAGACAAAATAATTATAACTCATCTCCTTATAAATCGTTAATTTAAAAGGAGTTGGTACCTCCATGAATGATGCAAAGTGAAATAGTACTTAAATTTACACAAAAAGGAAACATTGAAGCGTGACGACTTGATTTAAATTGAGTTTCTCATATAGTTAAGAAAGTAAAATCAAGGTAAATAGTTAGTAGATTTTTAGTTAATACAAGTCATTCAATTAAAATTCCAACCAATTACAAGCATGCTTCAAACTAAATAACCAAAAGATAAGTAGAATATTAAAGTAAATAATATGTTTGACAAAATACTATTTGTATCATTTTTTTTGTATTAAAAATGCAAAGAAATTTTTATTCCAACTTGAAATGTATATCAAATTTTGAGCAAAAAGAGACTAACCATTAGTCTTGACCAATACCTTTTTAATTTTTAAACTTAGAAGATAACTTACTAAATGACATGTAACATACTAAAAAATAGCAGATCACGTCAAAAATCAAATAAAGGATCTTGGTGTAATATAACTTTTCAAGGAGCAATGAATTGAGATGATAAGTTAAGTATTGTACAAATTTGAAATTGAAAAAAACAAAAGAAAATTATCGAGAAGTAACCTTGTATTATCTTCTGCATCTGATGGAAATGACTGAAAAATGATTGTTCGATTTGAGAAAAACTTGTACAACATAGTTATTTTACAATTGAAGAGCTTTAACACAGGGAAATTTTTTTCACTACATGTCCCCTAAAGTACATACAATTAAGGCTTTATTAACAACCAAAAAAATAAAGCCTAAAGAATATTTGAAAAGCAAAGAAGGGGGGATAATCTCAATAAAATTGGGGATCCAAAATTAGAATTGTTGATTTTTGAAGAGATAAATTCAGAAAAATAGGAGAAAAAATAACTTTCACAAAAGGTGACATGGGTTGGGCTATATTCCCCTAGAACAATTTTAGGAACATGGTGAAGTTTTTGAGGTAGAAAACTTGATGGATTGAGCTAAAAATTCGGTGAAGTTTTGGGGGGTTTGCATTTTGCAAGGACAGGGGCTGCTAGGATTTCAAGTTCATTTGGGGAAGGAAGAAATGATAATGAAAAGAAAAAGAATAGAGGTACTTATTTGAGGGGTTTGGGCCCGGGTTATATGAAAGAAAGTGTCTGATTGGATAATATTTGGGCTGAAAGAGGGTATGAAGAAACAAGTCATTTGTACTTTAGCAAAATATATTTGCTTGAAATAATTCAAAATCTATAAAATTGAAAATGAGATAAATTATATCTAATTATTTATCAAACTTATTAACCTTTTAACAATTAAAAACTACTTTGAAGTAAAGACCTGTTATGTTGAATAACCGAAGGAGAATAAGGAAAAGGAGAATAAGCAGAAGAAAATTAAGGAGAAGAAGGGGGAGGAGAAGAAAAAGACGACGAACAAGAAGAAGAGGACGATGAAGAAGGAGGAGGGGGAGGGGAACGGGAAGAATTAGAACAAGAGGAACAAGAATAAGACGAGAAGGAGGAGAATGATGAAGAGGAATAGGAATAGGTAGAGAAAGATGAAGTGGAAGTGGAAGAAGAGGAAGGGAGGAAAGAGGAGGAGGAGAATAGATTCAATATTATTATAACAATACAGAATTATTCAAATCATTTCTGAGATACTTTTACCCGATAAATAGTAAAATTTCCTAGGAAATAGATTGAAAATATTTTAATTTTTAAGAAACAATTATTCAACTTTGCTTGTAACTAAAGAAGTCTGAAGAATTAATCAACCCTCTCCTTTTTAGCTAGGGATGATAGAAAAGAGTTAGGGCTAAAAGTAGGTCACGACCCCAAATACACCCTAGACGTGACATGACATACAAGACCCAGCAAGGTCCTGCAAAACTCATTGAGCATACTTTATCAAAGATAATAGAACAAAGAGTTTTAAAGGTATTATTTCAAATAAAAGAGTTTTACAAAATGTAGCTGAAGTCTAACATTAGTCTCAAAGCCATACATTCAATCATAAGGGAGAGATTGGGACGTAAACAATAAATTACATACAAAATCTGAAAAGAAAATACATGATAAGAATAGAATAATCTCTGTCCTCGATACATAAGGAATCATCACCTTAAGGTAAAAGTAAGCGTATTGAAATGTAACTGTTACAACAAATTGGAGAATCTTAGTAGTTCAGTTGCAACAAATATCAATCTTCCATAAAGTTGTTAGCTACTAATTTTTATTTTCACATTATTCTAGTTTTTAATCAATATATCTTCTTCCTTTTAAGTATTTTCCTTTGGTTCATCATCATGTGGTTAACAATCAAAAGAGATGATACAGAAAAAGTCTCCTCAACTTCCTTTTACCAAATTTTCTATGATTTAATCCATCAATAAATAACAATCCTCTATAAAGTTGTTAACTACTCATTTTTATTTTCTCGTATTTTTTTAATAAATAAATATTCTTCCTTTTAATGTTTACTTTCGTTGAAATTTGGTTAATCAACGTATGGTTAGTAATCATTTAGAAAAAGTGATGTGACAATGTATAATTACTTTGATAAAGATTATAGATATATTCTTCAAACTTTTATTTTACGCCAAGAAAAAGTTCATCATATGAAAAGAAAGTTAGGTTGTAGTAAATTAATCAAAGAAAAATGGTTCGAGTTCTTTGATTCTGTTTCATCAGAAAATGTTCAATATGGTGGCCAAGATCATCAAGAGAGATAGTAAAATTAGTTTAGTAAAATTAAAATTTTTAATACTATATATGTACATACACATTTTTTGCACTGATTTTAGTACCCATTAGATAGCTATATTTCAAGTGCTAGATGCTATTTCAAAATTTTGGCAACATTCTACTAGTCATAACATTGATGGACTGCAATTTTTGTGGATGTAGCTTGGGTTATTCTGCCACCACATGCTACTCTATGTAAGAGATCATATTTTGCTAGAATTTTTTAATGCTTTCAACTAAGATATTCACATGTTTCTTGACAAATATTACCCTACTCTTTAATGGCCCAACAAGTGGCAAAATCCTAACAGCCTATGTAGGTAAAATGGTTTTTATCGGAGGCTAAGCTTGTGAAGGTCAACAATGATGGTAGGAAAGAGAGTCGAGCGATTTAGAATAAAGGGTAACTTATAGAAACTTCACTATTCTAGGATTTAATTATTTCTTTAGATGCATACTCCCTTACAATATTATATATTATCAGACATTGATGCGTCCAAATAGGTTCAGATGCATGTACATCACGATACATGAGGTAAAATTAGCGGTAATTTGTTATAGATTATATTCAACTATGGATTGCATGTATATAGGATATATAGGCATACCTTAATCATATCCCTTGCTTTCCTGACATCTCGATCATCACACTCCCTTGTATCTTGTATCCTATGAGACATGTGAAGATATAGTGTAATTCACATGTATTTGGGATATATAGAAAACATTTGTTGCCTGATATATCTTATTTTGAAATATAGGTTGAAATTATTAATTAATCATGTGAATATTAGTATTTCAAAGTATATAAAGAACTAGTAAATATGGTTAAAAAATTGTGTAGTTAGGTAGTTTTTCCTAGATTGAAGGAGTAGTTAGGGAGAATTAATTTATTATTGCTCTATTTAAGGCTATTTTAATGTGTAATGAATCTCCATACATTTAACTCTAAATTCGGTAAATAACAAATAAAAAGGCGGTATAATAAATATTTATGCGAAAGTATAGATTGGATTAGTA
Organism: Solanum lycopersicum; assembly: GCF_036512215.1. NCBI lineage: Eukaryota > Viridiplantae > Streptophyta > Magnoliopsida > Solanales > Solanaceae > Solanum > Solanum lycopersicum. The sequence continues at coordinate 11,695,774 of NC_090804.1, forward strand.
GATATGGGATGAATCTAGGAGAAACTACTTAATTATACAAACATTACTATCTTATTTACTAATTCTTTCTATGATTTGAAATAACTACATTTTAATCTAACTACACAATTTCATAGAAGATTTCAAGTTAGATATAAATATGCGAAGATATACATTATATATTGGTATCTTGTGTGATCACATGTATCTGAGATGCGGATATGCAAGCGAGATACGAGAGTTGCGAGTGAAACGGGAGGGAGCAAGCAAAATTTTTCGATGTATCTCATATAAATGTGTATCCAGTTGGAAATATTATATCTAGAACAAATTATACCTAATTGTTATCTCATTTATCTAAAGATACATTAATCTGAAAACATATTTGGAACACACCAAAATTTGGTAAAGTTCATAATTTGCAAACTAGTATATCTCGATAACGACCCTCAAAATGAAATAGGCTAACTAGAGCTTGTCATATGTTTAAAGACTTATTAGATATTTAATGATGTGCTAAAATAATGATTAATGTCTTAAGGGGTAATTTCTAAAGAGTTTGTATGTTGAACGTCCAAGATATTTCAAAGCTAGTCTTGTATGTGCTAGTGTGCCTTTACATGTTTTATGTGTTGTTTGGTATTCAAAATGATAGGGGAGAGTCCTAAGACCTAGATGATCATGTTTATCAATGAAACATCCGGGTACGACTCCCGAAGAACCACCCCAAGGGCCCTTGAGAAGAACCCAAACCCTAGCAAGAAAACAACCAAAGATTGTAAAACAACGACCCCATATCGGCGCTACTTATGTCAATCCACGCCCCATCGTTTGGGGGAATAGCTCAACACTTAGTTGTGGGAGCTTATCCCCCAGCATTTGACTTTCCAAACGACGCCCAGCAGGATGGGACGTCGTTCAAACGAAGCACAGTAGCTTGAGTCCGTCATTTAGAGCCTGCAATACTGCCAATATTTTCTACAAGCTTAGGGGTGAATTGGGAAATTCATCCCATGTCCTAATTAACTAGTAATAGTTTTTTAGGGGTTTTAAGTTAGTTTATATCCCTAAGACCTAAGTAAGACTTCACTTTTCAAAATCACAACCGCTCTCTTAAGACACCATCGAGCTTGAACTCAATGAAGAGCTAGGATTGTAGATTTTGAGTGGTTTCTTCACCAAATCCCTTGGGTTTTCTCCTATTAAGGTATTCTAGTTCATCCTTTTTTCTTCTCTCATTCAAAGAGTCAATCCAAAGACTTTTCAAAAAGGTTTCAAATTCTTAAATTCCTATATTTTGAATTCTAAGCATGAGTCTTTGCATGAAAGGTTTTAATGGATGGATTATGATGTTTTCAATATAAAGTGATGGTTTTATGATAAAAAAACTCAATGACCCCATGAACATGCAAATTTTTAAAATTGGGCATATGAAGTGGGTTTAATGTATATGATTAGACAATGTTAGAGTTTTGTTTTTATTATGTTGTATTGTGATTATCTACTTCCATTTATGCCTTATTGTGATGATCTATTTGAGAATTGAGAAAAGGTGATCAAGTCTTGGATGAAGGGTAAGTTGATCTATGTTGTTTAGTACTTATTGAATTGATGTTGAGTGGTGTGGTCTACTTATGGTGTCGGTGTTTACTTTATGTATATGATTATATATGTGAATTGTGATTATGGATTTGAAGGCTTTGAATATGAATTAAAGTGATGTTATGATGTATATGTATGAGATATCTTATGAAGTTGAGAAATATGTATCTTGAAGATGCTATGTCTAAATGAAGTACAACGTGAATGTGAAGCATGATAGTGTGTGAATTATGATTTATGTAGTATGATAATGCTTAAATTCAGTGTTATGAATATCGTGGTTATGTGAAGAATGTTGTCACATATACTCACATGCCCACACTTTAAATGAATGAATGAAGTTAATGAATGAAAATGGGGAATTGTAAGGTAGACATTATTCGTGAGTAGAGATGAAGTGTCTAGTACCAACCCTACTATTCTTAAGAACTCTAGTGAATGAAAAAAGGAAAGTTTGGGGTGGACACTCTTCGTGAGTTGAGATGCAGTATTTAGTAGCAACCTCAGTATTCCCAAGAGCTTTCCAATGAATGCTTGGGGGTTGGATACTCTTCGTGAGTTGAGATGTGGTACAACAAAGTAATCTCTAGCGATAAGTTATCTTCATGAGTTAAGATGTAGTACTTAATAGCAATTTCTTAACCTATAGTTAATGAATGTTTAAGACTCAATCGAGGAGTCATGCTCAGCAACAAGAGGATTTGAAGAAGGGGTGGATACTCTTTGTGAGCAGAGATGTCGTATCCAATGTACCTCTAGAGATGAGTACTCTCGTGAGTTAAGATGTAGTACTTAGAAGAAATCTCCTTATCCCTTAACTATGCACCCACATATCTTTATCTACAGGATATCCAAGTAAAGGCTAAGAGAATGACCCTACTTTAGGCAAGTAGGGATCCCTCATACGGTAGGGGATATACCGAGATTCCATGTCTCTCTCTAATGGTCTATGTCGACTAAAGATATCCCCCACAAACGAACGTAATGAAATACGTCTTCTTAAGTTTGTAATACTTAGGGTAGGAGATGGAATGGCACGCTATTTATCCTTCGCACAAGTAGACACTTTTAGGAAGTTTTTGTGTGTCCTTATATGAAAATGAACGAATGGTTTACTATATAATGTTAATGAGGTAAGTTTCCTTTATGTAAAATTTTAATGAAGCATGTTGGTCTTATGTCTATAGTGTTTAAAGTTATGTAAATGATTAATGTGATGCGCCTAGTCTATGGTGATTCTCAAGGAGCACTAAGGTGGGAGTAGTAGTATGGAATGCTACTTTCACATTGCACTAAATGTAACTTGGGGGTTGTCTTGGAGGATGGTCTTTATGTGAAGTTACTAAAGAAAACAAAAATAAAAAAAAAAGCCCTTAATTAGATAGAAAAAGTAAAAATTTAAAAAGAAAAGAAATAAGGTGCAAAATTCGCTGCACAAAGAAAAGAAGGAAAAAGTGTAAGAAAAAAAAGGTTAATAAAAGAAACCCTTAATTAGATTGAAAAAGGAAAAAAAGAAAAGAAAAAAAGGGTGCAAAATTCGCTGCAAAAAGAAAAAAATAATGGGGCGGGTGAGATTTGAACCCTACCAGTGTGCGTTGCGGGCCCATGACTTCTTTCATACTATGGGTGCTCATTTAATTTTTAATTACGGATTTATTACATATATATATATATATTATATATAAAAATCAGAGTCAATGGGTGCTCGAGCACCCGAAACTCACTTTCTGGGTCCGCCCCTAAACATAAAGAGGAGGAAGTTCGTCCTTGATGTTACTATTTAATCCAAAAGGTGAATAAATATGCATATCCTTATTTCTTATCTCAACAATATATTGATTGTATCGTAAAGCATTTAAAATGTTAATTAGAAACAAAATTAGATATGCTTTATTTATGATCAAGTGTGGGTTGATGACGCCACAATAGGTGAGATGTCTTTTATAATATACCAAAGAGAGATGAATCAAGAAAGTTTTATTGAAAAGGATACCTCTAATTTTTAAGGACAAAGCTTGCACACAAGAACTAAAGAGGATCCTAGAGATATTTGTGCTCCAATTCTGTATTACAACCTTGAATTTTTAGCCGGAACGGATCTGTGTAGCCATAAAATATGCGGAATAACAACACTAGAAGAAATTCTACTATATTTGTGAGTTACAATTACCTCGTTCATGAATTTGTTGCATGAACTTCATGAATTTGACATGAAAATTATCTATTTATTTTATGCATTTTCTTCGTCTAATAGACTTATTTATAGTATTGCTCTACATTTTATTTTCTTTGTTAAAGACTATTTTTCTCAAAATGTTAATTTTTTCCACATTGTTGGGAGAAAAGAACATTTTAATTATTAAATATAGAAGAACTACTATGTTATTAAAGCGGTTAAGAAAATATCTAGTCTTGTTCTACCGTTGTCAGTCACTCGGCTCAAATTGGAGTTTGGAAAATATATCCATCGAGAAATTTTGTTTTGGAAAAAAAATAAACCCAAAATATTTCTCGTGGCAGCATGAATTGAAGTGTGTGTGAAGAGACACATCTCTTCAGTCAAGGGTGTGCACTAGAGGTGTTAACTGAACTTGAACATGTGTTACTGCACAGATACAACACAACCTAAAAAATGTAACTTTACAAACTTTTTTTATGCGACAAAGAGCCTTCTGATTTTTACTACTAGGATTATAAGTATATCTACTTGATATACTAACAACATAAGTTATATCAGGTATAGTCACCATAAGCATTACAGTCCCAATTATTTTAGCATATTTCGTTTGAGAAAGTCTAGAATCTTTGTTCTATTACAATTGCGTGCTAGGATCATAAGGAGGTCTCCCTAAACTACATCAAAATAAATAATTTTTTTGAACTTGATTTTAATGTAATGAAGCTGACACAAAGAGAAATCATCAATATTTCTTTAAATTTTGATTCCTAAAATTACATCTACTTCATACTAATTTTCCGTTCCAAACTTAGTAGACAAAAAGTTGTTAGTTTTATCAATAACATTCATTTTTTGACAAAACTTAACAAGTGATCTACATATAATCACGTAATTTGAACCTATCTTTTTTTAATAATCACAGGTATAAGATTAATTTACAAGAAAATCACTATCCACTAATGTGATATTAGACTTTTCATACCGCTACTTAGGTGTCTATTTTAGCCTATACAAGGACTTACTCAACTTAAATAATTGATCCTCTTCTCCTGGAACCACAAAACCTTTGGGTTGATTTAAATATATCTTTTTGTCTAAGTCACCATTTAAAATATTGTTTTGACATCCATTTTATCAATTAATTATGAAAAGTGGAAAACGCAATAAGACTCTTAACGGTCATTATTTTTGTCATAAGAGAATTAATATCAAAATATTCAACACCTTTATTTTGGTTAAAAGTTCTCATCAAAATTCTAGCCTAATATTTATCAATTATAGCTTCGGGTCTCAATTTCTTCGCGTCTCAATTTCTTCCTAAATATCGACTTGCTGCATATGAATTTAAAACTGTAACAACCTGTTTAGTCGGTTCGAGCAGTAGAACTATTTTTTATAAAAACTGACAGGGTCGACGGATCACGCGACGGACCGTCATGGTCATGACGGACCGTGATGGACTCCGTTGTCCCATACTTGTGTAATTTCTTCTGCTGCTCTCCTCATTACCCTCGACGACAGGTAGGATGAACCGTCATAGGCACGACGGTCCGTCGAGGGCCTTTGTTCCAAAACACTTCAACTCTGAATTCTGGATATTGGGATCGACTCTCTGAACTTCACGACGGAACTGCAGCACGGACCGTCGTAGATACGACGGACCGTCACAAGCTGCGTAACCCCGACTTGGTAACACTTTCGCTAAAAGTTTTAAAGGGGTGTTTCGGACAATTCATGATTATAGTTATGAAATTAGTGGGTAAGTTTAATAATTTATTTACTTGGGGGTTAAAGAAGACGATAGGGAATAAATAGTGGGTTACTTTTATCATCTTTTATAATTGATTATATGATAATTAGGGTAAAATAAAAAGAATCTGAAGAAGAAAAATAAAAAGAACAGGAAAGGGAGAACGAGCGAGAGAGAGAGAACGAAGAGGACAGCAAAGGCATTGGGAAGGAAGCTTGCTTGATCACGATTTTTTAGTGGAGGTAGGTAATGGTTTAGTTTCTATATGATAGATAAACTATATATAGTGATCGATATGTATTGGGTGGTACTGTAAAGTCTTCTATGTACTTGATTGTGTGATTGTATGTTTGATTGTGCAGTTGTAGTTGGTTAGAATGATGAGATTGGTGAACCTTCAATCTTAAATCCTCTCTATTAAGATGACTCTGTGACATAGAGAAGACTTGATGAAATAAAATAATGAGGTAATATTGGATCGGAGTGTCACGTTCTGACACGTATTTGGGGATCGGAGTGTCACGTTCCGACACGGTATATGGGATCGGAGTGTCACGTTTCGACACGATAATAATAAACAGAAGGAATCTTAAATTAGGTTAATATACTTAAATTCGAAGAACCCATTTCCCAAATGAGTATGGTGTGGAGGCTGGAGTCCTCATAGGTGTGTTTGGTGTTGTTGTCAATGGTTCTTGTACTTGTTGCTTATCACCTGTTAAGTATTGTGGTTGATTTTATGTTATTATTCAGTATATATTGTTTTCTATTTTGAGTTGGCCGATGATACCTACTCAGTATGTGTTCTTTGTACTGACCCCTACTTGTAATTTTCTTCTTTGTTATTTGTGGAGTGCATCAAGCGTGCCATCGACTTCCACTCGTCTTCAACTCTAGCCAGTCTTCAGTACATCAGAGTTCAGGGTGAGCTATTATTCCTAGCTCGTGCTGGATTCTCTCCTTCACGTTTTGATGTCTTTGAAGTTCGGACATGGACAAGTTCTTTTACTTATTTTAGCTTCTTAATTACTCTTAGATTTAGAAATTTGAGGATAGATGTTCTTGATGTGATAACTTCCAGATTTTGGGTTTAATAAATATTAAACTTTAGAAGTTTATTTAATTAATTACTTTAATAAGTTTTGGATCTTCCGCATTATTTTTGTTATTCATAGTTGAACTACTGGTAAATGTTGGGGTATAGATTGGTTGGGTCGCTCACCTAGAAGAGTAAGTGTGGGTGCCACTCGCGGCTCGTTTTAAGTCGTGACAAACTTGGTATCAGATCGTTACGTTAGTTGGTCTCATCACACAAGAACGAGTCTAGTAGAGTCTTGACGAACGGTAGGGGGACGCCCTTACTTTTCTTTGAGAGGCTATAGGACTTTAGGAAAACTCCATCTTTCTTTCTTCCGTGCTATAAGTTTAATCCAATTGGTATCTAGGTGATACAAATTGGTATCTGACATCCTCACTCTATTTCATAGATGGTTTGAACTAGAGCAACAACTGTGCCAACACCAACACCGACAAGACAGGGTGCGTCTGAGCCAACCATTGGGGCTGTAGCTCGAAGAGGAGCAGTGGCAAGAGGCCATGGTAGAGGTCGCAGGAGAACGCCCTCTAGGGGTAGAGGACAAACACCTGGTCCATCAAGTAATAGGGTGGTGACCCCTCCACCAACTGATGAGGTAGTGAGAGAGGGTGAAGAAGGGGAAAACGAGCATGTTCAAGATGAGGAATTACCACCCCAGCCTACCCCAGAGATGATTAACCAGGTTCTTACTTATCTTAGCGGGTTATATGATCAGGGCCAGACACCTCCAGTGTTTTCTTTACCAGCACCTCAGGTTCCGGGAGTACAACATGCAGCTGCTGTGGCTCCCCGCATGGATGCCTCATTGGAAGTAGGCACGTTTCCTCGATTGACTACAGGGTCTATAGTGACGAGTGATCAGCATGAAATTTTCACTAAATTCTTAAATTTGAAACCTCTAGTCTTCAAGGGTGCTGAATCTGAGGATGCCTATGATTTTCTGGTTGATTGTCATAAGCTGCTACATAAGATGGACATAGTAGAACGATTCAGTGTTGAGTTTGTGACCTACCAGTTTCAGGGGAATGCCAAAATATGGTGGCGGTCGTATGTTGAGTGTCAACCAGCACAGGCACCACCTATGACTTGGGCATCATTCTCTAGCTTATTTATGGAGAAATATATACCCCGGACTTTGAGGGACAAGAAGAGAGATGAGTTCCTAGGCCTAGAGCAAGGAAGGATGTCTGTTACTGTTTATGAGGCTAAATTTCATGCACTATCCAGGTATGCCACCCAGCTTTACTTCAGTCCACAAGAGCGGATTCGCCGTTTTGTGAAAGGATTGAGGTCAGATTTGCAGATCACAGCCTTACATGTAGCTGCTGCAGCAAATCCTTTCAGGATGTGGTTGATTTTGTGATAGAGGTGGAGGGGGTAAAGCCAGATGACTTCTCCGTGGCTTCGACATCTAAGAAGTTCCGTAAGGGAGGTGAGTTTAGTGGTTCTTACTCCAGAGGACAGAGTTCAGAAGGTTACCCAGCCCGTCCTATTCAGTCTTCACTACAGGTTGTAGTTGGGGGTTCATCGCAAACCAGTCAGCATTTTTCTGAGTTTGGAGGTTATCCCCAGGCTTCGTCATTCTCATAGAGACCTATGCTTGACTCCAGAAATTGTTATGGATGTGGAGAGACTGGACATATTAGGAAATATTGTCCAAAATAGAGTTACCGACCCCCAATAGCTAGAGGTAGAGGTGGTCATGGTAGGGGACGCCATTCTGGAGGACGTGGTGGCCAAGGTAATGGTGGTCATCAAATCAGTCTGGGTGGCGGGCAAGTTGGAACTACTGCAGCGCAAAATGGTAGGGGCAACGGGCAGACACGTGATAGAGCCCATTGTTATGCTTTCCCCGGGAGGTCTGAAGCAGAGACATCTGATGTTGTCATCACAGGTAATCTTTTGGTCTGTGATTGCATGGCTTCTGTATTATTTGATCCTGGATCAACATTTTCATATGTATCTTCCTCGTTTGCTACTGGTCTTGATTTATATTGTGATTTGCTTGACATGCCTATTCGTGTCTCTACTCCTATGCGTGAGTCTGTGATAGTTGAGAAGGTGTATAAGTCTTGTCTTGTGACTTTTGTGGGGAGCAATACTCATGTAGATTTGATTATTCTAGAGATGGTCGATTTCGATGTAATTCTGGGTAGGACTTGGCTTTCTCCAAATTTTGCAATCTTAGATTGTAATGCAAAAACTGTGACATTGGCCAAGCCTGGGACAGATCCGCTTGTGTGGGAGGGTGACTATATTTCCACTCCAGTTCATATCATCTCTTTTCTTCGTGCTAAGAGAATGGTTAGTAAGGGTTGTTTAGCTTTCTTGGCACATCTCAGGGATGATACTTCCAAAGTACCTTCAATTGAGTCTGTCTCGATAGTCCGTGAGTTTGTGGATGTGTTTCCTGCAGACCTTCCTGGTATGCCACAAGATAGGGATATTGATTTTTGTATTGATCTGGAGTCGGGTACTCGCCCCATTTCCATACCCCCTTATAGAATGGCTCCAGCTGAGTTAAGGGAGTTAAAGGCCCAACTTTAGGAATTGTTAGGTAAAGGTTTTATTAGACCAAGTCCATCCCCTTGGGGTGCTCCTATTTTATTTGTAAAGAAGAAGGATGGAAGTTTTCGGATGTGCATAGACTACAGGCAACTGAATAAGGTAACTATTAAGAACAAGTATCCTATTCCTCGCATTCATGATTTGTTCGATCAGTTACAAGGTGCTTGTACCATCTCAAAAATTGATTTGAGATCTGGTTATCATCAATTGAAAGTACGGGAAGAAGATGTGCCAAAGACTGCTTTTTGAACAAGGTATAGGCATTATGAATTCTTAGTAATGTCTTTTGGGCTTACGAATTCCCCTGTTGCTTTCATGAGCCTGATGAACGGGATTTTTAAGCAATATCTGGATCTCTTTGTTATTGTATTTATTGATGACATACTAATATACTCAAAGAGCAGGAAAGAACATAAGGAGAATTTGAAAATTTTATTGGAATTGTTGAGGGAGAAAAGACTTTATGCCAAATTCTCCAAGTGTGAGTTTTTGCTAGATTCAGTGTCCTTCTTGGGGCACGTGGTTTCTAAGGATGGAGTGATGGTGGATCCATCTAAGATTGAAGCAGTGAAGAGTTGGGTAAGACATACTAATGTTACAGAGGTAAGGAGCTTTGTTGGTTTAGCTAGCTACTACCGTCAATTTGTCAAGGGATTTTCTTCTATTGCTTCCCAATTGACAAATTTGACTACGCAGAATGTTCCATTTGTATGGTCGGACGAATGTGAAGAAAGCTTCTAGAACCTCAAGACCTTGTTGACTGCTGCACCAATTCTTACCTTCCCAGTGGAAGGTAAGAATTTCTTTGCTTACTGTGATGCATCTTATTCTGGTTTGGGTGCAGTGCTAATGCGGGAGAGGAATGTAATTTCTTGTGCTTCGAGGCAATTAAAAGTGCATGAGCGTATCTATCTGACCCATGATTTGGAGTTGGCTGCAGTTGTGATTGCATTAAAGCAATGGAGACATTACCTATATGGGGTCAAGTGTGAAGTCTATACAGATCATCGTAGTTTACAGTATGTCTTTACTCAGAAAGATTTGAATTTGAGGCAGAGGAGGTGGATGGAACTACTGAAGGACTATGATATTACTATTTTGTATCACCCAGGGAAAGCTAATGTTGTGGCACATGCTTTAAGTAGAAAGGCAGGGAGCATGGGAAGTTTAGCCCACTTACAGGTTTCTAGACGTCCATTGGCTAGAGAGGTTCAGACTCTGGCTAATGACTTTATGAGGCTGGAAGCACTAGAGAAGGGAGGATTTTTTGCCTGTGTGGAGGTAAAATCTTCTTTTCTTGATAGAATTAAGGGAAAACAGTTTACTGATGAGAAGCTGAGCCGAATTCGAGATATGGTATTACGAGGAGAGGCTAAAGAGACAATAATTGATGAGGAAAGCATTTTGAGAATTAAGGGAAGGGTATGTGTGCCCCGTGTTGATAATTTGATTGACACTATTCTTACAGAGGCTCATAGTTCAAGGTATTCTATACATCCTGGTGCAACCAAGATGTATCGTGACCTAAAGCAACATTTTTGGTGGAGTAGAATGAAGCGTGACATTGTTGATTTTGTTGCCCAATGCCCGAATTGTCAGCAGGTAATGTATGAGCACCAGAGGACCGGAGGAACACTTTAGAAAATGCCCATTCCTGAATGGAAATGGGAAAGAATTGCAATGGATTTTGTGGTTGGTTTTCCAAAGACATTGGGTAAGTTTGATTCTATTTGGGTAATCGTTGACAAATTAACTAAGTCTGCTCACTTCATTTCGGTCAAGGTGACTTACAATGTAGAGAAGTTAGCCAAACTCTATATCTCAGAAATTGTTCGATTGCGTGGAGTTCCACTTTCCATCATATCAGATAGAGGTACGTAATTTACTTCAAAATTTTAGAGAACATTGCATGTTGAATTAGGTACTAGGTTGGATCTTAGTACTGCATTTCACCCTTAGACCGATGGTCAGTCTGAGCGAACGATTCAGGTGTTGGAGGATATGCTTCGTGCATGTGTGATAGAATTTGGTGGTCATTGGGATAACTTCTTACCCTTAGCAGAGTTTTCATACAATAATAGCTATCACTCAAGTATTGATATGGCCCCATTTGAGGCACTGTATGGGAGGAGATGTAGGTCTCCCATTTGTTGGTTTGATGCATTTGAGGTGAGACCATGGGGTACCGATCTCTTGAGGGAATCATTAGATAAAGTAAAATTCATTCAGGAGAAGCTTCTAGCAGCTCAGAACAGGCAGAAAGAATATGCAGATCGAAAGGTAAGGGACTTGGATTTTATGGAGGGTGAACAAGTCTTGCTGAAGGTTTCACCCATGAAAGGGGTGATGCGGTTTGGGAAGCGAGGTAAGCTTAGTCCGAGGTATATTGGTCCATTTGAAGTTCTGAAGCGCGTGGGGGAGGTGGATTATGAATTGGCATGGCCTCCAGGACTCTCAGGAGTGCACCCAGTATTTCATGTGTCTATGCTGAAAAAATACTATGGGGATTGAAACTACATTATTCGTTGGGATTAAGTTCTTCTTGATGAGAATTTTTCTTATGAGGAGGAGCCTGTTACTATTTTAGATAAAGAGGTCCGTAAGTTGAGATCAAAGGAGATTGCATCTATCAAGGTTCAGTGGAAGAATCGGCCAGTTAAAGAGTCCACTTGGGAGAATGAGGCTGATATGCAAGAATGATATCCACATCTTTTTACAGAGTCAGGTACTCTTTCTCGCCCTTGATTTTCTTCGTATGATCGTTCGAGGACAAACGATGGGTAAATTGGTATCTATTGTAACAACCTGTTTAGTCGGTTCGAGCAGTAAAACTATTTTTGATAAAAACTGACTGGGTCGACAGATCACGTGACGAACCGTCATGGTCATGACGGACCGTGAAGGACTCTGTCTTCCCATACTTGTGTAATTTCTTCTGCTTCTCTCCTCATTACCCTTGACGACAGGTAGGATGAACCGTCATAGGCACGACGGTCCGTCGAGGGCCTTCGTTCCAAAACACTTCACCTCTAAAATATGAATACAGGGATCGACTCTCTGAACTTCACGACGGAACTGCAGCACGGACCGTCTTTGATACGACGGACCATCACAAGTTGCGTAACCATGACTTGGTCAGACTTCCGCTAAAAGTTTTAAAGGAGTGTTTCGGACTATTCATGATTATAGTTTTGAAATTAGTGGGGTAAGTTTAATAATTTATTTACTTGGGGGTTATAGAAGACGATAGGGAATAAATAGTGGGTTACTTTAATCATCTTTTATAATTGATTATATGATAATTAGGGTAAAAGAAAAAGAATCTGAAGAAGAAAAATAAAAAGAACAGGAAAGGGAGAACGAGCGAGAGAGAGAGAACGAAGAGGACAACAAAGGCATTGGGAAGGTAGCTTGCTTAATCACGATTTTTCGGTGGAGGTAGGTTATGGTTTAATTTCTATATGATAGATAAACTCTAAATAGTGATCGATATGTATTGGGTGGTATTGTAAAGTCTTCTATGTACTTGATTCTGTGATTGTATGTTTGATTGTGCAGTTGTAGTTGGTTAGAATGATGAGATTGTTGAACCTTCAATCTTAAATCCTCTCTATTAAGATGACTCCATGACATAGAGAAGACTTGATGAAATAAAATAATGAGGTAATATTGGATCGGAGCGTCACATTCTGACACGTATTTGGGGATCGGAGTGTCATGTTCCGACACGGTATATGGGATTGGAGTGTCACGTTCCGACACGATAATAATAAAGTGAAGGAATCTTGAATTAGGTTAATATACTCAAATTCGAAGAACCCATTTCCCAAATGAGTATGGTGTGGAGGCTTGAGTCCTCATAGGTGTGTTTGGTGTTGTTGTCAATGGTTCTTGTACTTGTTGCTTGTCACCTGTTAAGTATTGTGGTTGATTTTATATTATTATTTAGTATATATTGTTTTGTATTTTGAGTTGGCCGATGATACCTACTCACTACGTGGTCCTTGTACTGACCCCTACTTGTAATTTTCTTCTTTGTTATTTGTGGAGTGCAGCAAGCGTTCCATCAACTTCGACTCGTCCTCAGCTCTAGCCAATCTTCAGTACATCAGTGTTCAGGGTGAGCTATTATTCCTAACTTGTGTTGGATTCTCTCCTTCACGTCTTGATGTCTTTGAAGTTCGATCATGGACCAGTTCTTTTACTTATATTAGCTTCTTAATTACTCTTAGATTTAAAAATTTGAGGATAGATGTTCTTGATGTGATGACTTCTAGATTTTGGGATTAATAAATATTAAACTTTTGAAGTTTATTTAATTGATTAATAGGTTTTGGATCTTCCGCATTATTTTAGTTATTCATAGTTGAACTACAGGTAAATGTTGGGGTTTAGATTTGTTTGTTCGCTCACCTAGGAGAGTAAGTGTGGGTGCCACTCGCGGCTCGTTTTGGGTCGTGACAAAAACCTTTAAGCAAATCATACAAGTCTGAAGGGCAATTCGAAACTATAAATTTTAATTCATTTTAAACACCTTCTGTTAAAAATATCACATATATTGATCTCATACTATAGAGTTCAATTCATTTTTAATATCTTCTTTTTAAAATATCACATATGGTGCTATCTCTTAACCTATTATTAATGAATGTAATGAATGTCTAAGACTCAGTGGTCGAGTTATGCTTACAACCGAGAGGATTTGAAGAAGGGGTGGATACTCTTTCTGAGTAGATATTTCGTATCCAATGTACCTCTGAAGATGAGTACTCTTCGTGAGTTGAGAGGTAGTACTTAGAAGCAATCTCTTTATCCCTTAACTATGTGCCCGCATCTGTTTTTCTACTGGAGATCCAAGTAAAGGCTAAAATAATGACTCTACTTTAGCATGTGCGGATCCATCATCTGGTAGGGGTTAATACCGGGATTCCATGTCTAGTTTTCATGGTCTATATCGGTTAAAGATAGCCCCCACAAATGAATGTATTGAACTAACTCTTTTTAAGGGTGTACTACTGAGGGTAGGTTGTGGAATGAGAGGCTATTTATCCTTCGCACAAGTAGACATTTGAAGGAAGTTTTAGTGTGTGCTTATATGAAAATTTATGAATGGTTTACTATATAATGTTAATGATGTAAGTTGACTTTATGTCTAATGTTAATGAAGCGTGTTGATCTTATGACTAAAGTAATGAAACCTATGTAAATGATGAATGTGATGTGCCTAGTCTATGGTGATTCTCAAGGAACACCATGGTGGGAGTAGTAGTACGGGATGCTACTTTCACATTGCACTAAGTGTAACTTGGGGGTTGTCTTGGAGGATGGTCTTTATGTGAAGTTGCTAAAGATATGTATGTTTCCTTTAGTGTTTTAAGTAATGAGTGTTGACATGTTAAATTGAAATGGAGCATGCTTATCTTTGGTAGTCTTAAGGATCCTTAGGTGTGTAATGAAGAGGTTGTATGGGCTGTCTCTTTATGTCTTACCTAGGTGAGACTTAGGATAACTTTGGATAGGAATGTCTAAATGATAAAAATGGATTACTTGATGAATGTGACTAAATGTTGAGGTTTTATGGAAGTTCTAGTTGTATATGAAATGATGCTTTGTAAACTTGATTCATTAAAGTTTTACTAAAATAGCATGAAAATTATTTTTCAACTACAATGTCCTTTTTAGCATGTTTTTGCATAATACCATTCTTAGTACAATGTTTGTACTAACTCCTTATTTTTCTATATTTCTACAAGTATAGGTGGCAGACAAGTGAATGTTCTTACAAGGTGAAGCTTGGGAAGTTTATTCTCTCAAGATTTATATGTCCTCATATGTTTGAGGAAATGAACTATGTTTCTTTTAGTTTCTTTCATTTAATACATTGTTTAAGAGTTAGTATGTGTCTTTTATTGTAAAGGGTCTTGACCATATGATATTAAGACGTGTCTAAGATGGCTTGAGATGCATTTTGTCATTTCTGTATATTTTTTTCTTATGAATCATTGAACCTCCTAAGCAAACAATGGAGGAAGAGAGGTAAAAAAACGCAAATGAACAAAGAGAGACGACAAAATTGTGCTATCTCTATTTATTATAAAGAACCCACAACTTACATAGTTGAATAGATATGATGGATTTTTATATTATTTAGGTATAGACTAGTTGTATGCTTGTTATGCCTCATGCGATTATAGAACCCAAATAATCAAGTTTTAATTTTTTAGTGGTCTAGCCTCAGAGTGGAAACGTAGTATAGAAGTGCCTAAGGTTTGATAGTTTTATACCTTAAGGCTAGAGAGTTCAGTCTCCAAGGGATGAAATTTTGAAGTCTCTCTTTTGTTCATTTATGCCTTTTCTACCTCTCTTCCTCTTAAGTTTGTTTAGGAGGTTCAATGGTTCACTAGAAAACAAATTTATAAAAAAACCAAATTAATCTCAATTCATTCACATACACAACCAATATGATAGTACATATTTGAAATAAAGGACTGCATGCCAATCACATACCGAAAGTAGTAATTGGTTCAGTAACAATTCCTAACTCTTTATGTGGTTGCACAAAAGATTGGGACACGGTTTTCTCACAACAAGATGCTAGCACAGATGTAGAGAACGGGATTATAAGACAATGCTTCTAATACACGTTCTGCATTTACGCTAGCATCTTATTGTGAGAAAATCTTTTCCCTATCTTTTTGCAATCATAAAGAGAGTTCAAGATTGATACTGAAGATCCTAGTTACTATTTGTGGCATATGCTAAGTGTTTCAGTCATTTTTTTAATATACTTCTTGTGTTGAAGAACGGAACTAAGGTGGATTTTTTCTTATTTGTAAATCTACTTTCTAGTGAATGGTGGAACCTCCTAAATAGACTGAAGAGGAAGTAAGGTAGAAAAAGCATAAATGAAAACAAAATCCAGAGCGAAGTTTAGGCAAAGGTAATGCTTAAAATTGAGGTGGATGTTCATTGAAAGTTCATTGTTGTCATCCAAAGACTTGGTGAAGAAGGAAACTTTACCACACAAATGTATTGCAATTTCCTTTGATATTGTCAATCCCTTAAATTTATGGGCATATATATGTAATCTAGCTAATAATTCTAGGCTAAAATGTGAATTTGGGACATTGATCACTCTTGAAATATCTTTAGTCATTATGTGCACAAGTTATGTATTTCAAAAATAAAGGAATCATGTATGGTGCAACCTATCTTATTTTATCTTTTTTGGGTATAGTATCAAAGAAAAATGGCTTATTCCGGTTTCAACAACTCACACATGATTATATCCAACCTGAACATTATTTTTAGGGTTAACACATCAGTGTCCCGTAAAAGTCTGCATGAAATATCACATACACACTTTAATTGTTCTATGTTCCTTTTGAACACCTGTAATAGTCATTTACTGTGTCATTTTGACGCTTTATTTATATTCCCAGATCTAAGTAAAGCGTGTGTTGACTAATGCTTTTGCTGGAAAAATAGACAAATCTTTAAGTGACAAGTAAACTTTTTTCTTAAAAGAAAAAAGAATCACTTTTAATTCATTTTTTTCACTCGGTCTGTAATCCCATGCCCTAGACCCCATTTCTTCATCTTCTTCTTTTTTAACCCCACTAAGAACAAATAATCTTTCACTAATCTCAGTAATTTCATTTTTCTTATTTTGTGCCTTGAAATTATTATTTTTTCTTCTAAGTAATTTCACTGCATTTTTTAAAAAAAAAAATAATTTCCTCTCATCCATTTTCTATGTTTAATCTCTTCGATCCCAACCCATTTCCTCCATCTTTTTTTTTATTTTCTATAATGTATTTTTTTCTTTTACGAATACTCATTACAATGTAGTAGGAGATACAAATAAAAGAACTAACTTTTTTGAAATATTTATTTCCATTGTAGTCGGAGAGGATCCGATAATTATCAATTAAATAATTTCATTATTTATGTCTTCTCTAGTGGATATAGTGCATAAGAAGTGGAAAAATATTTTTTTGTGTATTTTAAATTAGTATTGAATTATGCTTAAAAAATTAAATTAGATTTTCAGGGAATAACAAAAAAAACTAAGTAGAATACATGCCCAACTAAAATAATATATTTTCTCAAAATTTGGTTGGGGATGAGGGATGGTGTATGGTTGCAGAGAAAATGAGCGAGTGGGAAGGAGTAAAAAAAATAGTCAATGGAGAGTGGTGAAAGATTGCAGAGAGAAACAGTGAGGAAGAAGAAGAAAGAGAGAAAATTCACCAAAAAGGCTTCTCAAATGGGCATAAAATACGTGTTACAGAATTACTATGTTGAGTCAGCCAAAAGTGTCTAAATGACAATGTGCAGCCCTACATAAGGTTTTTTAAAATGAACAAAGTTCAATTAATTTGTCTAAGTGGAATTTTGTGCCAAGTTTGCAAGTCACCAATGGGTTTCCCCTTATTTTTATACTGATTAACATTTGCTTACTTTGATATGTAGTTGATATGTTCTTAAGATGATAAAGGACATAAAACTTTGTTCACCTTTTGGGTCAACCAATAACCGTAAGGAGAAACTTCCTGTTCTTGTAGCTCCCAAACATAAGCAGTTGAATTACATTCGTAAGATTATAGCTGATGAAAGTGTATAAAAGGAAATTGGTGATATGTCAGCACACATGCGCTCTCTAGCAACATAAAATTAGTAGAGCTAGTGTTCACAAATGCATCACCAATTTCATGTCATGTAATTTCATTAGCTACAATCTTAGTGATGCAATTGTTACACCATGGACCACTAATGTTTGGGAACTTAAAGGGGAGGAAGTTCATCCTTGTGGTTACTATTTGATCAAAAAGGTAAATAAATATGCATATACTTATTTCTTATCTAAACAATATATTGGTTGTATCATAAAGCATGTGAAATATTAATTAGAAACAAAATATATATGATTTTCTTATAATCAAGTGTGGGTTGATGACGGCAGAATAGGCTGGGATGTCTTTGATAGGATACAAAAGAGAGATGAATCAAGAAAGTTGTATTGAAAAGGATATCTTTAATTTTTAAAGACATAGCTTGCGCACATGAACTAAAGAGGATCCTCGAGATATTAGTGCCCCAGTTCAGTATTACAACCTAGAATTTTAGACGGAACGGATTTGTGTGGCCATAAATTTCGGGGAATAACAACATTAGAAGAAATTCTAGTATATTATTGAGGTATATTACCTCATCCATGCATTTGTTGCATGAACTTCATGAATTTGACATGAAAGTTACCTATTTATTTTATGAATTTCCTTCGCCTAATGGTCTTATCAAAAGTGCTACTCTACCTTTTATTTTCTTCGTTCAAGACTGTTTTGCTAAAAATGTTAATTTTTTCCACATTGTTGGAAGAAAAGAACTTTTAAATGATTAAATATAAAAGTAAATATATTTTTTTAAAGGGGTTAAGAACATTTCAACTCTTGTTTTACCGTGTCGGTCATTCGATTCAAGTTGGACTTTTTCAAATATATCCATTGAGAAATTTTTATTTTGGACAAAAAAATAAATCCACAATATTTCTCGTGGCTGCATCAATTGAAGTGCGTACAACACATTAATGCACGGTGAAGAGACACATCTCTTTAGTCAAGGGTGTGCACTAGAAATGTTAACTGCACTTGGACATATGTCACTGCACAGATACAACACAACCTAAAAAATGTGATTTTACACCACTTTTAATGCGAAGAAGATCCTTCTAATGTTTACTACTAGGATTATAAGTATATCTACTTGATATACTCACAACATAAATTATATCAGGACAAGTAAAGATCACCATAAGCATTACAGTCCCAATTATTTTAGCATATTTCATTTGAGAAACACTAGAATCTTTATACTATTACAAGTGAATGCAAGGATATGAAGAGATCTCCCTAAACTACATCAAAATAATTATTTTTTTAAAAAAAATATTTTAATGTAATGAGACTGACACAAAGAGAAATCGTCAATATTTCTTTTAATTTTGATTCCTAAAATTACATCTACTGCATAATGATTTTCCATTTGAAACTTAGTAGACAAAATTTTCTTAGTTTCATCAATAAAATTCATTTTTGGACAACAATTAACAAGTCATATACATATAATCACGCAATTTTAGCCTTTCATTTTGGAATAATCATAGGTATAAGATTAATTTACAAGAAAATCACTATCCACTAATGTGATATTATACTTTCCATACCGCTGCTTAGGTGTCTAGTTTACTCCATACAAGGATTTACTCAACTTGAACATTTAATTATCTTCTCCTGCAACCATAAAACCTTTGGGTTGAGTTAAATATAACTATTCAACTAAGTATCCATTTAAAAATACTGTTTTGACATCCATTTTATCACTAAACCATGAAAAGTGAAAAAAGCAATAAGACTCCTAACGATCATTATTTTTGTCACAGGACAATAAATATCAAAATAATCAACATCTTTCTTTTCGTTAAAACTCCTCATCAAAATTCTAGCCTTATATATATCAATTGTAGCTTGGGGTCTCAATTTCTTCTTATAGGTCCACTTGCTACATATGAATTTACAACCATTAGGCAAATCAGACAAGTTGGAAGTGTGATTCGAAAGTATAAAGTTTATTTTATTTTTAACACCTTCTTTTCAAAATATCAAATATAATGATCTCATACTATAGAGTTTAATTCATTTTTAATATCTTCTTTTCGAAATATCACATATGGTAATCTCATTGCCTCATCATAAGATTTAGGTTCTATTAACTAGACAGACACTAAATCATATGCCAAAATTTTCAGTCAAAAATACAGTGATAAAATCATGACAAAGTTGGAGTCAATTCTACATCTTTTACTCCTTGTAAGTTCATTTAATGCTTCTTAGAAATAACTTCATAAGAAGAAACAACATAAGGATCAACAAACATAAATGTAGAAGCATCATTTTACATACCACTAAACACATTATTTTTCAAAGGAAATTTGCTTAAAATTCAACAACTCAAGATTCACAAATAGAAAAACTATTTTAAAAACAAAAATATCTATGCAGCAATCTTATCACATAACCAGTAAAGACAATGTCAAAAGTCTTACAACCTATATTTACTCATTTAAAATCAGGTTGTCTTACCTTAGCCATAGACCTCAAAACTTTCAGAAATTTCCAATTAGGAGAAAACCCTTTCCAAAGCATATATCAGGCCCTGTCTAACGTTTTATGAGGGACCATTAAGAATATAACATGCAAATAAGAAAGCTTCCCCCTACTGTTGTTTGGTAGACCCGAGCTTAAAAGCATAGAATTTATCATTTCGTCAAGGATTTTATATATTTGTTCAGCTACACCATTTTGTTGGAATATAATGAGTACTAAGCTCATCTATAATATCACTTTTCTCACAAATATACTCCATTGTTTTCGTATTATATTTTTAGTACCCCTACCAGATAGAAAAATCTTGATTTTCCTGTCTAATTTATTTTCTACTTCGAATTTGAAGAACATATTTTAAACCTCATATATAGATATTAGACTATATACCTTAGTGTATCTTGAAAATTAATACTTTTTTCACTTTTTCAAACAGTATTCTTGAAGTTTGTTGAATTTGAATATATTCGTTCAAAAATTTGTATTTTTGTACTAATAATAGATTTCAAAGGTTTCCTTACATGTTTTGCTTTTACATATACAAGGTTTTTGAAAAATCATCAATTTTTATCATAGAAATTAATTCTATTTTTCTAAGTCTTTTGATAAAAGCAATACTAACATGACATACTCTACCATCACACAAATTAATAGACTTAACAATATAGTAGAATTTGAAATGCTAGCATGATTGACAATCTATAGAACATTGTTCAATACAAATAATTGTCCACTAAGATATTCCTTCCCAATAAAGACTCCTCCCTGAAAAATAATTATTTTATCACCTTTAAAAATATTTAAAGGCCTACTTTATTAAGAAGTACTCCAAAAACTATGTCTCTGCAGGTAAAGTACATACAAAACATTATTCAACGCTAAAGTTTTTTCTGAAGTTACATTATGTAAAAAATTTCCTTTATCCATTATTCATGTAGTAGATAACCCATGTAAACACAATTGTCATTAGTTGACTCCATAAAGTCATGGAATAACTCTTTGTTGGCACAAAAATGCATCGAAAAGTCTGTGTCCAACACCGATTAATAATGTTAGCCACTAGAACAACTACAATAATAATCACTTCATTAGCCTCACCAAGATGAGCTTGACCATCAGCTTGTCTTTCTTACCGTAAGTTCTATCCTTGTCTTACTTATGAATGGCTAGCATTATGACAAATATTTCGTAGACAAAGAAAGGATCCTTAGATTTTTGAATTTGAATCTTTGACTTGTTAAAGTAATTCTTTTTTTTATATGTCCCTCTTTAAAGAAATTCTTCAGTTTGCATTTGAACATGTCATTCATAGCAGTACAAGAAAATTCAATAAGAATCTATGGAAGAATTAAGTAAAAACCTTTCATCTTATTTTTTAGACAGTTCTCCTCTTCAGTTCTCATGTGACCAATAAGTTCTTAGGGAGATAATTTTATTTTCTTATATTTCAGTGAATATCTATAATTACTCCAAGTTTGTGGACATTTTTCAAGCACAACACATGAGCCTAAAAACTCTCAAACATCTTCGTACCCTTGTTGAGAACATCAACAGTCAAGTTCTCATATTCAAAAATTTATTCCATGATTAGCTTAAGTCACCATTTGAAACTTAATATATTGACCACCATATTTTATCTTTCATGCATCATCAACACTATTTTTTCTAGAACTAACATATATTTTCTAAGAAAATATTTTATTAACAAATAAATCAAATAAACGATAAGTAATTGGTTAAGTCGAGTCACTCTCCAAGATTCTACAGATCATCCAAACACGTGTACTCGTGGTTGGAAGTTTGGAGTTGCACAAAAACAGTTGTCTAGATATTCACAATAGGAAGAAAAATATTTAGGTCAATACATGAATAGGTGAAAGAGATTAAATGAAAGAGAGATTTTTGTTTCTCTTCTATATCTTTAGTTCACAAATGATACTCCTTAAATAGGAAGAACATTCATGTTTTCATCAATCAGAAGAATGTAAGTAGTTAAAGTAAAACTAATGAACTGAAATATTACTTTTTCTTTGATGAAAATTTTTTCATAATGCAAAGTTAATTCGAGTTTTCTGAATATTTTCAATAATTTCTTACGAAGTTAAGAAAACCATCACTTGAATAAATGTGAACCATATAAAAGGAACTAGTTCTCCTATTTCATATCAATTTAGGACTTAAATGTTCACATAGATTAATGACGGAGAATTGTCAGCTGTTATTATACTTTGAATTAAATAAAAAGGAATAAAATCTACAAACCTGAGTCACCAGAAGAACTGTTGTAACCAAGAATAGGTCTATAGGGAAAAAGCTTCTTAAAAGCAAAGCTTTTATGAATCAATATTGATATAAGTGTCGTCAAAGAACTAGTCTCCATGAAATCATGGTCCTCTACCTTAATGCAGCCTCCATAACTTCCAGATGATAACTAAACAATAAAATCAACAAATATATTACATAATTATTACTCTATCTAGTACAAGCTCCTACTTGTAGGAGTTGATTACACTAGAGAATGAAACTCATAGATTGAACATGTGTCACTGCACAGATACAACACAACCTAAAAAATGTAACTTTACAAACTTTTTTGATGCGACGAAGAGCATTATGATGATTACTACTTCGATTATAAGTATATCTACTTGATATACTAAAAACATAAGTTATATCAGGTAAAGTTCACCATAAGCATTACAGTCCCAATTATTTTAGCATATTTGTTGGAGAAACACTAGAATCTTTATTCAATTACAATTGTGTGCTAGGATAATAAGGAGATCTCCCTAAACTACATCAAAATAAATAATTTTTTTGAACTTGATGTTAATGTAATGAGGCTGTCACAAAGAGAAATCATCAATATTTCTTTTAATTTTGATTCCTAAAATTACATGTACTTCATACTAATTTTCCATTCCAAACATAGTAGACAAAAGTTCTAGTTTCATCAATAACAATAACTTTTAGACAAAAGTTAACAAGTAATCTACATATAATCACGTAATTTTAACCTATCATTTTGGAATAATCATAGGTATAAGATTAATTGCCAAGAAAATCACTCTCCAGTAATGTAATATTAGACTTTTCATACCGCTGCTTGGGTGTCTATTTTAGCCTATACAAGGACTTACTCAGCTTGAATAATTTGTTTTCTTCTCCTGGAACCACAAAACCTTTGGGTTGAGTTAAATATATCTATCTGTCTAAGTCACAATTCAAAATATTGTTTTGACATCAATTTTTGTCACGACCCAAAAATGGGTGTGATGGCACTCGTCTTATCCCACCAAGACAAGTCAGTCTAAAACCAAATATCTAACAAAGTGCGCAAGTAAATGACAATCCAACAACAATTCCTATTATAAAACCAAGTCATATTAATCCAATCCCCAAAATTAGGTTGTCACGTGCACAAGCCTCTAATGTAAAAATTAGAATTGAAACAAAATAGAAGTCTAAATGAAGTTGTCTTTCAAGTAAAAACAAAGTCATAAACAGGAGTAGGAAAGTTCGCTGAGATGAAAAGCAGCTACCTCACAATCCTCCACAAGATGCCTCGAAAACGAAAAGAATGACAGGTATAACGAAGATCCAGGCTCGTATCCTACAAAAATTTGTAGAAGCAAG
Organism: Solanum lycopersicum; assembly: GCF_036512215.1. Classification (NCBI taxonomy): domain Eukaryota; kingdom Viridiplantae; phylum Streptophyta; class Magnoliopsida; order Solanales; family Solanaceae; genus Solanum; species Solanum lycopersicum. The sequence continues at coordinate 11,719,746 of NC_090804.1, forward strand.
AGGTGAGTACCAAACCACGCGGTACCCAACAAGCAAACCTCTAAACACAAGTTAAGTGAACAAAATACGTGCACTTCTTACACCATATCTAACATCCACGCTACAGTCTAATAGTTTACAGTTTACCAAACACACAACTCAATAACCACACTCTATCAGTTTACACATTCTCAATAACCACTCAATATTCAACAGTCACAAGGTTCACAGAGAAACACTCACAAGATCAACAAAACACGTGTTCAAGTTCATCAATAATAAAATGTGTAATGCCATGAGATGCAATGTCAAGTATAGTGATGCATGTCTTCCCTAACGATACACACCCGCTGTCTCTCAGTTCGGGACCCATGGGGGACATATCTGTCCATGCATCTGTCGCGGCGCACGACACGACCCTCGATAATAGTAACCTTTGCGGCGCGCGATACGTCCCTCGAAATATAATATCCATCGCGGCACGCGATACGACCCTCGAAAATAGTACATCCTCTTACCACAACCATGTCTCAGATACAATGCAAATGACATGCTCAAATGAAAAGAAGGAGATAACCATTTGATAACAAAACACAATTTGCAACAAGAAATACAACACCAACAATTAAGCAACAAGTCTCCAAATCATTCTCAACATCACACAAGGAAATACACGAATTTAGTACGCTTAACAAGGGTTTAGAAATCCACTTGCCTCAATCACTCTAATAATCACTCTGCGACTTGAGCCTTCCCTTTCCGTTGAGCTTCCAAATCGATGCAATCTATGCAAGTAAATATATTCACAATAAGGTTTCAGAACTAACAACACTCACACTTTTGTGTGTTTAATCTTGACCTAAAAATTCACTCCAAATTTATAATCAAGTTCGTAATTCTTGATGCCAACTAACATTTCAACTATTATATTTTTCAAGTTCCAAGTCTAAGGTTAAGTTCCAAATTATTTTCAATAGCATAATTCCAATGGTATTCACATAATACCATACATCTAATGCTTAATATGTATCTTAATGTATCCAACTTGAATTTTTAATGCATTAACTAAATTATAATTATTAAAATATGAGGCCACTGGTTACGAAACCAGTGGCAGACGAACAAAGGAAGAAAAACGTATCTTATAATGAGAGTAATACTATATATAATTAATAATTAAAAGCTATACAACATGGCCAATCATTACCCTCCAACATACAATTATCATGCCATACTTTCCCACTAATATTTTCTCTCCAAAGACACAGCCAACAACCACTTTCCCACAACCTATTTCTATAATAATAATATAATATGATCATACCTATAATTACCAATGTAAGGATATAGAAAACATTGAGGTTTACCTTGGGAATTATGGTCTTTTCCTTATCGCTGCACTACCGTTCTTCTTTCCAAATCCTCATCAGTTTCTGATTTACAAATACAAAAAAAAAAACCCTTCTCTTTTTTTTAAAAAAAAAATTAAATATAGGCTAAAGGGTATAAGGTCTTAATTAATTATTTTTTTTCACTTTAGCCCATTAACTATTAATTTAATCATTTATCTACAATTATTCATCCATTAGTTAACTCAAGTTAAGCAAATATTTAAAATTTCCAAAAATGACCTTCCGGGTCATTACATTATCCACCACTAAAATCATGTTCGTCCTCGAACATAAAGTAAAAGAAAGTACCTGATGTTTCAAAAAGTTGAGGATATCTGGCACGCATGTCGGACTCTGTCTCCCAAGTTGCTTCTCTTACTGAACGGTGCTTCCATTGCACCTTCACTGAAACAAGCTCCTTGGTTCTAAGCTTTCGGATTTGCCTATCCAATATAGCTATAGGCTCCTCCTCATATGTCAAGTCTGGACCCAGCTCCACATAATCGAGTGAAATCACATGAGATTCATCCGGAATATACTTCCGAAGCATAGAGACATGGAAAACACGATGAATTGCGGACAAACTAGGTGGCAAGGCCAACTTATAGGCCACCTCTCCCACTCGGCTCAAAATCTCAAAAGGTCCAATGAACCTAGGGCTAAGCTTGCCCTTCTTTCCAAACCTCATCACACCCTTCATGGGTGATACTCGGAGCGAAACATGATCACCCTCCATAAACACCAAGGCTCTAACTCTCCGGTCTGCATAACTCTTCTGTCGACTCTGAGCTGTCAATAATCTATACTGAATCATACGGACTTGCTCCATAGAATCTCTAAGCAAGTCTGTATCCAAAGAGTCCATCTCTGCCGAATCAAACCAACCAATCGGAGTCCTACACCGTCTTCCATACAACGCCTCAAATGGGGCCATCTGGATACTAGAGTGATAACTATTATTATAGGCAAACTCCGCTAATGGTAAATGTTTATCCCATCTAGCACCAAAATCGATCACACACACTCGAAGCATATCTTCCAATACCTGAATGGTCCGCTAAGATTGACCATCTGTTTGAGGGTGAAATGCCGTACACATATCTAACTGAGTACCCAGACCATGTTGTAATGCCTTCCAGAAGTGAGAAGTAAATAGTGAACCTCGATCTGATATGATAGAAATAGGAACTCCATGTAGTCGCACAATCTGACTGATATATAGTTCGGCTAACTTTTCTGTTGTATACTTTACCCGAACCGGGATGAAGTGGGCAGACTTGGTCAGCCTATCAACAACAACCCAAATAGAGTCATAACCGCCCACTGTGGTAGGCAAACCCACGACAAAGTCCATAGTAATCCTCTCCCACTTCCAAGTAGGAATAGGCATCCTCTGAGATACACCCCCGGGCCACTGGTGCTCACACTTGACTTGCTGGCAAGTCAAACACCTCGAAACAAAGTCTGAAATATCTCTCTTCATCCCACACCACCAGTAATGCTGACTCAGATCATGATACATCTTCGCTACTCCCGGATGGATGGAATACCGAGAACAATGGGCCTCCTCAAGAATCAATCTAATCAAATCGCCTGTCCTGGGCACACAAATTCTGCCTCCGATCCACAAGACACCATCAGAATCAAGGACAGCCTCCTTAGCTTCCCCTCTCAATACTTTGTCTCGAATGAGACATAATTTTTCATCATCAAACTGGTGTGCACGAATTTGCTCGACTAAAGAAGACCGAGCCTCAATAAAAGCAATTATCCCATCACTCGCTTCTGAAATCTGCAAGCGGACAAGACTGTTAGCTAATATCTGCACATCTCTAGCCAATGGTCTCTCCTCAATACTAAGCGCTGCAAGACTCCCCATGCTAGGAGTCTTCCTACTCAGAGCATCGGCCACAACATTGGCCTTTCCTGGATGATACAGAATGGTCACATCATAGTCCTTCAGCAACTCAAGCCATCTCTGTTGCCTCAAGTTCAAATCCCTCTGGCTAAAGATATACTGAAGACTCCGATGATCAGTGAAGACCTCACAATGCACTCCATACAAATAATGACGCCATAACTTAAGTACAAATACCACAGCCGCCAACTCTAGATCATGAGTAGGGTAGTTCTTCTCATGGGACTTCAATTGCCTAGAAGAATAAGCAATCACTTTACCCTTCTGCATCAACACACCACCCAATCCAACTCCTGAAGCATCACAATACACTGTAAAGTCTACACCCTCCTCAGGTAGAGTCAACACAAGAGCTGAAGTCAATAAAGTCTTGACTTTTTGAAAGCTCTAGTCACACTCATCAGACCACTAAAAATGCACATCCTGTCGTGTCAATCTAGTTAATGGAGCTGCAATAGTAGAGAAACTCTGAACAAATCGTCGATAATAGCCTGCCAATCCCACAAAACTCCTAATCTCAGTAGGTGAAGTAGGTCGCGTCCAGCCTCTAACTGCCTCAATCTTGGCCGGATCTACTCTAATACCCTCATTGGACACCACGTGTCCCAAGAATGTCACAGAAGTAAGCCAGAACTCACACTTTGAGAACTTGGCATACAACTTCTCGTCTCTCAACCTATGAAGTGCAATCCTCAGGTGTTGGACATGGTCCTTCTCAGTCATAGAGTAAACCAAGATGTCATCGATGAAAAAAATCACAAAAGAATCAAGGTATGGTCGAAACACCCCATTTATCAACTCCATGAATGCTGCAGGGGCATTAGTCAATCCGAAGGACATCACTAGAAACTCATAATGCCCATACCGGGTCCGAAAAGCTGTCTTAGGGATATCTGATGCCCTAATCTTCAACTGATGATACTCAGACCTCAAATCAATCTTAGAGAACAATGATGCTCCCTGTAACTGATCAAATAAGTCATCAATACGCGGAAGAGGATACTTATTCTTAACTGTTACCTTGTTCAACTGTCTGTAATCAATACACATTCTCATAGTCCCATCCTTCTTCTTCACAAACAATACAGGGGCACCCCAAGGTGATACACTAGGGCGAATAAAACCCTTACTCAATAAATCTTGCAACTGATCCTTAAATTCTTTTAACTCTGTTGAGGCCATACGATATGGAGGTATAGAAATAGGCTTAGTGCCCGGCTCCAAATCAACAGCAAAATTGATATCCCTATCAGGAGGAACACCAGGAAGATCAGAAGGAAATGCATCGAGAAACTCCTGAACCACAGGAACAGAGTCCATTGGAGGTGGTTCAGCACTAGTATCCCGAATAAAAGCTAAGTAAGACAAACACCCCCTCTCCATCAGTCTCTGAGCACGGATAAAAGAGATGACCTTGCTAGGATAAGAACCACTAACACTCTTCCACTCAACCCTCGGAACACTAGGCATTGCTAAAGTCACAGACTTAGCATTACCATCAAGGACAATATGATAAGGAGAAAGCCAATCCATACCCAAGATAACATCAAAGTCCACCATCCCTAGAATGATTAAGTCTACCCAAGTGTCATACCCAGCCAAAGAAACAAGACAGGATCGATACACTCGATCCACCACTAAGGGCTTACCCATGGGTGTAGAAACACGAATAGGTACAGTCATGCTATCACATATCATATCAAATTTAGCAGCAAAATACGTAGACACATAAGAGAATGTAGAACCTGGATCAAATAACACAGACGCAGGTCGATGGCATACTGGGATGATACCTGTAATAACAGCAATCGGAGGTCTCCGCCTCAGGTCTCCCGGGGTATGCATAGCAGTGGCCTCCTCGTCCACCTCCATCCTGGGTTGTACCTCTACCCCCACTCTGCTGAGCTACAACACCACTACTAGAAACTCTATCACTTCTACCTGACTTAACTCTGCCACGACCTCTACCCTGTGGTGCTGGTGGTCTAGTCTGGAATGAAGAATTAGGTCGAGGCCCACCACGACCCCTTTGAGAAGTACACTGCAGCATTAGATGATCGGGATCTCCACAAGTAAAACAAAATCTTTGACCTGGGAACCGTTGTGTGGACCCTGAAAACCCACTAAAATTTCCGCGCCCTGTAGGTCGCTGCTGTGAACCGTATGAGGTCTGACCCGGGCTATAAGAACCCCTAGATGTCTCGCCACCCTCAAATGTCGGCATAGATGCATGAATAGGTCCCCGCTGCTGAAAAGAACCACTCACTCTCTGTGATCCCCTACCTCCAGATGAGGCACCATGAAACTGGCCTGATATACGGGCCCTTTTAGGGTCCCCAAACTCCTCTCTCTCCATCAATTCTGCCTCTTTGGCGGCGCTCACAATGGACAGGAAAGAAGCCCCCTCCCTAGATGCCCGAAACACAGCTGACCTGATAGAGAAAGTCAATCCCCTCACAAATCTGCGGATCCTCTCTGTCTCATTTGGAATAATGGCCAACCCATGCCTAGACAACTGGCAAAAATGCGCCTCATACTCCGTAACCGATAAACCATCCTATCTTAGACTCTCAAACCTCAAGCGACTCTCCTCTCTCACGCTCCATGGGACAAAACGATCTTGGAATGCACTAGCAAACTGCTCCCAAGTCACTGGAGGAGATCCAACTGGCAAACATCTCGAATAAGTCCTCCACCAGTCTCTCGCTGGTCCACGAAGCTGGAGTGTAGCATATCGAACCCCATGTGACTCAGCTAACCCAACCATCTCTAGTAACTCTCGGCAGGTAGTTAGAAACTCATGTGCGTCCTCGCTCTTCCCACCCTGAAACTGAGGTGGGTCCATCTTTCAAAATCTCTCATACCTACGCTGCTCATCCTCTGTCAGAACAACCATCGATGCAACTTGACCCCCAACTGCTGGTGCAATATCATTCTGAACCGCGGGATCTACTGGTAGTTGCCCCACCGCATCCTGAACAACCGGAGCTTGTTGTTGCTCTTGGGTCTGAGCCACCTCTCTAGCACGAGAGTCATGTGGTGTGGTAGTTACACCACCACCCTGAGAAAAGCCCTCTAGCACACTTAACACCCTCAATAGCGTATCCTGAAGCAAAGGTGTGACTACGGGATCTTGAGGAAGCTGGTCCTCTATGTCATCAATCTGAGGTTCGGTAGAGACCTCTCTAGCACGACTTCTCACTGGTGCTGCTCCACGTCCACGACCTCTGGATACTGTCGCACTACTAGCACGACCTCGAGCTCGAGATCTACCCCTACCTCTAGCTGGGGCCTCAATAACTGCCCCGGGAAGTGCCTCCCCTCTACCACCAGTAACATTAGTTCTAGTTCTCGTCATCTGTCAAAAGAGTATACAACAACTCAGTACTAAAGAAGGTGACTACGCACGATGAAAAAGAATGAATAAAAAGATGTTTTCCTAGTAATCCTTGTAGCCTCTCAAAGATAAGTACAGACGTCTCCGTACTGATCCTTAAGACTCTACGTAGACTCGGCTTGTATACACGTGAGACCTATGAACCTGGGGCTCTGATACCATTTTTGTCACGACCCAAAAATGGGTGTGATGGCACTCGTCTTATCCCACCAAGACAAGTCAGCCTAAAACCAAATATCTAACAAAGTGCGCAAGTAAATGACAATCCAACAACAATTCCTATTATGAAACCAAGTCATATTAATCCAATCCCCAAAATCAGGTTGTCACGTGCAGAAGCCTCTAATGTAAAAATTAGAATTGAAACAAAATAGAAGTCTAAATGAAGTTGTCTTCCAAGTAAAAACAAAGTCATAAACAGGAGTAGGAAAGTTCGCTGAGATGACAAGCAGCTACCTCACAATCCTCCAAAAGATGCCTCGAAAACGAAAAGAATGACAGGTATCACGAATATCCAGGCTCGTATCCTACAAAAATTTGTAGAAGCAAGGGGTGAGTACCAAACCACGCGGTACCCAACAAGCAAACCTCTAAACACAAGTTAAGTGAACAAAATACGGGCACTTCTTACACCATATCTAACCTCCACGCTACAGTCTAATAGTTTACAGTTTACCAAACACACAACTCAATAACCACACTCTATCAGTTTACACATTCTCAATAACCACTCAATATTCAACAGTCAAAAGCTTCACAGAGAAACACTCACAAGATCAACAAAACACGTATTCAAGTTTATCAATAATAAAATGTGTAATGCCATGAGATGCAATGTCAAGTATAGTGATGCATGTCTTCCCTAACGATACACACCCGCTGTCTCTCAGTCCGGGACCCATGGGGGACATATCTGTCCATGCATCTGTCGCGGCGCACGACACGACCCTCGATAATAGTAACCTTCGCGGCGCGCGATACGTCCCTCGAAATATAATATCCATCGCGGCGCGCGATACGACCCTCGAAAATAGTACATCCTCTTACCACAACCATGTCTCAGATACAATGCAAATGACATGCTCAAATGAAAAGGAGGAGATAACCATTTGATAACAAAACACAATTTGCAACAAGAAATACAACACCAACAATTAAGCAACAAGTCTCCAAATCATTCTCAACATCACACAAGGAAATACACGAATTTAGTACGCTTAACAAGGGTTTAGAAATTCACTTGCCTCAATCACTCTAATAATCACTCTAGGACTTGAGCCTTCCCTTTCCGTTGAGCTTCCAAATCGATGCAATCTATGCAAGTAAATATATTCACAATAAGGTTTCAGAACTAACAACACTCACACTTTTGTGTGTTTAATCTTGACCTAAAAATTCACTCCAAATTTATAATCAAGTTCGTAATTCTTGATGCCAACTAACATTTCAACTATTATATTTTTCAAGTTCCAAGTCTAAGGTTAAGTTCCAAATTATTTTCAATAGCATAATTCCAATGGTATTCACATAATACCATACATCTAATGCTTAATATGTATCTTAATGTATCCAACTTGAATTTTTAATGCATTAACTAAATTATAATTATTAAAATATGAGGCCACTGGTTACGAACCAGTGGCAGACGAACAAAGGAAGAAAAACGTATCTTATAATGAGAGTAATACTATATATAATTAATAATTAAAAGCTATACAACATGGCCAATCATTACCCTCCAACATACAATTATCATGCCTTTCTTTCCCACTAATATTTTCTCTCCAAAGACACTGCCAACAACCACTTTCCCACAACCTATTTCTAGAATAATAATATAATATGATCATACCTATAATTACCAATATAAGGATATAGAAAACATTGAGGTTTACCTTGGGAATTATGGTCTTTTTCTTATCGCTGCACTACAATTCTTCATTCCATATCCTCATCAGTTTCTGATTTACAAATACAAAAAAAAACCCTTCTCTTTTTTTTTTAAAATTAAATATAGGCTAAAGGGTATAAGGTCTTAATTAATTATTTTTTTTCACTTTAGCCCATTAACTTTTGATTTAATCATTTATCTACAATTATTCATCCATTAGTTAACTCAAGTTAAGCAAATATTTAAAATTTCCAAAAATGACCTTCCGGGTCATAACAATTTTATCACTAAATTAGGAAATGTGAAAAACGCAATAAGACTCCTAACGGTCCTTATTTTTGTCACAAGAGAATAAATATCAAAATAATCAACATGTTTCTTTTGGTTAAAACGTCTCATAAAAATTCTAGCCTTATATTTATCAATGGTATCTTCGTCTCAATTTCTTCCTAAATGTCCACTTGCTACATATGAATTTAAAACTATTAGGCAAATCATACAAGTGTGAAGTGTGATTGGAACTATAAATTTTAATTTATTTGTAACACCTTCTTTTAAAAATATCACATACATTGATTTCATACTATAGAGTTCAATTCATTTTTAGTATCTTCTTTTAAAAATATCACATATGGTGCTAACTATTAACCTATTGTTAATGAATATAATGAATGTCTAAGACTCAATGGGGGAGTTATGCGTACCACTGAGAGGATTTGAAGAAGGCGGATGTTTCCTCTAGTGTTTTTAGTAATGAGTGTTGACATGTTATATTGAAATGGAGCATGCTTATCTTTGGTAGTCTTAAGGATCCTTAGGTGTTTAATGAAGATGTTGTATGGGCGGTCTCGTTATGTCTTACCTAGGTGAGTCTTAGGATAACTTTTGATATGAAGATCTAAATGATAAAAATGGATTACTTGATGAATGTGACTAAATGTTGAGGTTAAGGATGTTTTAGTTGTATATGAAATGATGCTTTGTAAAGTTTATTGATGAAGGTTTTACTAAAATAGCATGAAAATTATGTTGCAACTACAATGTCCTTTTTAGCATGTTTTTGCATATTACTATACTTAGCACAATATTTGTACTAACTCCATATTCTTCTATATTTCTATAAGTATTTGTGGAAGACAAGTGAAGGTTCTTAGAAGTTGAAGCTTGGGAAGTTGATTCTCTAAAGATTTATATGTCCTCATATGTTTGATGACATAAACTATGTTTCTTTTAGTTTCTTTCATAATACATTGTTTAAGACTTGGTACGTTTCTTTTAATGTAAAGGGTAGTGACCCTATGATATTAAGACGTGTCTAACATGGCTTGTTATGCATTTTGTCATTTATGTATATTTTTTCTTATGAATCATTAAAACTCCTAAGCAAACGAATGAGGAAGAGAGGTAGAAAAAACGCAAATGAACAAAGAGAGACGACAAAATTGTGCTATCTTTATTTATTATAAAGAACCCACAACTAACTTAGTTGATTAGATATGATGGATTTTTATATTATATTAGGCATAGACTAGTTGTATGCTTGTTATGCCTCATGCGATTATAGAACCCAAATAGTCAAGTTTTAATTTCTTTGTGGTCTAGCCTTAGAGTGGAAACGTAGTCTAGAAGTGCCTAAGGTTTGATATTTTTATACCTTAAGGCTAGAGTTTTCATTCTCCAAGGGATAAAATTTTGTAGTCTCTCTCTGTTCATTTGTGCTTTTTCTACCTCTCTTCCTGTTAAGTTTGTTTAGGAGGTTCAATGGTTCACTAGAAAACTAATTTATAAAAATAACCAAATTAGTCTCAATTCATTCTCATACACAACCAATAGCACAATAAATATTTGAAAAAAAGGACTGAATGCCTATCACATACAGAAAGTAGTTATTAGTTCAGTGTCAATTCCTAACTCTTGTTGTGGTTGCACAAAAGATTGGTACACGGTTTTCTCACAACAAGTTACTAGCACAGATGTAGAGAATGGGATTATCAGACAATGCTTATAATACCTGTTCTGCATTAATGCTAGCATCTTATTGTGAGAAAATCTTTTCCCTATCTTTTTGCAATCATAAAGAGAGTTCAAGATTGATACTGAAGATCCTAGTTACTATTTGTGGCAAATCCTATGTGTTTCGGTCATTTTTTTTAATATACTTCTTGTGTAGAAGAACGGAAGTAAGGTAAATTTTTTCTTATTTGTAAATCTACTTTCTAGTGAATGGTTGAACCTCCTAAATAGACTGAGGAGGCAGTGAGGTAGAAAAAGCATAAATGAAAACAAAATCCAGAGCGAAGTTGTTAATAAAACTAGTTGGCAAAGGTAATGCTCAAAATTGAGGTGGATGTTCATGGAAAGTTCATTTTTGTCATCCAACGACTTGGTGAAGAAGGAAACTTCACCACACAAATGTATTGCAATTTTCTTTTATATTGTCAATCCCTGAGATTGATGGGCATATACATATAATCTAGCTATTAATTTTAGGCTGAAATGCGAAAGTGGGACATTGATCTCTCTTGAATTATCTTTAGTCATTGTGTGCATACGTTATGTATTTCAAAAAAAAAGGTATCATGTATGGTGCAACCTGTCTTAGTTTATCTCTTTTGGGTATAGTATCAAAGAAACCTGGCTTATTCCGGTTTCAACAACTCACACATGATTATACCCAACCCGAATAATATTTTTAGGGTGAACCCATCGATGTCCTGTTAATGTTGGCATGAAATATCACATATACACTTTAATTATTCTATGTTCATTTTGAACACCTATAATAGTCATTTACTGTGTCATATCGACGTTTTATTTATATTCCCAGATCCAACTAAAGCCTGTGTTGACTATTGTTTTTGCTGGAAAAATAGACAAATCTTTAAGTGACAAGTGGACTTTTTTCTTAAAAGAAAAAAGAATCACTTTTAATTTTCTATGGGTCTGTAATCCCATGCCCTAGACCCCATTTCTTCATCTTCTTCTTTTTTAACTCCACCAAGAACGGATACTCTTTCACTAATCTCAGTAATTTCATTCTTCTTAGTTTGTGCGTTGAAATTTTTTTTTTCTTCTCTGTAATTTCACTCCAATTTTTTAAAATAATTTCTTCTCAGCCATTTTCTATGTTTAATCTCTTCTATCCCAACCCCTTTCCTCCATCTTTTTTTTTCTTTTCTATTATGTATTTTTTTCTTTTACGAATACTCATTATAATGTAGTAGGATATACAAATAAAACAACTAACTTTTTTGAAATATTTATTTCCATTGTAGTCGGAGAGGATCCGATAATTTTCAATTAAATAATTGCATTATGTATGTCTCTTCTAGTAGATATAGGGTTTAAATTATCAATTCAATAATTTCATTATTTTTGTGTTTTTATATAAGTATTGAATGATGGATAAAAAATTAAATTAGATTTTCAGGGAATAACCAAAAAACTAAGTAGTATACATGCCCAACTAAAATAATATATTTTCTCAAAATTTGGTTGGTGAGAGGGATGGTCTATGGTTGCAGAGAAAATGAGCGAGCGGAATGGAGTAAAAATATTAATCAGTGGAGAGTGGTCAGCAAAAAGTGTCTAAATAACAATGTGCAGCCCTACATAAGGTTTTTAAAAGGAACAATGTTTAATTAAAGTGTCTAAGTGAAATTTTGTTCTACATTTACGAAGTCACCGATGGCTTTCCACTTATTTTTATATTGATTAACATTTTGCATACTTGGTGATGTAGTTGATACGTTCTTAAAATGATAAAGGACATGAAATTGTGTTCATCTTTTGGGTCAACCAAAAACCCTAAGAAGAAACTTCATGTTCTTAAAGCTCCCAAACATAAGCAGTTGAATTGCATTCGTAAGATTGTAGCTGATGAAAGTGTATAAAAGAAAATTGGTGATATGTCAGCACACATGGGCTCTCTAGCAACATATATGCCATAAAATTAGTAGAGCCAATGTTCAAAAATGCATCACCAATTTCATGTCATGTAAGTTCATTAGCTACAAACTTATTGAAGCAATTGTCACACCGTGCACCACTAATGTTTGGGAACTTAAAGGGGAGGAAGTCCGTCCTTGCGGTTACTATTTGATCCAAAAGGTGAATAAATATGCATATCCTTATTTCTTATCTCAACAATATATTGATTGTATCGTAAAGCATATGAAATGTTAATTAGAAACAATATAACATATGCTTTATTTATGATCAAGTGCGAGTTGATGACGCCAGAATAGGCAAGATGTCTTTGATAATATACCAAAGAGAGATGAATCAACAAAGTTGTACTGAAAAGGATATCTTTAATTTTCAAAGACATAGCTTGCGCACATGAACTAAAGAGGATCCTAGAGATATTAGTGCCCCAGTTCCATATTATAACCTATAATTTTAGTCGGAACGGATTTGTGTGGGCATAAATTTCAGGGAATAACAACACTAGAAGAAATTCTAGTATATTTCTGAGGTAAATTACCTCATTCATGTATTTTTTTTCATAAACTTCATGAATTTGACATGAAAATTACCCATTTATTTTATGCATTTCCTTCGCCTAATGGTCTTATGTATAGTTCTACTCTACCTTTTATTTTCTTCATTAAAGATTGTTTTGCTCAAAATGTTAATTTATTCCACATTGGCGGGTGAAACAAACTTTTAAATGATTAAATATAGAAGAAATTCTATATTGTTAAAGGGGTTAAGAATATTTCAACTCTTGCTTTACCGTTGTCGGTCATTTGACTCAAGTTGGACTTTGGCAAATATATCCATTGTGAAATTTTTTTTTTGCAAAAAAATAAACCCACAATATTTCTCGTGGCTGCATGAATTGATGTGCATACAACACATTAATGCACGGTGAAGAGACACATCTCTTTTGCCAAGGGTGTGCACTAGAAGTATTAACTGCACTTGGACATGTGTCACTGCACAGATACAACACAACCTAAAAAATGAAATTTTACGCAAATTTTAATGCGATGAAGTTCCTTATAATGTTTACTACTAGTATTATATGTATGTCTACTTGATATACTAACAACATAAATTATAGCAAGACAAATAAAGATCACCATAAGCATTATAGTCCCAATTATTTTAGCATATTTCATTTGAGAAACACTAGAATCTTTATAGTATTACAAGTGAATGCTAGGATCATGAGGAGATATCCCTAAACTACATCAAAATAATTAATTTTTTTAAACTTGATTTTAATGTAATGAGACTGACACAAAGAGAAATCGTCAATATTTCTTTTAATTTTGATTCCTAAAATTACATCTACTTCATAATGATTTTCCATTTGAAACTTAGTAGACAAAAAGTTCTTAGTTTTATCAGTAACAGTCCTTTTTGGACAAAAATCAACAAGTCATATACATATAATCACGCAATTTGAACCTTTCATTTTAAAATAATCATAGGTATAAGATTAATTGACAAGAAAACCACTATCCACTAATGTGATATTACACTTTTCATACTGCTGCTTAGGTGTCTAGTTTACTCCATACAAGGACTTACTCAACTAGATAATTTTATTGTCTTCTACTGGAACCACAAAACCTTTGGGTTGAGTTAAATATAACTATTCATCTAGGTAACCATTTACAAATATTGTTTTGACATCCATTTTAACACAAAATCATGAAAAGTGGAAAAAGCAATAAGACTTCTAATGGTCATTATTTTGGTCACAAGAGAATAAATATCAAAATAATCAACATCTTTCTTTTCGTTAAACCTCCTCATAAAAATTATAGCCTTATATTTATCAATTGTAGCTTCGGGTCTCAATTTCTTCTTATATGTCCACTGGCTACATATGAATTTAAAACCTTTAGGCAAATCAGACAAGTCTGAAGTATGATTCGAAACTATTAAGTTTAATTTATTTTTAACACCTTCTTTTCAAAATATCACATATATTGATATCATACTCTAGAGTTTAATTCATTTTTAATATCTTCTTTTCAAAATATCACATATGGTGATCTCATTGCCTCATCATAAGATTTAGGTTCTATTAACTAGACAGACACTAAATCTTATACCAAAATTTTCAGTCAAAAATACAATGATAAAATCATGACAAAGTTGTTGTCAATTCTACATCTTTTACTCCTTGTAAGTTCATTTAATGCTTCTTAGAAATAACTTCATAACAAGAAACAACATAAGGATCAACAAACATAAATATAGAAGGATCATTTTACATATCACTAAACACAAAAAATTTTAAAGGAAATTTTCTAAAAATTCAGCAACTCAAGATTCACAAATAGAAAAACTATTTTAAAAACAAAAATCTATATGCAGCACCCTTTTCACATAAACAATAAAGTCAATGTCAAAAGTCTTACAACCTACATTTACTCACTTAAAATCAGGTTGTCCTACCTTAGCCAAAGACCTCAAAACTTTCAGAAATTTCAAATTAGGAGAAAACCCTTTCTAAAACATGTATCAAGTCTTGTCTAACATTTTATGAGGGACCATTAAGTTAATAACATGCAAATAAGAAAGCTTCCCCCTACATGTTGTTTGATAGACTCGAGCTTAAAAGAATAGAATTTCTCATTTCGTCAAGGGTTTTATATATTTTTGTTCATCTACACCATTTTGTTTGAATATAACGAGCACTAAGCCCATGTATAATATCATTTTTCTCACAAATATACTCCTGAGTTTTCGTATTATATTTACTGCCCCTACCATATAAAAAAAATTGATTTTCTTGTCTTATTTATTTTCTACTTCGAATTTGAAGAACATACTTTCAACCTCATCTATAGATATTAGACTATATACTTTAGTGTATCTTGAAAATTAATACTTTTTTCCACTTTTTCAAACAATATTCTTTAAGTTTGTTGAATTTGCATATGTTAGTTCAAAAACATGAATTTTTGTACTAATAATGGATTTCAAAGGTTTCCTTACATGTTTTGCTTTTATATTTACAAGATTTTTGGAAAATCATCAATTTTTATCATAGAAATTAATTCTATTTTTCTAAGTCTTTTGATAGAAGCAATACTAACATGACATACTCTACAATAACACAATTTAATAGACTTAACAAGATAAGCAGAATTTGAAATACTAGCATTATTGATAATCTATTGAACATTGTTCAACACAAATATTTCTCCACTAAGATATCCCTTCCCAATAAAGTCTCCTACCTGAGAAATAATTATTTTATAACCTTTAAACATAGTTAAAGGCCTACTTTATTAAGAAGTACTCCTAAAACAATGTCTCTACAGGTAAAGCACATACAAAACATTATTCAAGGCTAAAGTTTTTTCTGAAGTTACATTATGTAAAAAATTTCCTTTATCCATTATTCTTGCAGTAGACAACCCATGTAAAAACAATTGTGATTAGTTGACTCCTCGAAGTCATGGAATAACTCTTTGGTGGCACAAAAATGTATTGAAGGGTCTGTTTCCAACACCAATTAATAATGTTAGCCACTAGAACAACTACAACAATGATCACTTCATTAGCCTCACCAAGATGAGCTTGACCTGTCTTGCTTGCTGTAAGTTCTGTCCTTGTCTTACTTATAAGTGGCTAGCATTATAACTAAGTTTTCCATAGACAAAGAAAGGATCCTTAGATTTTTGAATTTGAATCTTCGACTTGTTAAAGTAATTATTTTTCTTTGTATGTCCCTTTTTTATGAAATTCTTCAGTTCGCCTTTAAACATGTCATTCATAAAATTACCAGAAAATTCAATAAGAATCTGTGGAAGAATTAAGTAAAAACCTTTTATCTTATTTTTTTAGACAGCTCGCCTCTTCAGTTATCATGTGACAAATAAGTTCTTATGGAGATAATTTTATTTTCTTATAATTCAGTTGATACCTATAATTACTCCAAGTTTGTGGACATTTTTCAAGCACAACACATTAGCCTAAAAAATCTCAAACATCTTCATGCCCTTGTTCAGAACATCAACAATCAAGTTCTCATATTCACAAATTTGTTCCATGATTAGCTTATTGTCACCATTTGAAAGTTAATCCACTGACCATCATATTTTTTCTTTCATCATCATCAACACTATATTTTTTCCCAAACTAACATTTATTTTCTTAGCAGATATTTGATTAACAAATAAATCAAATAAATGATTAGTAATTAATTAAAATTCATCAGTAGAAGGTTTGTTAAACAAAATATAATCAACTTCTAAATTTCCAAATAAACTATGATGTCTATGTCGCCAGCGTTTAAAATTAGTTTCATCCAAATACTCGAGCTTTGAAAGATAAGAAAAAATAATATTCAACGAAATAGACATTTATAAATATTGTATTCCGAAAATTGTTTTCCAATTATTAGGGAAATAATACAATATTGATAACGGACAAGAATTAAAATAGTAAGTGAATTATGACAAACACTACGTAATGAGAAGTCACTACCATGAAAGTAATTTTTGCCTGACTTTGATGTTAATAGTTAAGTCAAGTCACACTCCAAGCTTCTAAAGATCTTCAAAACATGTGTACTCGTGGTTGGAAGTTTGGAGTTGCACAACAACAGTTTTCTAAATATTCACAATAGGAAGAAAAATATTTCAGACAATACATGAATAGGTGAAAGAGATTAAATGAAAAAGAGATTTTTGTTTCTCTTCGATATATTTAGTTCACAAATGTTACTCCTAAAATAGCAAGAACAGTTATGTTTTCATCAATCATAAGAATGTAAGTAGTTAAAGTAAAATTAATGAACTAAAATATTACTTTTTCTTTGATGAAAATTTTTTCATAATACAAAGTAATTTCCTGTTTTCTGAATAGTTTCAATATTTTCTTACAAAGTTAAAAAAAACTATCACTTGAATAAATGTGAACCATATAAAAGGAAGTAGCTCTCCTATTTCACATCAATTTAGGACTTAAATGTTCACATAGATTAATGACGGAGAATTCTTAGATGTTATTATCATTTGAATTAAATAAAAAGGAATAAAATCTACAAACCTAACCAAGAATAGCTCAATAGGGAAAAAGCTTCTGAAGAACGTAAGAAAAGCTTCTAAGAATCATTATTGATATAAGGGTCTTCAAAGAACTAGTCACCATGAAATCATGGTCTTCTACCTTAATGGAACCTCCATAACTTCCAGATGATAACTACACAATAAAATCAACAAATATATTACATAATTATTAATTTATCGAGTACAAGCTCCTACTTGTAGTAGTTGATTACACTAGAGAATACAAGTCATAGATTGACTACAAGAGTCCTAGTTATACTTGAAATAAAATACTAAAAATTATTGTTAAATACAAGTAGGCCTTCACTACTAATAAATCAATAAAAATTAGTGTTTTTTTAAAAAAAAACTAAAATAGGCTCCAAAATAAACTAAAACAATACAAATGCGTGTCATTTTGGCTTTGGATATATTTTTAGTAACAAAATTACTCAAAATATCATACTCATTTGTTTATTTTTAAATATTTTTCTAATCGTAGGATCAATAGTGACAAAATAATTATAACTCATTCCCTTATAAATCATGAATTTAAAAGGAGTTGGTACCTCCATGAATGATGCAAAGTTAAATAGTACTTCAATTTACAGTAAAAGGAAACATTGAAGCGTGACGACTTGATTTAAATTGAGTTTCTCATATAGTTAAGAAAGTTAAATCAAGGTAAATAGTTAGTAGATTTTCAGTTAATACAAGTCATTCAATTAAAACTACTACCAATTACAAGCATGCGTCAAACTAAATAACCAAAAGATAAGTAGAATATTGACGTAAATAATATGTTTTACAAAATACTATTTGTATCATTTTTTTTGTATTAAAAATGCAAAGAAATTTTTATTCCAACTCGAAATGTATATCAAACTCGGAGCGAAAAGAAACTAACCATTAGTCTTAACCAATTCCTTTTTAATTTTTAAACTTAGAAGATAACTTACTACATGGCATCTTGGTGAAATATAACTTCTTAAGGAGTAATGAATTGAGATAATAAGTTAAGTATTGTACAAATTTGAAATTGAAAACACAAAATAAAATGATCGAGAAGTAACATTGAATTATCTTCTGCATCTGATGGCAATGATTGAAAAATTATTGTTTGCTTGGAGAAAAACTTGTACAACATAGATATTTTACAATTGAAGGGCTTTAACACAGCAGCGGCTAGGGTTTCCAGTTAATTTTGGAAAGAAAGAAATGATAAGAAAAGAAAAAGAATAGAGGTATTTATTTGAGGGGTTTGGGCTCGGGTTTTATGAATGATTGTGTCTGATTGGATAATATTTGGGCTGCAAGTGGGTTTAAAGAAACAAGACATTTGTACTTTAGCAAAATACATTTGCTTGAAATAATTCAAAATCAATAAAATTGAAAATGAGATAAAATATATCTAATTATTTATCAAACTTATTAACGTTTTAACAATTAATAATTACTTTGAAGTAAAGACCTGTTATATTGAATAAACGAAGGAGAATAAGGAAAAGGGTAAAGAAGACGAACAAGAAGAACAGGACCATGAAGAAGTTCGAGGGGGAGAGAAAGGGGAAGAATTAGAACAAGAAGAAGAAGACGAGAAGGAGGAGAATAGAATCAATATTTTAATAACAATACATAATTATTCAAAACATTTTTGAGGTACTTTTACCCGATAAATAGTAAAATTTCCTAGAAAATAGATTGAAAACATTTTAAATTTTAAGAAACAATTATTCTACTTTGTTCGGAACTAAAGAAGCCTGACGATTAATCAACCCTCTCCTTTTTAGCTAGGGATGATAGAAAAGAGTTAGGGCCAAAAGTAGGTCACGACCCCAAATACACCCTAGACGTGACATGACATACAAGGCCCCGCAAGGTCCTGCAAAACTTATTGAGCATACTTCATCAAAGATAATAGAACAAAGAGCTTTAAAGGTAGTGTTTCAAATAAAAGAGTTTTAAAAAATGTAGCAGAAGACTAACATAACTCTCAAAGCCATATATTACATCATAAGGGAGTGATTGGGACGTAAACCATAAATTACATAGAAAATTTTAAAAGAAAATACATGATAGCAACAGAATAATTTATGTCTTCGATACATAAGGACTTATCACCTTAAGGTAAAAGTACTTGTATTGAAATGTAACTGTTGCAACAAATAGGAGAATCTTAGTAGTTCAGTTTGTTGACTACCTAAACTCTCATCTTAGTGGTAGGATTCAATTCCCCACATTGTAATATTAACCATTCATAAAGTCTCTCATCACCTTCAAGTACCAAATGGTAACAAGAAATTGTCGAATGAGTAAACTACCATAAATACTATAATTTCAATCTATCTATCTATAAAATAAGTCTAACTATAGAAAAATGATACGACACCTCTCTATGGCCTCCATTTATATTTATCTTTTTTTCCTTTTTTTAATATCCTTCATTTTCAAACAAACAATTATGCATTGAATAATTAAATAAATTAACATATTTTCTATATCCAACTATGTTTCATGAGTTACTAAAAAATTCTATCTATTTGCATTCTCTACTTTAATACCATGTCGACTGACCAACCTCCTTTTACCAAATTTTTCATGATTTAATACATCTATAAATAACAATCTTCCATATATTTGTTAGCTACTAATTCTTATTTTCACATTATTCTATTTTTTAATCAATATATGTTCTTTCTTTTAAATGTTTTCCTTTGGTTCATCATCATGTGGTTAACAATCAAAAGAGATTATACAGAAAAACTCTCCTCAACTTCCTTTTACCAAATTTTCCATGATTTAATCCATCTATACATAACAATCCTCTATGTAGTTGTTAAATACTCATTTTTATTGTCTCCTATTTTTTTAAACCAATATATATTCTTCCTTTTAATGTTTTCTTTCGTTGGAATTTGGTTAATCAACGTATGGTTAATAATCATTTAGAAAAAGTGATGTGACAATTAATAAGCACTTTGATAATGATTATAGATATATTCTTCAAAATTTTATTTTAAGCCAAGAAAAAGTTCATCATATGAAAACAACGTTCGGTTGTAGAAAATTAATCAAAGAAAAATGGTCAGAATTCTTTGGTTCTGTTTCATCAGAAAATGTTCAATACGGTGGCCAAGATCATCAAGAGAGATAGTCAAATTAGTTTGATAATGTAAAAGTTATAATATTATATATGTACATACACATTTTTTGTACTTATTTTAGTACCCTTAGATAGCTGTATGTCCAGTGCTAGATGCGATTAAAAAATTTTGGGAACATTCTACTAGTCATAACATTGATGGACTGCACTTTTAGTGGATGTAGCTTGGGTTATTCTTCCACCCGCATGCTACTCTATGCAAGAGATCATATTTTGCTAGAATTTTTTTATGCTTTCAACTATGATATTCACATGTTTCTTGAAAAATCTTACCCTACTCTTTAAAGGCCCATCATGTGGCAAAATCTTAACAGCCTATGTAGGTAAAATAGTTTTGATCGGAGGCTAACCTTGTGAAGGTCAACAATGATGGTAGGAAAGAGATTCGACCGATTTAGAATAAAGGGTAACTTATAGAAACTTCACTAGTATAGGATTTAATTAGTTGCTTAGATGCATACTCGTTTACAATATTATGAATTATCAAACATTGATGCGTCCAAATATGTTCACATGCATGTACATTACGATACATGAGGTAAAATTAGCGGTAATTTGTTATAGATTATATTCAACTATGGATGGCATGTATATAGGATATATAGGCAAACCTTGATCATCTCCCTTGCTTTCCTCATATCTCGATCATCACTCCACTGTATCTTGTATCCTATGAGACATGTGAAGATATAGTGTAATTCACATTTATTTGGGATATATAGAAAACTTTTTTTGCCTGATATATCTTACTTTCAAGTTCCTCATATCTCGATCATCACTCCACTGTATCTTGTATCCTATGAGACATGTGAAGATATAGTGTAATTCACATTTATTTGGGATATATAGAAAACTTTTTTTGCCTGATATATCTTACTTTCAAGTATAGGATGAAATTATTAATTAATCATGTAAATATTAGTATTTTAAACTATAGAACGAACTAGTAAATATGGTTTAAAAATTGTGTAGTTAGGTAGTTTTTCCTAGATTGAAGGAGTAGTTAGGGAGAATTAATTCATTATTGCTTTATTTTAGGCTATTTTAATGAGTAATTCATCTCAATACATTTAACTATAAATCTGGTACGTGATAAATAAAAAGGTGGGATAATAAATAATGATTTGAAAGTATTAGTAGATATGGGATGAATATAGGAGAAAGTACTTAATTATACAAACATTACTATCTTATTTACTCATTCTTTCTATGAATTAAAATAACTACATTTTAATCTCATTACACAATTTCATAGAAGATTTCATGTTAGATATATATATATGTGAAGATATACATTAAATAAATGTATCTTGTCTGATCACATGTATCTGAGATGCGGATATGCAAGCGAGATACGAGAGTTGCGAGTTAAACGGAAGGGAGCAAGCAAATTTTTTCTATGTATCTCATATAAATGTGTATCCAATTTATACAATATATCTAGAACAAATTATACCTAATTTTGATCACATTTATCTCAAGATACATGAATCTGAAAACATTTTTGGAACACACAAAAATTTGGTAAAGTTCATAATTTGCAAACTAGTATATCTTGATAACGACCCTCAAAATAAAATAGCTAACTAAATCCTGTCATGTGTTTAAAAAGTTATTACATATTTAATGATGTGTTAAAATGATGAATAATTTCCTAAGGGGTAATTTCTAAAGAGTTTGGATGTTGAACATGAAAGAACGTCCAAGACATTAAGAAGCTAGTCTTGTATGTGTTAGTGTGCCTTTGCATGTTTTATGTGTTGTTTGGTATCCAAAATGATAGGGGAGGGTACTAACACCTAGATGAGCATGTTTATCATAGAAACATCGGGGTACGACTCTCGAAGAACCACTCTAAGGGTCCTTGAGAAGGACCCAAACCCTAGCAAGAAAACAACCAAAGATTATCAAGGAGCACTAAGGTTTACTATATAATGTTAATGAGGTAAGTTGAATTTGTGTCTAATGTTAATGAAGCATGTTGCTCTTATTTATAAAGTGATGAAATCTATGCAAATGATTAATGACATGCGCCTAGTCTATGGTGATTCTCAAGGAGCACTAAGATGGGAGCAGTAGTATGGAATGCTATTTTAACATTGTACTATGTATAACTTGGGGGTTGTCTTGGAAGATGGTCTTTCTGTGAAGTTCGTAAAGACATGTATGTTTCCTATAGTATTTTTAGTAATGAGTGTTGTTATGTTAAATGAAATGGAGCGTGCTTATCTTTGGTAGTCTTAAGGATCCTTAGGTGTGTAATGAAGAGGTTGAATGGGCGGTCTCTTTACGTCTTACCTAGGTGAGTCTTATGATAACTTTGGATAGGAAGTATGTTTCAACTACAATGTCCTTTTATCATGTTTTTGCATATTACTATTCTTAGTACAATGTTTGTACTAACTCTATATTCTTCTATGTTTCTGTAAGTATAGGTGGAAGACAAGTGAATGTTCTTAGAAGGTCAAGCTTAGGAAGTTAATTCTCTCAAGATTTGTATGTCCTCATATGTTTGAGGACATTAACTATGTTTCTTTTTGTTTCTTTGTTTTAATACATTGTTTAAGACTTAGTATGTTTCTTTCAATGTAAAGGGCCGTAACCTTATCATATTAAGATGTGTCTAAGATGGCTTGAGATTCATTTTGTCATTTTTGTATATTTTTTTCTTATGAATCATTAAACCTCTTGAGCATATTAAGGAGGAAGAGAGGTAGAAACAACACAAATGAACAAAGAGAGACTACAAAATTGTGTGATCTCTATTTATTATAAAGAACCCACAATTGACTTAGTTGAATAGATATGATGGATTTTATAATATTTTAGGCATAGACTAGTTTTGTGCTTGTTATGCCTAAGGAGATTATAGAACTCAAAATAGTCAAGTTTTAATTTCTTAGTGGTCTAGCCTCAGAGTGGAAAGGCTAGAAAATTAAGTCTTCAAGGGATGAAATTTTGTAGTCTTTCTTTGTTCATTTGTGTTTTTTCTACCTCTATTCCTCTTAAGTTTGTTTAAGAGGTTAAATGGTTCACTAGAAAAAAAATTACAAAAATAACAAAATTAATATCAATTTATTCTTATACACAAACAATATCATAGTATCCATTCGTAAAAAACGACTGAATGCTAATCACATACCGAATGTAGTAATTGGGATCTTTAGTGTCAATTCCTAACTCTTGTTGTGGTTACACAAAAGATTGGGACACAATTTTCTCACAACAAGATGCTAGCACAGATTTAGATCATGGGAATAATTAGAAAATACTTATAATCCATGTTCTGAATTTGCGCTAGCATATTATTGTGAGAAAATATTTTCCCTATCTTTTTACAATCATAGAGAGAGTTCAAGATTGATATTGAAGATCCTAGTTACAATTTGTGGAATATGCTAAGTTTTTCAGTCATTTTTTTGAATATACTTCTTGTGTAGAAGAACGGAACTAAGATTGATTTTTTCTTTTTTGTAAATCTACTTTCTAGTGAATGGTTGAACCTTCTAAAAAGATTGAGGAGGATGTGAGGTAGAAAAAGCACAAATGTAAACAAAATCAAGAGCAAAGTTGTTAATAAAACTGGTAGTCAAAGCTAATGCTCAAAATTGAGGGGGATGTTCATGGTAAGTTCATTGTTGTCATCCAAAGACTTGGTGAAGAAGGAAAGTTTACCACACAAATGTACTAGAATTTCCTTTGATATTTTCAATCCCTGAAACTTATGGGCATATAGATCTCATCTAGCTAATAATTCAACGTTGAAATGAGGAATTGGGACAATGCTCTTTCTTGAATAATCTTTATTCATTGTGTGTGCACGTTATGTATTTTGAAAATAAAGGTATCACTTATGGTGCCAGCTGTCTTAGTTTATCTCTTTTGGGTATAGTATCAAAGAAACATGGCTTATTCTAGTTTCAACAACTCACACATAATTACACCCATCTGAATATTATTTTTAGGGTGAACCCATCGGTGTCCCCTTAAAGTTTGAATGAAATTTCACATAAACACTTTAATTATGCTTTGTTCATTTTGAACACCTGTAGTAGTCATTTGTTGTGTCATTTCGACACTATTTATATTCCCAGTTCCAACTAAAGCGCGTGTTGACTAATGCTTTTTCTGGAAAAATAGACAAATATTTTTGTGAAGTGTGGACTTTTTTCTTAAAATGAAAAAATCACTTTTAATTCCTTTTTTTCTCTAGATCTGCAATCCCATGCCCTAGACCCCATTTCTTCATCTTCTTCTTCCTAAACTCCAGAAAGTACGCCATAATCTCTAAACAATCTCTGTAATTTTATTGTTCTTATTTTGTGCCTTGAAATTATTATCTTTTTCTTTTCAGTAATTTTACCGCAATTTTTTTTTAAAATATAAATTTTTTCTCATCCATTTTCTATATTTAATCTCTCTTTATCGCAATCCATTTCCTCCATCTTTTATTTCTTTTCTATTAATTTTTTTTCTTTTACAAAAACTCATTATATATGTAGTAGGACATACAAATACAAGAACTCACTTTTTTGAAATATTTATTTCCATTGTAGTCAGAGATATCCGATAATTATCAATTAAATAATTTCATGACTTATTTCTCCTCTAATGGATATAGTGCAAAAGAAGTGGAAAAATATATTTTTTGTGTAGTTTAATTATTATTGAATGATGGATAAAAAAATAAATTAGATATTCAGGGAACAAGAAAAATCTAAGTAGTATAAATGCCAAGCAAAAACTTTATATTTCTCAAAATTTGGATGGTGATGAGGGGTGGTCTATGGTGGCAAAGGAAAAGAGCGAGGGAGAAGGAGTAAAAAAAATAATCAATGGAGAGTGGTGAAAGATTGCAGAGAGAAATAGTGAGGAAGAAGAAGAAAGAGAAAAAAAAGAATTCACCAAAAAAGCTACTTAAACGCGCATAAAATACGTGTTGCACAATTACTATGTTGAGTCAGCAAAAAGCATCTAAATGCCAATGTTCACCCCTACATAAGGTATTTAAATGACCAAAGTTTAATTAAATTGTCTAAGTGAAATTTTGTGCCTAATTTAAGAGGTTACCGATGGATTTCCCCTTATTTTTATATTGATTAACATTTTACATACTTTGTGATGTAGTTGATATGTTCTTGAGGTTATAAAGTACATGAAAATTTGTTCACCTTTTGGGTAAACCAATAACCCTAAGGAGAAACTTCGTGCTCTTGAATTTCCCAAGCATAAGCAGTTGAATTGCATTGATAAGATTTAGCTGATGAAAGTGTATAAAAGGAAATTGGTGATATGTCAGTACACATGGGCTCTATAACAACATATGCCATAAAATTAGTAGAGCTAGTGTTAAAAAATGCATCACCAATTTCATGTCCTGTAATTTCATTAGCTACAATCTTATTGATGCAATTGTCACACCGTGCACCACTAATGTTTGTGGGTGCTCACTTCCTTAAACATTAACCTTTTCCTCCCAACCCATTACCTCCATCTTTTTTTTTCTTTTCTATTATGTATTTTTTTCTTTTAGGAATACTCATTATAATGTAGTAGGAGATACAAATAAAAGAACTAACTTTTTTGTAATATTTATTTCCATTGTAGTCGGAGAGGATCCGATAATTATCAATTAAATAATTTCATTATTTATCTCCTCTAGTGGATCTAGTGTAAAAGAAGTGGAAAAAATATTTTTTTGTGTATTTTATATAAGTATTGAATGATGGATAAAAAATTAAATTAGATTTTCAGGGAATTAACAAAAAACTAAGTTGTATACATGCCCAACTAAAATAATATATTTTCACAAAATTTTGTTGGTGATGAGGGATGGTCTATGGTTGCCGAGAAAATGAGTGAGTGGGAAGGAGTAAAAAAATAATCAATGGAGAGTTGTGAAAGATTGAAGAGAGAAACAGTCAGGAAGAAGAAGAAAGAGAAATAAAATTCACCAAGAAGGCTTCTCAAACACGCATAAAATACGTGTTACAAAATACTATGTTGAGTCAGCAAAAAGTGTCTAAATGACAATGTGTAGCACTACATAAGGTTTTTAAAATGACCAAAGTTTAATTAAATTGCTTAGTGAAATTTTGTGCCAAATTTACGAAGTCACCAATGGGTTTCCCCTTATTTTTATATTGATTAACGTTTTACATACTTTGTGATGCAGTTGATATGTTCTTAAAATTATAAAGTACATTAAAATTTGTTCACCTTTTGGGTCAACCAATAACCCTAAGGAGAAACTTTCTGCTCTTGAAGTTCCAAAACATAAGCAGTTGAATTGCATTCGTAAGATTGTAGCTGATGAAAGTATATAAATGGAAATTGGTGATATGTCAGCACACATGGGCTCTATAGCAACATAAATGCCATAAAATTAGTAGAGCTAGTATTCACAAATGCAGCAATTTCATGTCCTGTAATTTCATTAGCTACAATCTTGTTGATGCAATTGTCACACAATGTACCACTAATGTTTGGGAACATAAAGAGTGGCAGATCTAGGATTTAAAGGTGGTGGGTGCTCACTTCCTTAAACATAAACCTTTTAGCAATCATATAGTATAAACTATATTAACTGAAACTCTTCAATAAAAATATCTCTTAATTAGGAAAAGGAAAAAGTGTATGAAAACAAAAA
Organism: Solanum lycopersicum; assembly: GCF_036512215.1. Taxonomy (NCBI): domain Eukaryota; kingdom Viridiplantae; phylum Streptophyta; class Magnoliopsida; order Solanales; family Solanaceae; genus Solanum; species Solanum lycopersicum. Next base: position 11,747,154 of record NC_090804.1, read on the forward strand.
TAGAAAAAAAACCCTTAATTAGATAGAAAAAGGAAAAAAATTTAAAAAGAAAAGAAAAAAAGATGCAAAATTCGCCGCACAAAGAAAAGAAGGAAAAAGTGTAAGAAAAAAAAAGGTTAAAAAACAAGACTTTAATTAGATAGAAAAAGGAAAAAAAATTAAAAATGAAAAGAAAAAATTGGTGTAAAATTCGCTGCAAAAAGAAAAGAAAAAAATAATGGGGCGGGTGGGATTTGAACCCTACTAGTCTGCTTTGCGGGCCTATAGTTTCCATGTGTAAACCAGCGCGCCCATGACTTCTTTCATACTATGGGTGCTCATTTAATTTTTAATTACGGATTTATTATATTTTGTTTATATATATATATATATATATATATATATACAAAAACTTCAAAGTCAATGCGTGCTCGAGCACCCGAAACTCACTTACATGGTCCGCCCCTAAACATAAAGAGGAGGAAGTTCGTCCTTGCACTTACTATTTGATCCAAAAGGTGAATAAATATGCATAGTCTTATTTCTTATCTCAACAATATATTGATTGTATCGTAAATCATGTGAAATGTTAATTAGAAACAAAATAACATATGCTTTATTTATGATCAAGTGCGGGTTCATGACGCGAGAATAGGCGAGATATATTTGGTAATATACCAAAGAGAGATGAATCAAGAAAGTTATATTGAAAAGGATACCTCTAATTTTTAAGGACATAGCTTGGGAACAAGAACTAAAGAGGATCCTAGAGATATTAGTGATCTAGTTCCGTATTACAACGTACAATTTTTAGCCGGAACGAATCTGTGTAGCCATAAATTTCAGTGAATAACAACACTAGAAGAAATTCTAGAATATTTGTGAGTTAAAATTTGACATGAAAATTATCTATTTATTTTATGCATTTTCTTCGTCTAATGGACTTATTAATAGTACTGCTCTACCTTTTATTTTCTTTGTTAAAGACTGTTTTGCTCAAAATGTTAATTTTTCCACATTAGTGGGAGAAAAGAACTTCTAAATGGTGAAATATAGAAGAACTACTATGTTATTAAAGCGATTAAGAAGATGTCTAGTCTTGTTCTACCGTTTTCGGTCAATCGGCTCACATTGGAGTTTCGCAAATATATCCATCGAGAAATTTTTATTTTGGACAAAAAAAATAAACCTAAAATATTTCTCGTGGGAGCATGAATTGAAGTGTGTGTGAAGAGACACATTTCTTCAGTCAAGGGTGTGCACTAGAGGTGTTAAATGCACTTGAACATGTGTCACTACACAGATACAACACAACCTAAAAAATGTAACTTTACAAACTTTTTTGATGCGACGAAGAGCCTTCTGATGTTTACTACTAGGATTATAAGTATATCTGCTTAATATACTAACAACCTAAGTTATATCAGGTAAAGTTCACCATAAGTATTACAGTCCCAATTATTTTAGCATATTTTGTTTGAGAAACACTTGAATCTTTATTCTATAACAATTGCGTACTAGGATCATAATGAGATCTCCCTAAACTACATCAAAATAAATAATTTTTTTGAAGTTGATTTTAATGTAATGAGGCTGACACAAAGAGAAATCATCAATTTTTCTTTTAATTTTGATTCCTAAAATTACATCTACATCATACTGATTTTCCGTTCCAAACTTAGTAGACAAAAAGTTCTTAGTTTCATCAATAACATTAATTTTTGGACAAAAATTAACAAGTGATCTACATATAATCACGTAATTTGAACCTATCATTTTGGAATAATCATAGGTATAATATTAATTGACAAGAAAATCACCTATCCACTAATGTGATATTAGACTATCCATACCGCTGCTTAGGTGTCTATTTAAGCATATACAAGGACTTACTCAACTTGAATAATTTATTATTTTCTCCTGGAACCATAAAACCTTAGGGTTGAATTAAATATATCTATTTGTCTAAGTCACCATTTAAAATATTGTTTTGACATCCATTTTATCACTAAATTATGAAAAGCGGAAAACGCAATAAGACTCCTAAAGGTCATTATATTTGTCTCAAGAGAATAAATATAAAAACAATCAACACCTTTCTTTTGGTTAAAACTTCTCATCAAAATTCTAGCCTTATATTTATAAATTGTAGCTTCGGGTCTCAATTTCTTCCTAAATGTCCACTTGCTACATATGAATTTAACAGCTTTAGGCAAATCATACAACTCTGAAGTGTGATTCGAAAATATAAAGTTTAATTTATTTTAACACCTTCTTTTAAAAATATCACATACATTGATCTCATACTATAGAGTTCAATTCATTTTTAATATCTTCTTTTCAAAATATCACATATGGTGCTATCTCTTAACCTATATTTAATGAATGTAATGAATATATAAGACTTAGTGGGGGAGTTGTGCTTCCCACCGAGAGGATTTGAAGAAGGGGTGGATGTTTCCTCTAATGATTCTAGTAATGAGTGTTGACATGTTAAATTTAAATGGAGAATGCTTATCTTTTGTAGTTTTAAGGATCCTTAGGTGTGTAATGAAGATGTTGTATGGGCGGTCTCGTTATGTCTTACCTAGGTGAGTCTTAGGATAACTTTGGATAGGAAGGTCTATATGATAAAAATCGATTACTTGATGAATGTAACTAAATGTTGAGGTTAAGGAAATTGTAGTTGTATATGAAATGATGCTTTGTAAACTTGATTAATGAAGGTTTTACTAAAATAGCATGAAAATTATGTTTCAACTACAATGTCCTTTTTATCATGTTTTCGCATATTACCATACTTAGTAAAATGTTTGTACTAACTCCATATTCTTCTATATTTCTATAAGTGTATATCTGAGCCCTAGGTTCATCGGTCTCACGATTACAAGAGCAATGTCTAGTAGTGTCTTGTGGATTGGTATGAACACGTCCATACCTATCTTCGAGAGACTATAGGACATATAGGAAATATTCTGTTCTTTCATTCACTATCGTGCACACTTGACCTTGTTGAAATTCTAATCTTTCTATCTCATCCTCTCAGATGGCCAGAACTCATACACCAGCAAGTGAGGGTCAGAACATTATTCCTGCGTCTGCTTCTGGGAACACTATCCGAGGTAGAGGCAGGAGACGAGCTCAAGGTCGCGGAAGGGGCCGTATTGCGGCACCTCTGGAAGATCAAGTACCAATAGTTACCCAAGTCGTGATAGGACCGTACCTCCTGATGCAGAGGATATTCATGGGGATGTGCAAGATCGTGTCGATAGGGATGAGCCGGCTCATGATCCAACCAGTACTATTGTCACCCAGTGCTTCAATATACCTTGGCTCTTATGTTAGGACTCCTAGAGAGGATGACTCAGGCAGGAACTTTTCATGTCACTCCTGATGGATCACAGACTCGTGTCGGAGGTCAGACTCCGGATCTGATAGTTTCTCCAGATTCTCAGAATCCCAAGACTCAGCCAACTGCTACTGTAGCTCCTCGTTTTGATAGTACGGAGTTTCCAGATATTGCATCACATTTGGCGAACAAACCTTCTATGACCATTGATGAGCAAAAGATGTTTGGGAGGTTTAGACTAATGAATCCTCCTACTTATACTGGTGACTTAACTGAAGATGCATATGAATATATAGTTAGTTGTCATGAGAGGTTGCATAATCTTGGATTAGTGGAATTTCATGAATTGACTACACAGCGTTACAGATGACTGGCTCCGCCAAGCAGTGGTGGAGGGATTATATTAGTAGTAGGCCAACTGCATCTCCTCCACTGTCCTAGACTCAGTTTACTTAGATATTTCTATCAAAATTGGTTCCACGCAATGAGAGGGAGCGAGAGAGGAACGAGTTTGAGGATTTGCAGCAAGGTTGTATGTTAGTCGCAGAGTATGAGGGTAAATTTCATGTCTTTGATAGGCATTCTTCGATGTACTTCCTAAAAAGATTGAGATACTGGGAAGGTTTGTTAAGGGGCTGATTATTCCGATTCTTCTAGGAGTTTCTCACGTTGCTGCTTCTGGTGTTCCGTTCCAGAAAGTGGTGGATGTTGCTAACGAGTTGGATATGATTCGACGTGAGGGATTTAAGCAGCGTGAGGGCAAGAGGACCCTTTATTCAGGTGATTTTTGTGGTGCTCCGCCTAGAAGTCAAGGTTATGTAGGGAGATGTTATCACTCTCAGTCCAGCAGACCCATTCATGCTGCTATACATGCGTATGAGGCTGGTTACACTAGGCATAGTTCTTCGAGTTTTGTTCATACTTCATAGGGTTCATCTTCTAGGCCTATGTTTCGAGAAGGGCATTTTGGTCAATCAGGGTCCTCTCATCAGCCTACGTCTTGTAGGGGTTATTTTGAGTGTGCTTATATGGGACACTTTGTAAGAGACTGCGCTAGAACCAGACTTGGTGGCTTACATCAGGGTTCTCAGGCTTCGACTTCCAGGGCTACACAACCTCCAGCTAGGGTTGGTGCACATAATGGTAGACGTGGTCCTCATTCAGGTAGAGGTGGTTCTCCTTCTGGTCGAGGTAGTGGTCGTGGAGGTTCATAATCTGATTGAGGTCGTTTTTACAATTATGCTTTTCCAGGTAGGCCAGAGGCTGAGGCTTCAGATGTTGTTATACATTTATTATTTATGTTTGTCATCGATCAACTACTGTATTATTTGGTCCAGGCTCTACTTATTCTTATGTGTCCACATACTTTCCTCCTAGTCTAGATATATTATGTGAGTCTCTTGACTTGCCGATACGTGTTTCTACTACTGTCGGGGATTCTGTAGTTGTAGATTGGGTGTATCGATTATGTAAAGTTACGTTGATGGGGTATGACACTAACGCAGATTTAAAGGTCTTAGATATGATAGATTTTGATGTGATTCTCGGTATGGATTGGTTATCTTCTTACCACGCAATTTTAAATTGTCATGCCAAGACAATCACTTTAGCTATGCATGGAATTCCTATAGTAGAATGGAGAGGTTCTCTTAGTCACCCTTCTAAGGGTGTGATATCATTTCTTAAGGATCGTCAGTTGGTATAGAGAGGATGTTTGGCTTACTTGGCCCACATGCGAGATACCAGTATTGAGACTCCTATGTTTAAGTCTATTCCAGTAGTGAGTGAATTTTCAGAAGTATGTCCAACCGATTTGCCAAGTCTTCCACCAGATCGTGATATTGATTTTGTATTGATATGGAGCCAGGCACTCAGCCTATTTCCATTCCTCCTTATCGTATTGCACCGGCTGAATTGAAAGAGTTGAAGGAGCAGTTGCAGGATTTGTTGAGCAAAGGTTTTATTAGACCGAGTGTATGGGGTGCTCTAGTGTTATTTGTGAAGAAGAAAGATTGATCTATGCGTATGTGTATTGACTATCGACAGTTGAACAAGGTGACAATAAGAAATAAGTAACCAATACCTCGTATTGATGACTTATTTGATTAGTTGCAGGGTGCTTCAGTTTTCTCCAAGATTGAATTGAGATCAAGCTATCATTAGCTGAAGGTTAGGGTAGAGGATATCCCTAAGACAGGTTTTCGAACACGTTATGGCCATTACGTGTTTTTGGTGATGTTTTTTGGATTGACTAATGCCCATGCAGCTTTTATGGACTTGATGAATGAAGTTTTCAGGCCGTATTTGGATTCCATTGTTATTGTCTTCATAGATGATATATTGATATACTCACGCACTAAGGAGGAACATGAACATCATTTGAGGATCGTGCTTGGCATTCTAAAGGAGAAGAAGCTTTATGCAAAGTTTTCAAAGTGTGTGTTTTGGCTTAGTTCGATAGCATTCTTAGGACATGTAGTGTCCAAGAAGGGTATCATGGTAGATCCTAAGAAGATTGAGGCAGTTAGAGGTTGGGTCAGACCTGCTTCAGTTACTGAGATTCGGAGTTTCTTAGGCCTTGCAGGTTATTATCGATGATTTGTTGAGGGTTTCTCATCCATTGCATCTCCATTAACTACATTGACACAGAAGGATGTGACTCTTCAGTGGTCTGATGAGTGTTAGGTTAGTTTCCAAAAGCTCAAGACTTTATTAACTACTGCTCTGATTTTTACCCTACCCGTGGAGGGAGAGGGTTTTGTTGTATATGGTGATGCTTCTCAGATTGGTCTTGGTTGTGTATTAATGCAGAAGGGAAAAGTGATAGCTTATGCTTCGAGACACTTGAAGGTTGATGAAAAGAATTATCCGATTCATGATTTAGAGTTGGCGGCTGTTGTGTTTGCATTGAAAATTTTGAGGTCTTTATCTTTATGGTGTGCATTATGAGGTGTTCACGGATCATCATAGCCTCCAATATATATTCAATTAGAGAGATCTCAATTTGAGGCAGCGGAGATGGTTAAAGTTGCTCAAGGACTACGACATGACTATTCTTTATCATCCAGGCAAGGCAAATGTTGTAGCAGATGCCTTGAGTCGAAATGCGGTAAGTCTGGGTAGTCTAGCCATGTTACAGGTCGACGAGCATCCTTTAGCTAGGGATGTCTAATCATTGGCCAATAGCTTTCTGAGACTTGATATTTCATAACCTCGTAAGTTGTTGGCTTATATGGAGGCTAGATCATCCTTGTTGGAACAGATTCGGGCTCAACAGTTTGATGATGGTGATTTATGTAATATTAAAGACAAGGTGTTAAAAGGAGAAACCAAGGCTGCAATTCTTGATAGTGAAGGAGTTTTGAGGATTAAAGGTGGTATTTGTGTTCCTCGTACAGGTGATTTGACTAGATTAATCATGGAGGATGCCCATAGTTTGAGGTACTTGATTCATCCGTGGGATACTAAGATGTATCGTGACTTGAAACAACATTATTGGTGGTGTCGTATGAAGAGGGAATAGTAGATTTTATATCCCATTGTTTATATTGTCAGCAAGTGAAGTATGAACACCAAAAGCCTGGAGGTGTGACACAAAAGATGCCTATACCAGAGTGGAAGTGGGAGCGTATTGCTATGGACTTTGTGGTAAGATTGCCACGCACCTTCTGTAAGTTCGATGCTATATGGTTCATTGTGGATCGACTGACTAAGTCTGCACACTTTGTACCAGTTCAGACTACCTATAACTCAGAAAGGTTAGCAAAGATTTATATTCGGGAGATAGTTCGGTTGCATGGGGTTCTTATATCAATTATTTCAGATCGTGGCACCCAATTTTCTTCTCATTTTTGGCGGTCTATGCAAAAAGAGTTGGGCACTCGGGTGGATCTTAGTACAGCCTTTCACCCTCAGACTGATGGTTAGTCTGAGCGGACTATTCAGGTTCTTGAGGACATGTTGCGGGCGTGTGTGATTGACTTTGGTGGTTAGTGGGATCAGTTCTTGCCTTTAGAGGAGTTTGGTTACAATAAATAGTTATCATTCGAGCATTGAGATGGCACCATTTGAGGCTCTGTATGGTAGGAGATGTCGATATCCAATTGGTTGGTTTGATGCATTTGAGGTTAGACCATGGGGTACGGATTTGTTGAGGGAGTCCTTGGACAAAGTCAAGTTGATCCAAGATAGACTTCTCATGGCTCAGAGTAGGCATAAGAGTTATGCAGATCAAAAGATTCGTGATTTAGAGTTTATGGTTGGAGAGAGGGTTTTATTGAAGGTTTCACCCATGAAGGGTGTGATGAGGTTTGGAAAGAAGGGCAAGTTGAGCCCAAGGTATATTGGTCCTTTCGAGATCGTTGAGCGTATTGGTGAGGTGGCGTATCAGTTGGCTTTGCCACCTGGTTTGTCAGGTTTCCATTCTGTATTTCATATTTCAATGCTTAAGAAGTAACATCAGGGTGGTGATCATGTGATTCAATGGGATTCAGTGTTACTTAATCAGAATTTGACTTTTGAGGAAGAGCCGATCACCATTTTGGATAGGCAAATTCAAAAGCTAAGGTCTAAGGAGATTGCTTCAGTAAATGTTCAGTGGAAGCATCGTCCAGTGGAGGAGGCTTCAGGGTAGACAGAGTCAGACATGAGGAGTAAATATCCTTATCTTTTTTACCGTTCAGGTTAGCTCTTTTCTTTTCTCGTTCGTGGACGAACATTTTTAAAGTGGTAGGTGATGTAACGACCCGCTAGGTCGTTTTGAGAACTAGGACTAGTTTCACTCCTTTTGAAAATTTAAAGGGGTATTTTTAAACTATTCGAAGACTAGGAATATTTAGTCTATAAAAATTTTAGTGAAGAATTAATATAGTTAATAGTTCGTGGGTCATGTCCATAATTCATTTAATATCTTTATACTTGACCCATATATTGATTTAAGTTAGTGGGATTAGTTTATTTGTTATACTTAATTAACATTAGAAATATAGAAAATAAAAGGGTTAGAAAACTACCTGGGCGGCGTGAATACAGAACGTGAGGGAACCAACGAAATCTTCAGGTAAGAAGCAATTTGAAAAATTTCTTGATTGTAATATGGATCTTAATGAATGTAAGTTAGATGGAAAGTTGATCCCTTGTTCGTCTATTTATTATTATAATAAGTAAATTAAGAGGAAAATTAGCAAAGAACGGTGTATATTTTCTTCGCAATTGCAGTTTGGAGTATGTTATTTCTGTGAGTATAATTAGAAGCTCATTTGTTACACTCAATGAAGTTGAGGGAAAATATTTAGGTTCATGTGATTTTATTAATAGGAAGAGTGGATGGAAATTTTGTTTAAATTAAAATAATTAAAAAGGGACGAGGAGAAGCATGCTTCAGATGAAAAGCTGAGTCAATATGATTGTAGCCATTATGTGGTAATGTTTTGTCAATGTTGGAGGAGAATGTCATGAGCCAGTCATTCGCAATCATGCCAATCATCGGAAATCATGTGTCAATGATTGGCATTTGTATAAAATTCTATAAGATTGGCATATTAAAAAAATGACCTACAGATGGTCATGTTGCAGTGCTCCTGCTCGTCTGCAGTGTACGTTATTGCGTTGAGCTGCTAAAGCTAATTATCAAATTAGAATTTAAATTTAATATATTGATATTGGTAATTAATTATTAGGTGTTTATTATATGATCTAACATTGAATTTTAGTCCATTTGAAGAGGTTAGAGTTAAGTTCTTGGCTTGAAATTTAGCAAGTATGAAAATTTTGGCACACCAATAGATATCAAGATTTGAAGTTTTGTTCGAAATATAAGTGAGTTTTAGGGTCTATGATAGACATATAATAATTTTAATGTCTACAAACTCTCTTACTTACGAATATTGCATCATTGGAAGATCGTGAACATTCCGAAACTTTGCAATAAGGGAAGGAACTATCTTGAGGATTCGTGACACGAGCTCGGCACTTGAGGTATGTTAAGACTTTTTAGACTTTTTGAAGGATGTTTTCCTAATTAAAGATTAAAAATGAAAATATACAAAGGGGTAAGGGCTAAACATGGGGGTCTCGTATCCATTGTGTGACGGGCATTGATAGGAGTAGCAGTGTTATAAAGAGGAAAGTTACTACTATAGAATGTGGATTGTAACTTGAGAATTTCCAAAGCATATGGGCATTAGCTGATATATTATTGACTTGAAATTATTTTGTGATTGTGTTTTCTTTATTACAATCGTATAGTTGTGATAATTGAGGTGGTTGTTTATTATGTTGATATTGATTAAGTGAGATGCATCATCATCCCCTTATTTTGAAATAATATTATGTACATGCATTTGTTATTCTTACAATAACTTGTATTTATGAAGTTAATGAACAGAAGCAGAAACAAGATGAAGCAGAAAAAATTTAAAATAGAAGAATTAATCTGAGTCCACAGAAACTAATGTGTGTCCTTAAGAAATTTAATCCCCTCACTGTACCCAAGGTTATGGATTAATTTCTCCCAAGATAAAACGGATTAAACCTGTTAAAGAAATAGCGGTACCTCAAACTTCTTTAACTTCAACGAACTGAAGAACAGCAACAAGTCACACAGACTCAGTCGATCGACACTTTGATTTTATTTGAGAGAAAAATAAATGCAGAGAAAGAAAAATTTTCTATAATTAAAAAATCAAAAATTGACTTCCTTTTATAGCAATTTTCAGCAAGAAACATGTCTGTTCAGTGAAATCTGTTCAGACCCATTTTATCCAGAAAATTGTGTCTTTTGGAAAAAAATAACAACTTTTCGAAAAATTGTGTCTGTTAGGAGAATAACTACTTTTTGGAAAGTAACGACTTTTCAGAAAAGTAACAACTTTTCCGAATGTTACCGTTACCCGCAAATTTATAAGAGATAATATTAACAGGATTTATTTGATTTAACAAAAATTGATTAAATAAATTTTGTCCAAAAATTAATCAATCAATCACATCATTTGTCAAATCCAAATCCAAATCCAAAGAAATGACTTTTCATTTGCACTTTGCAAATGACTTTTCATTTTTCCTCCAAAGTAGTTCCCTCACTTTTGATATTCTCTCTTTTCTTTTCCCATTCATACTTGCTAAAACCCAACAATCCCCCACATGAATGGGGAAGGCTATTGTTAAAACATATGCATGAAAAAACTTGTGTGTGTTGTAGGTAAAGCTTAATCGCATCTGGATAAGTAGGTTTCCCTTTAAACTTTCCGTAGTGAACATATATCGGATATACTCGGTCAATCGGTAGATTTGATATCTTTGAACCGTCGAGCTTTGGTGTATACCTAGACAACATATGTCACAGAATCAACCCTTGAACTGTTCTTAGTTCTCATTGTTTTGTTCGTTTCAGCCATGAACACATCTTGGATAGTAAGTGCTTAAAGAACTGGCCTTACCGGATTCTCCTTGAAGCGGCTTACACTTCACACTTACATAGGTGATTTCTAAATGTGTTATCACATAGATACACCATTTGATATTCCCTGTATCAAACTTAGAAACCATTAAAAAGTCCTTATGTCTTTATCCTGGTTACTAAACATTGTCTCATCATGAGAATGGACCATAAAATAATAATAATATTTTTTTTCTTTGACAATGTTGAACCGTCATCAATGACTTTGTTTTATCTCCTTGAACCTAGATCTTGGGATCTCCAGTCTTCTAGGTAGAGTTACCGCCACGATGACTTGTTCTCGGCCATAGTCCCATTCCCGTCGATGATTTCTCAACTCCCTCTCTATTTGGGCCTTTTGTTAGTGGATCCGACACATTATCTTTTGACTTCACATAGTCAATTGTGATAATTCCACTAAAGAGTAGTTGTATCACAGAGTTATGTCTTCGTCTTATGTGACGAGACTTGCCGTTATACATAATGCTTCCAGCCCTTCCTATTGCAGCTTGACTATCACAATGTATGCATATAGGGGCCATTGGTTTGGGCCAAAATGGAATATCTTCTAAGAAATTCCGGAGCCATTCAGCTTCTTCACCTGCCTTGTCTAAAGCAATGAATTCAGACTCCATTGTAGAGAGACCTATACATGTTTGTTTGGATGATTTCCAAGATATTGCTCCTCCGCCAATAGTAAAAACGTATCCGCTTGTGGATTTTGTTTCAGTTGACCCAGTAATCCAATTTGCATCACTATATCCTTCAAGAACGGCTGGATATCTGTTGTAATGTAAAGCATAGTTTTGAGTGTCATCTAAGTATCCCAAAACTCTCTTCATTGCTAACCAATGATTATGATTAGGATTACTTGTGTATCGACTCAGTTTACTGATAGCGCAAGCTATGTTTGGTCGTGTACAATTCATGACATACATTAAGCTTCCCAATACGCTAGCATAGTCCAATTGAGACTGACTTTCGCCTTTATTCTTTGCAAGATGAAGATTTACATCAATTGGAGTCTTTGCCCTTTTAAAATTCAAAAATTTGAATTTTTCAAGTATCTTTTAAATATAATGAGTTTGAGACAATGCTAGACTGTTAGGAGTTTTAAGAAGTTTAATTCCTAATATCACATCAGCAACTCCTAAATCTTTCATATCAAACTTACTAGCAAGTATACGCTTTGTAGCTTTTATATTAGCAATGTCTTTGCTCATTATAAGCATATCATCTACATATAGGCATAAAATAACTTCCTGATTTGGAGTATCTTTAATGTAAACACATTTATCACATTCATTGATCTTAAATCCATTTGACAATATGGTTTGATCAAACTTTGCATGCCATTATTTTGGTGCTTGTTTTAGCCCATAAAGTGACTTAATAAGTTTTCACACTTTCTTTTCTTTACCAGGAACTACAAAACCCTCAGGCTGTTCTATGTAAATTTCCTCTTCAAGCTCTCCATTTAAGAAGGCTGTTTTTACATCCATTTGATGAATTTCAAGACCGTATACTGCAGCTAGTGCAATTAACATCCGAATTGATGTAATCCTAGTCACTGGTGAGTATGTGTCAAAATAATCAAGACCTTCTTTTTGTCTAAAACCTTTGACAACAAGTCTTGCTTTATATTTGTCAATAGTTCCATCGTCTTTCATATTCCTTTTAAAGAACCATTTTGAACCCAAGGGTTTGTTCCCTGGAGGAAGATCAACCAACTCCCGAGTATGATTGCTTAAGATTGATTCAATTTCACTATTAACAGCCTCCTTCCAAGAGGATGAGTCACTAGACAACATTGCTTCCTTGAATGTTTGAGGCTCACTTTCAAGAAGAAATGTTACAAAATCTGACCCAAATGAAGTAGATGTCTTTTGACGTTTACTGCGTCTTGGACTTTCTTCATTTTGTTCATTCTCTTTTGGTTCTTCTCTGGGTTGTTTAGATCCCCCACTAGATGACTCAAGTCTAGTTTTATACGGATAGATATGCTCAAAAAATTCAGCACTATCTGATTCGATTACCGTATTATCATGAATATCCGGATGCTCGAACTTATGAACCAAAAATTGACATGCCTTACTGTTTGTCGCATATCCAATGAATACACAATCCACAATCTTAGGTCCTATTTTTACCCTCTTAGGTATAGGAACTTGGACTTTGGCTAGACACCCCCACACTTTGAAATACTTCAAATTGGGTTTTCTACCTTTCCATTTCTCATATGGAATTACATTTGTCTTTGAGTGAGGCACTCTGTTAAGTATCTGATTTGCTGTAAGGATAGCTTCCCCCCACAAGTTCTGTGGTAAACCTGAACTTATAAGTAATGCATTCATCATTTCTTTTAAAGTTCGATTTTTTCTTTCTGCAATTCCATTAGACTGAGGAGTGTAGGGAGCGGTAGTTTGATGGATTATTCCATTTTCTAAACATATTTCTGCAAATGGAGATTCATATTTTCCACCTTTATCACTTCTGATCATTTTGATCTTTTTATCTAACTAATTTTCAACTTCAGTTTTATATTGCCTAAATGCATCTATTGCTTCATCCTTACTATTTAGCAAATAGACATAACAATATCTAGTGCAATCGTCAATAAAAGTTATGAAATACTTTTTCCCACCACGTGATGGTGTTAACTTCATGTCACAAATATCAGTGTGAATCAATTTTAAAGGATTTGAATTCCTTTCAACAGATTTATAAGAATGCTTAGCATACTTAGATTCAACACAAATTTGAAATTTTGATTTATTGCGCTCAAATTTTGGCAAAATATTTAAGTTAATTAGTTTTCGCAAGGTTTTGTTATTAACGTGTCCCAAACGTTCATGCCATAAACATTTAGACTCAAGCAAGTAAGAAGAAGCAAAATCTTTATTCATATCTACTGCAATTACATTGAGTTTGAAAAGTTCATCACTAAGGTAGCCTTTTCCTACATACATATCATTTTTGCTTACTACTACTTTATCAGAAACAAATACACATTTAAATCCATTCTTTGTTAGAACTGGAATTGAAACTAAATTCTTCCTCAATTCTGGAACATATGAGACCCTATTCAAAGTCACCACCTTGCCTGATGTCATCTTTAATAGGACTTTGCCAGTTCCTTCCACCTTTGCAACAGCGGAGTTTGCCATAAACAATTTTTCATCTGTAAGTGCTGGAGTATATGATGAAAATAATTCTTTGTTGGCACAAACATGGCATGAGGCACCAGAATCTATCCACCATTCTCTTGGATTTCCAACCAAGTTACATTCAGAAAGCATTGCACAGAGATCATCCATTTCTCCTTTGGATTCAGCCAAGTTTGCTTGATCCTTCTTTTTCTTGTCCTTCTTAGGACCCCGGCATTCATTAGCCCTATGACCATGTTTACCACAATTAAAGCAGTTTCCATTGAATTTCTTCTTAGGAGGATTGCTTTTTGGACAAGATGATTTCTTTCTTTTCTTTAATTTTGTGGAATCTTCTTCAACAAAATTTACTCCAGATATTGCTGAATTACCACGTGACCTCTTTTCTGCAGCCTTATTATCCTCTTCGATTCTCAACCTTACTATGAGATCTTCAACAGTCATCTCCTTGCGTTTGTGTTTCAAGTAGTTTTTAAAGTCCTTCCACAATGGAGGTACTTTTCAATAATTGCAGCCACTTGAAAAGCATCATTGACAATCAATCCTTCAGCAAGGAGATCATGGATTATGACCTGCAATTCTTGAACTTGGGTGACGACAGTCTTACTGTCTATCATCTTAAAGTCCAGAAATTTTGCCACAGTGAATTTCTTCATTCCGGCATCTTCTGTTTTGTACTTCTTTTCTAAAGCATCCCAGAGTTCTTTTGAGGTTTTTGTATTGCTGTACACATTGTACAGATCATCTTGCAGATCACTCAAAATATAATTTTTACACAAAAAATCTGAGTGTGTCCATGCTTCTGTTACCAAGAATCGTTCATCAGCCGAAGTTTCATCTGACATAACAGGAACATTCTCATTGATGAACTTCTGCAAACTCAACGTAGTGAGATAGAAGAACATCTTTTGCTGTCATCTCTTAAAGTCGACTCCAGAAAACTTTGCAGGTTTCTCAGCCGGTGCTAAGGCAGCATTTGAACGATTATATGCAACCATTGTTGTTGCAGCACAAACTGTTCAACATTTTTTTGACTTGAATTAGTCATTTTTTGGTCACAAATGGCAGATAAATTAATTATTTAAAATACTAACAGTAAAGAACAAATCTTTACACAAACTGTTTCTGATTTAACGATAAAGTTTTTATGTTCTTTTAATCGTTAATTGAATGAATTTTAAAAATTCAAGCAGAGTAGAAACACATAAAGGTTTTAATCTCCAGAAACCTCAAATACAGAAACTGTTAAATTTCTTAAGATTGTTATTCTTACAATAACTTGTATTTATGAAGTTAATGAACAGAAGCAGAAACAAGATGAAGCAGAAAAAATTTAAAATAGAAGAATTAATCCGAGTCCACAGAAACTAATGTGTGTCCTTAAGAAATTTAATCCCCTCACTGTACCCAAGGTTATGGATTAATTTCTCCCAAGATAAAACGGATTAAACCTGTTAAAGAAATAGCGGTACCTCAAACTTCTTTAACTTCAACGAACTGAAGAACAGCAACAAGTCACACAGACTCAGTCGATCGACACTTTGATTTTATTTGAGAGAAAAATAAATGCAGAGAAAGAAAAATTTTCTATAATTAAAAAATCAAAAATTGACTTCCTTTTATAGCAATTTTCAGCAAGGAACATGTCTGTTCAGTGAAATCTGTTCAGACCCATTTTATCCAGAAAGTTGTGTCTTTTGGAAAAAAATAACAACTTTTCAAAAAATTGTATCTGTTAGGAAAATAACTACTTTTTGGAAAGTAACGATTTTTCAGAAAAGTAACAACTTTTCCGAATGTTACCGTTACCCGCAAATTTATAAGAGATAATATTAACAGGATTTATTTGATTTAACAAAAATTGATTAAATAAATTTTGTCCAAAAAATTTATCAATCAATCACATCATTTGCCAAATCCAAATCCAAATCCAAAGAAATGACTTTTTATTTGCACTTTGCAAATGACTTTTCATTTTTCCTCCAAATCCCTCACTTTTGATATTCTCTCTTTTCTTTTCCCATTCACACTTGCTAAAACCCAACAGCATTGACATGAGATTGGGTAAAAGTTGGGCACGTGGAGATCGTCTGTGCTGGGGATGGTGAGATGTTTAGATGTTTTTGGGCACGTAGAGACCGTCCGTGTGGAAATTATTTGATATTATGATAGTTCGTTGAGATCGTCCGCACAGACCATCATCCGTGTCGGTATATGGACCTCGCGAGTCCCCCATGGGTCATGATCTCTCGCTGTATTTTCGAGGAGTATCATGTATATACGATTGAGTGAGTACTGGTATTCTGAGACAATTCATTACATGCTATAATAATGCATTGCATTTCATCACATCATTCATTTTTTATGATTATGTGTTAGTTTGGTGTTTGGAAAGTACTTGATGTTTGATTACCTTTATTGATGAAGCTTAAATAGTGAGTGTAATATATATATATATATATATATATATATATATATATATATATATACTTATATAATTTAAGATTTTTTTTTATAAACTCCCATCACTACTTCTTCATTGTAGGTAAATGAGACATACTGGGTACACGTGGTTTCTTACTCATACTACACTTGTTGTAAACTTTGTGGTGCAGATTCAAGAGTGGTGAAAGAATGCAGAGACAAATAGTGAGGAAGAAGAAGAAATAGAAAAAAAAGAATTCACCAAAAAAAGCTTCTTAACGCGCATAAAATACGTGTTGCACAATTACTATGTTGAGTCAGCAAAAAGCGTCTAAATGACAATGTGCATCCCTTCATAAGGTATTTAAAATGAACAAATTTTAATTCAAGTGTCTAAGTGAAATTTTGTGCCAAATTTAAGAGGTCGATGATGGATTTCCCCTTAATTTTTATATTGATTAACATTTTACATACTTTATGATGTAGATGATATGTTCTTGAGATTATAAAGTACATGAAAATTTGTTCACCTTTTGGGTCAACCAATAACCCTAAGGAGACACTTCCTGCTCTTGAAGTTCCCAAGCATAAGCAGTTGAATTGCATTGGTAAGATTGAAGCATATGAAAGTGTATAAAAGGAAATTGGTGATATGTCAGTACACATGGGCTCTATAGCAACATATATGCCATAAAATTAGTAAAGCAAGTGTTCACAAATGCATCACTAATTTCATGTCCTGTAATTTCATTAGAAACAATCTTATTGATGCAATTGTCACACTGTGCACCACTAATGTTTGGGAACATAAACAGTGGCGGATCTAGGATTTAAAGGTTGTGGGTACTCACTTCGTTTAACATAAACCTTTTAGCAATCATATAGTATAAACTATACTAATTGAGACTTTTCAATAAAAAAAAGCCCTTAATTAGGAAAAGGAAAAAGTGGAAGAAAACAAAAAGAAAAAAAAGCCCTTAATTAGATAGAAAAAGGAAAAAAATTAAAAAAGAAAAGAAAAAAAGGTTCAAAATTCGCTGCACAAAGAAACGAAGGAAGAAATGTAAGAAAAAAAAGGTTAAAAAAACAATCCCTTAATTAGATAGAAAAAGGAAAAAAATTAAAAAAGAAAAAAAGGATTTAAAATTCGCTACAAAAAGAAAAGAAAAAAATAATGGGGCTGGTGGGATTTAAAACCTACTAGTGTGCTTTGCGGGCCTCTAGTTTCCATGTTTAAACCAGCGCGCCCATTACTGCTTTCATAGTATGGCAGCATGTATTGAAGTGTGTGTGAAGAGACACATCTCTTCAGTCAAGGTTGTGCACTAAAGGTGTTAACTGCACTTGAATATGTGTCACTGCACAGATACAACACAACCTAAAAAATGTAACAAATTTTTTTGATGCGACGAAGATCCTTCTGATGTCTATTTGATATACTAACAACATAAATTATATCAGGACAAGTAAAGAATACCATAAGGATTACAGTCCCAATTATTTTAGCATATTTCATTTGAGAAACACTAGAATCTTTATTCTATTACAATTGTGTGCTAGGATAATAAGGAGATCTCTCTAAACTACTTGAAAATAAATAATTTTTTTGAACTTGATTTTAATGTAATGGGCTGACACAAAGAGAAATCATCAATATTTCTTTTAATTTTGATTCCTAAAATTACATCTACTTCATACTAATTTTCCTTTCCAAAATAAGTAGACAAAAAGTTCTTAGTTTCATCAATAACATTTATTTTTGGACAAAATTAACAAGTGATCTACATATAATCATGTAATTTTAACCTATCGTTTTTGAATAATCATAGGTATAAGATTAATTGACAAGAAAATCACTATCCTCTAATGTGATATCAGAATTTTCATACCGCTGCTTAGGTGTCTATTTTAGCCTATACAAGGACTTACTCAACTTGAATAATTTATTATATTCTCCTGGAACCATAAAACCTTTGGGTTGATTTTAATATATCTATTTGTTTAAGTCACCATTTGAAATATTGTTTTAACATCCATTTTATCACTAAATTATGAAAAGTGGAAAACGCAATAAGACTCCTAGCGGCCATTATTTTTTTCACAAGAGAATAAATATCCAAATTAATTAACACCTTTCTTTTTGTTAAAGCTTCTCATAAAAATTCTAGCCTTATATATATCGATTGTAGCTTCGGGTCTAAATTTCTTCCTAAATGTCCACTTGCTACATATGAATTTAAAACCTTCAGGCAAATCATACAAGTCTGAAGTTTGATTCGAAACTATAAAATTTAAGACATTTTTAACACCTTCTTTTAAAAATATCACATATATTTATCTCATACTATAGAGTTCAATTTATTTTTAATATATTCTTTTCAAAATATCACATATGGCGCTATGTCTTAACCTATAGTTAATCAATGTAATGGATGTCTATAACTCAGTGGGGGAGTTATGCTTACAACCGAGAGGATTTGAAGAAGGGGTGGATACTCTTTGTGAACAGAGATGTCGTATCCAATGTACCTCTGAAGATGAGTACTCTTTGTGAGTTGAGATGTAGTACTTAGAACAAATCTCCTTATCCCTTAACTATGTGCCCGCATATGTTTATCTATTGGAGATCAAAGTAAAGGCTAAGATAATGACCCTACTTTAGGCAAGTGGGGATCCATCATCCGGTAGGAATTAATACCGGGATTCCATGTCTAGTTTTCATGGTCTATGTCGATAAAGCTATCCCCCACAAACGAATGTAATGAACTAACTCTTTTTAAGTGTGTACTACTTAGTGTAGGTGGTGGAATGAGAGGCTATACATCATTCTCACAAGTAGACATTTGAAGGATGTTTTGGTGTGTCCTTATATGAAAATGTATGAATGTTTTACTATATAATGTAAATGAGGTAAGTTGACTTTATGTCTAATGTTAATGAAGCATGTTGATCTTATGTCTAAAGTGATGAAATCTATGTAAATGATGAATGTGATGTGCCTAGTCTATGGTGATTGTGAAGGAGCACTAAAGCGTAGTAGTATGGGATGTAACTTTCACATTGCACTAAGTGTAATTGGGGGGTTATCTTGGAGGATGGTCTTTATATGAAGTTACTAAAGACATGTATGTTTCCTCTAGTGTTTTTAGTAATGAGTGAGGACATGAACTACGTATCTTTTTGTTTCTTTCATTTAATACATTGTATAACACTTAGTATGTTTCTTTTAATGTAAAGGGTCGTAACCATATTATATTAAGACTTTTCTAAGATGGCTTGAGATGCATTTTGTCATTTTTGTATATTTTTTTCATATGAATCATAGAACCTTCTAAGAAAACAAAGGAGGAAAAGAGGTAGAAAAAACGCAAATGAACAAAGAGAGACAACAAAACTGTGCTATCTCTATTTATTATTGAGAACCCACAACTGACTTAGTTGATTAGATATGATGGATTTTATATTATTTTAGGCATAGACTAGTTGTATGCTTCTTATGCCTCATGCGATTATAGAACCCAAATAGTCAAGTTTTAATTTCTTAGTGGTCTAGCCTTAGAGTGGAAACGTAGTCTAGAAGTGCCTAAGGTTTGATATTTTTATACCTTAAGGCTAGAGAGTTTAGTCTCCCAGGGATGAAATTTTGTAGTCTCTCTTTGTTCATTTGTGCTTTTTCTACCTCTCTTCCTCTTAAGTTTGTTTAGGAGGTTCAATGGTTCACTAGAAAACAAATTTATAAAAATAACCAAATTAATCTCAATTCATTCTCATACACAACCAATATCACATTACATATTCGAAAAAAAGGACTGAATGGCAATCACATACCAAAAGTATTAATTGGTTCAGTGTCAATTCCTAACTCTTGTTGTGGTTGCACAAAAGATTGGGACACGGTTGTGTCACAACCAGATGCTAGCACAGATGTAGAAAATGGGATTATTAGACAATGCTTATAATATATGTTCTGCATTTACGCTAGCATCTTATTATGAGAAAATCTTTTCCCTATCTTTTTGCAATCATAAAGAGAGGTCAAAATTGATATTGAAGATCCTAGTTACTATTTGTGGCATATGCTAAGTGTTTCAGTCATTTTTTTTAATATACTTCTTGTGTAGAAGAACGGAACTAAGGTGGATCTTTTCTTATTTGTGAATCTACTTTCTAGTGAATGGTTGAACCTCCTAAATAGACTGAGGAGGAAGTGAGGTAGAAAAAGCACGAAAACAAAATTCAAAGCGATGTTTAGGCAAAGGTAATGCTCAAAATTGAGGTGGATGTTCATGGAAAGTTCATTGTTGTCATCCAAAGACTTGGTGAAGAAGGAAACTTTACCACACAAATGTATTGCAATTTCCATTTATATTGTCAATCCCTGATATTTATGGGCATATAGATATAATCTAGCTAATAATTCTACGCTGAAATGCGAAATTGATACATTGATCTCTCTTGTATGCACACATTATGTATTTCAAAAATAAAGGTATCATGTATGGTGCAACCTGTCTTAGTTTATCTCTTTTGGGTATAGTATCAAAGAAACCTGGCTTATTCCGGTTTCAAAAACTTATACATGATTATACCCAACCTGAACATTATTTTTAGGGTGTACCCATCGGTGTCCCGTTAAAGTTTGCATGAAATATCACATATACACTTTAATTATTCTATGTTCATTTAGAACACCTGTAATAGTCATTTACTGTGTCATTTTGACACTTTATTTATATTCCCAGATCCAACTAAAGTGTGTGTTAATTAATGTTTTTTCTGGAAAAATAGACAAATCTTTAAGTGACAAGCGGACTTTTTTCTTAATAGAAAAAAGAATTACTTTTAGTTCCTTTTTTTCTCCGGGTCTGTAATCCCATGCTCTAGACCCCATTTCTTCATCTTCTTCTTTTTTAACCCCACCAAGAACGCATAATCTTTCACTAATCTCAGTAATTTCATTCTTCTTATTTTGTACCTTGAAATTATTGTTTTTTTCTTCTCAGTAATTTCACTGCAATTTTTGTTTAAAAAAAATCATTTCTTCTCATCCATTTTCAATGTTTAATCTCTTCTATTCCAACCCATTTCCTCCATTTTTTTTTCTTTTCTATTATGTATTTTTTTCTTTTACGAATACTTATTATAATGTAGTAGGAGATACAAATAAAAGAACTAACTTTTTAAAAATATTTATTTCCATTGTAGTCGGAGAGGATCCGATAATTATCAATTAAATAATTTCATTATTTATGTCTCCTCTAGTGGATTTAGTGAAAAGGAAGTGGAAAAATATTATTTGTGTATTTTATATTAGTATTGAATGATGGATAAAAAATTGAATTAGATTTTCATGGAATAACCAAAATAATATAAGTAGTATACATGCCCAACTAAAATAATATATTTTCTCAAAATTTGGTTGGTGATGAGGGATGGACTATGGTTGCAGAGAAAATAAGCAAGCGGGAAGGAGTAAAAAAAATAATCAATGTAGAGTGGTGAAAGATTGCAGAGAGAAACAGTGAGGAAGAAAAAAGAAAGAGAAAAAAATTCACCAAAAAGGCTCCTCAAACGCGCATAAAGTACGTGTTACACAATTACTATGTTGAGTCAGCAAAAAGTGTCTAAATGACAATATGCAGCCCTATTAAAGTCTCTAAGTGAAATTTTGTGCCAAATTTACAAAGTCACCGATGGGTTTCCCCTTATTTTTATACTAATTAACATTATGCATACTTTGTGATATAGTTGATATGTTCTTAAGATGATAAAGGACATGGAATTTTGTTCAGCTTTTGGGTCAACCAATAACCCTGAAGAGAAACTTCCTGCTCTTGAAGTTCCCAAACATAAGCAGTTGAATTACTTTCGTAAGATTATAGCTGATGAAAGTGTATGAAAGGAAATTGGTGATATGTCAGCACACATGGGCTCTCTAGCAACATATATGCCATAAAATTAGTAGAGCTAGTGTTCACGAATGCATCACTAATTTCATGCCATGTAATTTCATTAGCTACAATCTTAGTGATGCAATTGTCACACTGTGCACCACTAATGTTTGTAAACTTAAAGGGGAGGAAATTTGTCCTTGAGGTTACTATTTAATCCAAAAGGTGAATAAATATGCATATACTTATTTCTTATCTAAACAATATATTGGTTGTATCATAAAGCATGTGAAATTTTAATTAGAAACCAAATAAGATATCATTTATTTATAATCAAGTGCGGGTTGATGACACCAGAATAGGCCAGGATGTCTTTGATAGTATATAAAAGAGAGATGAATCAAGAAAGTTGTATTGAAAATGATACCTTTGATTTTAAAAGACATATCTTGCGCACATGAACTAAAGAGGATCCAAGAGATATTAGTGCCCCAGTTCCGTATTACAACCTAGAATTTTAGTCGGAACAGATTTATGTGGCCATAACTTGAAATTACCTCATTCATGAATTTATTGCATGAACTTCATGAATTTGACATGAAAATTACCTATTTATTTTATGCATTTCCTTCGCCTAATGGTCTTATTAATTGTGATACTCTACCTTTTATTTTCTTCGTTAAAGACTGTTTTGCTCAAAATATTAATTTTTTCCACATTGGTGGGAGAAAAGAACTTTTAAATGATTAAATGTAGAAGAAATTCTATGTTTTTAAAGGGGTAAAGAATATTTCAACTCTTATTTTACCGTTGTCGGTCATTCGACTAAAGTTGGACTTTGGCAAATATATCCATTGGAAATTTTTGTTTTGGACAAAAAAAGAAACCCACAAAACCTTGAATATTTAATTATCTTCTCCTGGAACCACAAAACCTTTGGGTTGAGTTAAATATAACTATTCATCTAGTTAACCATTTTAAAATATTGTTTTGACATTCATTTTATCACTAAATCATGAAAAGTGGAAAAAGCAACAAGACTCCTAACGATCATTATTTTTGTCACAAGAGAATAAATATCAAAATAATCAAAATCTTTCTTTTCGTTAAAAATCCTCATCAAAATTCTAGCCTTATATTTATCAATTGTAGCTTCGGGTCTCAATTTCTTCTTATATGTCTACTTGCTACATGTGAATTTACAGCCTTTAGTCAAATCAGACAAATCTGAAGTGTGATTCGAAACTAAAAAGTTTAATTTATTTTTAACACCTTCCTTTCAAAATATAACATATATTGACCATACTATAGAGTTTAATTCATTTTTAATATCTTCTTTTCAAAATATCACATATGGTGATCTCATTGCCTCATCATAAGATTTAGGTTCTATTAACTAGACACACACTAAATCTTATACCAAAATTTTCAGTCAAAAATACACTTATAAAATCATGACAAAGCTATTGTCAATTCTACATCTTTTACTCCTTGTATGTTCATTTAATTCTTCTTAGAAATAACTTCATTAGAAGAAACAACATAAGGATCAACAAACATAAATGTAGAAGCATCATTTTACATATCACTAAACACATTATTTTTCAAAGAAAATTTGCTAAAAATTCAGCAACTCAAGATTCACAAATAGAAAAACTATTTTAAAAACACAAGTCTATATGTAGCACTTTTTCCACATAACCAATAAAGACAATGTCAAAAGTCTTACAACCTACATTTACTCAGTTAAAATCAAGTTGCCTTACCTTAACCAAAGACCTCAAAACTTTCAGAAATTTCAAATAAGAAGACAACCCTCTCTAAAACATATATCAGGTCTTGTCTAATGTTTTATGAGGGACCATTAAGAATATAACATGCAAATAAGAAAGCTTCCCCCCAACATGTTTTTTGATAGACTCGAGCTTAAAAGCATAGAATTTATCATTTCGTCAAGGGTTTTATATATTTGTTCAAATACACCATTTTGTTGGAATATAACGAGCATACACTCATGTATAATATCATTTTTCTCACAAATATACTCCAGAGTTTTCGTATTATATTTACTGCCCCTACCAGATCAAAAAATCTCTTGATTTTCCTGTCTAATTTATTTTCTACTTCGTATTTGAAGAACATACTTTCAACCTCATCTATAGATATTAGACTATATACCTTAGTGTATCTTGAAAATTAATACTTTTTTCCACTTTTTCAAACAATATTCTTGATGTTTGTTGAATTTGAATATATTAGTTTAAAAAATTGATTTTTTGTACTAATAATAGATTTCAAAGGTTTCCTTACATGTTTTGCTTTTACATATACAAGATTTTTGAAAAATCATCAATTTTTATCATAGAAATTAATTCTATTTTTCTAAGTCTTTTGATAGAAACAATACTAACATGACATACTCTACCATAACAGAAATTAATAGACTTAACAATACAAGCAGAATTTGAAATACTAGCATTATTGATAATCTATTGAACATTGTTCAATACAAATAATTCTCCACGAAGATATCCCTTCCCAATAAAGTCTCCTCAATTATTTTATCACCTTTAAATATAGTTAAAAGTCCTACTTTATTAAGAAGTACTCCAAAAACTATATCTCTACAGGTTAAGTATATACAAAACATTATTCAAGGAGTAAGTTTAATCTGAAGTTATATTATGTAAAAAATTTCTTCATTCATTATTCCTGCAATACAGAACCCATGTAAACACAATTGTCATTAGTTGACTCCTCAATGTCATGGAGTAACTCTTTGTTTGCACAAAAATGTATTGAAGGGTCTGTGTCCAACACCAATTAATATTGTTAGCCACTAGAACAACTACAAAAATAATCACTTCATTAGCCTGACAAAGATGAGCTTGACCATCAGCTCGTCTTTCTTACCGTAAGTTCTGTCCTTGTCTTACTTATCAGTGGCTAGCATTATGACTAAGTTTTCTGTAGACAAAGAAAGGATCCTTAGATTTTTGAATTTGAATCTTCGACATGTTAAAGTAATTCATTTACTTTATATGTCCCTTTTTTATGAAATTCTTCAGTTTGCCTTTCAATATGTTATTCATAGCATTACCAAAAAATTCAATAAGAATCTATGGAAGAATTAAGTAAAAACCTTTCATCTTATTTATTAGACAGTTCGCCTCTTCAGTTCTCATGTGACTAATAAGTTCTTAGGGAAATAATTTTATTTTCTTATATTTCAGTTGATATACATAATTACTCCAAGTTTGTGGAGATTTTTCAAGCAAAACACATTAGCCTAAAAAGTCTCAAACATCTTCATACCCTTGTTGAGAAAATCAACAGTCAAGTTCTCATATTCACAAATTTTTTCCATGATTAGCTTATTGTCACCATTTGAAACTTAATCCATTGACCACCATATTTTTCTCGAACTATCATATATTTTCTAAGCAAATATTTGATTAACAAATAAATCAAATAAATGATAAGTAATTGGTTAAAAATCGTCACTACAAGGTTTGTTAAACAAAATATAATCAACTTCTAAATCTTCAAATAAACTAAGATGTTTTTGTGACCAGCATTTAAAATTATTTTCATCAAAATACTCAAGCTTTGAAAGATAAGAAAAAATTTTATTCAATGAAATAGCCATTTATAAATATTGTATTCGGAAAATTTCTTTCAAATTATTAGGGAAATAATACGATATTGATATCGGACAAGAATTAAAATAGTAAGTGAATTATAACAAACACTACGTAATGACAATTCATTGCCATGAAAGTAATTTTTGCCTGACTTTGATGTTAACAGTTAAGTCCAGTCACTCTCCAAGCTTCTACAGATCTTCCAAACATGTGTACTCTTGGTTGGAAGTGGACTTGCACAAA
This sequence comes from Solanum lycopersicum, assembly GCF_036512215.1. Taxonomy (NCBI): domain Eukaryota; kingdom Viridiplantae; phylum Streptophyta; class Magnoliopsida; order Solanales; family Solanaceae; genus Solanum; species Solanum lycopersicum. Next base: position 11,773,286 of record NC_090804.1, read on the forward strand.
AACAGTGGTCTAAATATTCACAAAAGAAGAAAAATATTTCAGACAATACATGAATAGGTGAAAGAGATTCAATGAAAGAGATATTTTTGTTTCTCTTCTTTATATTTAGTTCACAAATGAAACTCATTAAATAGGAAGAACATTTATGTTTTCATCAATCATAAGAATGTAAGTAGTTAAAGTTAAATTAATGAACTGAACTATTACTTTTTCTTTGATGAAAATTTTTTCATAATGAGAACTAATTTCGAGTTTTCTGAATAGTTTCAATATTTTCTTACGAAGTTAAAAAAAACTATCACTTGAATAAATGTGAACCATATAAAAGGAAGTAGCTCTCCTATTTCACATCAATTTAGGACTTAAATGTTCACATAGATTAATGACGGAGAATTAACGGATGTTATTATCCTCTGAATTAAATAAAAAGGAATAAAATCTACAAACCTGAGTAACCAGAACAACTATTTAAGAGCTTTAACACAAGGGAATTTGAGAAAAAACTTGTACAACATAGATATTTTACAATTGAAGACCTTTAACACAGGGGAATTTTTTTCACTACTTGTACCCTTAAGTACATACTATTTAGGCTTCATTTATAACAAAATAATTGAAGCCTAAATAATATTTGAAAAGCAAAGAAGGGGGGATAATCTCAACAATATTAGGGATCCAAAATTTGAATTGTTGATCTTTGAAGAGATAAATTCAGAAAAATAGGAGAAAAAATATCTTGAACAAAAGGTGACATGGGTGGGGCTATATTCCCCTAGAATAATTTTAGGGACATGGTTACGTTTTGAGGTAGAAAAGTTGATGGATTGAGCTCAAAATCCGGTGAAGTTTTGGGGGGTTTGCATTTTGCAAGGACAGGGGCTGCTAGGGTTTCCAGTTCATTTGGAAAAGAAAGAAATGATAAAGAAAAGGAAAAGAATAGAGGTGCTTATTTGAGGGGTTTGGGACCGGATTTTATGAAAAATAGTGTCTGATTGGATAATATTTGGGCTGAAAGTGGGTTTGAAGAAACAAGTCATTTGTACTTTAGCAAAATACATTTGCTTGAAATAATTCAAAATCGATAAAATTGAAAATGAGATAAATTATATCTAATTATTTATAAAACTTATTAACTTTTTAACAATTAATAATTACTTTGAAGTAAAGACTTGTTATGTTGAATAACCAAAGGAGAATAAGGAAAAGGAGAATAAGCAGAAGAAGATTAAGGAGAAGAAGTGGGAGGAGGAGGAGGAGAAGAAAAAAATGACGAACAGGAAGAAGAGGACGATGAAGAAGGAGGATGGGGAGGGGAAGGGGAAGAATCAGAACAAGAGGAACAAGAAGAAGACGAGAAGGAGGAGAAGGATGAAGAAGAATAAGAATAGGAATAGGAAGAGAAAGATGAAGTGGAAGTGGAAGAAGATGAAGGGACAAAGGAGGAGGAGGAGAATAGATTCAATATTTTATAACAATACAAAATTATTCAAAATATTTTTGAGATACTTTTACCCGATATATAGTAAAATTTCCTAGAAAATAGATTGAAAACAATTTAAATTTTAAGATACAATTATTCTACTTTGTTTGAAACTAAAGAATCCTGAAGAATTAATCAACCCTCTCCTTTTTATCTAGGGATGATAGAAAAGAGTTAGGGCCAAAAGTAGGTCACGACCCCAAATACACCCTAGACGTGACATGACATACAAGACCCTACAAGGTCCTACAAAACTCATTGAGCATACTTCATCCAAGATAATAGAACAAAGAGTTTTAAAGGTAGTATTTCAAACAAAAGAGTTTTATAAAATGTAGCAGAAGTCTAACATAAGTCTCAAAACCATATATTACATTATAAGGGAGTGATTGGGACGTAAACCATAAATTAGATACAAAATCTGAAAAGAAAATACATGATAGCAATAGAATAATCTCTGTCCTCGATACATGAGGACTCATCACCTTAAGGTAAAAGTACTCGTATTGAAATATAACTGTTGTAACAAATAGGAGAATATTAGTAGTTCAGTTGGTTTACTACCTAAACTTTCATCTTATTGGTAAGATTCAATTCCCCCACATTGTAATATTCACCATTCATAAAGTCTCTCATCAACTTCAACTACCAAAGGGTAAAAGAAATTGTCGATTGGGTAAACTACCATAAGTAGTATAATTTCAATCTATCTATATATAAAATAAATCTAAATATAGACAAATTGATATGACACATCTCTATGGCCTCCATTTATATTTATATTTTTTTCCTTTTTTTAATCTTTTCCTTCATTTTCTAACAAACAATTACGCATTTAATAATTAAATAAATTAACATATTTTTTATATCAAATTATGTTTCATGTGTTACTAAAAAACTCTATCTATTTGCATTCTCACTTAAATACCATGTCGATTGTCCAACCTCCTTTTACCAAATTTATCATGATTTAATCCATCTACAAAATAACAATCTTCCATAAAGTTGTTAGCTACTAATTTTTATTTTCACATTATTCTATTTTTAATCAATATATATTCTTCCTTTTAAATGTTTTCCTTTGGTTCATCATCATCTAGTTAACAATCAAAAGAGATGATACAGAAAAAGTCTCCTCAACTTCCTTTTACCAAATTTTCTATGATTTAATCCATCTATAAATAACAATCATCTATAAAATTGTTAACTACTCATTTTTATTTTCTCCTATTTTTTTACTCAATATATATTCTTCCTTTTAATGTTTTCTTTCGTTGGAATTTGATTAATCAACGTATGGTTAATGATCATTTAGAAAAAGTAATGTGACAAGCAAAAGTTCATCATATGAAAAGAAAGTTCTGTTGTAGTAAATTAATCAAAGAAAAATGGTCAGAGTTCTTTGATCCTGTTTCATCAGAAAATGTTCAATACGGTGGCCAAGATCATCAAGAGAGATAGACAAATTAGTTTGATAATGTAAATGTTTTAATATTATGTATGTACATACACATTTTTTGTACTTATTTTAGTACCCGTTAGATAGTTGTATGTCCAGTGCTAGATGCTATTAAAAAATTTTGGGAACATTCTACTAGTCATAACATTGATGGACTACAATTTTGGTGGATGTAGCATGGTTTATTCTGCCACCCGCATGCTACTCTATGCAAGAGATCATATTTTGCTTGAATTTTTTTATGCTTTCAACTATGATATGCACATGTTTATTGACAAATATTACCCTACTCTTTAATGGCCCAACAAGTGGCAAAATCTTAACAGCCTATGTAGGTAAAATGATTTTGATCGGAGGCTAAGCTTGTGAAGGTCAACAATGATTGTAGGAAAGAGAGTCGAGCGATTTAGAATAAAGGGTAACTTATAGAAACTTCACTAGTCTAGGATTTAATTAGTTGCTTAGATGCATACTCCTTTACAATATTATGAATTATCATACATTGATGCGTCCAAATATGTTCAGATGCATGTACATCATTATACATGAGGATATATAGGCAAACCTTGATCATTTCCCTTGCTTTCCTCACATCTCTATCATCACACTCCATTGTATCTTGTATCCTATGAGACAAGTCAAGATATAGTGTAATTTACATGTATCTGGGATATATAGAAAACATTTGTTGCCTGATATATCTTACTTTGAAATATAGGATGAAATTATTAATTAATCATGGAAATATTAGTATTTCAAACTATAGAAAGAACTAGTAAATATGGTTTAAATATTGTGTAGTTAGGTAGCTTTTACTAGATTGAAGGAGTAGTTAGGGAGAATTAATTCATTATTGCTCTATTTTAGGCTATTTTAATGAGTAATGCATCTCAATACATTTAACTCTAAATTTGGTACATGATAAATAAAAAGATGGTATAAATAATTATTTGAAAGTATAGATTGGATGAGTAGATATGGGATGAATATAGGAGAAACTACTTAATTAAACAAACATTACTATCTTATTTACCAATTCTTTCTATGATTTGAAATAACTACATTTTAATGTCACTACAAAATTTCATAGAAGATTTCAAGTTAGATATATATATGCGAAGATATACAATATATAAATGTATCTTTTCTCATCACGTGTATCTGAGAATATGCAAACGAGATAGGAGAGTTGCGAGTGAAAAGGGAGGGAGCAAGCAAAATTTTTCTATGTATCTCATATAAATGTGTATCCAGTTGGATACAATATATCTAGAAAAAATTATACCTAATTTTGATCTCATTTATCTCAAGATACATGAATCTGAAAACATATTTGGAACACACAAAAATTTGGTAAAGTTCATAATTTACAAACTAGTATATCTCGATAATGACCCTCAAAAAATGAAATAGGCTAACTAGAGCCTGTCATGCGTTTAAAGAGTTATTAAATAGTTAATGATGTGTTAAAATGATGATTAATGTCTTAAGGGGTGATTTCTAAAGAGTTTGTATGTTGAACATCAAAGAACGTCCAAGACGTTTGAAAGCTAGTCTTGTATGTGCTAGTGTGCCTTTGCATGTTTTATGTGTTGTTTGGTATCAAAAATGATAGGGGAGGGTCCGAAGACCTAGATGAGCATGTTTATCACACAAACATCCGGGTACGACTCCCGAAGGACCATCTCAAGGGTCCTTGAGAAGGACCCAAACCCTAGCAAGAAAACAACAAAATATTATCAAACAATGACCCCTTATCAACACTACTTATGTCAATCCACGCCCCACCGTTTGGGGGCATAGCTCAACACTTAGTTTTGGGAGCTTATCCCCCCAGAATTTTACTTTCCAAACGACGCCCAGCAGGATGGGCCGTCGTTCAAACGATGCACAGTAGCTTGAGTCCGTCGTTTGGAGCCTGCAACACATCCAATATTTTCTACAAGCTTAGGGGTGAATTGGGAAATTCATCCCATGTCCTAATTAACTAGTAATAGGTTTATTTGGGGTTTTTAGTTTTTTTAAGTTAGTTTATACTCCTAAGACCTAAGTTAGACTTCACTTTTCAAAATCATAACCCCTCTCTTAACACACCGTCGAAGCTTGAACTCAATGAAGAACTAGGATTGAAGATTTTGAGTGGTTTCTTCACCAAATCCCTTGGGTTTTCACCTATTAAGGTATGCTAGTTCATCCTTTATTCTTATCTCATTCCAGGACCAATCCAAAGGCTTTTCAAAAAGGTTTCAAATTCTTAAATTCTTATATTTTGAATTCTAAGCATGGGTCTTTGTATGAAAGGTTTTAATGGATGGATTATGATGTTTTCAATATAAAGTGATGGTTTTATGATAAAAACTCAATGACCCCATGAACATGCCAATTTTTAAAATTAGGCTTATGAAGTTGGTTTAATGTATATGATTAGACAATGTTTAAGTTTTGTTTTAATTATGTTGTATTGTGATTATCTACTTCCATTTATGCCTTATTATGTTGATTTATTTGAGAATTGAGAAAAGGTGATCAAGTCTTGGATGAAGGTTAAGTTGATCTATGTTGTTTAGTTCTTATTGAATTGATCTTGAGTGGTATGGTACATTTGTGGTGGCGGTGTTTACTAGATGTACATGATTATATATGTGAATTGTGATTATGGCTTTGAAGGCATTGAATATAAAGTAAAGTGATGTTATGATGTATATGGATGAGATGTCTTATGAAGTTGAGAATACGTGTCTTGAAGATGCTATGTCTAAATGAAGTACAATGTGAATGTGAAGAATTATAGTGTGTGAATTATGATTTATGTAGTATGATAATGCTTAAAAATCTGTGTTATGAATATGGTGGTTATGTGAAGAATGTTGTCACATATACTCACATTCACACACTTTTAATGAATGAATCAAGTTAATGAATGAAAATTGGGGATTCTAAGGTAGACACTATTCTTGAGTAGAGATGAAGTGTCTAGTACCAACCCTACTATTCCTAAGAACTCTAGTGAATGAAAAAGGGGGAGTTTGGGGTACAAACTTTTCGTGAGTTGAGAAGAAGTTTTTAGTAGCAACCTTAGTATTCCCAAGATCTTTCCAAAGAATGGTTAGAGGTTGGATACTCTTCGTGAGTTGAGATGTGGTATAAAAAAGTAATATCTAGAGATGAGTGATGTTCATGAATTAAGATGTACTACTTAATAAAAATTTCTTAACGTATAATTAATGAATGTGTAAGACTTAGTGGAGGCGTTATGCTTACCACCGAGAGGATTTGAAGAAGGGGTGGATACTATTTATGAGCAGAGATATCGTATCCAATGTACCTCTGAAGATGAGTACTCTTCGTGAGTTGAGATGTAGTACTTAGAAGCAATCTCCTTATCCCTTAACTATGTGCCCGCATATGTTTATCTATTGGAGATCCAAGTAAAGGCTAAGATAATGACCCTACTTTAGGCAAGTGGGGATCCATCATACGGTAAGGGTTAATGTCGGGATTCCATGTCTAGTTTTCCTGGTCTATGTCTGTTAAAGCTAGCCCCCACAAACGAATGTAATGAACTAACTCTTTTTAAGGGTTTACTATTTATGGTAGGTGGTGGAATGAGAGGTTATTTATCCTTCGCACAAGTAGACATTTGAAGGAAGTTTTGGTGTGTCCTTCTATGAAAATGTGTGAATAGTTTACTATATAAAGTTAATGAGGTAAGTTGACTTTATGTCTAATGTTAATGAAGCATGTTTGTCTTATGTCTAAAGTGATGAAAACTATGTAAATGATGAATGTGATGTTCCTAGTCTATGGTGATTCTCAAGGATCACTAAGGTGGGAGTAGTAGTATGGGATGCTACTTTCACATTGCACTAAGTGTAACTTGGGGGTTGTCTTGAAGGATGGTCTTTATGTGAAGTAACTAAAGACATGTATGTTTCCTCTAGTGTTTTTAGTAATGGGTGTTGACATGTTAAAATGAAATGGAGCATGCTTATCTTTGATAGTCTTAAGGATCCTTAGGTGTGTAATGAAGATGTTGTATGGGCAGTCTCTTTATGCCTTACCTAGGTGAATCTTAAGATAACTTTGGATAGGAAGGTCTACATGATAAGAATGGATTACTTCATGAATGTGACTAAATGTTGAGGTTAAGGAAGTATTAGTTGTATATGAAATGATGCTTTGTAAATTTGATTCATGAAGGTTTTACTAAAATAACATGAAAAGTATGTTTCAAATACAATGAACTTTTTAGCATGTTTTTGCACATTACCATATTTAGTACAATGTTTGTACTAACTCCATATTCTTCTATATTTCTATAAGAATAGGTGGAAGACAGGTGAAGGTTCTTAGAAGGTGAAGCTTGGGAAGTTGATTCTCTCAAGATTTATATGTCTTCATATGTTTGAGGACATGAACTATGTTTCTTTTAGTTTCTTTCATTTAATACATCGTTTAAGACTTAGTATGTTTCTTTAATGTAAAGGGTCGTGACCCTGTAATATTAAGACGTGTCTAAGATGGCCTGAGATGCATTTTGTCATTTTTGTATATTTTTTTCTTATGAATAATTGAACCTCCTAAGCAAACAAAGGAGGAAGAGAGGTAGAAAAAACGCAAATGAACAAAGAGAGACGACAAAATTGTGTTATCTCTATTTATTATAAATAACCCACAACTGACTTAGTTTATTAGATATGACGGATTTATATATTATTTTAGGAATAGAATAGTTGTATGCTTGTTATTCCTCATGCGATTATATAACCCAAATAGTCAAGTTTAAATTTCTTAGTGTTCTAGCCTTAGAGTGGAAACGTAGTCTAGAAGTGTCTAAGGTTTGATATTTTTATACCTTAAGGCTAGAGAGTTCAGTCTCCTAGGGATGAAATTTTGTAGTCTCTCTTTGTTCATTTGTGCTTTTTCTACCTTTCTTCCTCTTAATTTTGTTTAGGAGGTTCAATGGTTCACTAAAAAACAAATTTACAAAAATAACCAAATTAATCTCAATTCATTCTCATACACAACCAATATCACAGTACATATTCGAAAAAAGGTGTGAATGCCAATCACATACCGGTAGTAATTGGTTCAGTGTCAATTCCTAACTCTTGTTGTGGTTGCACAAAAGATTGGGACACAGCTTTCTCACAACAAGATTCTAGCCTAGATGTAGAGAATGGGATTATTAGACAATGCTTATAATACATGTTCCGCATTTACGCTAGCATCTTATTGTGAGAAAATCTTTTCCCTATATATTTGCAATCATAAAGAGAGTTCAAGATTGATACTAAAGATCCTAGTTACTATTTGTGGCATATGCTAAGTGTTTCAGTCATTTTTTTTTTGAATACTTCTTGTGTAGAAGAACGGAACTAAGGTGGATTATTTCTTATTTGTAAATCTACTTTCTAGTGAATAGTTGAACCTCCTAAATAGAGTGAAACAATTTTAGGGACATGGTGACGTTTTGGAGGTAGAAAACTTGATAGATTTAGCTCAAAATCCGGTGAAGTTTTTGAGGGTTTGGATTTTTCAAGGAAAAGGGCTGCTAGGGTTTCTAGTTCATTTGGGAAAGAAAGAAATGACGAAGAAAAGAAAAGGAATAGAGGTATTTATTTGAGGGGTTTGGGACCGGGTTTGATGAACGATTGTGTCTGATTGAATTATATTTGGGCTAAAAGTAGGTTTGAAGAATCAAGTCATTTGTATTTTAGCAAAATACATTTGCTTGAAATAATTCAAAATCGATAAATTGAAAATAAGATAAATTATATGTAATTGTTTATCAAGATAATTAAGCTTTTAACAATGTGATTGAACTTATAAAGTTTAATTCATTTTTAACACCTTCTTTTAAAAATATCACAAATATTGATCTCATACTATAGAGTTCAATTCAATTTTAATATCTTCTTTTCAAAATATCACATATGGTGCTAGATGTACACTAATTCTTATATTAAAATTTTTAGTCAAAGTACAGTGATAAAATCATGAGAAAGCTGGTGTCAATTCTACCTCGTTTACTCCTTTTAAGTTCATTTTTATGCTCCTTAGAAATAACTTCATAAGAAGAAAAGACATAAGGATCAACAAACATAATCTAGAAGCATCATTATACATATCACTGAACACATTATTTTTCAAAGGAAATTTGCTAAAAATTCAGCAACTCTAGATTCACAAATAGAAAAATTATTTTGAAAACAAAATTCTATATCCAGCACTCTTTTCACATAACCAATGAAGACAATGTCAGAAGTCTTCCATACCTACATTTACTCATTTAAAATAAGGTTAACTTACCTTAGCCAAAGACCTCAAAACTTTTAGAAATTTCAAATTATGAGAAAACCCTTTCTATAACACATATGAAGTCTTGTCTAACGTTTTATGAGAGACCATTATCAATATAACATACAGATAAGAAAGCTCCCCTCTACATGTTGTTTGATAGACTCTAGCTTAAAAGCATAGAATTCATTATTTCATCAAGGACTTTAAATTTTTATTTAGCTACAGAATTTTGTTGGGATATAACGAGCACTAAGCTCATGTATAATAGCATTATTCCAACAAATATAATCCAAAGTTTTCGTATTATTATTACTACCCCTACCAGATCTAAAAATCTCTTGATTTTCCTGTCTAATTTATTTTCTACTTCGATTATGAAGAACATACTTTCAGCCTCATCTATAGATATAAGACGATATACCTTAGTTATATCTCAAAAAATAATATATTCTTCCACTTTTTCAAACAGTATACTTGAAGTTTGTTAAATTTAAATATTTTAGTTCAAACAATTGAATTTTTGTACTAATAATAGATTTGAAAGGTTTCCTTGCTTGCTTTGCTTTTACATATACAAGACATTTTGAAAAATCATCAATTTTTATCATAAAAATTAATTCATTTTTTCTAAGTCTTTTGATAGAAACAATACTAACATGACCTACTCTACCATAGCATAAATTAATAGACGTAAAAATATAAGCAGAACTTGAAATACTAGCATTATGGATAATTTATTGAACAATGTTCAACACCAATAATCCTCCACTAAGATATCCCTTCCCAATAAAGTCTCCTCCCTGAGAAATAATTATTTTATCACCTTCAAAAATAAGTTTAAGGCCTACTTTATTGAAAAGTACTCCGAAAACTATGTTTCTACAGGTAGAGTACATACAAAACATTATTCAAGGCTGAAGTTTTTTCTGGAGTTACATTAGTAAAAAATTTCCTTTATCCATTAATCCTGCAGTATTGAACCCATGTAAACACACTTGCCATTAGTAGACTCCTCAAAGTCATGGAATAACTCTTTGTTGGCACAAATATGTGTTGAAGCGTCTGTGTCCAACACCAATTAATATTGTTAGCCACTAGAACAACTACAACAATAATCACTTCATTAGCCTCAACAAGATGAGCTTGACCATCAGCTTGTCTTTCTTACCGTATGTTCTGCCTTTGTCTTACTTATCAGTGGATAGAATTATGACTAAGTTTTCCGTAGACATAGAAACGATCCTTAGATTTTTGAATTTGAATCTTCGACTTGTTAAAGTAATTATTTTTCTTTGTATGTCCCTTTTTGATGAAATTCTTCAGTTTACCTTTAAACATGTCATTCATAAAATTACCAGAAAATTCAATAAGAATCTGTGGAAGAATTAAGTAAAAACCTTTCATCTTATTTTTTTAGACAGTTCGCCTCTTCAGTTATCATGTGACCAATAAGTTCTTATGGAGATAATTTTATTTTCTTATAATTCAGTTGATACCTATAATTACTCCAAGTTTGTGGACATATTTCAAGCACAACACATTAGCCTAAAAAATCTCAAACATCTTCATGCCCTTGTTCAGAACATCAACAATCAAGTTCTCGTATTCACAAATTTGTTCCATGATTAGCTTATTGTCACCATTTGAAACTTAATCCACTGACCATCATATTTTTTCTTTCATCATCATCAACACTATATTTTTTCCCAAACTAACATTTATTTTCTTAGCAGATATTTTATTGACAAATAAATCAAATAAATGATTAGTAATTGGTTAAAAATCATCAGTAGAAGGTTTGTTAAACAAAATATAATCAACTTCTAAATCTTCAAATAAACTAAGATGCATATGTGACAAGCATTTAAAATTATTTTCATCCAAATACTCGAGCTTTGAAATATTAGAAAAAGTTTATTCAACGAAATAGTCATTTATAAATATTATATTCGGAAAATTGCTTTCAAATTATTAGTGAAATAATATAATATTGATATCGGACAAGAATTAAAATAGAAAGTGAATTATGAAAAACACTACATAATGATAAGTTACTACCATTAAAGAAATTTTGGCCCGACTTTGATGTTAATAGTTAAGTCAGGTCACTCTCCAAGCTTCTGCAGATCTTCCAAACATGTGTACTCGTGGTTGGAAGTTTGGAGTTGCAAAAAAACAGTTGTCTAAATATGCACAAGAGGAAGAAAAATATTTCAGACAATACATGAATAGGGGAATGAGATTGAATGAAAGAGAGATTTTCGTTTCTCTTCTATATATTTGTTCACAAACCATAGTCCTTAAACAGGCAGAACATTTATGTTTTCATCCATCATAGAATGTAAGTAGTTAAAGTAAAATTAATGAAATGAAATATTACTTTTGCTTTGATGAAATTTTGTCATAATGCAAAGTAATTTCGAGTCACCGAATAGTTTCAATATTTTCTTAAGAAGTTAAACTATCACTTTATAAAATGTGAACATATATAAGGAAGTATATCTCCTATTTCACTTCAATTCACGACTTAAATGTTCAGATATATTAATTATGGAGAATTATTAGATGATATTATCCTTTGCATTAAATAAGAAGGAATAAAATCTACAAACCTGAGTCACCAGAACAACTGTTCAAACCAAGAATAGCTCTATAGGGAAAAAGCTTCTAAAGAAGGTAAGCAAAGCTTCTAAGAATCATTATTGATATAAGGGTCTTCCAAGAACTAGTCTCCATGTAAACATGGTCTTCTACCTTAATGTAGCCTCCATTACGTCCAGATGATAACTAAAAAATAAAATCAACAAATATATTACATAATTATTACTCCGTCGAGTACAAGCTCCTACTTATAGGAGTTGATTACACTAGAGAATACAAGATATAAATTGATTACAAGAGTCCTAGTTATACTTCAAATAAACTACTAAAAATATTGTTAAATACAAGTAGGCCTTCACTACTACTAAAATAAATAAGAAATAGTATTTTAGCTTCAAACTAAATAATCAAAAGATAAGTAGAATATTTACATAAATACTACGTTTGACAAAATACTATTAGTATCATTTTTTGTATTAAAAATGCAATGAATTTTTTATTCCAACTTGAAATGTATATCAAACTCGGAGCAAAAAAGAAACCAACCATTAGTCTTAACCAATTCCTTTTTTCATTTTTAAACTTAAAAGATAACTTACTACATGACAGATAACATACCAAAAAATAGCATATCACATCAAAAATCTAATAAAGGATCTTGGTGAAATATAACTTTTTAAGGAGCAACGAATTGAGATGACAAGTTAAGTATTGTACAAATTTGAAATTCTAAAAATAAGAAAACGATCGAGAAGTGACCTTGAATTATCTTCTGCATATGATGGGAATGAGTGAAAAATGATTTTTTCCATTAAGAATAACTTGTACAACATAGATATTTTACAATTGAAGAGCTTTAACACAGGGGAATTTTTTCACTACATGTCCCTTTAAGTAAAATTTAGGCTTCATTTATGATGTATATGCATAAGATGTCTTATAAAGTTGAGAATATGTGTCTTGAAGATGCTATGCCTAAATTAAGTACAATGTGAATGTGAAGCATGATAGTGTGTGAAATATGATTAATGCAATATGATTATGTTTAAAAGTCAATGTTAGGAATATGGTGGTTATGTCAAGAGTGTTGTCACATATACTCACATGCACACACTTTGAATGAATGAATGAATGAAGTTAATGAATACAAATGGGATATTCTAGGGTAGACACTATTCGGGAGTAGAGATGAAGTGTATAGTACCAACCCTACTATTCCTAAGAACTCTAGTGAATGAAAAAGGGGGATTTTGGGGTGGACACTCTTCGTCAGTTGAGATGAAGTGTTTAGTAGCAACCTCACTATTCCCAAGAGTTTCCAAAGAATGGTTGGAGGTTGGATAATCTTCGTGAGTTGAAATGAAGTATCAACAAGTAACCTCTAGAGATGAGTGCTCTTCATGAGTTAAGATGAAGTACTTAATAGCAATCTCTTAACATATAGTTAATGAATGTAATGAATGTCTAAGACTTAGTGGGGAGTTATGCTTACCACCGAGAGGATTTGAAAAGGGGGTGGATACTCTTTGTGAGCAGAGATGTCGTATCTAATGTACCTCTTAAGATGAGTACTCTTCGTGAGTTCAGATGCAGTACTTAGAAACAATATCCTTATCCCTTAACTATGTCCCCACATATGTTTATCTATTGGATATCAAAGTAAAGGCTAAGAAAATGACCCTACTTTAGGAAAGTGTGGATCCATCATCCGATAGGAGTTAATACCGGGATTCCATGTCTAGTTTTCATGGTCTATGTCGGTTAAAGCTAGCCCCCACAAATGATTGTAATGAACTAACTCTTCTTAAGGGTGTACTACTTAGGGTAAGTGGTGGAATGATAGGATATTTATCCTTCGCACAAGTAGACATCTGAAGGAAGTTTTGGTGTGTCCTTATATGAATATATATGAATGGTTTTCTATATAATGTTAATAAGGTAAGTTGACTTTATGTCTAATGTTAATGAAGCATGTTGGTCTTATGACTAAAGTGATGAAAGCTATGTAAATGATGAATGTGATGTGCCTAGTCTATGGTGATTCTCAAGGAGCACTAAGGTGCAAGTAGTAGTATGGGATGCTACTTTCACATTGCACTAAGTGTAACTTGGGGGTTTTCTTGGAGGATGGTCTTTCTGTGAAGTTACTAAAGACATGTATGTTTCCTCTAGTGTTTTTAGTAATGAGTGTTGACATGTTGAATTGAAATGGAGCATGCTTATCTTTGGTAGTCTTAAGGATCCTTAGGTGTGTAATGAAGATGTTGTATGGGCGGTCTCTTTATGTCTTACAAAGGTGAGTCTTAGGATAACTTTGGATAGGAAAGTCTGAATGATACAAATGGATTACTTGATGAATGTGACTAAATGTTGTGGTTAAGGATGTTTTAGTTGTATATGAAATGATGCTTTTTAAACTTGATTCATGAAGGTTTTACTAAAATAGCATGAAAGTATGTTTCAACTACAAAGTCCTTTTTAGCATATTTTTGCATATTACCATACTTAGTACAATGTTTGTACTAACTCCATATTCTTATATATTTCTATAAGTATAGGTGGAAGACAAGTGAAGGTTGTTAGAAGGGTAAGCTTGGGAAGTTGATTCTCTCAAGATTTGTATGTCCTCATATGATCGAGGACATGAACTATGTTTCTTTTGGTTTTTTTATTTAATACATTGTTTAAGACAGTATGTTTCTTTTAATGTAAAGGGTCGTGACCCTATGATATTAAGACGTGTCAAAGATGGCTTGAGATGCATTTTTTCCTTTTGGTATATTTTTCTCTTATGAATCATTGAACCTCCTAAGCAAACAAAGGAGGAAGAGAGGTAGAAAAAACCCAAATGAACAAAGAGAGACGACAAAATTGTGCTCTCTCTATTTATTAGAAATAACCCACAACTGACTTAGTAGATTAGATATGATGGATTTTTATGTTATTTTAGGCATAGACTAGTTGTATGCTTGTTATGCCTCATGCGATTATAGAACCCAAATAATCAAGTTTTAGGTTCTTAGTGGTCTAGCCTTAGAGTGGAAACATAGTCTAGAAGTTCCTAAGGTTTGATATTTTCATACCTTAAGGCTAGAGAGTTCAGTCTCCAAGGGATGAAATTTTGTAGTCTCTCTTTGTTCATTTGTGCTTTTTCTACCTCTCTTCCTCTTAAGTTTGTTTAGGAGATTCAATGGTTCACTAGAAAACAAATTTACAAAAATAAACAAATTAATCTCAATTCATTCTCATACACAACCAATATCACAGTACATATTCAAAAAAAAGGTGTGAATGCCAATCACATACCAGTAGTAATTGGTTCAGTGTCAATTCCTAACTCTTGTTGTGGTTGCACAAAAGATTGGGACACAGTTTTCTCACAACAAGATTCTAGCACAGATGTAGAGAATGGGATTATTAGACAATGCTTATAATACATGTTCTGCATTTACGCTAGCATCTTATTGTGAGAAAATATTTTCCCTATCTTTTTGCAATCATAAAAAGAGTTCACGATTGATACTGAAGATCCTAGTTACTATTTGTGGCATACGCTTTGTGTTTCAGTCATTTTTTATGAATATACTTCTTTTGTAGAAGAACGGAACTAAGGTGGATTTTTTCTTTTTTGTAAATCTACTTTTTAGTGAATGGTTGAACCTTCTAAATAGACTAAGGAGGTTGTGAGGTAGAAAAATCAAAAAAGAAAACAAAATCCAGAGCAAAGTTGTTAATAAAACTGGTAGTCAAAGGTTATGCTCAAAATTGAAGTGGATGTTCATGGAAAGTTCTTTGTTGTTATCCAAAGACTTGGTAAAGAAGGAAAGTTTACCACACAAATGTATTGCAATTTCCTTTGATATTGTCAATCCCTGAGATTTATGGGCATATAGATATAATCTAGCTAACAATTCTAGGCTGAAATGCGAAATTGGGACATTGTTCTCTCTTGAATTATCTTTAGTCATTGTGTGCACACGTTATGTATTTCAAAAATAAAGGTATCATGTATGGTGCAACCTGTCTTAGTTTATCTCTTTTGGGTATAGTATCAAAGAAACCTGGCTTATTCCAGTTTCAACAACTCACACATGATTATACCCAACCCGAATACTATTTTTAGGGTGAACCCATCGATATCCCGTTAAAGTTGGCATGAAATATCACATACACTTTAATTATTCTATGTTCATTTTGAACACCTGTAATACTCATATACTGTGTCATTTCGACTCCTTATTTATATTCCCAGATCCAATTAAAGCGTGTGCTGACTAATGGTTCTCTGGAAAAACAGAGAAATTTAAGTGACAAGTGGACTTTTTTCCTAAAAGAAAAAATCACTTTTAATTCCTTCTTTTCTCCGGGTATGTAATCCCATGCCCTAGACCCCAAATAACTATCAATTAAATAATTTCATTATTTATGTCTCCTCTAGTGGAAATGGTGCAAAAGAAGTGGAAATCTTTTTTGTGTGTGTATTTTATATTAGTATTGAATGATGGATAAGAAATTAAATTAGATTTTCCAGGAATAACCAAAATACTAAGTAGTATACATGCCCAACTAAAATAATATATTTTCTCAAAATTTAGTTGGTGATGAGGGATGGTCTATGGTTGCAGAGAAAATGAGCGAGCGGGAAGGAATAAAAAAAATAATCAATGAAGAGTGGTGAAAGATTGCAAAGAGGAATAGTGAGGAACAAGAAGAAAGAGAAAAAAAACTCACTAAAAAGGCTCTCAAACGCGCATAAAATACGTGGTACACAACTACTATGTTGAGTCAGCAAAAAGTGTCTAAATTAAAATGTGCAGCCTACATAAGATTTTTAAAATGAACAAAGTTTAATTAAAGTGTATAAGTGAAATTTTTGTCAAATTTAAGAAGTCACCGATGGATTTCCCCTTATTTTTATACTGATTAACATTTTGCATACTTTGTGATGTCGTTGATATGTTCTTAAGATGATAAATGACATGAAAATTTGTTCACCTTTTGGGTAAACCAATAACCCTACGGAGAAACTTCCTGCTCTTGAAGTTCCCAAACATAAGCAGTTGAATTGCATTCGTAAGATTGTAGCTGATGAAAGTGTATAAGAGGAAATTGGTGATATGTCAGTACACAGGGTCTCTCTAGCAACATATATGCCATAAAATTAGTAGAGCTAGTGTTCACAAATGCATCACCAATTTCATATCATCTAATTTCATTAGCTACAATATTATTGATACAATTGTCACACCCTGCACCACTAATGTTTGGGAACATAAAGGGGAGGAAGTTCATTCTTGCGGTTACTATTTGATCCAAAAGGTGAATAAATATACATATACTTATTTCTTATCTAAACAATATATTGATTATATCATAAAGTGTGCGAAATATTAATTAGAAACAAAATAACAAATGATGTGTTTATGATTAAGTGCGGGTTGATGACGCCAGAATAGGTCGAGATGTCTTTGATAGTATACAAAAGAGAGATGAATCAAGAAAGTTGTATTGAAAAGGATACGTTTAATTTTCAAAAACATAGCTTGCACACATGAACTAAAGAGGATCCTAGAGATATTAGTACCCCTGTTCCGTATTACAACCTAGAACTTTAGTCGGAACGGATTTGTTTGGCCATAAATTTCGGAGAATAACAACACTAGAAGAAATTCTAGTATATTTGTGAGGTAAATTACCTCATTCATGAATTTTTTGCATGAACTAAATGAATTTGACATGAAAATTACCTATTTATTTTATGCATTTCCTTCACCTAATGGTCTTATTAGTAGTACTACTCTACCTTTTATTTTCTTCGTTAAAGATTGTTTTGCTCAAAATGTTAATTTTTTCCACATTGGTGGGAGAAAAGAACTTTTAAATGATTAAATATAGAAGAAATTCTATGTTGTTAAATGGGTTAAGAAGATTTCAACTCTTGTTTTACCGTTGTCGGTCATTCGACTCAAGTTGGACTTTGGCAAATATATCCATTAATATTTCTTTTTTTTTGGACAAAAAAATAAACCCAAAATATTTCTCGTGGCTGCATGAATTGAAGTGCATACAACAAATTAATGCACGGTGAAGAGACACATCTCTTTAGTCAAGGGTGTGCACTAGAAGTGTTAACTGCACTTGGACATGTGTCACTGCACAAATACAACACAACCTAAAAAATGTAATTTTACACATTTTTTAATGCGACAAAGAGCCTTCTAATATTTACTAGTAGGATTACAAGTATATCTACTTGATATACTAACAACATAAATTATATTAGGACAAGTAAAGATCACCATAAGCATTACAATCCCATTTATTTTAGCATATTTCATTTGAGAAACACTAGAATCTTTATACTATCACAAGTGAATGCTAGGATCGTGAGGAGATCTCCCTAAACTACATCAAAATAATTAATTTTTTTAAACTTAATTTTAATGTAATGAGACCGACACAAAGAGAAATCGTCAATATTTCTTTTAATTTTGAGTCCTAAAATTACATCTACTTCATAATGATTTTCCATTTCAAACTTAGTCGACAAAAAGTTCTTAGTTTCATTAATAACATTCATTTTTGGACAAAAATTAACAAGTCATATACATATAATCACGTAATTTGAGCATTTCATTTCAGAATAATCATAGGTATAAGATTAACTGACAAGAAAATCACTATCCACTAATGTGATATTAGACTTTTCATACCGTTGCTAAGGTGTCTAGTTTACTCCATACAAGGACTTACTCAACTTGAATATTTAATTATCTTCTCCTGAAACCACAAAACCTTTGTGTTGAGTTAAATATAACTATTCCTCTAGTTAACCATTTAAAAATATTGTTTTGACATCCATTTTATCACTAAAACATGAAAAGTGGAAAAAGCAATAAGACTCCTAACGGTCATTATTTTTGTCACAAGAGAATAAATATCAAAATAATCAACATCTTTCATTTCTTTAGAACTCCTCATCAAAATTCTAGCCTTATATTTATCAATTGTTGTTGCGGGTCTCAATTTCTTCTTATATGTCCACGTGCTACATATGAATTTACAACCTTTAGGAAAATCAGACAAGTCTGAAGTGTGATTCGAAACTATAAAGTTTAATTCATTTTTAACACCTTCTTTTCAAAATATCACATATATTGATCTCAGACTATAGATTTTAATTAATTATTAATATCTTCTTTTAAAAATATCACATATGGTGATCTCATTTCCTCATCATAAGATTTAGGTTCTATTAACTAAACAGACACTAAATCTTATACCAAAATTTTCAGTCAAAAATACGGTGATAAAATCATGACAAAGTTGTTGTCAATTCTACATCTTTTACTCCTTGTAAGTTCATTTTTATGCTTCTTAGAAATAACTTCATAAGAAGAAACAACATAAGGATCAACAAACATAAATGTAGAAGCATCATTTTACATATCACTAAACACATTATTTTTCAAAGGAAATTTGCTAAAAATTCAGTAACTCAAGATTCACAAATAGAAAAACTATTTTAAAAACAAAAATCTATATGCAGCACTCTTTTCACATAACCAATAAAGACAATGTAAAAAGTCTAACAACCTACATTTACTTATTTAAAACCAGGTTGTCTTACCTTAGCCAAAGACCTCAAAACTTTCAGAAATTTCAAATTAGGAGAAAACCCTTTCTAAGGCATATATCAGGTCTTGTCTAACGTATTATGAGGGACCATTAAGAATATAAAATGCAAATAAGAAAGCTTCCCCCTACATGTGGTTTGATAGACTAAAGCTTAAAAGCATAGAATTTATCATTTTGTCAAGGGTTTTATATATTTGTTCAGCTACACCATTTTGTTGGAATATAACGATCACTAAGCTCATGTATAGTATAATTTTTCTCACAAATATAATCCATAGTTTTCATATTATATTTACTTCCCCTACCAGATCCAAAAATCTCTTGAATTTTCCTGTCTAATTTATTTTCTACTTCGAATTTGAAGAATATACTTTCAACCTCATCAATAGATACTAGACTATATACCTTAGTGTATCTTGAAAATTAATACTTTTTTCCACTTTTTCAAACAGTATTCTTGAAGTTTGTTAAATTTGAATATATTAGTTCAAAAATTTGAATTTTTGTACTAATAATAGATTTCAAAGGTTTCCTTACATGTTTTGCTCTTACATATACAAGATTTTTTAAAAATAATTAATTTTTATCATAGAAATTAATTCTATTTTTCTAAGTCTTTTGATAGCAGCAATCATGACATACTCTACCATAACACAAATAAATAGACTTTAAAACATAAGCAGAATTTGAAATACTAGCATTATTGATAATCTATTGAACAATGTTCAACACAAATTATTCTCCACTAAGATATACCTTCCCAATAAAGTCTCCTACCTGAGAAATAATTATTTTACCACCTTTAAATATAGTTAAAGGCCTACTTTATTAAGAAGTACTGCAAAAACTATGTCTCTACAGGTAAAGTACCTACAAAACATTATTCAAGGATAAAGTTTTTCTGATATTTCAGTTGATATCTATAGTTACTCCAAGTTTGCGGACATTTTTCAAGCATAACACATTAGCCTAAAAAGTCTCAAACATCTTCATACCCTTGTTGAGAACATCAACAGTTAGGTTCTCATATTCACAAAAATTGTTCCATGATTAGCTTATTGTCACCATTTGAAACTTAATCCATTGACCATCATATTTTTTCTTTCATGCATCATCAACACTATATTTTTTCTCAAACTAACATATATTTTCTAAGCAAATATTTGATTAACAGTTATTCAGTTATACATGCCTCAGTTATTAATGCATCATTATCAGATTAAATGTTGCATTCTCAGTTCACATGTTCAGTTTTGAGCTATCCAGTATTTACAGTAATTCAAACATAATCAGTTAACTAGATAAATCAATAGGAGTAGCATAATACCGAGTTGGACCAGGCTTTAGCCTACCCAATTAGTCCCAAAACTACTAGCCATGTAGGTTGTAAGTCCGCTCTTTGGGCATCATTTTAGTGATCACGCCATCATGCCTTTATACCTCTGGCAGGGTATATTGGGTCAGCTTTATAGGGTGTATACATCGGACTCCAGATTTTGTTCATGTGGTTTTATTATCGGTTATTAGTAGCTCCCACAGTTCAGTCAGACTATCTTGCATTGACCATATTTATATATCAGTTAGTATTCAGTCTCAGCATGTTATAAATTTGGTCATTGCATCCAGTTAGCTCAAAATTCAGTATATCATGTTCAAATTATTATACTTGCTTTTGTTCTTATTCAGTTATGTTTTTATTTCAGCTTTTCTCTATCCTACATGCTCGGTACCTCCAAGTACTGATCATACGTGTGCTATAACTTCTCGTGATGTAGGTTCAGGTGCTCAGCATCCAGATCGTGCTTAGATCGATCTTCAATCTCCAGTTCAGTAGATTCAGTGGTGATTCCTCATTCTCCGAGGATAATAGTGATGAGTTCATTTCAGTCTTTTAGTCATTTATTTTCATTTTTTGCTAGACTTTACTGAGGCTTGTCCTAGTATTTCTAATCAGTTAGAGGCTTATTTCAGACATATTTGTTTCAGCTTAGCACCACATCTAGGGCTGGGCATAAACATCAGAAAACCGAAACACTGTACCGAACTGAATTTTTTTGGTATTTCGGTTTCGGTTTTCGGTTCGGTATTCGGCATATGTTTTTATATTTTTTGGTATTTCGGTTCGGTTTTTGGTATGTGATTTTGTGTAATTCGGTATTTCGGTTTACCGAAATATGTTATATTATAATATATATTTATATTATATTAATTATTAATATTAAATAATAAATATTATAATTTAAAATAAAAAATTAAAAAGTAAAAGACTGTTTGATATAACTATTTTTAGCCCATTAAGCTGAAAATCAAACAAAAAAACTTGTAAATTTTTAAAAGCCCAACTAAGCAGGCCCATTAAAAAACCGAAATAACAAAACCGAACCGAAATAATAAAAACTGAACCGAAATAATAAAAACTAAACTGAAATAATAAAAACCGAACCGAACCAAAATATTTCGGTTTGGTATTTGGTACACAATTTACAAAAACAGAAAACCGAAAAAAATGGGGAAAAAAAATGAAACCGAACCGAAATACCGAATGCCCACCCCTAACCACATCTAATATTTTCTTTGTATTAAACTCATCATTATTTCATTTATCTCAGTTGTAGAATATAGGTATCCCCCATCTTTTCAGTTAGAAGTATGATATAGCTTCCGCATTTGGTTTATTATCTTTAGTATGCTCATGATCATGCCAACAGGGTTAGCTTGGGATCACTTGTGGACGTAGGTTCCGCGTCCAAGTCTCGGGGGTAGCTCGGGGCGTAACATAGAGACTATCATGTGTTTAAAGAGTTATTAACTAATTACTAATGTGTTTAAATGATGAGTAATTTCTTAAGGGGTAGGTTCTAAAGATTTTGGATGTTGAACGTCCAAGATGTTTAGAAGCTAATCTTGTATGTGGTAGTGTGCCTTTGCATGTTTTATGTGTTGTTTGGTATCCAAAATGATAGGGGAGGGACCTAAGACCTAGATGAGCATGTTTAGGGTAGAAACATCCGGATACGACCCCTCAATGACCACTCTAAGGGTCATAGAGAAGGAACCAAACCTTGGCAAGAAAACTGCCAAAGACTGCCAAAAATGACCTCTTATCGACGCTCCTTAAGTAAATCCACGCCCTGTCGTTTGGGGACGTAGCTCCACACTTAGTTGTAGGAGCTTAACCCCCAGAAGTTGACTCTCTAAACCACACAAATCCCAGCAGGATAGGCCGTAATTCAAACGACAGTCGGTAGCTTGGATACATCATTTGGAGCCTGCAACACTGCCAACAATTTCTACCAGCTTAGGAAAATTCAGCGCACGTCCTAATTAAATATTGGCCTATTGTTTTAGGGATTTTTAGGTATTTTTAGTTAGTTTATACCCCTAAGGAGTAAGTTAGACTTCACTTTTCAAAATCAAAACCCCTCTCCCAAGAAAAACTCTCTTAAGACTTCATTGAAGCTTGAACTCAAGGAAGAGATGGGATTGAAGATTTTGAGTGCTTTCTTCACCAAATCTCTTGGTTTTTCTTCTATTAAGGTATGGTAGTTTATCTTTTATTCTTCTCATTCAAGGAGCCAATCCAAAGAGTTTTCAAAAAGGTTTCAAAATCTTAAATTCTTATATTTTAAATTCTAAGCACGGGTGTTTACATGAAAAGGTCTTAATGGATGGATTATGATGTTTTCGGTATAAAGTTATGTTTCTATGATCAAAAACTCACTGGACCCATGAACATGCAAATTTTTGAAATGGGGCTTATGAAGTGGGTTTAATGTATATGATTAGACAATGTTAGAGTTGCGTTTTTCTTATGTTGTATTGTGATTATCTACTGCCATTCAGATCTTATTATGATTATTTATTTGAGAAATGAGAAAAGTTGGTCATGTCTTGGATGAAGGGTAAGTTTATCCATGTTGAATTGATCTTGAGTGGTATGGTTCACTTATGGTGGCGGTGTTTACTTTGTATATGATTATATATGTGAATTGTGATTATGGCCTTGAAGGCATTTAATGTGAAGTAAAGTGATGTTATGATGTATATGCATGAGATGTCTTATGAAGTTGAGAATATGTGTCTTGAAGATGCTATGTCTAAATGAAGTACAATGTGAATGTGAAGCATGATAGTGTGTGAATTATAATTAATGTAGTATGATTATGTTTAAAAGTCAATGATATGAATATGGTGGTTATGTGAAGAGTGTTGTCACATATACTCACATGGACACACTTTGAATGAATGAATGAAGTTAATGAATGAAAATGGGGGATTCTAAGGTAGACACTATTCGTGAGTAGATATGAAGTGTCTAGTAACAACCCTACTATTCCTAAGAACTCTAATGAATAAAAGGGGGGATTTTGGGTTAGACACTCTTCATGAGTTGAGATGAAGTGTTCAATAGCAACCTCATAATTCTCAAGAGCTTTCCAAAGAATGGCTGGAGGTTGGATACTCTTCATGAGTTGAGATGTAGCATAAAAAAGTAATCTCTAGAGATGAGTGCTCTTCGTGAGTTGAGATATAGTACTTAACAACAATCTCTTGACCTATAGTTAATAAATTTAATGAATGTCTAAGACTCAGTGAGGGAGTTATGCTTAGCAGCGAGAGGATTTGAAGAATCGGTGGATACTCTTTGTGAGCAGAGATGTCGTATCCAATGTACCTCAAGAGATGATTAATGTTCGTGAGTTGAGATGTAGTACTTAGTTGAAATGTTTCTAAGTATAAAAAAAAATTAGAAAAATACTTAGAAAAAGAGTCATCACTTTATTTTTTTAAAGAAATTAGGAAAAACTTAATTTAAAAAGATCTTAACATATTAAATCTTAATAAATTTAGAGAAAATGAGTAAGAGGTTCTTATTTACACTTCAAGATGGTTTTTAAGGCATTTGAAGCGTCTGCTAACCTACAGTTATCCTACGACTTAGGTTAAATATATTTTGACTATTTTTCAATAAAATGATATAATATATGAAAAATGATATTAATTTAAATTATTTGATTAACTTGAAAAATAGTTAAAAGAACAATTTTTTTTTAATTTTTAAGAAAATTGGTACTTAGTTGAAACATTTGAATGATACAAGTGACTTGAATTTAACAAGACTAAATTTGTTAAAATTATTTTTTAAAATAATATTTCAAATCAAATTGGTCAATTAAAGCATGAAGACTATTTTAAGTTAATTGAAGGTTAAGTAAAAGTTTTCAAATAAATAAAAACCAAGTGTTGATAAAATTGAAAGTTATTTGAACATACTAACATAAAGAATATAGTTCATCGAAATTAATAAAGTTATTTAATAATTCCAAAGTTAGAGTTAATAAAGAAACCAAATAATAAATAATCATAATAAAATAATAATGGGCAACTTTCACATATAGCAAACAAAAAATTCATATTTGTATGCTTAGCAAAGTTTGCATAATTGCGCTCCATAGCAAACATAAAACTGTATAATTCGCTATACATATACAATTGTATAATCCGCTGGCCTAAATTGTATAATCCGCTGGCCTTTTTCGCTGCAATTGTATAATTCTCTATCCTATTTCACTGCGATTGTATAATGCACAATTGTATAATTCGATGCCTATTTCACTGCAATATTTTTAAAAAATTTGCTTTGCATACAGTTGAATCGAATTAAAATGTATGTGTATTGCATAATTATAAGTGTATAGCAAGAAGATATATGTTTTTCTCTCGTTTTATACAAAAACAGAAACACAATATATATACACTTCTGTTGTATAAAGCTAGAGAAAATTATATTTCACTGCAATTGTATAATTCGCAATTGTATAATCCGTTGGTCTTTTTCTCTGCAATATTTGAAGTAAAATGTTTGTAAATTGTATAATTAAGTGTATAACACGAAGATATTTTTTGCATGTGTATATACAATTTTCTCTCGCTTTATACAAAACAGAAACAGAATTTATACACTTCTCTGTATAAAGCGACAGAGGCGAGCGAGAATGGAGAGTGGCGAGCGAGATTTTGGGGAGAGAGACGCCTGGAAAACTTTAGCTAACGTTTGCTATGGAGCACAATTAAATCAAACCCTAGCTACTACATTTATTTTAGGTTATTAGTTTGCTATTATATACAATTTTCCAATAATTTAAGAGTAAGGGAGAGACAGGATTTGGGCCGTTTTTGGGCCTGCTGCAACTAATTTGGGCTCCAGCCCTATTTCTGCCATTGAAAAGTTGTATATACACTAAGTATATACTGCTGTATACAGCGCATATTTTAGCCACTTTTCATGTATATCGGACTGTGTACTAAAGGTTTACAGCCCACTTCAGCTTCCTCACACCTGTATATTGGCACCTCATCCTATATATCAACGTACATACAGATGTATACTGCTGTATAAAACATGTATACAGTCCATTTTGGACGTTTTTAGACTTGTGTTTCAATTTTCAGCCCGCGTCTTACTTCTATTGCTTTGGCTGACTCGACAAGAGGTAAAGATAGCCCTTTGGCCCAATGAGGGGATGCAAAGATAGGAGATGAGAGTCCGAAATAGACTCGAGGCAAGTTTCACATGCAAATAAAGAGGGATAACATTAGTATTTGACCTTAAACTTGATGGCAAGAATAGCAGCCTTTTGTTAAAAAAAAAAAGAAGAAATAAAGTAGGACTTTCATTCATAACAAGGTGCTCTAAGACACTTCACAATCAAATAAAGCTACAGCCAATGCTACTTAGTGGATTTCAAAGAGAAATAAATTAAGAAACCACATTTCACTTAAGTTGATCAACCAAGAGAAATCACTACCTGTTATACTAAGAAAATGCATCAGACATGTTTATTTCACCAGAAAATATCACATTGGTATTAATAATTAACCAAATGGGGGCAATCCTATTTAGCATGCATGAATAGAATATTAAATGCCTAAATCAGACACTAAATAACAACAATCAGAGAAGACATTTTTTGACAATAGCCATTGAAATATAAGATGCCATCGTTATTAGCTTTTAATCAAATGGATGACTATGTATGTTGACATAGACAAAGATATATTGCCTACAAGATGAACATGCTTAAAAATATAAGAAACAAAGGGATATGCAGCCATATGCCTCTCTAGTAGCAACAACGAGAAGAATAGTAATAAAAAGAAACATATCTTTAGGCTACTATAACACTTACCATGAACAATGTTTCTTAATCATAATGCACAAACAACAGAACTCTAACTTCTTCAAACTTAAAGTAGAATCAATAAGTTCAAAGAATAAATATTTTATCACTTTTAAGAACTAGAGATTTAAACCAAATATACATGAATTAGTAAGAAAGCAAGTTACTACACCAAATATCTCTAGGAAAAAGGCATGTGACAAGACTGTAAAGCCAACAATGATATTCAATAGTATTGTGCAAAATCGAGCATGATCTCCAAAAAATCCATACACCAAACTCAACACTAAAGACAACCAACAATAAGGTGAGGCATAAAACATTTACTACTGGAACAGTGATAAAATAGAATACAAGGGAAGAACAAGGATATTACCTTTTCCGGAGCAGCGATACTAGGACGACGAGCTTGAGAAGACATCGATTCTTCCACCACAAAATCCAAATACGAACAGTACGTATGCAGAAAATGTGCATGGGTCGGTGGGGTCGTTTGGTATGCAGCACGTATTGCTTGAAATGGTTCGTTCTTAGTGAAACTAAGCTTAAGTTGAAAGTTGTAATTGTTGGATTGGGAATTGATTAGTGGGCTGCTGAAAATTTATTCCAGAAAGGGAGAAGTGGGCTGTAATTTTGAAAGAGTAAATTATATGTTGTATAATTATCAAGTTATGTCATTGCAGTTTCAATTTCATTTTGTAGTTTTTAATATCTCAAGCATTTTATTAGTAATTATATTGTTAATTATAGTTTATTAAAAAGAGTTTTTATAAAAAGAATTAAGTGGATAAAGTGATAATGAATAATTAATTTTAATGATTAAGAATTCTGACAACATAAATTAAGTGGCTTTTGTCAGTGATAATTACTGCATTTATTCAATGTTGCACGCCTGAAAATTTGAAAAGTTTAACCTTTTATTAAGTTAAATTAAAGGTAGACAAATGATTAGCATTATAATTATTCTTCATTCTAAAATTTCTCTATTATTTTCAAATTCAACATATAATTCATTTTTTCCCCAAGAATTCAAGATTATTTTCGTAGCTGCATATTTCAGTTCTGATGGATAACTTTGTGTCAATTTTAGTTGAGCATGGTGGAAAAGTTGTCTTCCTCATCGACCAATCTTTTACTTTTCCTTGGATTTTCACTACCTTTATTTGACATTGTCTATAAAATTAATGGGGAACGGGTCTGACATTTTAGTTTGTGTTTTAGGATGAAGTGATATGAGAGATTTTGGGGAAGATGCGAATTTGAGAAAGATGAAAAAGTGACTGCGTTTTTTGTTTGAAGTGATGTTTGAGGCGCGATTTTTGGGGAATACGAAATATTTTCACGCGTGGGGAGAGGTTGAGTGTATTGGGGGAAGATAAAAGAGTATTGGTTGATATGGGGGTGGATAGTTATTGGGTAACCATATAATATAAAATTAATTAAAATCAAATCTCTAATTTTTAGATTTTATTTTTTAAAAGGTAACTATATAATATGAATATTAATTAATATTTAATAAATAATAATTTATTATTTATATTAAAAACATTAAAAGGTAATTGATTAATATTTAAGAATTTAATATTTATATTAAAAACTTTAAAAGATAATTAATTAATCAGTAATAATTTAAAAGATTTTGTTGATAAAAAGTAAGTGAATAAATCAAACTAATTATTTAAATATAATAATTATTAGTTAAATAATAAAATAAATTTTTTAATTAATATATTATTAGTTAATATGCTATAACTTGATAATAATATGTTATAAATAGTTTATTTTTAAATTTATATTTTTAATTAATATATTATTAATTGATGTGCTATAAGACGATAATAATATAGTATAGGTAGTTTATTTTTAAAGAGTATGATAACAGCTTGATATTTATCCTCTTAAATGTGTTTGGGATGTTAATTTTATATTATTTTGAAATGAAAAGGCCCAAAAATGGGTTCCTATGTTTATGGATAAATTACCTATATGCACATCTTTATTTTTAATATTTTCTATTATTCCATGTCATTTTAAAATATTTTTAAAATTCTTTATTTTTTTCCAATTCTCAAGTCAATAAGATACATAAATATCACTGCATTAACACAAAATTTTCTTCCTTTTGTCACTCCTTAAATCTCTCTCTAATTTCATTCCATAATCTTATCAGTTACAATTTTCATATCAATTTGATTTACAAAAGGATTCCCTCTCCACTAAATCAAATTTAAACTACTCAATAGTTGTCTTCTTCAATTTTATTTTTTTCTTCAATATTTCCTGATATAGCGTGTCACCTCCATAGTCGTCGTCTTCAATTTTTTTTTTTCTTCTTATTTGTTGATACATACAGATTAAGATTCTTATTTTAGTATTATAATTGCTCAACTAGTCGAAGAAGGATGAATCTAGGACTTCTAAATAGATTGTAAAAAAAACGTTCAAAAAGTTGGAAAAAATTGACCTACTAGTGGCTTTAGTAAGGACTTCGGATCGAGATCCATGAATAACGTCTATGTTAATAGTTAAAAAAACATATAAGGGTAAATGTAGAAAAAAAATGGATGTACATTTATCTTCTTAAGTGAATGTTGAACAGGAGAAGTCGAAATAGATGAAATTGATGATTTTCTTGCTCATCTTTTTCTGATATATATGGGTTCAGATTTTTAATGTATCATGTTGATTTTGTTTCTTAAATTAATGTATAATACCTTCATTTCAACATCATAATACATTACAATTTAATCGTGTACAATGTATCGTGTTTAAATACTAAATTATCTTATGATTATAGTTTGGGATACATTGTTTGTTTGTAATGTATCTAGTTAACTTTGTTTCTCAAATTAATTTATAATGTCTTTGTTTCGACACTTCGATACATTACGATCTTCTCATGCACAATATATCGTGTTCAAATATTAATTTTGATACGTAAACTTAATTAGTTTTCATACTTGATCAAAATTTCTACTAAATGTATCATGTATCTAGGTGTTTTCTATGTATCTTCTATCCTATTCAAATTTAGAAGGATATGTATCCGTACACAATACATGATACATTAAAGTGTCACACAACTATATATTAGATTCATAAATGGTGATACGTAAATTTTATTATTAAAAGTCTATTTAGTTTGAGGCAATATGTGAAGATCTTGAAGATCATGTACACAATATTTTGTCATTTAAATAGTGCTAATATCAAATATATTTTTAGTAAACACAAATGTACAAATTGTATGTTAGATATACAATTTTATAGAACACAATTTTACATATATTAAATCATATAACCGATACATGATACTCTATATTATATCAGACACACAACATTCTATTTTTGCATGAGCAAATACACAATTTTTTAAACATGATATGTAAATTTGAATTTATACTAGTGGTATATGATACGTTGACACTACCACAAAGTAATGTATCAATTTCAAACCTAACATTTGTGTGGAAAACAGTTACTTAATGTATCTAGTTGAACTATAACACTTATCAATTTAAACGAGATACATAAAAAGTAATGTATTTATAAATTTATCCATATCAAAAACAAAATTAAAAAAAAACGATTACGCAACATTACAAAAGGTATGAATGATCTATCCAAGCTATGCATCTCTTTAGCATTTGTGCTTGTTATTTCAATGCATAAGGAATATATTGAAAATATCAACTCTTGTTTTTTCACCTCAACAATGTATTAGATCTCCATATTTTTCAACAACTTATCGATCTTTAATTCAACTGCAATGGTTGATTTGTGATTCACAAATCAATATTTCGACCAACAATAATTTCATCACTTTTGTATCGTTCATATCTCACCCCACTTTCTCATATTACGAAATGTCTCAACAAGATCGACATGTTCAAATTGTATAAGTACAATTTGTCGACAAGTTGATTAAAAAAATTGAGATTTCTTTTTAGAAAGTGTAAGAAGAAGTATTTTAGGATACATTAACTAGATTTTAATATATTATGAAGTACAAATTGAAATGGACAATAACTTATTTGATCATCTCCTACTGGTGCCCACGATCGAGATGAGATGAAGAGGAGGCAAGCAACATAATCAACATTTTCGAATAATTTTTTCTGCTATATTTCGAATTTCCAAGTTTTTCCTCATCTCATCGATATACTGTAATCGTGAATTTGAGATTCACACAAAATTATTTGTCCAACTGCTATTCATTATGCATCTTATCAAATTTTCGACAAATTTGAATGATTATTTGATAAACATGAGACGATGAATAAAAAAGTTGAATTTTTGAATTTTTTTTGATTCTGGAAGTATTTGCATTAATATGTATTAATTTTTAATTTAATTAGAGATTACAATAGTTGTTGGTGCATTAAATAACTTACAGTTATGTATGTGTATATATATATATATATATATATATATATATATATATATATATATATATATATATATATATATATGTATGTATATATATATATGTGTGTGTGTGTGTGTGTGTGTGTGTATATATATATATATGTGTGTGTATATATATATGTGTGTGTGTGTGTGTGTGTGTGTATATATATATATATATATATATATATATATATATATATATATATATATATATATATATATATATATATATATTTATATATGTATATATCATAGAGGAGGTGATGTGACACCTCTCTATGACGTCCATTTGCATTTACATTTTTTTTTAAAAAAAGATAATTACTATTATATCATAAAAAAATTACTTGACTTTATTACAAAAAATATTTTATTAATGGAGGATTATTTATAACAAAATATATTACTTTACTTATAGAAATAAATATATTTTATTAATGTAGGAACATTTATAAAAAAACTCTCTATATTTTTTTTCTATTTGTTTATCTTACTTCTAATCATGAAATTATAATAATTTTTTTATTACATTTTATGTATTTTTATTTTTATTTTTGATTTTATTCATTAGGAGTTACTACCCATGACTTTCTCCTCTTTAATTTTTACTTCTAATAATATTCATAACTCTCATAATTTTTGTGTCCATAACCTCTAAATTAAATTTGTAAGTTTATGATGTTTTATGGTATTCATATTGTAACGACCCGCTAGGTCGTTTGAGAACTAGGACTAGTTTGACTCCTTTTGAAAAAAATTTAAAGGGGTATTTCTTAAACTATTCGAAGACTAAGAGTATTTAGTTGATAAATATTTTTGGAAGGGTTAAATATGTTGGGAAATTGAAATATAGTTAGTAGAAAAAAAAATATGGCCAAAATCTATTTTTGGAACGATGATTAAATATTCAATACTTAATTGATGACTACCTATTAAATAATTAATATATATGAGTAGTTAATGGGACAAATCTGTAAATTATCAAACACCTTACACCTTTTGGCCCATATTTATTTAATAAAAGCAAGTGGGTTTTATACAAAATTATTTTAGAAAAGAAGAGAATTAAAGAGAGAAAATAAACCTAGCAATACTTCTCGCCATTCACCCCGATCAGGAAAACAACGAGAATATCTTGTGACCGGTAAGCTCCAAAAAAAAAAAAGAGAAATTTCTTGTTTTTGTTTTTGTTTTTGTTTTGTTTTGTTCACATCGTTGATCTTGTGTACACAATTAATTTATATTATAATAGTTGATGGAGGAAAAATTGATTTGCTGGTAAATTACGTATAATATATTGTTCAACATATATATATATGGCAGTTAAAGTTGACGTTTGAAGTAGTAATTATGTATGAACAATTATAAGGTTCTGGGTATAAATTTTGACTTAGGGGGTCACATTTAGGCATGGAAAATGTATGATAATTTAATATTGATTCCATTGTTTAGAAACTATTTTACAAAATTTTAGATAAATCTTGGAATATTTCTCATAGTTATCACATTTTGTTATAAGTTTTGAAATAGTAAACTAAGTAATTAATTATAGGTATATTATATTACGTGAACAACATTAACATTATGTATTTAGAGGATTTAAGATTTAACTTTAGATTGAGATCAAGAAATTGGTTATATATATATACATATTTGGGTGAGTTTTGGGTATAGGAAAAACACAAAATAAGATTTTGTACATAAATGGGATTCTATGTATTTTCTGTTTGTTTATTTCTATTATTATTGTTATTTTTTCTTTTGGTCATGGTTAAGGCTACAGGTTTTGTCAGTAGTGGGTTAAAATTTTTGAAATTTCTTATAGTCATTACGTATTGCTGTAGTGTTAATATAGCTAATGAATTTGGTTATTTATTTGTATTATATAAATATCATGGTAAATTGAGATTTAATCCTAGGCTTAAAATTTAGGAATATGAGACTTGGCGTAAACTAGAGGACACTAAATTTATGAATTTAATTAGTTATTATGGATGTTAGTTTTTGGTATCATTAGGTTGAATGGGTTTTGGGGTTCGGAATAGAGGTATAGCTCTATGGATGTCTATAGATTTATTGCTTACGAATATTGCATAATTGGTAGATTGGGAACGTTTGGAAACTTTGCAAAAAGGGAAGGAAAAATCGTGAGGATTGGTGGCACGTATTCGGCGTTCAAGGTATGTTAAGACTTTTTAAACTTGTTGAAGGACGTTTTCCTAATTAAAAATTAAAAACGAAAATAGACAAAGGGGTAAGGGGGAAAGATGGTGGTCTCGTATCAATGGTGTGACGGCATTGGTACGAGTACCGGTGTTATAAAAAGGAAAATACTATTATAGAATGTGGATTGAAATTTGAGAATACCAAAGCATATGGGCATTAGCTGATATATTATTGACTTGAATTCCTTGTGTGATTGTGTTTTATTTATTTCACCCGTATAGTTGAGATAATTGAGGTGGTTATGTATTATATTCATATTGATTGATTGAGATGCATCATCATTCCCTCTATTGAAACAATATTGTGCACATGCATCGAGATGAGACTGAGTATAAGTTGGGCACGTGGAGATCGTCCGTGCTGGGGATGGTGAGATGTTAAGATTGTAATTTGGGCACGTGGAGACCGTCCGTGCGAAAATTGTTTGATATTATGATAGTGCGTTGAGATCGTCCGCACAGACACGTGGAGATCGTCCGTGTCGGTATATGGACCTCGCGAGTCCCCCACGGGTCATGAACTCTCGATGTATTTCCGAGGAGTATCATGTATATACGGTTGAGTGAGTACTGGGTATTCTGAGACATATCATTACATGGCATCATATTGCATTGCATTTCATCCCATCATTCATTCTTGATGACTATATGTTTCGTTTGGTGTTTGAAAAATATTAAATGTTGATTTCCTTTATTGATGAAACTTAAATAGTGAGTGTAATATATATATATATATATTTGTATAATTTAAGAACTTATTTTCTTATATAAACTCCCGTCACTACTTCTTCGTTGTCGGTCAATGAGACATACTTGGTACACGTGGTTTCGTACTCATACTACGCTTGTTGCACTCTTTGTGGTGCAGATTCGATTCCGAGTAGGAGCACATCTCGTGGAACAAATTGAGTCCGGCTTGAAGTTCTTGGAGTTGTGATGAGCTGCTTGGCTGTTCCGTGGCCCACACCTCCCTCTATCTTTTACTTATTGTGTTATTCAGTATTCAGACAGGATATTCCTTATGTTAGATTTGCCTTTTAGTTTCAGACTTGCATCGTATTTTAGAAGCTCTTGTACTCATGACACCATTTCTTGGGTAGTACTTTTTTCATTTTTCCGCATTCGTACTTATAAGAACTCAGTGTTGGAGATTTGGAAATTGTTGTCTTTTCACTTCTTTGTTAGTTAAGTTTGTTAAAAATATGTTGGTTGGCTTACCTATTGGTTGGGAATATAGGTGCCATCACGACTCGTGATTTTGGGTCGTGACGAATTTGGTATCAGAGCTCTAGGTTCATCGGTCTCAAGAGTACAAGAGCAATGTCTAGTAGAGTCTTGCGGATCGGTATGAAGACGTCCATACCTATCTTCGAGAGGCTATAGGACATTTAGGAAATATTCTGTTCTTTTATTCCTTATCGTGCACACTTGACCTTGTAGAAATTCTAATCTTGATATCTCATTCTCTCTCAGATGGCGAGGAATTGTACGTCGGCAAGTGGTGGTCAGGATCCTAATCATGCGCCTGCTTCTGGGAACCCTATCCGAGGTAGAGGTAGGGGACGAGCTCGAGGTCGGGGTAGGGGCCGTATTGCAGCACCTGTGGGTGGTCAAGTACCAATAGCTACCCAGGGTCATGATAGGACCGTACCTCCTGACGCAGATGTTCTTCATGGGGATGTGCAAGATCGTGTCGAGGGGGATGGGCCAGCTCAGGCTCCAACCAGTACTATTGTTCCCCCAGTGCTTCAAGATACCCTGGCTCGTATGTTAGGAATCCTAGAGGGGATGGCCCAGGCAGGAGCTTTGCCTGTCACTTCTGATGGCTCACAGACCCGTGTAGGAGGTCAAACTCCAGATCCGATAGTTGCTCCAGATTCTCAGACTCCCAGGACTCAGCCAGCTGCCGCTGTAGCTCCTCGTTTGGATAGTATGGAGTTTCCAGATATGACATCACATTTGGTGAACAGGCCTTCTATGACTATTGATGAGCAAAAGATGTTTGGGAGGTTCAGACTAATGAATCCTCCTACTTATACTGGTGACTTAGCTGAGGATGCATATGAGTTTATAGTTAGTTGTCATGAGAGGTTGCATAATCTTGGATTAGTGGAGTCTCATGGAGTTGACTACACAGCATTTCAGATGACTGGCTCTGCTAAGCAGTGGTGGAGGGATTATATTAGTAGTAGGCCAGCTGGATCTCATCCACTATCCTGGACTGAGTTTACTCAGGTATTTATATCCAAATTTGTTCCACGCAGTGAGAGGGAGCGCAAGAGGGCCGAGTTTGAGGGTTTGCAGCAAAATGGTATGTCAGTTGCAGAGTATGAGGGTAAATTTCATGCCTGGACTAGGCATGCTTCGATGATACTTCCCACAGAGGCTGAGAGAGTAAGGAGGTTTGTTAAGGGGCTGATTATTCCAATTCGTCTAGGAGTTTCTCAGGTTGCTGCTTCTGGTGTTCCATTCCAGAAAGTGGTAGATGCTTTTAAGGAGTTGGAGATGATTCGACGTGAGGGATTTGAGCAGCGAGAGGGCAATAGGACTCGTTATTTAGGTGATTATGGTGGTGCTCCGCCTAGGAGTCGGGGTTACTTGAGCAGAGGTTATCACCCTCAGTCCAGCAGACCCATTCATGCTGCTACAGCGTCTGAGGCTGGTTACGCTGAGCATAACTCTTCGAGCTCGGTACATACTTCGCAGGGTTCATCTTCTAGACCTGTAGTTCGTGGAGGGCATTCTGGTCATTCGGGTTCCTCTCATTGCCTGCGTCTCGTAGGGGTTGCATTGAGTGTGGTGATATGGGACACTTTGTGAGAGATTGCCCTAGGACCAGACGTGGTGGCTTACGTCAGGGTTCTTCGGCTTCGACTTCCAGGGTTGCACAACCTCCAGCTAGGGGTGGTGCACAGAATGGTAGAGGTGGTTCTCATTCAGGTAGAGGTGGTTCTCCTTCTGGTCGAGGTGGTGGTCGAGGAGGTTCACAATCTGATGGAAGTCGTTCTCACTGTTATGCTTTTCCAGGTAGGCCAGAGGCTGAAGCCTCAGATGCTGTTATCACAGGTATTATTCCGGTTTGTCATCGACTAGCTACTGTATTATTTGATCCAGGCTCTACTTATTCTTATGTGTCCACATATTTTGCTCCTAGTCTGGATATATTGTGTGAGTCTCTTGATTTGCCAATACGTGTTTCTACTCCTGTCGGGGAATCTGTAGTTGTAGATCAAGTGTATCGTTTATGTACTGTTACTTTGATGGGGTATGACACTCATGCAGATCTAAAGGTCTTAGAAATGATAGATTTTGATGTGATTCTTGGTATGGATTGGTTATCTTCTTACCACGCAATTTTAAATTGTCATGCCAAGACCATCACTTTAGCTATGCCTGGAATTCCTATAGTAGAATGGAGAGGTACTCTTAGTCATCCTTCTAAGGGTGTGATATCATTCCTTAAGGCTCGTCAGTTGGTACAGAGAGGATGTTTGGCGTACTTGGCCCACATTCGAGATACTAGTATTGAGACTCCTATGCTTGAGTCTATTCCAGTAGTAAGTGAATTTTCAGAAGTATTTCCGACCGATTTGCCAGGTCTTCCACCAGATCGTGATATTGATTTTTGTATTGATGTGGAGCCAGGCACTCGGCCTATTTCCATTCCTCCTTATCGTATGGCACCAGCTGAATTGAAAGAGTTGAAGGAGCAGCTGCAGGATTTGTTGAGCAAAGGTTTTATTAGACCAAGTGTATCTCCTTGGGGTGCTCCAGTGTTATTTGTGAAGAAGAAAGATGGATCTATGCGTATGTGTATTGACTATCGGCAGTTGAACAAGGTAACCATCAAAAATAAGTATCCGATACCTCGTATTGATGATTTATTTGATCAGTTGCAGGGTGCTTCAGTTTTCTCCAAAATTGACTTGAGATCTGGCTATCATCAGCTGAAGGTTAGGGCGGAGGATATCCCTAAGACGGCTTTTCGAACACGTTATGGTCATTACGAGTTTTTGGTGATGTCTTTCGGACTGACTAATGCCCCAGCAGCTTTTATGGACTTGATGAATGGAGTGTTCAGACCGTATTTAGATTCCTTTGTTATTGTCTTCATAGATGACATATTGATATACTCACGCACTAAGGAGGAACATGAGCATCATTTGAGGATTGTTCTTGGGATTCTAAAGGAGAAGAAGCTTTATGCAAAGTTTTCAAAGTGTGAGTTTTGGCTTAGTTCGGTAGCATTCTTGGGACATGTAGTGTCCAAGGAGGGTATCATGGTGGATCCTAAGAAGATTGAGGCGGTCAGAGATTGGGTCAGACCTACTTCAGTTACTGAGATTCGGAGTTTCTTGGGCCTTGCAGGTTATTATCGACGGTTTGTTGAGGGTTTCTCATCCATTGCATCTCCATTAACTAGATTGACACAGAAGGAGGTGACTTTTCAGTGGTCTGACGAATGTGAGGTTAGTTTCCAAAAGCTCAAGAATTTATTGACTACTGCTCCAATTTTGACCTTACCCGTGGAGGGAGAGGGTTTTGTCGTATATTGTGATGCTTCTCGGGTTGGTCTTGGTTGTGTGTTGATGCAGAAGGGAAAGGTGATAGCTTATGCTTCGAGGCAGTTAAAGGTTCATGAGAAGAACTACCCTATTCATGATTTAGAGTTGGTGGCTGTGGTGTTTGCATTAAAGATTTGGAGGCATTATCTTTATGGTGTGCATTGTGAGGTGTTCACGGATCATCGTAGTCTCCAGTATATATTCAATCAGAGGGATCTAAACTTGAGGCAGAGGAGATGGTTGGAGTTGCTCAAAGACTACGATATGACTATTCTTTATCACCCAGGCAAAGCAAATGTTGTAGCAGATGCCTTGAGTCGGAAGGCGGTACG
Organism: Solanum lycopersicum; assembly: GCF_036512215.1. Taxonomy (NCBI): domain Eukaryota; kingdom Viridiplantae; phylum Streptophyta; class Magnoliopsida; order Solanales; family Solanaceae; genus Solanum; species Solanum lycopersicum. The sequence goes on from NC_090804.1 coordinate 11,811,480, forward strand.
TATGGGTAGTCTAGCCACGTTACAGGTTGGCGAGCGTCCTTTAGCTAGGGATGTCCAATCCCTGGCCAATAGCTTTGTGAGACTTGATATTTCAAAATTTGGTAAGGTGTTGGGTTATATTGAGGCTAGGTCATCCTTGTTGGAGCAGATTCGGGCTCAACAGTTTGATGATGGTGATCTATGTAAGATTAGGGACAAGGTGTTAAAAGGAGAAGCCAAGGCTGCAATTCTTGATAGTGAAGGAGTTTTGAGGATTAAAGGTCGTATCTGTGTTCCTCGTACAGGTGATTTGACTAGATTAATCATGGAGGAGGCCCATAGTTCGAGATACTCTATTCATCCAGGGGCTACTAAGATGTATCGTGACTTGAAGCAACACTATTGGTGGTGTCGTATGAAGAGGGACATAGTATATTTTGTATCTCGATGTTTGAATTGTCAGCAAGTGAAGTATGAACACCAAAAGTCTGGAGGTGTGACTCAGAGGATGCCCATACCTGAGTGGAAGTGGGAGCGCATTGCTATGGACTTTGTGGTAGGGTTGCCACGTACCTTGGGTAAGTTTGATGCTATATGGTTCATCGTGGATCGACTGACTAAGTCTGCACACTTTGTACCAGTTCAGACTACCTATAACTCATAGAAGTTAGCCAAGATCTATATTCAAGAGATAGTTCGTTTGCATGGGGTTCCTATATCTATTATTTCAGATCGTGGCACCCAATTTACATCTCATTTCTGGCGGTCTATGCAGAAAGAGTTGGGCACTCGGGTGGATCTTAGTACAGCCTTTCACCCTCAGACTGATGGTCAGTCTGAGCGGACTATTCAGGTTCTTGAGGACATGTTGCGGGCATGTGTGATTGACTTTGGTGGTCACTGGGATCAGTTCTTGCCATTAGCGGAATTTGCTTACAATAATAGTTATCATTCGAGCATTGAGATGGCACCATTTGAGGCTCTGTATGGTAGGAGATGTCGATCTCCAATTGGCTGGTTTGATGCATTTGAGGTTAGACCATGGGGTACAGATTTGTTGAGGGAGTCCTTGGACAAGGTCAAGTTGATCCAAGATAGACTTCTCATGGCTCAGAGTAGGCAAAAGAGTTATGCAGATCGAAAGATTCGTGATTTTGAGTTTATTGTCGGAGAGAGGGTTTTATTGAAGGTTTCACCTATGAAGGGTGTGATGAGGTTTGGAAAGAAGGGTAAGTTGAGCCCAAGGTATATTGGTCCTTTCGAGATTGTTGAGCGTATTGGTGAGGTGGCGTATCAGTTGGCATTGCCACCTGGGTTGTCAGGTGTCCATCCTGTATTTCATATTTCAATGCTTAAGAAGTATCATCAGGGTGGTGATCATGTGATTCAATGGGATTCAGTGTTACTTGATCAGAATTTGACTTTTGAGGAAGAGCCGATCACCATTTTGGATAGGCAAATTCGGAAGCTAAGGTCCAAGGAGATTGCTTCAGTAAAGGTTCAGTGGAAGCATCGTCCAGTGGAGGAGGCTACATGGGAGACAGAGTCAGACATGAGGAGTAAATATCCTCATCTTTTTTAGCGTTCAGGTTAGCTCTTTTCTTTCCCGTTCAAGGACGAACGTTTGTTTAAGTGGTAGGTGATGTAACGACCCGCTAGGTCGTTTGAGAACTAGGACTAGTTTGACTCCTTTTGAAAAAAATTTAAAGGGGTATTTCTTAAACTATTCGAAGACTAAGAGTATTTAGTTGATAAATATTTTTGGAAGGGTTAAATATGTTGGGAAATTGAAATATAATTAGTAGAAAAAAAAATGGCCAAAATCTATTTTTGGAACGATGATTAAATATTCAATACTTAATTGATGACTACCTATTAAATAATTAATATATATGAGTAGTTAATGGGACAAATCTGTAAATTATCAAACACCTTACACCTTTTGGCCCATATTTATTTAATATAAGCAAGTGGGTTTTATACAAAATTATTTTAGAAAAGAAGAGAATTAAAGAGAGAAAAGAAACCTAGCAATACTTCTCGCCATTCACCCCGATCAGGAAAACAACGAGAATATCTTGTGACCGGTAAGCTCCAAAAAAAAAGAGAGAAATTTCTTGTTTTTGTTTTTGTTTTTGTTTTGTTTTGTTCACATCGTTGATCTTGTGTACACAATTAATTTATATTATAATAGTTGATGGAGGAAAAATTGATTTGCTGGTAAATTACGTATAATATATTGTTCAACATATATATATATGGCAGTTAAAGTTGACGTTTGAAGTAGTAATTATGTATGAACAATTATAAGGTTCTGGGTATAAATTTTGACTTTGGGGGTCACATTTAGGCATGGAAAATGTATGATAATTTAATATTGATTCCATTGTTTAGAAACTATTTTACAAAATTTTGGATAAATCTTGGAATATTTCTCATAGTTATCACATTTTGTTATAAGTTTTGAAATAGTAAACTAAGTAATTAACTATAGGTATATTATATTACGTGAACAACATTAACATTATGTATTTAGAGGATTTAAGATTTAACTTTAGATTGAGATCAAGAAATTGGTTATATATATATACATATTTGGGTGAGTTTTGGGTATAGGAAAAACACAAAATAAGATTTTGTACATAAATGAGATTCTATGTATTTTCTGTTTGTTTATTTCTATTATTATTGTTATTTTTTCTTTTGGTCATGGTTAAGGCTACAGGTTTTGTCAGTAGTGGGTTAAAATTTTTGAAATTTCTTATAGTCATTATGTATTGCTGTAGTGTTAATATAGCTAATGAATTTGGTTATTTATTTGTATTATATAAATATCATGGTAAATTGAGATTTAATCCTAGGCTTAAAATTTAGGAATATGAGACTTGGCGTAAACTAGAGGACACTAAATTTATGAATTTAATTAGTTATTATGGATGTTAGTTTTTGGTATCATTAGGTTGAATGGGTTTTGGGGTTCGGAATAGAGGTATAGCTCTATGGATGTCTATAGATTTATTGCTTACGAATATTGCATAATTGGTAGATTGGGAACGTTTGGAAACTTTGCAAAAAGGGAAGGAAAAATCGTGAGGATTGGTGGCACGTATTCGGCGTTCAAGGTATGTTAAGACTTTTTAGACTTGTTGAAGGACGTTTTCCTAATTAAAAATTAAAAACGAAAATAGACAAAGGGGTAAGGGGGAAAGATGGTGGTCTCGTATCAATGGTGTGACGGCATTGGTACGAGTACCGGTGTTATAAAAAGGAAAATACTATTATAGAATGTGGATTGAAATTTGAGAATGCCAAAGCATATGGGCATTAGCTGATATATTATTGACTTGAATTCCTTGTGTGATTGTGTTTTATTTATTTCACCCGTATAGTTGAGATAATTGAGGTGGTTATGTATTATATTCATATTGATTGATTGAGATGCATCATCATTCCCTCTATTGAAACAATATTGTGCACATGCATCGAGATGAGACTGAGTATAAGTTGGGCACGTGGAGATCGTCCGTGCTGGGGATGGTGAGATGTTAAGATTGTAATTTGGGCACGTGGAGACCGTCCGTGCGAAAATTTTTTGATATTATGATAGTGCGTTGAGATCGTCCGCACAGACACGTGGAGATCGTCCGTGTCGGTATATGGACCTCGCGAGTCCCCCATGAGTCATGAACTCTCGATGTATTTCTGAGGAGTATCATGTATATACGGTTGAGTGAGTACTGGGTATTCTGAGACATATCATTACATGGCATCATATTGCATTGCATTTCATCCCATCATTCATTCTTGATGACTATATGTTTCGTTTGGTGTTTGGAAATATTAAATATTGATTTCCTTTATTGATGAAACATAAATAGTGAGTGTAATATATATATATATTTTTATAATTTAAGAACTTATTTTCTTATATAAACTCCCGTCACTACTTCTTCGTTGTCGGTCAATGAGACATACTGGGTACACGTGGTTTCGTACTCATACTACGCTTGTTGCACTCTTTGTGGTGCAGATTCGATTCCGAGTAGGAGCACATCTCGTGGAGCAAATTGAGTCCGGCTTGAAGTTCTTGGAGTTGTGGTGAGCTGCTTGGCTGTTCCGTGGCCCACACCTCCCTCTATCTTTTACTTATTCTGTTATTCATTATTCAGACAGGATATCCCTTATGTTAGATTTGCCTTTTAGTTTCAGACTTGCATCGTATTTTAGAAGTTCTTGTACTCATGACACCATTTCTTGGGTAGTACTTTTTTCAGTTTTCCGCATTCGTACTTATAAGAACTCAGTGTTGGAGATTTGGAAATTGTTGTCTTTTCACTTCTTTGTTAGTTAAGTTTGTTAAAAATATGTTGGTTGGCTTACCTATTGGTTGGGAATATAGGTGCCATCACGACTCGTGATTTTGGGTCGTGACACATATTTTGCCTGTAAATTCTTATTAGTTTCATGAAGATTCACATTCACAATTATCCTTTCTCTTTTTATAATTATGCTTTCTCTTTTTATCATATAGGTTAGGTTTGTAACAAAAAAAGAAGTACATGGAGGTAAGAAATATTTCATTGCAAATTTTTATTTTTTATTTTCTCTATTTTTGTCTATATAAATTCGAATGGAACTGACATGTAACAAAAAAAAATACATAAAGTTAATAAATATATCATTCTCAAGTCCCTATTTTTTTTCATTTCCTTTATTTTGTCTATATAAACTCATATTTATTTTCATGAAGATTCACACATAAAGTTATAATTTCTCTTCTTCATCATACTTGTTTGTGAATTAAATAACATGTAACCAAAAAAAAGTATACGAAGGTAAGATATATTTCATTCTAAAGTCTTTCTTTTTATTTTTATGTACTTAGACATGCTTTCTTAATATATTTTTTTGTATGTTTGTATTATAATTTATCAAGTAATTATGATTAAAAAAATCTCTGTAATTCTTAACAATGTGTTGTCCGTATGTAATTGATCTTTCTAATAGTTAGTTTTTTAGATATAATATAGTTTGATTTTAATATTTGTTAGATTTCAAGAAATAATTATTATTTAGTATTGTTAGTACTATTGAAAAGATAATATACAAGTATATTAAATATAGTTTATATTTCGTTCTTTCTTTTGACATAATTATTTTTAATTGGTCTCTGATTTTTTTTATTCAGTTGGTTGCGTATAATGAAGAGTTTGACACATGGATCAAAACATGATCGCGGATCTCTTTGCAAAGAAAAATGGTAGAAGAAAAAAAATGAAGCATAACTAGAGATTATTTTTTCACTTTAAAATGTATTACCAACTTAGTTACTTTTGCTAGAGTTTTTTAAATTTTGATTTATATAAATAATTTAGCTAAATGTATTATATGTCAATGTTAATCATTTGATCCTTTAGTATTCTACTTTCTCTTTGTTATGAAAAAATTAATATAAATATTTCATTTTAAGAATAACAACAAAAGTTATGATGATTAGTTTCACTTTTATTATAATTACAAAAGTAATTGAAAAATAAAATATTATTTTCATGATGTCATTTTTTTGCGTATGTAACAATCTGTCACCGTTTTTTTTGCTTTGAAATTTATTTATAACTATTATGTAGTCACCAATTACTATATGTTCTCTGTTTATTTTTTGTATTTTCACCCCTTATTTTTATTTATTTATTTTATTAATTAAATTAATATATAATTAGTAATACATTTATTGTCTAATACAATTATACATTTGAATTATTTATAACTCATGTCTCTTCATCTTACTTGTAACGTTTGATATTAAATATTATTCATAACTTTTATATGTTTGATTTTTTCGTAAGTCTTATAAATATTTAATTAATGCATAAAAATATAATAAACAAATGTAATAATAAAATTAAAAAAATTAATTTTGTTTTGACGAAATCAGAGTTCGAACAAAATATTAGTACTCCTACAAAAGATAGAGAAACTAAAACACATAAACTATTTTCAACCTAATACAATATATTATTATTTCCATATATTATCTCTTATTCCATTTACTTCACCACGATGACTATTTTGTTCAAATATATACAAATACAGAATAAATAAATATATTTTATATGTTTAAAAAAAGTGTATGATATCACAGAAAATGAGAAATATTAATATTATCTATATATTCGATACTAACCTAAATATTACATATTTCATATTATTATCTTATAATTATTCTATATAGTCGCGCGAAGCGCGAATAGTTTCACTAGTATATATAATAAAGCTAGATATAAACAAGGTGATGTGGCACCTCTCAATGACCTAGAAAACTATTTATATTTTTTCTCCCTTGTTTGAGTTTTTTTCATTCATGTTTTTCATTAATCAAGTATTAAAAAATCAATAAATACAATCATATTCATTACATATAATTTTCTAATTAAATTAGACCTCCATCTATTTGAATTTTCTAATTAAATAAGACGTCTTCTCAACTTCCTTCTACTTAATTTTCATCTATAAATAACAAACATCCTATGGTGTTATTGCATGTCCATTTTTATTTTCTCCAACTTCATATTATTAATAATTTTATTTTTTCAGCTTTTACGAAGATTATAGATATATTTTTTAGAATTTTTTCTTGTGTTACAATAGCCAAGTAAAAGTTTATCAATATGAAAAAAGAAAGTTTAAAGGTGGTGTAAGATATTCGTCAAAAGAGACGATCAAGTTAATTTGCTACTAGTCATCAAAATGAAGGAGAAAGTTTAACAACGATGGGAGATTCATCAAGAGTTGGTCAGAATAAAATTTGAAAAAGTAGAAGTTTTAATAATTTTCAAATATATAGATGTCCTTATTGTTGCTTATATAATTTTCAATTAATTATTTATCCATCAAGATATGTACCCTTCAAGAATAAAATTATATTACAAAGCATACTTTTTGGATCAAGGGCAACAAGATCTTCCACGGATTATTTTGTTGCTTAAAGAAAACTTTTGATCTTTTCATTATATAAACTTTTGACTTTTGGATATACAATCCATATTCTATACCAATATATATAATGTATGTAACATTTTAATATGATATTGTTTCTCGATCAAGAATATTTCATCATCTTTTGTTTTGCTTTATCCATTTTTTTTCATTTTAATTTAGATGATATAACACATTTCTTTCTTTTGTGGATTTTATATTGACTAAAGAGGAGATGAGATCCCATCCATTAAGTTTTTGTTTCGTATTTGTTAACACTTGTGTAAAATAAGTCTATATATATGATTGTGGGACTCAAATTTCACAAAATATTTAATTCCTCTAATTAAATGAAAATTTTCAGAATGAACCAAGTTTGTTCTGCCAAAATCCAATTACAATGAACATATTTTCTTAAGTTACAGAGCAAATTGATTTTTGTTTAAGTTGATTATGAAACTGAGAAAATGAGTTTACTTTCTTCATTAATTAATTTGTTAGATAACTAAAAAAAAATTATAATGTTTATTACAACTAATTATATCTCATAAATTAGAAAAACCTGTGTTTATTCACTTTTTCTACTTAAACGACATATCTCCTCAACTCCTTTCTACGATTCTATTCATTACCTCTATATTTAATTTTTCCAAAATATCATGGATTTAAATTTTAGTCTATCATTTGCACATCAACTATTCAAGATTTGTACGTAGAACATTTTCATGGAAGCATATGTTTTTTTATTTATTTGTGGTTGTAAGCTTTTGGTAACAAGAAATACTCTAATTTTGTTTAAAATTAATAAGGAAATACTACTATATTGTTATGTTCTTTTTATTAGCGGGTTGATTGATCTCACGACTTACAATTCTTTTTGTCTATTTATATTTTTTTTGCTAAATAAACATGTCTTCTCAATTCCTTTTTACTTCATTCTTTATCCACCGTTTTAAGACTTCTTTCCATTTTTCTTTATTTACATCATATATTAAATTTATTCAAAATTAAGTCATTTATCTATTTCATAAATGAGCGTTCTAAATAAGTTAAAAAATAAATGATCTATTTTGCTGATGACGTTATGTACATATTCTGTATTTAGAAATTCATTTCTTTTATAATTATTTAACATTGTAAATGAAAGCAAAAATGAAAGAATTTTTCAACATCTCTCTTAAACTTCAAATAATTCACTTATTTTGAACTATGAAAAAGCGCTCAACAATTTCAATTATTTTGAAATAGAGGGAGTATGTATTATTTATTAAAACTCGAGATTTTTAAAGTTTTGTACTTAAACAATGAAATATTTTTTTTCTTTTCTAATTTTTTAGTAATTAAATAAAATGACCACAACAAAACATATAAATACACACTAAAATGAATTGAAGTATTATTTTAATGAAATATATTGAGTAAATAAAGATAAACCTTTTTAATTTGTGTGAAGCTAAAAAAATTATAAATAATTTCAATATGATATAAAAACAAACAATAGCAGAAACTCTTATATACTAAAAGTCCTACTTTTTCTTTTTCTCCCATTCTTTGCCTTTTTTTGTCACTATTTAAATTGTGATTTTCTCTAAATAATTATACATTTAATGAGTTTTCTAACTCCTCAAGAGTTAAAATATTCACTATTTATTATTCGTATAATTATTCTTTGATAATTAAAATAAATAAAAATGGCTATAATTTTGTATCGAGTTGTTTGTTGAAATATTAGTATGTATTTCTTTTCAATTTTATTATTATGACTTTTTATATTTATATTTTATTTAATTAAAAAAGATAGTAGTTTGCTTTTTGTTAAATTTCATATTTTAACTTGTACAAAAAAATTTAAAAATAAAATTTTTTATAAAAGATTATGTACCTAATAATTATGTTTTTTTGTTAAATAAATCATATTAAAAAACTATTTTAAAAATAGTTCTTAGGATTGCGCGAAGCGCGAACATGTTAACTAGTTAAATAAAGAAGAGGAGAAGATACCGTAGATTATATATTTTTTAAATAAGTTTACGAATATTGTAATTGCAATTATGTTTGTAATAGTTTAAATAACATAAAGAAGAGGAGAAGATATAAATAGTAAGGGAAGAAAAAATGTAAGTATATACCGATTTTGGGGAGTTTTTAAAGCAGGATATTTTTTTATTTAACAAAAAAAAAAAAACCGAAAACAAAGAAGGCAAAGGGGGAAATCTTGAGAAAATATAAATGTAGTAATAATGCACATAAATTAAATAAAAAAATTATAGTCATTTTAACTCTTGAGTAAAGGTGATCTTGTTTTATTATCCAATTAAATGTTAGAATTAATGCATACAAATGTACATCAAATACATTCATTTAATTGTGGATGTTTCTCTTGTTTATTTCTAACGCAATGTATGTATTTATTGTATTTATTAAAATTGTTCTAACATATTTGGTTAAGAGATGTAAATGAGTGTTTTCTAAATTCTATAAAAGGATAGTGTTTTCATCCTTGTGAAACACACTTGAAGAGAATAAATAAATTTCTCAACTTTGTATTTTTCATCACCATTTTTCTAACCTCCCTATTTAAGTATTCTAGTATTTTATTTTCTTTTGCTTTACAACACTTTAACTACACGATTCTCTAATCAATTGAGACCTACTTAAGTCGGAATCAATTCTTTAAAGGTAATCGACTTTCTTGTAAAGTCAGGCATACATTTATGTGTTTACAACATCTCTTATAGGACTAGCATAAATCCTTGATCTGTAATTTAATTACTACATATATAACTTGTTTTAGGTATTATTATGATACTTTAGTAGACATAATAATCAATACTTTTCATGTTTATACTTTTATGTCGTTTATATGCTACTAACGTATAACTCTAAATTAAATACTAGCGAATATGATAGCATGCTATTTAGAAGACTTGTAAGTATTTTGTTGTCATAAATTTATGACAAATATTTGTGTGTGATAAAGAAAAGTAGCATTATATTAAATATGACTCGAAAATCTTATAAAGTTTGACATTAATAACTATTGAAACTAGTATAAATATTGTAAAATAATTAGAACATATATTAAATTTATCATTTTATACTTTATGAGTTTATATGTGTTTGTAACATTCTATATTCATAATCATGCGTATAATGTAACTAATTCTTAATTTTATAAAGAAATCAACATAATAGTATTCACTTAATTATTTTATGATAATTTTCATCATGTTGAATTTGTCAAAGCTTGAATTTGTGGCATTTGACAATTCTGGAGAAAATATTTGTCACGAGTACTTGATGTTGAAATTCACCTTACCACTAAGGGTCTTGGTGATAGTATAATCAAAATAAATGAAGCATCAAGTCAAGATAAAGTGAAAGCTATGATTTTCCTTCGTCAACATCTTGATGAAATTCTGAAGGTTGAATACTTGACAGTAAAAGATCCACTTGAATTGAAGATAGATTTAAAGGGAGATATGAAGTGGATGCACATACGGTTTTAAGATGATAGAATCGCGATTGAGTATAACTCTATTGTATTTAGAATCACATTTCAACTAAATTGTGTGGGGAAACTAAAAGATGAGGACATGTTGAAAAATATGCTAATTACTTTTCAAGCCTCTAATTTGATATCGGAGAAAAGATATAAAGTTATCATTAAAGTTGTTTTGAATTTTCATAAAGACATCTTAACTTTGCGACTGTTCTATTACCCCACTAAACAATTTTGAACAGATTTTATTATACCATTTTTCGATCAGTCTCAAATTTTAAGAAGCAAGTGAGTTCACACCCCAATCATTACATGACATATGTTAATTAAAAATATATATATATTTTTCATTTAATTTTTAACTTTTTCTTTCTTTATTTCTCTCTTTTTAGATTACTTTTGAATTTTAAATTTGATATATCTTAAATTTCATTTCATCTTCCACCTCAGACTTTCATCCCTTCATTGTTTTTCTTCACCTCCCAACTTTCCATGTCAAATTGAAATTCACTTCCATTTTTTTTCTTTTCTTTTTCATCTTCTTTTTCGGTAAATTCTTTATAAAATTCATACTATTATTTAAAATTTATTGAATTATTGATGATAAATTAATAATTTTTTAAAGAAAATTTAAAATTTTGAAGGTATCATCAACTATTCATTTTTATATACATTCAAAGTTAGAAATGATAATTATAAAAGAATCACTTAATTTTTCAAAAATTGAAAGAAATTAATTGAAATTGAATTAAAAAACTATACGATACTTCCTAATCATCTTCAAATCGAATGATTTTTTCGAATTGTTCGAAATGTAAGAAAATATTTAGATAAAATTTTAAAACTAAAGAGAGTAAAACTAATAGTAATAAAAAAGAAGAAGGTGAAACAGTGGTAAAAATAGTGACATTGGAAGTAAGGAGCTTCAATGAATGGAGATGAAAATCAATTTTTGAAAAGAAAGAAGAAAGAAAGAGAAAAATAAAAAGGAAAAAAAGTTAAAGCAATAAGAAAAATAAGAAAATATATTTTATAATAAATACTTGTAAAAAAAATTATATTAGGTATTTTAGGGTGCTCACTCTCTTTGAGAGAGTGCACACCACTCTCTATGTCAGATGGACGAAAAATGATGTAATTATATCTATTCAAAATTGTTTAATGGGGTAATAGGACGGTTGCAAAATTAAGATGTCTTTTTAAATTTCGGAACAACTTTAGTGGTGACTTTATGGCTTTTCTCTATGATATTAAAACAACAATACTGTCTAAAGAGTATTTAGAAATAATGTAAATTGATCTCATGCCTTCTGGTGGTTGAGCAACATAATGAACTTTTAAATAGAAATCATGAAGGTGGTCTCACTTGAAGTGTTCCATTATCGGAAGTACATGAGGTAGAAGCGCACGGTTAGTCTGAAATAATATAAAATAATTCGGAGTCATGAAAATGTGTGTGGCCATGGAAAAGGCAAAAGACAATATAATAATCGTTGAGGTGGTAATCATTACAAAAGGGAGTATAATATGGGTTATCAAAATAATTCTTTTAAAGGAAAGAGTGATCATTGTCATCGGTGTGATCTTAAAGGTCATTGAAAACACGAATATGGGGCACCTTAGTTTTTTGTCAAGTTGTATCATAATTTCTTAAAAAGGGAAAGAAATAAAGGTGGTGCCTCCTCTTCTAATGCTCGAGTAGAGTTACATTTGAATCTCAAAGATGATGGTCAGGCAGGGTCTTCTCAAAAATGCGATGACAATATTGAGGCTAATTTAGCATTGAAAGAAGATGCTTTTGATGGGCTCGATGATATTAATCATCTAGAAGCTGAAGACTTCTTTGGGGATTGCAATTGAAGATTGATAATTGAAATTGGAAATGATAAAATGAATAATGTTGTTTTGTTCTTACTTAATGTTAGCGTACTTAAATTTTCTTTTGTTAAGTTTTGTACTTCTTATTCTGTATTTTTATTTTTTTGACAATAAATAAAATTTTCTAGTATTCAGTTCGATCCAAGATGAGTAGTGAAAATATGTGTTGTCTGGACAAAGGCCCAACTCATACAATACTAACAGAAAAGAAATATTTCTCTTCTTTGATTATGAGAAAGTCATATGTTAATACAACATCCGGTAGTACAAAGTTGATTGAGGGCTCAGGAAGAGATTCTTTATTACTACGTGGAGGAACATTATTGGAAATTAAAAATGCATTGTACTATAGTAAGTCTAAAAGGAACTTGTTAAGTTTCAAGGTTATTTGCAAAAATGGCTATCATGTTGAGACTGCAAATGAAGGAATGGTGGCATACCTTTATATTACTATGATAAGTGCGGAAAAGAATATTGTACATAAAAAATTACCTACACTTTCTTCTGGGTTGTACCATACAAATATAGGTTCAGTTGAATCATATGTTGTAGTAAACAAAATGTAGTCCAGAGCCTAAAGGATATAAAATATTAAAAAAAAAAATTAAAAATGATACATAAAATTTTATATTAACCAAAACGATAAAATCGCTGGAACAATAGTGATTTACTCCACCAAAAAAGTAAAATCGCTGCCACTACAGCGATTTTGCAAAATGTGAATTTTTTAAAAAAAATTAAAATTGCTACCTAGGCAGTGATTTTTTTTAAAAAAAAATATCGAAATCGCTGCCTAGGCAACGATTTTTAAAAGACAAAAATTTTTTAAATCGCTGCCTAGGCAGCGATATATATATATATATATTTTTTAAATATCGAAATCACTGCAAAAATATTTAAATAACTGCCTAGGTAGTGATTTTCTTAATTTTTTTTTAAAAAAAAGAAAGTAGCTTCCAAGTCAGCGATTTTTATTATTATTTTTTTTTTTAAAAAATGAAGTTGTTGCACATGCAGCGATTTTCCAATTTTTTAAATTTTTTTTCATAAAATCCCTGCTCTAGCAGCGTTTTTCATTTTTTAACAAAGTTAATTGAATGGTGGCAGAGATTTTATTTAAATTATTGTTATTTTTAAATATTGAATCGTTGTTAGTGTAGCGATTTTAGTTTTTCTTTAGTATTTTTAAATATCACTTTTCACGTAGTGATTTCATAAACAACAACAATATATATATATATATATATATATATATACTCATGATCGTTACTTCAAGACGATCATTATTTCGAACTGAAATGTGCCATTATGGGAGAGTCTAGCCAAAATTTTAATCATTTGAATTTTTTCTCATCGGATTCAACTGATAGGTAAATAAAGTAATGTTTTCTTATTTCTTAAAATTATTTTTCTTATATGTAATATATTTATATTATTATTTTTATAGGTATGATCAAATTCAAAATGCTGTGAATTATTGTACACAAATTGTAAATAATAATGTTATGGGTGATGAACGAGTTGGTGAGTTGCACAATGATGAACCTTCTGGGCATGAATTAACAGACACTGATGATATGTATGACGACGATGATAATAATGTGGATAATGCACCTAATGCGTCCATTGAAGATCAAAGTATTAATTATCATTCTACAGCGATTCCATACTTAGATCACACTGAAGAAAATGCAGAAGATTTTATCTACACGAGAGATAACGGTTCCATTCGAATGACACTTTGGAATTCAAACAATCCTAAACATATCCAGTCAGGTTCGATTGTTGAAAACTAAATATTTTGTAGTTGTTTACTTATTTATTTATTTATTTACTTCATGTTGATTAATTTAATTTGTATATGCAACTAGGTATGTTATTTATGAATAAGATGCAAATGAAATCTGCAGTAAGAGCACACAGTCTTGTTATTAAAAAAGAATTTCTTTGTGATCAATCCAAGAGTAAAAGTTGGAAAGTTATTTGCAAGCATCATGAGTTAGGGTGTGATTGGATTATTCGGTTTAGAGAGATTTCAAGCGGTATGTGGAAGACAAGAAACATGATTGAACCGCATACTTGTCTTACAAATAACTATAAGGAGGATCATTTCAATTTGAATGATAACATGATTGCCACTTCATTAATAACATATGTCATGCAAAATCCAGACATAAATATTAAGATGATCTGTGAAATTATCAAAGGAAAGCAGCACTATACTCCTAGCTATAGAAAAGAACAAAAAGGTCGAAGAAAAGCATTTCGAATGGTTTATGGTGATTTTAAAAGTTCGTTTAAGGCATTACCTCGATACATGGCTGCACTACAATTATTCAATCCAGGCACTACTATTGAGTGGGAGCATCATTCTACAACAATGCAAGGTGAGAAAATTTTTAAATTTCTTTTTTGGGCTTTTAAACAACGCATTGAAGGTTTGAAAAGTTGTAGGCCAGTCATTTCTATCGACGGCATACATCTTTATGGTTTGTATAATATCAAATTGTTAATTGCGATTGAAATTGATGCGAATGGAAATATTTTTCCACTTGCATATGCTTTGGTTGCACGTGAGAGTTTTGAGTCTTGTTCATGGTTTCTCAAGTTATTATGGATACATGTAGTTTGTGAACGACAAGGAATTGGACTTATTTCTAACCGTCATCAAGGAATCTTACAGTGCGTTCAATCTTATGATTGGTTGAGTCCACCTAACACAGATCATAGATTTTGTGTTCGACACTTAAAAATAAATTTTAATAAAAAATTTAAAATAGTGAACTCGAAAAACTAATGTGGTTGGCTTCTACTGAGCATCAGGAGAAAAAGTTTGTGCAACAGATGCAACAAATCAAAACATTGTCTCCTGCAGCATATGAATGGTTAAATGAATTTTCTTTGGAAAAATGCACAATGTATAAGGATGGTGGTCGTAGATGGGGTGCCATGACGACAAATATGTCTAAGTCATATAATGGTTTATTGAAAAAAGCCCGGGAGCTTTCTGTGACTGCCATGGTTCGAATGACGTTCAAAGCTCTCGTTGATCGTTTTGTCGAAAAAAACAATCTTGCAATTGCATTACTTCAAAGTAATATGTCATGACCTCTTGCGATAGATAAAAAAATTAATGATTATTATCAAAGAGCTCATGATGACTTACAACACAGGTGATGGAGTTTTTGAAATTCTTACTTTTGTTCATGGTGGTAAAGGTGGAAATGTCCACAAGGTTATTGCAAAAGGTAAGAAATGTTCTTGTGGAAAATGGAGAAATTATCATATGCCTTGTTCGCATTTCATCAAATTTTGTGCACTTCGCAAAATCGAGCCAAAATCTTATGTAAGTAAATTCTACAGTACAATATATTACAAACGAATATACACTGAGACATTTAATCTAGTGGGTGATGAAATGTATTGGCCACCAACTCCTTTTAATTTAATTGCAAATACTAAATAATTGCGGACAAGTGGTACGCAAGTAAGAAGCCGACTTAAGAATGACATGGATATAGCTTCAACTCCCATGACTAGAAAATGTAGTGTTTGTAAGGAGATAGGTCACACAAAGGCACGATGTCCTACTCGATTTTAAATATTTTGTCTATATTTTTAAGGTTAATATATTTTTATTGTCTTGTTATTAATATTATGGTATATCTTTTATATTTATTTGTTGACATGAATTTGATTTTTCTTGCTGCATTTTAAATATTGCAAGTATAATATCTTTATATTATTACTATATTATTGATTTGAACTCTATTAAAAAGTAGTGATTTGACCGAACATAAAAAGTATTGATTTGACTTATGACATAAAGAATATATAAATCGTGCAAACATTCACTGCTTAAGAATCTCATTACTTTGTTCAAACTTGCACCAAACAACCAAAATTTACACATTTCTAAATTCGAATCTTCAGCCTTTTAGAATAAAGGTGCATAAAAATTATCCTTCTGAATCCGAATCTTCTACATCTTCATTTTCATCTTCATTTTCAAAATCTTCCTCATTTTGATAGTGACTATCTGTTCCATATCTAGTTGATTTGTGTAGCCTAGATGTTTTCCGAGGTAGATTTTATCTATTAAGAAATAAATTTTGTGAAGACCCACCATTAAATCTTGATTTATCGGAGACATTTACCTATAATACAATACAATATAATATAATCAAATAAACATGAAATAAAATTAAAAAAAATTATAAAAAGTTTAAAAAAATCTATGAAAATTATTATAATTACATTCGATAAATTCAATCTTCCACCAAATGGAGAATTATGTATAGGAAATTCACGCATACCATGTTGGAGACCATAAGAAGATCCACTAAATTGCGCAAAACCATATATTGGAACTTGTGGAGTTATAAAACCAACTGATTATTGACTAGAAAAACTAACATTAGTGTTAGAGGGCCCTGTAGAAAAATCAAACATGCGATAATAAGGCTAGGGAGTCACCACATTAGTGTTAGAGGACCCTGCAGAAAAATCAACTATTTCACCAGCGGTCCTTCTACCCGATGTGCACCCTCTCTCGGTGTTGTTTATCGTGATCGACGAGATACTTGTACTGGTGATGGTTCATCGTATTGAGTGAGAGGATTGTAATCAGGATCAAAGCTCAATCGCGTTCCCTGGAAGGCTGCATTCATTGACTCTATTGAAATACGAGCGACTTCCTCTGCATATTGTCTCATTTCATTAGATTAATTTTCATCATTTTCAATCATCCGAGCTCGACGATACTGCATTTCATGACCCCTAGCCTATAATAAAATAAACAAATATTAGTAACAAAAAAATAATTAAATATTGACATAATAATTTAAAATTTACATAATATACATACTAATGCCGCATGTCTTCCTGCCATGCGTTGATACCCTTTTTGTACAACATGTTGTGGATTTCCAATGAACATGCGGGTATGCCTCATGTACCAACAAAAGTAATCTGTTTGATCACCTTACAAATGAAAGTCAAAATATACGATTTTGACGTTGTTCCCATAAATATTGTGTGTAGTTAAATGCATCTATGTCTTTTTATTTTATTTTGGATCGTTTATCACGCTTAAAATGATATTCAGAAAATTGGGTACACGGTCCAGGAACATGTTGTAAATAATCGAACTATCTCACAACACGATCAATCATGTGCCACTCACGACAAATTCCATAAATAAGTGGCACATGTGCCATCCAGACACGTTGTCCCGACCGACACCACTCAGGCAATCCATTAATAACATTTTCTGAATAAGGTTTCCAAATAAACTATAAAAAAATAATTAAGTAAGATAATTATAATAACAACATTGGCAGAAAAATAAAAAAACTATGTACGTGAAAATGAACAATCTTACAAAATAATTTTTTTGTACCATTGTGTCATAAGATATTTTACTTTTAAGGACCTAACAAAAATCTATGTATATGTCATTTTATTCACATAATTTTCTTGGGTAGTGAAACATAGGTGCCTCATTTAAAGATCTACCAAACATATTTTTATTTAAAATAAAATAAAATATGAATAGTTTAAAATACTAATAATATTAAATACATGTTCATCAGTTAGATTATCTAGTACATCCCTAATCACACCGATTATAGTTTGTGCCTCATTTTGATAATTTCTACGTCGTGTTCATTTATGTGCAAGCGCAATTGAAGCCTCAAGTTGATTGGTCCTTAGAGGCTTCGACAATGGTTGCAGGGGA
This sequence comes from Solanum lycopersicum, assembly GCF_036512215.1. Classification (NCBI taxonomy): domain Eukaryota; kingdom Viridiplantae; phylum Streptophyta; class Magnoliopsida; order Solanales; family Solanaceae; genus Solanum; species Solanum lycopersicum. The sequence goes on from NC_090804.1 coordinate 11,829,554, forward strand.
ATAATTCTTTCCCATGCTCAAATCTACAATAAATAAATTCACTGTTACTTATAATGCACTTAAATTTAAAAGTGCATATAACTATTATATAAAAAATATTTAATTAAAAAATATGTATACCTGCACTAAAGAGAGAAATCCACAAACTTCATTTGATTTTTTCATTGATGCACGGCATAAACAATTATACAAATATGATAATGCGGCTGCTCCTCATGCTTGAGTTGACATTAAATCTAAATTTCTCATGTCAATCAAAATGTCCAAATTAATCTTATTATTAGATTTATTCGAAAATATTGATCCACCACATAACCATAATAAATATCATCTAAATCTTTGTTGCACTTCATGCTCAGTTGAGTGATCATTAATACCATCCAAACCTTCAATATAATCAATCAATTTATATGTTAAAAATGTACTAACACCAGAAAAACAACTAGTATCGGGTAACCATCCTGTTAATTCAAATATCATTTCTTGTCAACCTATAATCCCTAAAGAATCAGCTACATTTAAATATATAGGACTGCCATCTACTACCATTCCGAATAAAATTTCAACATCTTGTTAAGTTATGGTAGCATCGTGATAAGCTCAAACTTACTTCTCAAATAAGAAGTAAAGCGTTCGTGTCAAGTAAATAACCCAACTAGTGAGGTTGGGATCGTTCTCACGAGGAAAATAGTCTAGACTTAACTTCAACCTGTTATTACTATTGTTTGGTCAATGACTTCCTTGGAATGTAAAAACAATAAAGGGGAGGGGGGTTTCTATTTCTAAATGAGTGAAAATAAATAACGAACTTGAAAGAGACACTTAACAACTTTTGAATGTTGGATTTTAATCAATTAATCAAAGTAACTAGGGTTTACGTGTTTCCCACAGGTTCATAACTTGATAATTCCAACTATAACAATTCTTTCCTAGTATCTTGCACGCAAAATGATAAGTTATGTATTTCTAAATCCTTGGTCCGAAATATAGAAAATCTCACTCCGCACCTTGGTACGGCTACGTGTGTTGCTATCCTAACCCTTATCCTTACCTCATATTAAGCATCGTATTCGATATTTGACTAAGTTATTACCTCGTACCAATCAATACTAGCCTATTAGATAGTATACACTAAATCTATGTTAATAATTCTTTTCCTATTATCTACCTCCTTGGTCCGGCAAGTAGCATTAAGACGAATTCTAACGTTGGCCATCCGTTAAAAAGACTTTTAAGCGAAAGAATTATTAATACATGCAAGACACTGATCTAGAATGGTTGTTTTAGTTTGGGTTTATCTCATTATTTGCCTATGGTTCCCACAACCCTAGTTATGGAGTTTAGTTACTCATGGCCATAAACACAATATTCAAATATATTAAATATGAATTCATGTACTTACTTCAATGAGAAAGAATAAAATCCAATGTTTGCTTGATTAATATCTAAAAATCACTTTCAAGAATCTCAAAATCAACACTAATACACAAAGTCTAAAAATCTGATGTCTAATCTCATAGAGTCTAACAATACAGAGTCTAACCCTCTGGAGTCTAATAATATGGAGTCTAACCTCAAAAACAAGGTTTTTCGAACTATTTATAAAAAACAAAAACCTAATTAAACAAGGATTCTAATTGCTGCAAATCTGCCAAAACGCGGCAGGTTCGACGGACCTCGCGACGGACCGTCGTGGTCCCGACGGACCGTCATGGACTCCATCGACCCATACTTGTGCAATTTCTTCTGCTGCTATCTTCATTCCCCTCAACGGCAGGTATGACGGACCGTCATAGGCACAACAGTCTATCGATGGTCTTCGTTCCGAAACACTTCAACTCTTGGAATCTGGGTACTGGGATCACTTCTCTGAACTTCACGACGAACCTGCAGGACGGACCGTATATCCACGACGGACCGTCATAAGCTTCGTATTCCCACACTTGGTCAGACTTCCCCATCTTCCTTCAGCAGCTGCACTACGCTGCCACCTACGGACCGTCACAAGCACGACGGACCGTCATAAGCTCCGTAGGTGGTCTCTTCTGCAGTTTTTCGCTCAAAATCTCCGCATTCAGCTTTGGAGAGATTTCCAGCAAAACAAAGAGAAACTTATATAAAAATTAGCACAAAAAGGCTTTTGGACACACTAAACTTAAGGAAAAAGTATTAATAATACCGTGAAACCACGGTATATCAACATCCTCAACTTAAATTCGTTGTTTGTCCTCAAGCGACGCACTATGACTCACTACACAATCTTTGTACAATAGTATCCATGTTTTATCCTTTGCAATCATTTGGCGCAATCCCGATTAATCTCATCACACCTATGCATGCTATCACTATTAGGCTTGAATTTTGTGGGATCAAAACATGACACAGACTCACCACGCATTAACACCTATCCTCTTCAATTTCTCACTGGGGTGTTAACAATTCTGCTATTGCAACTAGTGTCCTCACTTTAAAACAAAATCCTCCTTTTTCACACAATGATTTCAGTTTGAGTATAAGGATTACTTTTCAACACTCACTCTCAGAACAAAGTCACACTCATTCATACCTTTCGCCATAAGCTTGCCCGTATTTTCACTGCCTCAAGTTCACTATACAACCCTTAGGATCATGATAGGACTTTTTTAGCTAGTAACATAGGCTCGGGGTCAGGTAAGGTATATTTTGGTATACTTTAGTGACTTTTTGCCCTCCTTGACATATTGGCTAAACCTTCCACTGTCTCTCATTTATCTCGCCCAGTTTCTCATATTCTTTCACCTTGCTATTTTCTCTTCTTTCTTCATTTGTGTAAGTGACTCTCTTCTTTTCTTGCTTGTATTTCTTGTGTATTTTTCTTTTTCTTTACTTTTCTTTTCATCTAATTCTTGAGTCACTTTACTTTTGTTCTTTCTCTCTCTTTGTTCTTTTAACCCCACTTTCCAGAGCATTCCTCATAGTAGCCACCGTCAACTGATGGCTTTGCCATGAGTAAAGGTACACAATACCCAAAGTCGGGTCAGGGCCATAATTAAGGTTGTTTATGCATTAGCCACCCTCAACTTATGCTTTTGGCATAAGATGAGGTGCACATGTCCAAGGAGGGACCAGGGCCAACACATTGTTCCCAGAAAAGATCAGTTGGGGTGAAAAAGAAAGGTCAAATTTCAAGCTCAGATTATTTGGATCAAAGAAGGATAAATTTCATTTGGTTTATTTTCTTTAGGCTAAAAATGGTCTATATTGAATAAGGGCCTATGATCCTTTCCTAATTGTCTATTACAGCTTACTTTTAGCAGGACTAACCAGGCAAGTTCTAGCTCAGTACCAATAGTGGACTATTCAAATTTCCTCACACTCACTTGACATCTCATCACTATACCAGATTATCAGACACCTAGTTCAAATTTAAGACTTAGGGTAATGCAATGGTGTAACTCTGTTTCATGCTTAGAGCCACACAATTATCAGTTACTATAACTAGTCATGCATTATTTTCCAGTTTATCAGGATATCATTTTATCCATCATGCTTCAGAATTAAACTATGTACAAAAGATATAAACATGACGGTTCAACAGAAAAAGTAATCAGTCTTTTGGGGAAAAAGAACACAGGCAAGAAAACCCCAAGAGAGGATAGTGAATTGGGCTACTCAAACTTCACCCTAACACTCACTATACATTTACCCCACCCCCAACAAAAAGGCATGCAATTTTCCCCAATGCATAAAAATCTAAATACAAGAGTGGTAGGTGAAGCAAACCTGTGGCGCAAAGTGCCGTCAATCAGCAAGATGGTGGGTCCGGTTCCCCGGAACCCACGTCCTCTACAATCTGGACACCCTCAGTGGTGTCCTCAACAACAACCGCACCATCAGTAGTGCCTCCTGCTATCTCCACAGTGCGGGAGCTAGACGCCCCAGCCGCTAACTCAGATGCTCTCATTCGATTCGCCTCCTCCTCAGCAAGGGAGGTTTTCCTCGCAGCCTCTATATTTCGGTGCTCCTTCTTCCGTGCTCGCGTCTCGTCCTCTGCTTGACCCCTACGCCTCTTGGCACTCTCTCGAGGGGGAGGTGGTGGAATGTCAGAAGTAGTAAAAAGGACCGCCAACACGGTGTCCTCAGCAGGCTCAACAGAAGGGGCCTCAGACTCCGGCACCCTAGCCTCTAAGATCGCGTCGATGTCTGCACGAAGACTGTCGACTGCAGCCTGAAGAGTCGACACATCCACCGGAGGGGATGGTCGGGCTAGCACTCTCAACTCAAAGGCGTCCAGGCGCTGGTTAACCTCAGCGATCTTCTGCTTTGTAAACTGCATCATCTTCCTCTCTAGACGCTCTTCGGACTCAGTAATCGACCTCTACATCCACGGCTAGATATGATGCAGAAGAGTGGCCATTTGTGCCTCTAGTTTTTGGACCCTTGCAAGCGGGACCAGTGTCGGTAGAGGGGCTATGCGAGAGGAGCTCGGGGCTGTGCTACTACCCAGGATAGACTCGACCGAGGTATTGTCAGTGGACACCTGTGTAGCTGTGCGGGCCAGGGCTACCGTATCAGCAAGATCATCAGCAAGTGGGGGCAGCTCTGGACAGGGCCCTCTGCGTGGAGCCAACTCATTGGCCTCGTCTCTGATGAGGCCGACGTCTACAGTGCCCTGCGGGGTCTTAAGCTGATCTACGTGCCATATGGGCACACCTGCAGACCTGCAAAGGGCAAAGATCATGCACGGGAAAGGGTAGGTAGTAGTGACCTTGAATTCCCTCTCGTGCATGACTGCCTGGAGAAGCCATGCGAAGTCCACCTCAAATCCAGCTATCATTGCCGCCATCAACACTGCTCGATCGGTAAGTATGTTATCAGCAGCTGTGAGGGAAAGGCAGTGACCGACAAGCAGCCACAAGAACTTTGTAATGAATGTGAGGTTGGCCTTCTTGATTACCCCCTTCGGCTCAGTCACCCAATCGGCGCCCTCTCCATCTACTGACAAATGCAGGGCCAGCCACCTCTTGGTGGTCTCTCTTAGTGCTGGCTCGCGCAAGAACTGGCCATCCTTTACTATCTGCCAGCGGTAGTCAAACTCGGCAGTGATGGGGGTACGAGTAGCATCTGCATTCTCGCCGTATAGAATCCGGCGGATGGCTAACAGGAAAATATCAACCTGCACACCCCGGACTCGGACCTGCTCCACTGGGGCCTGTTTAGCGGGGGCAGCCCGCCTATCAATCTGTGATCGGAGAGTCACTACGTAGGATGCGTAGAACTCTTGGACCATTTCCTCGCTGTATCGTCCCAACGGACGTGCTGTCCACTCCAAACGATGCCTGGTGAAGAGGTTGTGGATCTCCGGCATCATTAGGAGACTCCTTGTAAGTACCCGCCGCTCCAAGGTGAGTGTTCGAGTTATCACTCCTTTATCAGTCAGGAACTTGGCGTCGGAGTAGACTTGAAACTGCCCGTCGCCACACCACCGGTTGGGCTGGTCAGTGGCTGGAGTGGGGACCTGAGCTGGTGAGCCAGATGTAGAGTCTGAACTGTCAGCCTCATCAAACGAGTCCGACGCTGCAGCAGTGGCGGGTACAGGAACCTCAGCAGAGCCAGAGGCTTCCTCGGACCAGGATACTCCTATGGAGCGAGATGCTCCTTCCTCATTTGTGGCTGACCCAGAGGGTGTGCCGGTCAGTGTGCGCTCCTCATCAGACTGGGAGGCAGTGACTACGCCGTACGCCACCGTTTTGGGTGTGGCTCTGGGAGCACGTGCAGCACGGGAAGGTATGGAAGTGCCTGGGGGCACATACTCAGGGTCCCGCTCATCATTAGAGCCGATGATCATGCGTGCAGACGGGGCGACAGACTTTGATCGCCCACGTGCGTAGATTCGGTCTTGCTTGGGTACCATAGTAGATAGTACCTGCAAAGGATCAATATTAGTACGAGTAGTGGCAAACAAGACAAGCGAAACCATACCAAATTAAACATTAAAAATAGTATGTCATTGCTGTAGAAGCAGTGACACACGACGGGCCAGGTGACGGCTCGTCGTGACTATGAAGGACCGTCGTGAGGTCACCGTGTTTTACTTAGACTATGTATATATAGAGAACCCTGAGGGAGAGTCTCTGACTATCATAACGGTATGTGCAGGACGGGCCGTCACAGATACGACGGTCCGTCGTAGATGTCCGTCATAGGACACTTGAGAAAAAAATGGAGACCCTTAGGAGAGGGGTCTCTGACAGTTGTGACGGTCATGCAGGACGGACCATCATGGGTACGACGGTCCGTCACATGTGTCCGTTGAAGGACACTTGAAAAAAAATGAGAGACCCTTAGAAACAGGGTCTCTGACAACCAGAACGGTTGTGCAGGACGGACCATTACGAAGACGACGGTCCGTCACATGTGTCCGTTGGGGAACAGTTGGGGATAAAATGAGAGACCCTTAGAAACAGGGTCTCTAGCTAGCATTATGGTTATGCAGGACGGACCATCGCGAGTACGACGGTCCGTCAAATATGTCCGTTGGGACAGGGGTGCTAGGGCTTTTGCAACGGACCCTACGACGGTCCGTCATCGGGGTCTCGTTCTGAATGACAGTGACAGAACTAAGGGAACCCTAAGCGTCCTCGATGAACCCACATCAACCTTGTAGTGTTTTTGACTTACATGTGACTAACCCAACTACCTAATAAACTAGCAAAGCTAAAGCACCTGTGTCTAGGGTGGTAAACATAGCAATTTCGAACATTTGTGACCTAGGTTAGAGAGATTAGTCTGAAGTAAACAACATACGATGAGGAACTAAGCATAATACTAACTAGTAAACAACAAGTCAAGATAAATGAGTATAAATTTAGAGACACATACCTTAGAAATGGAGAAAAACAAATGCACACGTACTCAGTGGCAAGGTAGACACTCACAGCAGCAGTTTCCACTAGTAGATAACACTTTAGAGCTTTGGAGAATTGTGAGAGGGCAATGATCGGTGGTTGAGAGAGTGTGGAAGTTGAAAAGAGAGGGGAAATGAGAGGAATAATGAAGTAATGGGGGTGAAATGAGGGGTTGGGGGGTTTAAACGTTCTGATTTTGAAAAAGGGTTCCGCCGGGTCGGGTGGGTATACCTCATTACTCACGCGACGGTTCCATGATGACGGTCCGTCGCATTTGTGATGACCCGTCGTTTGTTCCATCGTGTGTGCCCTAGTTTCAAAATAACAAAAAAAATGTACCTGGTACGATGGATGCATACGACAGTCCGTCGCAGGCGCAACGGTCCGTCGATGTGTCCGTCAGTGACTGCTGCAGAGTAATTTTCTACGGAATTTCCTGGTGATGTGCCTGCAAATTTAAAATCCATTAGTAGAAAAATGCTACCATTACTAAAAAGATGATAATTATTGGGTTGCCTCCCAACAAGCGCCTGATTTAATGTCGCGGCACGACTGGGGACCCTTGATTACTCAGACTTCATCAAGATGGTATGCCTCTATCACTTTATTCCCCGATGCTTTATCCCCAAAACAGAGTTTTATTCTATCTCTATTCCTCTTAAACCGCACTCCCCTTGGCTTTTAACTCAACTGCTCCATGAGGGAATACTTGGGTAATCAAGCAGGGGCCAGTCCATTTAGACCTGAGCTTGACCGGAAGACAAGGCACCCTAGAACTGTCTACAAGCACCAAATCCCCAACCATAAACTCTTGTTTTGCATTTTTCTGTTCAGTCTCCTCCTTCGTCTTTTCTTTGTGGGATACGACAGATACCGATTGGAGCTCACCACTCTGCCTCATGGTCCTACAAATGTTGAAGGTCGCTTCTTCATTATTCAACCGAAATGTCATCTGTCCCTTCTCCATATCAACTAATGTTCTACCTGTTGCAAGGAATGACCTCCCATGAATAATAGGCACTTTAAAATCGACCTCACAATCAAGAATAACAAAATAAGCTGAAAAGATGAATGACTCCACTTTTACTAGCACATCATGGAGTATCCCTATAGGCCGTTTCACTGTCCGATCAGCCATCAGTAGCCGCATCGCAGTGGGTTTTGGATCCCCCAAACCCAACTTCTTGTAGATTTAGAGGGGCATGAGATTTATGCTTGCCCCCAGATCACATAATTCTTTCGCAAAATGTAATGACCCAACTGTACAAGGAATAGTGAATGCACCAGGATCTTTTTTCTTTTGTACAAGGGATCTTGTAGCAATAGCACTACAATGCTGCAGTCTATCATCATCCTCAAAAGTGATCGATCTTTTCTTGGTGACCAGATCTTTCATAAATTTTGCATAACCGGGCATTTGTTCTAGAGCTTCTACCAAAGGGACATTGATAGAGAGCTGCTTCAACATTGTTATGAAGCACCGATATTTACCATCCTCGGTCTTTTTCACTAATATCTGAGGGAAGGGTGGTGGTGGTATAGGCATGGGAATTACCTTGATAGGTACTTCTGCATCTTTTCCATTACTTCCCTCTGCTTCACCACTACCCTTTACCACATTATTATTATCCTTTCTTACATTTTCCTCAGTAGATGGCATAGGTGGGTCAATGGTTTGCCTACCACCCCAAGTAGTGATTGCCATACAGTGCGCATCATTCTTTGGATTTTGTACAGTGTTGCTAGGAAGAGTGCCCGGTTGCCGTGTGTTCACTGTCGCAGATAATTGGGCCACTTGCAATTCGATCTGTTTAATCGAAATTGCATGGGTATCAAATTTTTGCCCAATACTAGCTAAATCACACCTCAACTCTTTAATGTGTTCATCACTAGTGTCGAACCTCCTCATCATTTTGTGCAACATATCCTCAACTCGCGCCATACTATTTCCACCATCCCTAGGAGTAACTTCACGATTTTGAGAAGGGACATAGGGCCCATTCCTGTCGTTTCTATTAGCATAGTTACCCTTGTTAAAGTTGTTGTCGCGGTTGTAGTTTCCATGTCAGACATAATGACCCTCACGATTGTAGTTACCATAGTTCCGACCTTGGTTCCCCTGACCTTGGCGCCAATTATCTTGATTTGAGCCTTGGGCGCTTGGTCGGAAACCCCCGTCTGCTCATTTACTACATAAGTGTCCTCCGCATAATAGCACTCATCATTAGGAGGTGGTGGCTTAGCCAAGTAGTTGACTGCATTTATATTTTCTGCACCCCCTATGACATGTTTTAGTACCAACCCAAGCTCATTTCTCATCTGAGCCATTTCTTCACGAATCTCATCTGTGGCTAGGTTGTGAGTGGACTACACTGCAAAGTTGTTTATCCCTATATCAGACTTCCTAGTACTCCAAGCTTTGTTATTTCGAGAGATTTTCTCTATTTTTTCGGTGATCTCAGCATAAGGGCATTCTCCATAAGATCCACCTGCTATAGTGTCCAACACCGCTTTGTTGTTATCATCCTGTCCCCGATAGAAGTATTCCTTCAGTGACTCATCATCTATACAGTGATTTGGAACACTTCTCAAGAATGAGGTGAATCTATCCCAAGAACTACTAACTGACTCTCCTGGTAGTGCCACAAAGTTGTTCACTCTGTCTTTGTGGTTTAGTTTCTTGGAGACCGGATAGTAGCGTGCTAAGAAGACATCTCTTAATTGGTTCCAAGTGAAGATTGAGTTGTATGGGAGCTCAGTGAACCATATAGCAGCCTCTCCCGTCAGTGAGAAAGGAAACACTCTAAGACCTATTACATCTAGATCCAAATCAGGCCTCCCCACACAACTTTTACACACTGCCCTTACCTTAGCTATATGGGCATGTGGATCCTCAGAAGGTAGCCCTGAAAACAAACCTCTGGCAGTGAGCATTTGTATCAGGCTACTAGTTACCACAAAAGTGTGGCCTGTGGGTGGAGGGGGCAATACAAGTGGCCCATCCGAGTCTTCTATGTTATCATACCCTCTGTAGTATGCTTGGGGCCGTGGAGCGGGATTTTGTCCCCTCTGTTGATGTTCAACCGGAGCATCGGGTAACATCTGACCTTGAACATCAACCAGAGCTGGAATATTCTTGTTCGGATCCTTATCATTTATTCCCAAGTTTCGATTCATATTGAGCAGTGTACGCTCTAACTCGTGATCTTAGGGAAACAAGGGTTCTCTTCCTCTCCGTGTATTTGGCATACAAGGAGGATAATTCTGAAAAAAATCAAAAACAATAAAACAAAGTAAAATCAAGAAAATATCAACTAAACTATAGTAATAAGTTCAAGTTAATCTAAATGCTACTTTCCCCGGCAGCGGCGCCAAAATTTGATAAGCACAAACTTACTTCTCAAATAAGAAGTAAAGCGGTCGTGTCAAGTAAATAACCCAACTAGTGAGGTTGGGATCGTTCCCATGAGGAAAATAGTCTAGACTTAACTTAAACCTGTTATTACTATTGTTTGGTCAATGACTTCCTTGGAAAGTAAAACCAATAAAGGGGGGGGGGGAGGGGGTTTCTATTTCTAAATGAGTGAAAATAAATAACGAACTTGAAAGAGACACTTAACAGCTTTTGAATGTTGGGTTTTAATCAATTAATCAAAGTAACTAGGGTTTACGTGTTCCCCACAGGTTCATAACTTTATAATTCCAACTATAACAATTCTTTCCCAGTATCTTGCATGAAAAATGATAAGTTATGTATTTCTAAATCCTTGGTCCGGCATCTAGAAAATCTCACTCTGCACTTTGGTCTGGATACGTGTGTTGCTATCCTAACCCTTATCCTTACCTCATATTAAGCATCTTATTCGATATTTGACTAAGTTACTACCTCGTACCAATCAATACTAGCCTATTAGATAGTATACACTAAATCTATGTTAATAATTCTTTTCCTATTATCTACGTCCTTAGTCCAGCAAGTAGCATTAATGCGAGTTCTAACGCTGTCCATCCGTTAAAAAGACTTTTAAGCGAAAGAATTATTAATACATGCAAGACACTGATCTAGAATTGTTATTTTAGTTTGGGTTTATCTCATTATTTGCCTATGGTTCCCACAACCCTATTTATGGAGTTTAGTTACTCATTGCCATAAACACAATATTCAAATATATTAAATACGAATTCATGTACTTACTTCAATGAGAAAGAATAAAATCCAAAGTTTGCTTCATTAGTATCCAAAATTCACTTGCAAGAATCTCAAAATCCACACTAATACACAAAGTCTAAAAATCTGATGTCTAATCTCATAGAGTCTAACAATACAGAGTCTAACCCTCTGGAGTCTAATAATACGGAGTCTAACCTCAAAAACGAGGTTTTTCGAACTATTTATGAAAAAACAAAAACCTAATTAAACAAAGATTCTAATTGCTGGAAATCTGCCAAAATGCGGCTAGGTCGACGGACCTCGCGACGGACCGTCGTGGTCACGACGGACCGTCATGGACTCCGTCGTCCCATACTTGTGCAATTTCTTCTGCTGCTATCTTCATTCCCCTCGTCGGCAAGTATGACGGACCGTCATAGGCACAACGGTCCGTCGAGGGTCTTCGTTCCGAAACACTTCAACTCTTGGAATCTAGGTACTGGGATCACTTCTCTGAACTTTACGACGAACCTGCAGGACAGACCGTCATATCCACGACGGACCGTCACAAGCTTCGTAATCCCACACTTGGTCAGACTTCCCCATCTTCCTTCAGCAGCTGCACTACGCTGCCACCTACGGACCGTCATAAGCACGACGGACCCTCATAAGCTCCGTAGGTGGTCTCTTCTGCAGTTCTTCGCTCAAAATCTCCGCATTCAACTTTGGACAGATTTCTTGCAAAACAAAGAGAAACTTATGTAAAAATTAGCACAAAAAGGCTTTTGGACACACTAAACTTAAGGAAAAAGTATTAATAATACCGTGAAACCACGGTATATCACCTCGCCAGTTCGCATGTGAAAAGTATGTGTTTCTGGACGCCACCTTTCAATTAAAGCAGAAATTAATGCGGAGTCATACGACACACATCTCAAGAATTCCTTTAAGTCTACAATTTATAAAATATTGACGGATGCGAGAATGTAATGGATGATATTTTATATGTTGCCAAAATTCAATATCACCACGACGCGTATATAAGCAAGACCTCTCTTCTTTTATGCTACCATTCCAAATTCCTTCGGAACGGTGATGAACTTGAACTTTTATACATCATGCTATACTGGACCAGGATGTACGTATACATTTGACGGATGCATATCTGTACACAAACAATAAAAAGAAATATTAACATTAATATAAGTATCATAAGATTGAATATATCAACAATATCATATAAAAGTATAAAATTAATTAAATAAATTAAAAATAAAAATGAATTCAAACTTACCTTATAAACAAAAGGCTTTTAAAAACTTTAGAAAATTAGAAAAATAGAAAGACTTTTAAGAATGTTGGAAAATTCAAAAACTACAATGCAATTTGAATGAGAAATTCAATCAATTTATAACAAAGTAAAAGTGTAACATTCTGAGTTGACGCTATTTACACGTGAATTGTATTCAATCAATTTATTATAAAACAAAAACTACACTATTTGCATGTGAATTACAATTCAATCAATTCATAACAAAATAAAAATTACACTATTTGCATGTGAATTACAATTTAGTCAATTTATAACAAAATAAAAATTACACTATTTACACGTGAATTACAATTCAATCACAAAATAAAAATATAATATGTGACTTTGACACTATTTGCATGTGAATTGACACAATTTTATTATAAATGCATGTGAATTATTTTTAAATGTTTGAATATTTTTTAAGAATTTTACATGTCACCTTTTTTTAAAAAAAGTTGACATGTGATTATCCTCAAAATCTCTCTCTCTCTCCCTCTCTCTCTCTCTCTCTATATATATATATATATATATATATATATATATTCGCTGCATAAGCAGCGATTTCTTTTTTTTAAAAATTAATTTTTTTTCACGAAAATCGGTGCATAGGCAGCGATTTTATTTTATTTTTTTTAAAAAATCAAATTATTTGAATTTAGAATTCTATTTGAACTCAAACATCATTTAAATTTAAATTCAATATAATATCGTTTTTTAGAAAGAAAATATTTTTGTTATGTTACTTATTCTTAATTTTTAAAAAATAACGCATATTTTCTTATAAGCTATATATTTGAATTTCAAAAATAATTTATAATTTTTCTTTTATATAAAATCGCTGCCTAGGCAACGATTTCCTTATCTTGGAAAAAAAATTAAAAAAATTGAAAATCGCTGCCTAGGCAGCGATTTAAAAAAAATTACAAAAAATTGAAGATTGCTGCCTAAGTAGCGGTTTCTATTTTTTGTAAAAAAAAAAAAGAAATTCACATTTTGCAAAATTGCTGCAGTGGCAGCGATTTTGCTGTTTTGGTTAATATAAAATATTATATATACCTTTTTGGAATTTTTGTTAATATTTTGTACCCTTTAGGCTCTGGACTCAAACAAAATGTTTATTGGTTCTAATTATTTTATCATTTGGCATGACAGGTTGACTCATCCCGATTATGATATGATGTGCATAATATTTTAGAATTCATACGGGCATACTTTGAAGAACAAAAATGTTCCTCAATCAAAGGAATTCTCTTGTGCTACTTGTTCATAAGGAAAGTCGATTACCAAACAATCATCGACTAAGGTAGGAGAAGTGGATGTATCTTTTTTTCTGAAGTGGCTTAATTTGTAGTTGTCGAAGTGTAGCATTGAGGTGAGGGGCGCGCTATCTAGGTGAAGTCTCCTTTCAGAACTACTAATTTTTCTTTCTCTCCGTTATCCCCTAAACTATCAGTATCGAGACAAGTTTAGAACGTTGGACGAGTGTAGCCACATTTCTGCAACGGATATAAGATGATATATGTGGGACTATTCACCAAGTATGTGGACCATTTAAATGTCAACACACGCTAGTGTAACAACCCTAAAAATGGATAAGATAAGAAATGCTTAATGTGTCAAGAATGCCTACGATTTGACCAGGGTTCACACGGATTGATGCGCGTAGAACCAGACCTCAGAACCCTTATTACAACCAAGCCAACTAACTTGGGAAGTTAGTTGATTTTGGAAAGGTTGGGTCCAACCATGTAGGGCTCTCGAATACGAAGATTTACTCAAAGGAGTCTTTACCGGACTTAAAAAGAAAAAATCTTAAGTTTGGAGGGTCTAGGGGTAAAATGGTCTTTTTTCGGGATAAATATAGTATTGTAATGACCGAAATATGTAATTAATTATTTAATTAATAAGGTGGAGGGGTATTTTGGGTAGAGAGGACCGAAATTGCCCTTTTAGCAAAATCTTACGCCACCCGGGTTCGAACCTAGATGGGAGCAATGATTTTAATTTATTTTATTTAAATTGGTAAATTAATTTAATTAATTAATATTTACTAGATGATTTAAGAAAAAGGAAAATCAGAATTTTATTATTAATTATTATTTATTAATTAAAATATTTTATTTGACTAAGTCTTGCCTAAAGTACTAGTTCTAAGAGAAGAGTACCTCACATCTCTCTCTCTCTCTCTCACGCCTATCTATCTATTTCTCACGTCTGATTCTCTCTCAACTTCACGTTTTTCTTCCTACTTTACAAAGAAGAAGAAAAAAGTTCTTCACACGTGAAGAATTTATAAAAATACAAACGAACAAGTTAATCTAAGAAACAAAAAGTTAACAAAATTTCTAGTCGGATGAGGTGTGAGATTTGTTGGTGGACGTGAATTGATGGTGGTTTTTGGGCAGCAAGTTTAAGTGTTGAAAGACGTGAAATCAGGTATGGGTTCTCTTCTCTCTTGGTTCCTTTCCCAAGAGACCCCTTAAGGTTCAGAATATTCATTCCGAAAACTAGGATTGTTCACCGTTGCATGTCCCTATCACTAGCTCCCATTGAATCATAGGTTGGTTATGTTTGCTGTTAGAAAACTAGGGATGAAACGTGTTTTCATGATGATTATGTGTTTATATGTATGTTCAGAATTATGTGAATTATGTCGATGTCTCCGAAAATGTAACTACGTGTGTATGTGTGTGTTGCCGTGACTATTGTTCATGGTTTCGGACTTGAAATGGCATGATAGTTCTTCATATTTCATGTACACATGTTGATGGAAATGTGATGTTCATATGAGCTGAAATGTGACTGATTTGAGGGATAATGTCTTGGCTAAACGAGCACATGAAGACGCACCTAAAACGTTCTAAATGCACTACGAAATTCCCCTAAGAATTACGGTGTAACTTGATGAAAGGATGCTGAAAAATTAAAGAAAATTTCCAGCTTCTATTAGTGAATTTCGGTCAGCAAAGAGCGTTCAAAATGTTGAAAACATGAATTAAAATAGGTGAGGTCATGGAGGATTAAACCCGTGACCTCACCATGTTAAAAACTATGAAAATAAAGAAGTAAAAAGAAATGTGGTGAAGGGAATTCGAACTATGGTATTGGCTGGAAAATGTAACTTAAAAGAAAAAAAAAGAAATGAGAGGAGTGGGATTCGAACCCACCACCTCTCAATCAGATTTAAGGAAGAGTAAAAGAAAAAAATGTAAGGCGTGGGAATCGAACCCACGACATCTAGGCAGTGAAGGAGAGTAAAGAAAATGAAAGAAAAGAAATGTGAGGCGTGGGAATGAAACCCACGACCTCTAGGCAGTGAAGGAGAGTCAAAGGAAATGAAAGAAAAGGGATGTGAGGCGTGGGATTCGAACCCACGACCTCCTAGACAAATTCAAGGAGAAAATTAAAAGAAATTAAAAAGGGGTTGTGGGGATCCGAACCCACAACCCCTCGACCAAAGGAGAGAAATTAAAAGTAATAAAAAATAAAAAGTAAATGAGGTTGTGGGGGTTCGATCCGACATCCTCTAAGTTCTATTAAGCGAAAAATGAAAAGAGAAATTAAGGGGAAAATAAAATGAAGGCTTTGGGGCTCAAACTTGGGTTCCCAAGCTGTATGGATCAAATAAAGTAAATGAAAAACAAATGTAAGTGTCGTCCAAGGGATTTGAAAACTGGTTCCCTTGCCCAAATTCCGTATTGATACATAAGTCATACGTGAATTAAACATTCAAGAATAATGCTTCCTATTTAGATAGAAATCGAGAACTTGACATACATACAAGATGCGAAAGTCTTGTACCACATAATCTTAGAAAGATGTGAATCACTTAAACGAACTATGAACGATGCCTCATGGCTTGTATGTATAGACCCATAAGTCTAGCATACTTCTAAAAATAAGCGATCCTAAGATGTACGCAATGAAATGATGGAATGAACAAAGAAATGATGAAATGAACAGTGAAATGATGAAACCCTAGAAGGGTTAAGTAAGAGTGTAAAATACACTAAATGACTAAGTGCATTGGCATATGATGAAATGAACAATGAAATGACGAAATGAACAAAGAAATGATGAAATGAATAATGAAATGATTAAACCTTAGAAGGGTTGAGTAAGAGTGTGAAACACACTAAATGGCCAAGTGCATTGGCATATGATGAAATGAACATTCATGTAAAATGGGTGAGTAATTATGAAGAGCAAATGTGCTAATGTTAATAAATGTGGTGACAACACGGTATGAGGCTAATGTAAAAGACGAGAGCAATCTCAAATGAGCCTAAGTAAATGTTACCAAAATGTACTCACCTATGAGAGTGTACATTTAATGAAAAGACCAGTCTCTATGAACACTCTAATGAAAGTATTGAGATTAACACACTTAATACTAATGATGAGATGAGAAATCATCAATTGAGCTATAATGTCCTCATATAGAAGCCAACTTCCATGGCATATGAGTTGAATGTAATGAAACTTTATACTGAGCACCGATAGACTAGCTATGAGCAGTGATGCCTTTTTTCGAGAAAGGCGGAGGTTCACGCAAATCTCATGAGATGAGACTGTCCGGCATGCCGGGTATGGTATCTCCTTATATCTCCTAGTCTTCGAACCTATACTGCAAATATAGGAATCTGGCTGGATTCAATTCCCATGTACACTAGCATGTTTTGGGTCAATTTGGGTGGTTATTCCACCTCTTTTCGGTGTGAAATTTCATGACACTGGACTTTTAGGATGCTCACATAATCTATGTCGGTTAAAGTTAAAGTTCCCAATGAATAAATGAGGCCAGCCTCAAATGAGGCACATAATTAAATGAATAATACCAAAGGTGTTAGGATATGATAATCAAATGGTGAGTTAGATTCAAGTAATGACATTAGGTCATTCTTGGTCATTGCACAACGAACCCGATGAAAGTCTTAAACTACATCCTAGGTATAGCTGGTGTTTACATTGGCCCATGAATGAAATGAAACGGAGTATGTATTAATGAACAAAGCAGACTCTATGTTTGCTAAAGCAGACTCCCTAGTTGAGGTCCCATATGTTGAGCCCTCATTTCTGGAAAGTCTTAATGTTAAGTCCATGATTCAAAGGTCTCATGGCATATGAATGAATGATATGAAAGATGTTATGTTCTATATGTGATATGATATGTGAAATATGTTATGTGCTGTTTGCAAAATGATAAGTTTGATGATGCATGTTACACTCATGGCATGACTTTCCAAATCCAAATTTGGCAGGTACATTACCTTTCCTAATCCAAATTTAGCAAGTCCACTAACTTGACTTTCCATAATCATGTTGCTAGGATAGAGCTATTCTTTCTCAGGCATGTCCTTGGTGTGTGCTTACATATACCCATACTTAGTATAAGTTTGTACTAACCCTATACAACTCTACACTTTAAGGTGCAGGCACAGGTGGACGCTAGAGCTACAGGATCAACGCTGCAGTTATCCGGACGTCAAGCATTCATCTAGACTTGGTAGGCCCTCATGCTTTCGAGGATGCTTGCCCATTTACATTCTAGCTTAGTTGTAGGATTGAGCTAGTGGAGTATGTTCCACTAGAGTTTCTTTCCCATTTTTTGTTCAGACATTGTATTGGTGCTATTTTGGTCAGTACATCTTTATCGTTATAATAAACTGTTTCTTTCATTTGATGATCTTAATGTTAGATGGTTGATGGTGAACAATTACGTATGTAGTAGAATGTTTAGTAGGACTGTTAAGAAACAAAAGGTCTCAAATTTTCCGCTAAAATTAACCTAGACGAAGTAAGAATGACGTAAGTAGGTTTGTCTGCGACCTCTGAGAGGTCAACGACGTCGGTCTCGTCTGGGTTCTAGACTCCGGTTGTGACAGCTGGCCCACAAGATAGTGTCACGTAGGCCGAAACGGATAGAAAATTATTTATAAAATAAGTTCAGGAGGATAATAGGACCTTAGTATAGTATAAGTGTGTCTCTCAAATTTCGAACATAGGTTGGGGATACTTGTGCATTTTCCCTTATATTTGACTAGTTACAAACTCTTTCCATTTTTTTATCAACATTATGAGATTTCTTTGCCTCATTTTGTATTTATTATTTTAAGTTTTTGGTTTATATATTTTTATTTGTTTGTTTATCGACCATAAAGCACCCTCACCCGCATATGTTTATAAATAAATATTCATATTTCTTTAGATTTTATGTGTATGTTTTTTTTTATATGATCAAAATTTGTTGCAAACACCAACATTATTGGATTTCTTTGCCTCATTTGTATTTTCATTATTTTAAGTTTTTTTTGTTTATGTAATGTTATTTCTTTGTTTAACAATCTGTTTAGGTGAATAGTTTTTTTTTTTTTTTTTTGCATATTATTCTCACATGTAAATCTCAAGGTATGTGTGTCCGTATTCTCTTGCTCTTTTGGTCATGAAAATTAGTATTCCTCCTTGTGAAATTAAATCTTAGGTCTAACTCACACCCCAAAAGTTAACTCAAAGGGAGGAGGATTGTCAAAGCCTTATAAGGAGTCCACCCATCTCATTACTCCTCCGCTTCTTTTTTCATTTTCTTTTAGGAATCATCATTTAACTATTCAAGGAATCATCATTTATTCGGTCATCTACATTTGATTTGAGATAATTTTACTCTAATGAATATACGTAATTTGATGGCCAGTTTTATGAATCAAATTATCGTGTTGGAGGCACCTATGTGTTACTTTATTAAACAATATACATGCATGATAGAGAACGTTCCCTGCCAACATATTCTCTATCTTTAAGAGTTCAACTCAAATAGCTAGAGAAATCAAATATAAGTGAAACTAGAAACAAAAATCAATCCATGACTTGCATAAGGAGCACCAATTCTTATATGTATACAGAGGGATTCAACATATGATCTGCATATAAAAATTAATTATAACCTTATGTATGCGATGTAATTTTTGATTAACGAGAACAATAACTATATCTCAGTCCAAATAAGTTTTGAGAAAATTGATATGATGAAGTGAGAATTTATATAGACGTCCCTGACTTGCTATCTTTAAAATAAAAGTGAAAGTTACTAGACTAATTAATAATATTAAACAATGTATATAAATTAAATCCCTTGTGACATTTTTGGAGTATAAATTGCTTTGTGTTTATGTGATAAGTACGCTTCTTGAAGTGTTTCGTTGAAGTTCACAGGGAACTCTCGTTTAAATTCATTACATCGAATGATTTTCATAGTCCAAAAAAAGTGATTAAACATATTGAAGTGATGTCCATTGTAATAAGTGTCAATATGATTTCCTGTCGTTATTTTACCCTTAAGATTATCAAGATCTAGATCTTGGTTCCAACCATTCACCCTACGAAAAAAAATCATTGGTAGGACTAAACTACCTATACCTTTTTTTGGTTCCACCTAATGACTTCTTCGTAGTTTTGAATGGCTAGAACCAAGATCTACAACTCAACAATTTCTATGGTGAAATAATGATAGAAAATCAGATTGACACTTATTACAATGGATATCATTTCAATACGTTTAATCACTTTCCGGACAATAAAAATCATTTCAATGTACTGAATTCATACAAGTTACCTATGAACTATATTAAACCCCTTCAAGAATTATACTTACCTCATGAACTCAAAGCAATTCCTTCTTTAATTCCACCAAATTATTTTATCATAAAGAGCCAAAGCTTGAGATATAGGGTTTTATTTTGACTAAGTATGTGGAGTAGCTAATTTTTAGTTGTTAGTTGTGACTTTGTTAATATTTAGCTCGTGATATATTCAGTTGGTATTATTGGAGACAGGGTCTCCTAAAGCTTAGGGAATTGCTGAATAAAAGATATGGAGATAATGGAATTGAAAAAAAATATTACTAATAAATAAGGAAGAATAAACTTCTTTTTTGGTAAAAACTATTAAAGATAATATAACACATAAATTTGACATAAAAAGTAGAACTTTTTTTAGGCTGTTTGGGAGCGAACCATATTTGACTGGGACCATTTTACCTCCTTAAATGTTATCAAATATAGAATCAGAATGGATAACTTGATAAGGATATACGAGAACT